>NC_034190.2:70474022-71074022 GCF_002021735.2 Oncorhynchus kisutch | reverse complement strand
CTTTTCTCTCCTTTATTGCCATGTTATAACCAGCAACACACAGCAATGCTGACCACTTAAAACATTCAACTGGTCCCTCTTTTCTCTCCTTTATTGCCATGTTATAACCAGCAACACACAGCAATGCTGACCACTTAAAACATTCAACTGGTCCCTCTTTTCTCTCCTTTATTGCCATGTTATAACCAGCAACACACAGCAATGCTGACCACTTAAAACATTCAACTGGTCCCTCTTTTCTCTCCTTTATTGCCATGTTATAACCAGCAACACACAGCAATGCTGACCACTTAAAACATTCAACTGGTCCCTCTTTTCTCTCCTTTATTGCCATGTTATAACCAGCAACACACAGCAATGCTGACCACTTAAAACATTCAACTGGTCCCTCTTTTCTCTCCTTTATTGCCATGTTATAACCAGCAACACACAGCAATGCTGACCACTTAAAACATTCAACTGGTCCCTCTTTTCTCTCCTTTATTGCCATGTTATAACCAGCAACACACAGCAATGCTGACCACTTAAAACATTCAACTGGTCCCTCTTTTCTCTCCTTTATTGCCATGTTATAACCAGCAACACACAGCAATGCTGACCACTTAAAACATTCAACTGGTCCCTCTTTTCTCTCCTTTATTGCCATGTTATAACCAGCAACACACAGCAATGCTGACCACTTAAAACATTCAACTGGTCCCTCTTTTCTCTCCTTTATTGCCATGTTATAACCAGCAACACACAGCAATGCTGACCACTTAAAACATTCAACTGGTCCCTCTTTTCTCTCCTTTATTGCCATGTTATAACCAGCAACACACAGCAATGCTGACCACTTAAAACATTCAACTGGTCCCTCTTTTCTCTCCTTTATTGCCATGTTATAACCAGCAACACACAGCAATGCTGACCACTTAAAACATTCAACTGGTCCCTCTTTTCTCTCCTTTATTGCCATGTTATAACCAGCAACACACAGCAATGCTGACCACTTAAAACATTCAACTGGTCCCTCTTTTCTCTCCTTTATTGCCATGTTATAACCAGCAACACACAGCAATGCTGACCACTTAAAACATTCAACTGGTCCCTCTTTTCTCTCCTTTATTGCCATGTTATAACCAGCAACACACAGCAATGCTGACCACTTAAAACATTCAACTGGTCCCTCTTTTCTCTCCTTTATTGCCATGTTATAACCAGCAACACACAGCAATGCTGACCACTTAAAACATTCAACTGGTCCCTCTTTTCTCTCCTTTATTGCCATGTTATAACCAGCAACACACAGCAATGCTGACCACTTAAAACATTCAACTGGTCCCTCTTTTCTCTCCTTTATTGCCATGTTATAACCAGCAACACACAGCAATGCTGACCACTTAAAACATTCAACTGGTCCCTCTTTTCTCTCCTTTATTGCCATGTTATAACCAGCAACACACAGCAATGCTGACCACTTAAAACATTCAACTGGTCCCTCTTTTCTCTCCTTTATTGCCATGTTATAACCAGCAACACACAGCAATGCTGACCACTTAAAACATTCAACTGGTCCCTCTTTTCTCTCCTTTATTGCCATGTTATAACCAGCAACACACAGCAATGCTGACCACTTAAAACATTCAACTGGTCCCTCTTTTCTCTCCTTTATTGCCATGTTATAACCAGCAACACACAGCAATGCTGACCACTTAAAACATTCAACTGGTCCCTCTTTTCTCTCCTTTATTGCCATGTTATAACCAGCAACACACAGCAATGCTGACCACTTAAAACATTCAACTGGTCCCTCTTTTCTCTCCTTTATTGCCATGTTATAACCAGCAACACACAGCAATGCTGACCACTTAAAACATTCAACTGGTCCCTCTTTTCTCTCCTTTATTGCCATGTTATAACCAGCAACACACAGCAATGCTGACCACTTAAAACATTCAACTGGTCCCTCTTTTCTCTCCTTTATTGCCATGTTATAACCAGCAACACACAGCAATGCTGACCACTTAAAACATTCAACTGGTCCCTCTTTTCTCTCCTTTATTGCCATGTTATAACCAGCAACACACAGCAATGCTGACCACTTAAAACATTCAACTGGTCCCTCTTTTCTCTCCTTTATTGCCATGTTATAACCAGCAACACACAGCAATGCTGACCACTTAAAACATTCAACTGGTCCCTCTTTTCTCTCCTTTATTGCCATGTTATAACCAGCAACACACAGCAATGCTGACCACTTAAAACATTCAACTGGTCCCTCTTTTCTCTCCTTTATTGCCATGTTATAACCAGCAACACACAGCAATGCTGACCACTTAAAACATTCAACTGGTCCCTCTTTTCTCTCCTTTATTGCCATGTTATAACCAGCAACACACAGCAATGCTGACCACTTAAAACATTCAACTGGTCCCTCTTTTCTCTCCTTTATTGCCATGTTATAACCAGCAACACACAGCAATGCTGACCACTTAAAACATTCAACTGGTCCCTCTTTTCTCTCCTTTATTGCCATGTTATAACCAGCAACACACAGCAATGCTGACCACTTAAAACATTCAACTGGTCCCTCTTTTCTCTCCTTTATTGCCATGTTATAACCAGCAACACACAGCAATGCTGACCACTTAAAACATTCAACTGGTCCCTCTTTTCTCTCCTTTATTGCCATGTTATAACCAGCAACACACAGCAATGCTGACCACTTAAAACATTCAACTGGTCCCTCTTT
Source organism: Oncorhynchus kisutch (assembly GCF_002021735.2). NCBI lineage: Eukaryota > Metazoa > Chordata > Actinopteri > Salmoniformes > Salmonidae > Oncorhynchus > Oncorhynchus kisutch. Next base: position 71,071,288 of record NC_034190.2, on the reverse strand, counting down.
TCTCTCCTTTATTGCCATGTTATAACCAGCAACACACAGCAATGCTGACCACTTAAAACATTCAACTGGTCCCTCTTTTCTCTCCTTTATTGCCATGTTATAACCAGCAACACACAGCAATGCTGACCACTTAAAACATTCAACTGGTCCCTCTTTTCTCTCCTTTATTGCCATGTTATAACCAGCAACACACAGCAATGCTGACCACTTAAAACATTCAACTGGTCCCTCTTTTCTCTCCTTTATTGCCATGTTATAACCAGCAACACACAGCAATGCTGACCACTTAAAACATTCAACTGGTCCCTCTTTTCTCTCCTTTATTGCCATGTTATAACCAGCAACACACAGCAATGCTGACCACTTAAAACATTCAACTGGTCCCTCTTTTCTCTCCTTTATTGCCATGTTATAACCAGCAACACACAGCAATGCTGACCACTTAAAACATTCAACTGGTCCCTCTTTTCTCTCCTTTATTGCCATGTTATAACCAGCAACACACAGCAATGCTGACCACTTAAAACATTCAACTGGTCCCTCTTTTCTCTCCTTTATTGCCATGTTATAACCAGCAACACACAGCAATGCTGACCACTTAAAACATTCAACTGGTCCCTCTTTTCTCTCCTTTATTGCCATGTTATAACCAGCAACACACAGCAATGCTGACCACTTAAAACATTCAACTGGTCCCTCTTTTCTCTCCTTTATTGCCATGTTATAACCAGCAACACACAGCAATGCTGACCACTTAAAACATTCAACTGGTCCCTCTTTTCTCTCCTTTATTGCCATGTTATAACCAGCAACACACAGCAATGCTGACCACTTAAAACATTCAACTGGTCCCTCTTTTCTCTCCTTTATTGCCATGTTATAACCAGCAACACACAGCAATGCTGACCACTTAAAACATTCAACTGGTCCCTCTTTTCTCTCCTTTATTGCCATGTTATAACCAGCAACACACAGCAATGCTGACCACTTAAAACATTCAACTGGTCCCTCTTTTCTCTCCTTTATTGCCATGTTATAACCAGCAACACACAGCAATGCTGACCACTTAAAACATTCAACTGGTCCCTCTTTTCTCTCCTTTATTGCCATGTTATAACCAGCAACACACAGCAATGCTGACCACTTAAAACATTCAACTGGTCCCTCTTTTCTCTCCTTTATTGCCATGTTATAACCAGCAACACACAGCAATGCTGACCACTTAAAACATTCAACTGGTCCCTCTTTTCTCTCCTTTATTGCCATGTTATAACCAGCAACACACAGCAATGCTGACCACTTAAAACATTCAACTGGTCCCTCTTTTCTCTCCTTTATTGCCATGTTATAACCAGCAACACACAGCAATGCTGACCACTTAAAACATTCAACTGGTCCCTCTTTTCTCTCCTTTATTGCCATGTTATAACCAGCAACACACAGCAATGCTGACCACTTAAAACATTCAACTGGTCCCTCTTTTCTCTCCTTTATTGCCATGTTATAACCAGCAACACACAGCAATGCTGACCACTTAAAACATTCAACTGGTCCCTCTTTTCTCTCCTTTATTGCCATGTTATAACCAGCAACACACAGCAATGCTGACCACTTAAAACATTCAACTGGTCCCTCTTTTCTCTCCTTTATTGCCATGTTATAACCAGCAACACACAGCAATGCTGACCACTTAAAACATTCAACTGGTCCCTCTTTTCTCTCCTTTATTGCCATGTTATAACCAGCAACACACAGCAATGCTGACCACTTAAAACATTCAACTGGTCCCTCTTTTCTCTCCTTTATTGCCATGTTATAACCAGCAACACACAGCAATGCTGACCACTTAAAACATTCAACTGGTCCCTCTTTTCTCTCCTTTATTGCCATGTTATAACCAGCAACACACAGCAATGCTGACCACTTAAAACATTCAACTGGTCCCTCTTTTCTCTCCTTTATTGCCATGTTATAACCAGCAACACACAGCAATGCTGACCACTTAAAACATTCAACTGGTCCCTCTTTTCTCTCCTTTATTGCCATGTTATAACCAGCAACACACAGCAATGCTGACCACTTAAAACATTCAACTGGTCCCTCTTTTCTCTCCTTTATTGCCATGTTATAACCAGCAACACACAGCAATGCTGACCACTTAAAACATTCAACTGGTCCCTCTTTTCTCTCCTTTATTGCCATGTTATAACCAGCAACACACAGCAATGCTGACCACTTAAAACATTCAACTGGTCCCTCTTTTCTCTCCTTTATTGCCATGTTATAACCAGCAACACACAGCAATGCTGACCACTTAAAACATTCAACTGGTCCCTCTTTTCTCTCCTTTATTGCCATGTTATAACCAGCAACACACAGCAATGCTGACCACTTAAAACATTCAACTGGTCCCTCTTTTCTCTCCTTTATTGCCATGTTATAACCAGCAACACACAGCAATGCTGACCACTTAAAACATTCAACTGGTCCCTCTTTTCTCTCCTTTATTGCCATGTTATAACCAGCAACACACAGCAATGCTGACCACTTAAAACATTCAACTGGTCCCTCTTTTCTCTCCTTTATTGCCATGTTATAACCAGCAACACACAGCAATGCTGACCACTTAAAACATTCAACTGGTCCCTCTTTTCTCTCCTTTATTGCCATGTTATAACCAGCAACACACAGCAATGCTGACCACTTAAAACATTCAACTGGTCCCTCTTTTCTCTCCTTTATTGCCATGTTATAACCAGCAACACACAGCAATGCTGACCACTTAAAACATTCAACTGGTCCCTCTTTTCTCTCCTTTATTGCCATGTTATAACCAGCAACACACAGCAATGCTGACCACTTAAAACATTCAACTGGTCCCTCTTTTCTCTCCTTTATTGCCATGTTATAACCAGCAACACACAGCAATGCTGACCACTTAAAACATTCAACTGGTCCCTCTTTTCTCTCCTTTATTGCCATGTTATAACCAGCAACACACAGCAATGCTGACCACTTAAAACATTCAACTGGTCCCTCTTTTCTCTCCTTTATTGCCATGTTATAACCAGCAACACACAGCAATGCTGACCACTTAAAACATTCAACTGGTCCCTCTTTTCTCTCCTTTATTGCCATGTTATAACCAGCAACACACAGCAATGCTGACCACTTAAAACATTCAACTGGTCCCTCTTTTCTCTCCTTTATTGCCATGTTATAACCAGCAACACACAGCAATGCTGACCACTTAAAACATTCAACTGGTCCCTCTTTTCTCTCCTTTATTGCCATGTTATAACCAGCAACACACAGCAATGCTGACCACTTAAAACATTCAACTGGTCCCTCTTTTCTCTCCTTTATTGCCATGTTATAACCAGCAACACACAGCAATGCTGACCACTTAAAACATTCAACTGGTCCCTCTTTTCTCTCCTTTATTGCCATGTTATAACCAGCAACACACAGCAATGCTGACCACTTAAAACATTCAACTGGTCCCTCTTTTCTCTCCTTTATTGCCATGTTATAACCAGCAACACACAGCAATGCTGACCACTTAAAACATTCAACTGGTCCCTCTTTTCTCTCCTTTATTGCCATGTTATAACCAGCAACACACAGCAATGCTGACCACTTAAAACATTCAACTGGTCCCTCTTTTCTCTCCTTTATTGCCATGTTATAACCAGCAACACACAGCAATGCTGACCACTTAAAACATTCAACTGGTCCCTCTTTTCTCTCCTTTATTGCCATGTTATAACCAGCAACACACAGCAATGCTGACCACTTAAAACATTCAACTGGTCCCTCTTTTCTCTCCTTTATTGCCATGTTATAACCAGCAACACACAGCAATGCTGACCACTTAAAACATTCAACTGGTCCCTCTTTTCTCTCCTTTATTGCCATGTTATAACCAGCAACACACAGCAATGCTGACCACTTAAAACATTCAACTGGTCCCTCTTTTCTCTCCTTTATTGCCATGTTATAACCAGCAACACACAGCAATGCTGACCACTTAAAACATTCAACTGGTCCCTCTTTTCTCTCCTTTATTGCCATGTTATAACCAGCAACACACAGCAATGCTGACCACTTAAAACATTCAACTGGTCCCTCTTTTCTCTCCTTTATTGCCATGTTATAACCAGCAACACACAGCAATGCTGACCACTTAAAACATTCAACTGGTCCCTCTTTTCTCTCCTTTATTGCCATGTTATAACCAGCAACACACAGCAATGCTGACCACTTAAAACATTCAACTGGTCCCTCTTTTCTCTCCTTTATTGCCATGTTATAACCAGCAACACACAGCAATGCTGACCACTTAAAACATTCAACTGGTCCCTCTTTTCTCTCCTTTATTGCCATGTTATAACCAGCAACACACAGCAATGCTGACCACTTAAAACATTCAACTGGTCCCTCTTTTCTCTCCTTTATTGCCATGTTATAACCAGCAACACACAGCAATGCTGACCACTTAAAACATTCAACTGGTCTCTCTTTTCTCTCCTTTATTGCCATGTTATAACCAGCAACACACAGCAATGCTGACCACTTAAAACATTCAACTGGTCCCTCTTTTCTCTCCTTTATTGCCATGTTATAACCAGCAACACACAGCAATGCTGACCACTTAAAACATTCAACTGGTCCCTCTTTTCTCTCCTTTATTGCCATGTTATAACCAGCAACACACAGCAATGCTGACCACTTAAAACATTCAACTGGTCCCTCTTTTCTCTCCTTTATTGCCATGTTATAACCAGCAACACACAGCAATGCTGACCACTTAAAACATTCAACTGGTCCCTCTTTTCTCTCCTTTATTGCCATGTTATAACCAGCAACACACAGCAATGCTGACCACTTAAAACATTCAACTGGTCCCTCTTTTCTCTCCTTTATTGCCATGTTATAACCAGCAACACACAGCAATGCTGACCACTTAAAACATTCAACTGGTCCCTCTTTTCTCTCCTTTATTGCCATGTTATAACCAGCAACACACAGCAATGCTGACCACTTAAAACATTCAACTGGTCCCTCTTTTCTCTCCTTTATTGCCATGTTATAACCAGCAACACACAGCAATGCTGACCACTTAAAACATTCAACTGGTCTCTCTTTTCTCTCCTTTATTGCCATGTTATAACCAGCAACACACAGCAATGCTGACCACTTAAAACATTCAACTGGTCCCTCTTTTCTCTCCTTTATTGCCATGTTATAACCAGCAACACACAGCAATGCTGACCACTTAAAACATTCAACTGGTCCCTCTTTTCTCTCCTTTATTGCCATGTTATAACCAGCAACACACAGCAATGCTGACCACTTAAAACATTCAACTGGTCCCTCTTTTCTCTCCTTTATTGCCATGTTATAACCAGCAACACACAGCAATGCTGACCACTTAAAACATTCAACTGGTACCTCTTTTCTCTCCTTTATTGCCATGTTATAACCAGCAACACACAGCAATGCTGACCACTTAAAACATTCAACTGGTCCCTATTTTCTCTCCTTTATTGCCATGTTATAACCAGCAACACACAGCAATGCTGACCACTTAAAACATTCAACTGGTCCCTCTTTTCTCTCCTTTATTGCCATGTTATAACCAGCAACACACAGCAATGCTGACCACTTAAAACATTCAACTGGTCCCTCTTTTCTCTCCTTTATTGCCATGTTATAACCAGCAACACACAGCAATGCTGACCACTTAAAACATTCAACTGGTCCCTCTTTTCTCTCCTTTATTGCCATGTTATAACCAGCAACACACAGCAATGCTGACCACTTAAAACATTCAACTGGTCCCTCTTTTCTCTCCTTTATTGCCATGTTATAACCAGCAACACACAGCAATGCTGACCACTTAAAACATTCAACTGGTCCCTCTTTTCTCTCCTTTATTGCCATGTTATAACCAGCAACACACAGCAATGCTGACCACTTAAAACATTCAACTGGTCCCTCTTTTCTCTCCTTTATTGCCATGTTATAACCAGCAACACACAGCAATGCTGACCACTTAAAACATTCAACTGGTCCCTCTTTTCTCTCCTTTATTGCCATGTTATAACCAGCAACACACAGCAATGCTGACCACTTAAAACATTCAACTGGTCCCTCTTTTCTCTCCTTTATTGCCATGTTATAACCAGCAACACACAGCAATGCTGACCACTTAAAACATTCAACTGGTCCCTCTTTTCTCTCCTTTATTGCCATGTTATAACCAGCAACACACAGCAATGCTGACCACTTAAAACATTCAACTGGTCCCTCTTTTCTCTCCTTTATTGCCATGTTATAACCAGCAACACACAGCAATGCTGACCACTTAAAACATTCAACTGGTCCCTCTTTTCTCTCCTTTATTGCCATGTTATAACCAGCAACACACAGCAATGCTGACCACTTAAAACATTCAACTGGTCCCTCTTTTCTCTCCTTTATTGCCATGTTATAACCAGCAACACACAGCAATGCTGACCACTTAAAACATTCAACTGGTCTCTCTTTTCTCTCCTTTATTGCCATGTTATAACCAGCAACACACAGCAATGCTGACCACTTAAAACATTCAACTGGTCCCTCTTTTCTCTCCTTTATTGCCATGTTATAACCAGCAACACACAGCAATGCTGACCACTTAAAACATTCAACTGGTCCCTCTTTTCTCTCCTTTATTGCCATGTTATAACCAGCAACACACAGCAATGCTGACCACTTAAAACATTCAACTGGTCTCTCTTTTCTCTCCTTTATTGCCATGTTATAACCAGCAACACACAGCAATGCTGACCACTTAAAACATTCAACTGGTCCCTCTTTTCTCTCCTTTATTGCCATGTTATAACCAGCAACACACAGCAATGCTGACCACTTAAAACATTCAACTGGTCCCTCTTTTCTCTCCTTTATTGCCATGTTATAACCAGCAACACACAGCAATGCTGACCACTTAAAACATTCAACTGGTCCCTCTTTTCTCTCCTTTATTGCCATGTTATAACCAGCAACACACAGCAATGCTGACCACTTAAAACATTCAACTGGTACCTCTTTTCTCTCCTTTATTGCCATGTTATAACCAGCAACACACAGCAATGCTGACCACTTAAAACATTCAACTGGTCCCTATTTTCTCTCCTTTATTGCCATGTTATAACCAGCAACACACAGCAATGCTGACCACTTAAAACATTCAACTGGTCCCTCTTTTCTCTCCTTTATTGCCATGTTATAACCAGCAACACACAGCAATGCTGACCACTTAAAACATTCAACTGGTCCCTCTTTTCTCTCCTTTATTGCCATGTTATAACCAGCAACACACAGCAATGCTGACCACTTAAAACATTCAACTGGTCCCTCTTTTCTCTCCTTTATTGCCATGTTATAACCAGCAACACACAGCAATGCTGACCACTTAAAACATTCAACTGGTCCCTCTTTTCTCTCCTTTATTGCCATGTTATAACCAGCAACACACAGCAATGCTGACCACTTAAAACATTCAACTGGTCTCTCTTTTCTCTCCTTTATTGCCATGTTATAACCAGCAACACACAGCAATGCTGACCACTTAAAACATTCAACTGGTCCCTCTTTTCTCTCCTTTATTGCCATGTTATAACCAGCAACACACAGCAATGCTGACCACTTAAAACATTCAACTGGTCCCTCTTTTCTCTCCTTTATTGCCATGTTATAACCAGCAACACACAGCAATGCTGACCACTTAAAACATTCAACTGGTCCCTCTTTTCTCTCCTTTATTGCCATGTTATAACCAGCAACACACAGCAATGCTGACCACTTAAAACATTCAACTGGTCTCTCTTTTCTCTCCTTTATTGCCATGTTATAACCAGCAACACACAGCAATGCTGACCACTTAAAACATTCAACTGGTCCCTCTTTTCTCTCCTTTATTGCCATGTTATAACCAGCAACACACAGCAATGCTGACCACTTAAAACATTCAACTGGTCCCTCTTTTCTCTCCTTTATTGCCATGTTATAACCAGCAACACACAGCAATGCTGACCACTTAAAACATTCATCTGGTCCCTCTTTTCTCTCCTTTATTGCCATGTTTATAACCAACAGCACACAGCAATGCTGACCAGATTTTTCTTTTGAGAGATTTGCATTCAGAAACGCAAGCTGCCTTACTTTCGAGGGGCTGTTGCGGTTTCTTATCTCACTAATTATTTGTCCCGTTTTCGAGAAGACCCTCTGAGGGAATGGATGTGGCCACTATGCAGAGTCTCCCTGTCATGACTTTAGTAAGCCGTGGGTAGACAGAGGCCTTGTTCTTCCACCAGCTCAGAGGATCTGTAGATCTGTAGATCTTTGGAGGGGATCCTCCAAATAGGATCGCATCTGCTGAGGGTGAGGGATTCCTTCGTGCTGCATCCCCAGTTGCTCTCTCGTCAAACAGCAGACGTTTGTGGCATTATTGCTGGTGCTTCTGCTCCATCTGATCCCTCTTCTTCCTGTTGCCCTGGTGCCTGAGCCAGCTGACTGTTGGGGCTGTCCCTCCCTGATGCTGAGGTTATTCTTTGAAGAGCCTCATCAATCGCTCTGGCATCACTGAAGGCTAACTTCTTAAACCTGGGTCAAGTGCAGCGGTTTCTGATAGCACGTTATTATATTCCATTCTGCGGAACTTTCTGTTCATTGATGAACATAGGGTGTCCATCAACTCTCACATGTCCTGTGGTTACATTTGCTTCTCTCTGGCGGCTGGCTGTGATTCGCTGCAGACCCTTACACAGGAGTCTGCAGCTGAAAAGAGTGAACAGTAACTTATTAGTTCAGGTTCATGTTTTGTCTACTGATACTAAAATCTAATTTCAAAATCAAATGTATTTATATAGCCCTTCTTACATCAGCTGATTCTGCTGTACAGAAACCCAACCTAAAACCCCAAAAAGCAAGCAATGCAGGTGTAGAAGCACGGTGGCTAGGAAAAACTCACTAGAAAGGCCCAAACCTAGGAGGAAACCTAGAGAGGAACCAGACTATGTGGGGTGGCCAGGCCTCTTCTGGCTGTGCCGGGTGGAGATTATAACAGAACATGGCCAAGATGTTCAAATGTTCATAAATGACCAGCATGGTCAAATAATAATAATCACAGTAGTTGTCGAGGGTGCAACAGGTTAGCACCTCAGGAGTAAATGTCAGTTGGCTTTTCATAGCCGATCATTGAGAGTATCTCTATCGCTCCTGCTGTCTCTAGAGAGTTGAAAACAGCAGGTCTGGGACAGGTAGCACTTCCAGTGAACCGGTCAGGGTTCCATAGCCGCAGGCAGAACAGTTGAAACTGGAGCAGCAGCACGGCCAGGTGGACTGGGGACAGCAATGAGTCATCATGCAAGGTAGTCCTGAGGCATGGTTCTAGGGCTCAGGTCCTCTGAGAGAGAAAGAGAGAATTAGAGTGATCATACTTAAATTCACACCAGATAAGACAGGAGAAATACTCCAGATATAACAGACTGACCCTAGCCCACAAACTACTGCAGCATAAGTACTGGAGGCTGAGACAGTAGGGGTCAGGAGACACTGTGGCCCCATCCGAAGATACCCCCGGACAGGGCCAAACAGGCAGGATATAACCCCACCCACTTTGCCAAAGCACAGCCCTCACACCACTAGAGGGATTTCTTCAACCACCAACTTACCATCCTGAGACAATGCCGAGTATAGCCCACAAAGATCTCTGCCACGGCACCATCCAAGGGGGGGTGCCAACCCAGACAGGATGACCACGTCAGCAACTCAACCCACTCAAGTGACGCACCCTCCTAGGGATGGCATGGAAGAGCACCAGTGACTCAGCCCCTGTAATAGAGTTAGAGGCAGAGAATCCCAGTGGAGAGAGTGGAACCGGCCAGGCAGAGACAGTAAGGGCGGTTCATTGCTCCAGAGCCTTTCCGTTCACCTTCACACTCCTGGGCCAGACTACACTCAATTATATGACCTACTGAAGAGATGAGGCTTCAGTAAAGACTTAAAGGTTGAAACAGAGTCTGCGTCTCTCACATGGGTAGGCAGACCATTCCATAAAAATTGAGCTCTATAGGAGAAAGCCCTGCCTACATTCTCATCTACTGCTCATATACATATATAATACTGTATTAAATAATGTAGTAATAACTGCTTACTGTACCTCTCCACAGTGACCTGCTCAAAGGGTTCCAGGACTCTGCATACCTCCTCCACCATCTCCCATTCCTCTTGGGTCAGAGCATCAACAGGTGCATTGACAATGGCCAGGGTAGAGATGATGGCATCCTTCGACTCAAGAAACCGCTTCAACATATAATATGTTGAATTCCACCTTGTAGTGCAATCTTGTTTAGGCCTCAGTTCAGGCATCCCCATCTGGCGTTGTATAAACTTTCGTTTTTCAGTACCTACTGTGCTCCTGTGGAAGTATTTCACAGCTGCTTTCACTTTGTCCACAGTGGGCTTCACCACCTTCAGAGCATCTCTTACAATCAGGTTGATTGTGTGGGCAAGACATGGATGATGGGTCCATTTAAACATTTTCATGGCTTTGGTTATGTTAACTGCATTGTCGCTAACACAACAGACCACTTTTCCATCTACTTGCCTTTCTCTGGCCACTCTCAACGGTTCCTCTGCCAAGTTCTCTGAGGTGTCTGTTGCTGAACTCAAAGCAGTCCAGAAGACTGGAGGTCCACAGACGATGCAATCTCAACCACACTGCACACTGCCCTAACCCATCTGGACAAGAGGAATACCTATGTGAGAATGCTGTTCATCGACTACAGCTCGGCATTCAACACCATAGTACCCTCCAAGCTCGTCATCAAGCTCGAGACCCTGGGTCTCGACCCTGCCCTGTGCAACTGGGTACTGGACTTCCTGATGGGCCGCCCCCAGGTGGTGAGGGTAGGCAACAACATCTCCACCCCGCTGATCCTCAACACTGGGGCCCCACAAGGGTGCGTTCTGAGCCCTCTCCTGTACTCCCTGTTCACCCACGACTACGTGGCCACGCATGCCTCCAACTCAATCATCAAGTTTGCGGACGACACAACAGTGGTAGGCTTGATTACCAACAACGATGAGACGGCCTACAGGGAGGAGGTGAGGGCCCTCGGAGTGTAGTGTCAGGAAAATAACCTCACACTCAACGTCAACAAAACTAAGGAGATGATTGTGGACTTCAGGAAACAGCAGAGGGAACACCCCCCTATCCACATCGATGGAACAGTAGTGGAGAGGGTAGTAAGTTTTAAGTTCCTCGGCATACACATCACAGACAAACTGAATTGGTCCACTCACACAGACAGCATCGTGAAGAAGGCGCAGCAGCGCCTCTTCAACCTCAGGAGGCTGAAGAAATTTGGCTTGTCACCGAAAGCACTCACAAACTTCTACAGATGCACAATCGAGAGCATCCTGGCGGGCTGTATCACCGCCTGGTACGGCAACTGCTCCGCCCACAACCGTAAGGCTCTCCAGAGGGTAGTGAGGTCTGCACAACGCATCACCGGGGGCAAACTACCTGCCCTCCAGGACACCTACACCACCCGATGTTACAGGAAGGCCATAAAGATAATCAAGGACAATAACCACCCGAGCCACTGCCTGTTCACCCTGCTATCATCCAGAAGGCGAGGTCAGTACAGGTGCATCAAAGCTGGGACCGAGAGACTGAAAAACAGCTTCTATCTCAAGGCCATCAGACTGTTAAACAGCCACCACTAACATTGAGTGGCTGCTGCCAACACACTGACTCAACTCCAGCCACTTTAATCAAATCAAATCAAATTCATTTATATAGCCCTTCGTACATCAGCTGATATCTCAAAGTGCTGTACAGAAACCCAGCCTAAAACCCCAAACAGCAAGCAATGCAGGTGTAGAAGCACGGTGGCTAGGAAAAACTCCCTAGAAAGGCCAAAACCTAGGAAGAAACCTAGAGAGGAACCAGGCTATGTGGGGTGGCCAGTCCTCTTCTGGCTGTGCCGGGTGGAGATTATAACAGAACATGGCCAAGATGTTCAAATGTTCATAAATGACCAGCATGGTCGTATAATAATAAGGCAGAACAGTTGAAACTGGAGCAGCAGCACGGTCAGATGGACTGGGGACAGCAAGCAGTCATCATGTCAGGTAGTCCTGGGGCATGGTCCTAGGGCTCAGGTCCTCCAAGAGAGAGAAAAAAAGAGAGAATTAGAGAGAGCATATGTGGGGTGGCCAGTCCTCTTCTGGCTGTGCCGGGTGGAGATTATAACAGAACATGGCCAAGATGTTCAAATGTTCATAAATGACCAGCATGTTCGAATAATAAGAAGGCAGAACAGTTGAAACTGGAGCAGGAGCACGGCCAGGTGGACTGGGGACAGCAAGGAGTCATCATGTCAGGTAATCCTGGGGCATGGTCCTAGGGCTCAGGTCCTCCGAGAGAGAGAAAGAAAGAGAGAAGGAGAGAATTAGAGAACGCACACTTAGATTCACACAGGACACCGAATAGGACAAGAGAAGTACTCCAGATATAACAAACTGACCCTAGCCCCCCGACACATAAACTACTGCAGCATAAATACTGGAGGCTGAGACAGGAGGAGTCAGGAGACACTGTGGACCCATCCGAGGACACCCCCGGACAGGGCCAAACAGGAAGGATATAACCCCACCCACTTTGCTAAAGCACAGCCCCCACACCACTAGAGGGATATCTTCAACCACCAACTTACCATCCTGAGACAGGGCCGAGTATAGCCCACAAAGATCTCTGCCATGGCACAACCCAAGGGGGGGTGCCAACCCAGACAGGATGACCACATGAGTGAATCAACCCACTCAGGTGACGCACCCCTTCCAGGGACGGCATGAGAGAGCCCCAGTAAGCCAGTGACTCAGCCCCTGTAATAGGGTTAGAGGCAGAGAATCCCAGTGGAAAGAGGGGAACCGGCCAGGCAGAGCCAGCAAGGGCGGTTCGTTGCTCCAGAGCCTTTCCGTTCACCTTCCCACTCCTGGGCCAGACTACACTCAATCATATGACCCACTGAAGAGATGAGTCTTCAGTAAAGACTTAAAGGTTGAGACCGAGTTTGCGTCTCTGACATGGGTAGGCAGACCGTTCCATAAAAATGGAGCTCTATAGGAGAAAGCCCTGCCTCCAGCTGTTTGCTTAGAAATTCTAGGGACAATTAGGAGGCCTGCGTCTTGTGACCGTAGCGTACGTGTAGGTATGTACGGCAGGACCTAATCAGAGAGATAGATAGGAGCAAGCCCATGTAATGCTTTGTAGGTTAGCAGTAAAACCTTGAAATCAGCCCTTGCTTTGACAGGAAGCCAGTGTAGAGAGGCTAGCACTGGAGTGTGCTAGCCTCTCTACAAATTTTTTGGTTCTAGTCTAGTCAAATTTTTTGGTTCTAGTCAGGATTCTAGCAGCCGTATTTAGCACCAACTGAAGTTTATTTAGTGCTTTATCCGGGTAGCCGGAAAGTAGAGCATTGCAGTAGTCTAACCTAGAAGTGACAAAAGCATGGATTAATTTTTCTGCATCATTTTTGGACAGAAAGTTTCTGATTTTTGCAATGTTACGTAGATGGAAAAAAGCTGTCCTTGAAATGGTCTTGATATGTTCTTCAAAAGAGAGATCAGGGTCCAGAGTAACGCCGAGGTCCTTCACAGTTTTATTTGAGACGACTAGATTAATTGTCAGATTCAACAGAAGATCTCTTTGTTTCTTGGGACCTAGAACAAGCATCTCTGTTTTGTCCGAGTTTAAAAGTAGAAAGTTTGCAGCCATCCACTTCCTTATGTCTGAAACACATGCTTCTAGCAAGGGCAATTTTGGGGCTTCACCATGTTTCATTGAAATGTACAGCTGTGTGTCATCCGCATAGCAGTGAAAGTTAACATTATGTTTTCGAATAACATCCCCAAGAGGTAAAATATATAGTGAAAACAATAGTGGTCCTAAAATGGAACCTTGAGGAACACCGAAATTTACAGTTGATTTGTCAGAAGACAAACCATTCACAGAGACAAACTGATATCTTTCCGACAGATAAGATCTAAACCAGGCCAGAACTTGTCCGTGTAGATCAATTTGGGTTTCCAATCTCTCCAAAAGAATGTGGTGATCGATGGTATCAAAAGCAGCACTAAGGTCTAGGAGCACGAGGACAGATGCAGAGCCTCGGTCCGATGCCATTAAAATGTCATTTACCACCTTCACAAGTGCCGTCTCAGTGCTATGATGGGGTCTAAAACCAGACTGAAGCATTTTAATAATGGGAATTGATGGGAAATGATGTAAAATATATCACTAGCCACTTTAAACAATGCTACCTAATATAATGTTTACATACCCTACATTATTCATCTCATATGTATACGTATATACTGTACTCTATATCATCTACTGCATCCTTATGTAATACATGTATCACTAGCCACTTTAACTATGCCACTTTGTTTACATACTCATCTCATATGTATATGTGGAGAGAGGTGGTATATGTGGAGAGATGTGAAGAGATGTGGTTTATGTGGATAGATGTTGTATATGTGGAGAGGTGTGGAGAGATGTGGTATATGTGGAGAGATGTGAGGAGATGTTGTATATGTGGAGAGATGTGGAGAGATGTTGTATATTTGGAGAGATGTATATGTGGAGAGATGTTGTATATATAGAGAGATGTTGCATATTTGGAGAGATGTATATTTTGAGAGATGTGAAGAGATGTATATTTGGAGAGATGTTTATTTTGAGAGATGGGAAGAGATGTTGTATATTTGGAGAGATGTATATTTTGAGAGATGTGAAGAGATGTATATTTGGAGAGATGTATATGTGGAGAGATGTTGTATATATAGAGAGATGTTGCATATTTGGAGAGATGTATATTTTGAGAGATGGGAAGAGATGTTGCATATTTGGAGAGATGTATATTTTGAGAGATGTGAAGAGATGTGGAGAGATGTTGTAGTATATGTGGAAAGATGTGGAGTGTGTAGCAGCATGTAAGAGGTTAACAGCAGTGTCAGACCACAGGATTAGTAGAGAATAAATAGGACTGTAATTGCTGCCTGTCACTCTGAACTAGAGGACCTGTGGGGAAGTCCTATTCTGGGGCCTCAGCACTGGAATCACACCGAAATGTCTGAGAGTATCACCTGTGTATAAGACAGTAGTTTTGGAATTGTTATTTAGATTACTTGTTGGTTATTACTGAATTGTCGGAACTAGAAGCACAAGCATTTCACTACACTCGCATTAACATCTGCTAACCATGTGTATGTGACAAATAACATTTGATTTGATTTGATTTGAAGACAGCTAGACATCGAAAAATCTTCAATGAAGTGAAATGTAACCAACATGTAAGAACTGGTTACCCTTGATGTCCAGCAGTCAGTGGTAAGGCAAGCTGCAGTAGCTTTTTGGACTCTTTCCTGCGCTGAAGCCTGTGTGCTCTCGTACAGTGTTGGAATATGTGATTTTGAAAGGGTTTTCCTGCTTGGAATTGTGTACGTTGGATTTAGACTACTATAATTTCTAAAACCTCTGTCCTCCACGATTGAAAATGGCTGCAAATTGGTGTCAATCATTTTAGCCAATGCAATATTAATTTGGCCTTGTTTTGCTACAGACATAAACTGGTCCATAGAAGACTGCGTTGCTGTGGGTCATGGAGTAGGCCTAATTGACTGAGTCTCCCACTATCACCAGCAGGCCCACTAGCTAGCTTCACAGTTGGGTGCACAGTTCGCATATCCCGGTGTAGGTTGTGCGTAGAACCGGCTTGATATGATATTTTGTTTTGGCAAATGCTATACTGTGCTCTAACATGGTCTACATTATTAAAATGCATCCAAATGCTACTGTGCTTCCGACTCATTTCCCAGCTGTTGTTTTCATAGCAGCCGAGGAGAGAGAGGAAGGACAGCTAAGTGTGTGACTGTGAGTGAGTTGGCTCGGCCCTCCCTCATGCATCTTTGGTTCATTGCTTGACACTGTGTCTGACAGGAACAACAGGTGAGTCTGTTAGTCTGAGCAGATAGTCCGAACAAATGTGTGTGCTTGAGCATTTAGGCCTATATTATTTAATAAATGTTTTGTTCTTTGAATTAGTTCATTACATTCATTTAAATCTTTTGATTTATTAATATCTTTATTGTTTTTATAAATAGATTTGTCTCTTCTGATATGCGAGCCGGCTCCCAATGTTCACCTACAAGAGCCTTAGAGCCGACTCGTTCGCGAACGACCCATCACTATTAGTCATCTGATTTATTCGTTTTGGTCTCTGAACCTTACGCCGCCAGCTCCTGATATCAGGGCATAAAAAAATGATAATATGATTCCTTAATTAGCCAAGTTGCATGTGCACCCAGCTATATATTTTTAGGTTTTCATTGTAAATAAGAATTTGTTCTTAACTGACTTGTCTAGTTAAATAAAATAAATACAAATAGTTTTCCCTGGCTAAATTAGCTGGCTAGCTGAACTATGCCAGTTTTCGTCCCCATTGCCAAACTTCATAAATACTGCACCCTCCTCTTCAAAACGCATTTGTTAGTTATACAATCATGTAACTAAGAATGTTGCTGGAAAGAAACTTGAAAATGATGAATTGTTTTGTTCCATTGTCATGGCTGTATTGAGCTATACGTCGTAAGACAAGGGCGATGAAGGATATCAATGCTACTTAACAAGGATCCAAGTTCATTTTGTGTTAACAGGCAACCTCTCCCTGCTTGGCTCGATGGGATATGTAGTGATTTTGCCAACACAGCTAGATATGTACAGTCTTGTACCCTTAACCTTTAGATTAAACTGACTATCGTATTTGTTGATTTAAATTAAGCTTTATAATGAGTAATCCAGGAATGTCACTAGTTAATTGAGACGAGAAACCTCGAAAATAGCAACTCTACAGAGCGCCAAGGACTACAATGAATGGCTAAATTACTTCCGGACACGAAGGGTCCAAGCTCCCCTTCCTCCTTACCACCCTATTTTGAAGTAGTCAGAGATCTGTGGTATATAATGACGATAACCTGCAGTTATGGAATGTTTGCTCACAAGTATGATTAATTGGCTGATCCCTCCTGGTGATCTGGATGGAATTTTGTGATCCTTCCTTAACCCATAGGACGTCCCACCCAGTCGACTACTTCAAAAAGATACAAGTCTGTTGACAATGGGGTCATTACACCTTGCTTGACTTGTGAGGATGATAACACAATTTATTTTCATCATTAGCCAAGTCTGTTGGTGTTCTACCCAAAGTTGCAAAGGAAATGTTGTGATCTACACTGAACATATATTTCAAAGATTTTACAGTTCAGTTCATATAAGGAAATAAGTCAATGGAAATAATTCACCAGGCCCTAATGATGGATTTCACATGACTGGGCATACAGTTGGTTAGATACCAGAACCAGTCAGTATCTGATGTGACCATTTACCTCATACAGCGCGACACATCTCCTTCGCATACAATTGATCTGGCTGTTGATTTTGGCCTGTGGAATGTTGTCCCATTCCTCTTCAATGGCTGTGTGAAGTTGCTGGATATTGGCAGGAACTGGAACACTATTGTACATGTCGATCCAGAGCATCCCAAAACATTCTCATTGGGTTACATGTCTGGTGTGCAGGCCATGGAAGAACTGGGACATTTTCAGCTTCCAGGAAATGTGTACAGATCCTTGAGACATGGGGCTGTGCATTATCACGCTGAAACTTCAGATGGTGGTGGATGAATGGCATGACAATGGGCCTCAGGATCTCGTACCAGTATCCCACTATCATTCAATTTGCCATCGATAAAATGCAATTCTGTCGATAGCTCATGCCTGCCCACACCATTATCTCAGCTCCACCATGGGGTACTCGGTTCATAGCATTGACATCAGCAAGCCACTCTCCCACACGATGCCATCTGGCCGGTACAGCTGAAACCGGGGTTCATCCGTGAAGAGTACACTTCGATGGCCACTGGCATGCTGGAGAAGGTGAGCACTTGCCCATTGAAGTTTGTTACGACGCCAAACTGCAGTCAGGTCAAGACCCTGGTGAGGACGACGAGCACGCAGATGACTTTCCCTGAGACGCTTTCTGAATTGTTTGCAGATATTTTTTGGTTGTGCAAACCCACAGTTTGTCTGTGGCTGGTTTCAGACGATCCGCAGGTGAAGAAGCCGGATGTGGAGGTCCTGGGCTGGCGTGGTTAAACGTGGTTTGCAATGTTAAGGCAGTTTGGATTTACTGCCAAATTCTCTAAAACAACGTTGGATGCAGCTTATGGTAGAGAAATTAACATTCAATTCTCTGGCAATATTCCAAGCCATAGCGTCATACTACTTGCCAAGCATAGAGAACTGATACTGTATACTGGTTGGATTGGCATGGGATGTGGGTGGCTTGAAAAAAAAATGAACAAAGAGTCCTCATGTCTTATTGGTAGGAAGAAGTCAAAATCAGATGCTGAATACTATAGTTATTGAACATCTGAATCATTTAAAATGAAAATTGCCAATTTGGGTGATATCAATTGGCTTACTTTCTCAGATCAATTACATTTCAACAAAATCAAATGTATTTGTCACATGCTCTGAATACAATGTTACCTTACTTACAATGCAGTTTTAAGAAAATATTTACTAAAACTAAAAAGTAACACTAAAATAACAATGAGGCTATATACAGGGGGTACCGGTACTGAGTCAATGTGTGGGGTACAGGTTAGTTGAGGTAATTTGTACATGTAGGTAGGGGTAAAGTGACTATGCATAGATAATAAACAGCAAGTAGCAGCAGTGTAAAAACAAATGGGGGGGTTGGGGATCAATGCAAATAGTCTGGGTGTCCATTTAATTAATTGTTCAGTCTTAGGGCTTGGGGGTAGAAACTGTTAAGGAGCCTTTTGGTCCTAGACTTGGTGCTCCTGTACCTCTTGCTTGGGTGACTGGAATCTTTGACAATTGTTTTTTTTTTGCCTTCCTCTGACACCGCCTAGTGTATGTAGGTCCTGGATGGCAGAAGGCTTGCCCCCAGTGATCTACTGGGCTGTACGCACTACCCTCTGTAGCGCCTTGTGGTCGGATGCCGAGCAGTTGCCATACCAGGCGCTGATGCAACCTGTCAGGATGGCGCAGTTGTAGAACTTCGAGGATCTGGGGTTCCATGCCAAATCTTTTCAGTTTCCTGTTTCCACTTTTCAGTGCCCTCTTCACAACTTTCTTGGTGTGTTCCAGGAATTCTGAAATTCCAATGTTACCTGTTTCTATCTAAAGAAACAATTTCAGAACAATCTGAGAAGGTTTCATGGCTCGCTGAAATTACATAGAATGACAAGTGGTCTTCCCAAATGCAGTGGCAATTTTAACATGTAAATCTTGGTGGGGCAAACAAAAACAATGTGGGATGCATGCCAACAAAGCCCCTACACTACACTAAACAATACATGAATTGAACTATAATGGTGACAAATGGTGCCCACAAACTGTTAGGGCCTACCTAAAACTGTCCCAACACCTTACCACTGCTACACCTGGCTTTTAGTGGAGGCTTGTCTGGCAGCGAAACAGTTCATTTAGCCTCATTTACTGCCTTTAAAAACAAAAAACAAAGCCGACTTGCTTAAACGAATGTGCATCCTACTGACAATTGAGATGGACAAACTGGCATAAGAGGACGACAAGTGCTTCTACACCTGCATTGCTTGCTGTTTGGGGTTTTAGGTTGGGTTTCTGTACAGCACTTTGATAGATCAGCTGATGTAAGAAGGGCTATATAAATACATTTGATAAGAGGCAGTCCGTCATTTCGATGAACATTTATTGAGTTAGCGACAACTATTTGTTCAGCATTTTTGAAATGTACAGCAAATGAATTCAGAACATGGGCCATTCTTAGTGTACTCCCTGTACACCAAGTCAGAATAAATAAAGGGGCATATAAACAACATGAAAGCTCTTACAATATTCTGTGATGACATTTCTCTAAAACAGGTTATATGCTATGTGTGCACCACCAAGTTAGAACAGTAGGCGAAGTTAAGAGGTGAAAATAGACCAAATGATTAAGGTGAAGCACATTGAACGCCGTTTGGGTCTTTGCGTGTCAAAAAAGATACACGTCATAACACTATCAGGTGTTAAATAAGCTTTTCATTTGACACGTCAAATAACACAATTCTATTATAGAATGTTGTGTGTGCTGAATTTTTGTACGGGCAAGTCAAGCGCCACCACAAAAAAAAAACACAGCTACTCCATTGAATAGCAGGCTGACGTTAGTGGTTGCTTTGCAATGCTTGCAGTTAGCCACTGATTCCTTCCAAACGACTCATTGTTGAATTTGTAATTTCCAACTTGTTGTGCAATCTTTATGTCCAATGGCCGATGAGCACCAGTACATTTTATCAATAATTTCTCTTCGTTATTTCTCTTCATATGACAAGGATTCAAAAGGATTTGCCAGTAGATTGTCGACTTGATTCATGATGACTGCAAGCTGAGACTTTGAAAGTAAGATGTTGACACGATTAGTCCAATCAAAGCTACTGTACATATAATGTGATTTGATGTTCTTTTATCTGTGGCCAATGACCTTGAGCCTTCTTGGAAGGGCACTTCTTGGAAGGGCACTATGGCAGGACCCAAAGGGCTGAAATGTTGGATGTCTACCCTTACTAAAGACTTAAACTTGGCGATGACGTACTGTCCCCATGAGTGAACACTGAGCCAATCACGACGCAATTCTCCTATTTTCTGCTGGCTCGCCCCACCACCACCACAGAAAGCACTGAGCTAGGCTGAAACACCTGCCTTTTGGAGCTGCCTTAAGAAAACAAAAAAGAGACTGTATGCAGCTTTATTAACTGAATGATATTTAATTTTTTACATTGTTTGCAAACTTATATGTGACACGTATTATTGTCAAAATAACATGCAAAACAGGCAAGCCCAAAAATGTGGAGCTCAATGTGTGTATCCACTGCCCCAATAACATCACATCAACCTAGGCTATCAGGAACACAGATAAGAAATAGACAGTTCATATTCAGACATTAATGTTTTAGTCCATGAATGGGGAAATTCATGGAGGAGAAGCGCATTTGTAAACTGGTTCACACAGGTTGCGATGCATCTGGAACTAAAGGGCTTTTCAATCATACTAATGTGTGATGGCTTAGCCAATGTGTCCCCCTGTCCAGATGCATCACAGGGTACATGAAGGATGTTGAGCTGTTGAAGATGCTGCTCCACATCCTTTCCAAACACTCCACTAAAATTGCCTCGCACTCACAGGGTAAAACAAAGTGCAGCTCCATTCCATTATAATCACAATTTAACCAACACCTATCTATTTTTTATTTGTAACATCCTGGACCTACCATTTGGTTTTGAGTTACTGAAATCAAACCTTATGATTTGAATGAAAAGTATTTGAATGAACATGAAAAGGTGAATGTAAGAAGCACACATCATTTATCATATTTTCAAATAGGCTACATGTCATTAAACAGCATATAAAAACTCTAAATAGGTCAGGAGCCAGACGGGGAGCCTAAGAAGGAACAAAAATGTATTATTTTGGCTACATTATTTCAAGGTTTTAGCCTATACAAAGATATACATTGTGGAGCATGTACGAGGGCAACACAATAGGCTGGTAGGGACATAAAGCGTTCAGCATGTAAACAACATTTTGTTGTATTAAATTATTACAGACTATAAATTGCGCATATAGGCTGAATTACATTTGAAAAAAAAAAAGTATTTCATTTGAAGTAAAATTACTTCTCTTTTTTTGAGGGTGTTTAGCATCCCCAGTGGCTCTGCAAGTGTGGAGAGGATATTCTCTGCTGCTGGCCTGCTCTCTAAGCACCACCCCATGAGCCCGAAGCCACAGACTGCAGCCACCACCACTCTTGCCAGGGTGGGCAGAGATGCAGTTGTATTTTTCTTGGGGAAGGTCTAAATGTTTTTAGGCAAAATAACCCAATCAAATTGGAAAGATCCTTGAACATGGGAATATGCCAGGCCTACTGGGCCAAAGTCAATTATGGCCTATTGTATAGATAAAAGAACAAAAATGAAGGAAACCTTTTAAGAGATCTGATTTTTAGTTTATAACTAATTGTATTTATCTCCCCACGTGGTTCCTTTTAGCATGTACACATCATGCTGTCGGGATACGTGTCTTTTTGAATAGCACAATGATTGTTTAGTTGTGGACACTACATCACCTCTCTTGTTCCCCATCTTTGTAAGTCACCTTTATTTTACATCTGTGTGTTTTATCAGTTTCTTCATGAAAATATTTAGCGAACTCCATCCATGACTGTAGCTAAAGCAAGGGGCTATAGCAGCCGGGGGGAGTTAGAATCGTCCTAAGGGCCTGTGTACTAATACAACTAACATTTTCTTGTTTTTGGCAAAAAGTAAACATCCAGAGAGCCTGGTAGAATAATTTATCTTCTAGTATCTTCTAAGATGCAGCTGCAAAGCATTTTTGGACAAGTGTGTATTGCTTTATGTATATTTTGCACATTGCCTGTGAATGTTGCTGGTGGCGAGAGCTTTCAGTAAGCTAAAACTGATAAATTATTTGAGGTCCACTATGTCCCAGAACAGGCTTTGCAGTCAGTTAGCTAGAAAGCTGGACTTCAAAGACTTGATCAGGGACTTTGCTAGCAAGAAGGATTGGCTCTTGGTGAGTAAGGCTGAGCGAGGGCCAGTGATGACTGTTAAATGGCATGGCTGTGGATATTGCATCACTACACACATGATGCCCACAGGCTGAGAACATGATATATCTCAAAGTAATGGCTGGATTTCCATAAAATTTGTTGTGCACAATCAAGACCCCAAATGGAAGAAACCTATTGATTTGGTGACCACTTGACCTTTCAGGCCTTTTCATTTCCATTTCCACTTTTACAGCTGCTTATTTTCTAGTTGGTATGTATACTTAATTCAAAAATCTGCTGCTGATTTTATTATTTTGAATAGATTGTAATTTTATATTACATTCTATAGATGATAATGTTAATTTATTTATTTGGATAGGTTATATTTAAGTTATACTTTAAGTTATTCATTAATGTTAAGAGAATTTTCCATTAAATGTAATTTTAATGGTAACATTCTTGATACTGCCCCTGATAGCAGCACACTGATACAGAGCCCCACCGAGCCATCACGACTGGACTACCGACGTAATCTGCCCGAGGGGGTTTTTCAACTGGCTCCTCTGAATGCCCATCTGCTAGCCTTCTAGCTGCAGCCCGCTAGCGGTCTAGAGCATATCGGACTGTTAGCTGAAGAGGCCCATTGGCCAATTTCTTGGGTCACTATACCTATTTTGTCTATTGGCCTGGACCCTTTTACTACATGGAGCCCTGCTGAT
Source organism: Oncorhynchus kisutch (assembly GCF_002021735.2). Classification (NCBI taxonomy): domain Eukaryota; kingdom Metazoa; phylum Chordata; class Actinopteri; order Salmoniformes; family Salmonidae; genus Oncorhynchus; species Oncorhynchus kisutch. The sequence continues at coordinate 71,047,830 of NC_034190.2, read as the reverse complement.
CCATCACGACTGGTCTGGCAACGTAACCGCACGAGGGGGATACAACAGATTTCTTCCGTTACGATCTCCCTCTAAGGCCCTTCTGCTATCTTGCTAGCCCTGGCCCGCTAGCTGTCTGAATCGCAGTGTCTCCAGCTCGCCTAGCTACTCACTGGACCCCTATGATCACTCGGCTACGTATGCCTCTCCCTAATGTCAATATGCATTGTAGAGTCTCTAGCCCAGCTCAGTACACCTTAGCTAACCCTTTAGTTCCACCTCCCACACATGCGGTGACCTCACCTGGTTTAAGTGATCTTTCTAGAGATGATATCTCTCTCATCGTCACTCAATGCATAGGTTTACCTCCACTGTATTCACATTCTACCACATCCTTTGTCTGTACATTATGCCTTGAATCTATTCTACCTTGCCCAGAAACTTGCTCCTTTTACTCTCTGTTCCGAACGTACTAGACGACCAGTTTATATAGCCTTTAGCCGTACCCTTATCCTACTCCTGCTATGTTCCTCTGGTGATGTAGAGCTTAATCCAGGTCCTGCAGTGCCCAGCTCCACTCCAATGCACTATCATTTGTTGACTTCTGTAACCGTAACAGCCTTGATTTCATGCATGTTAACATTAGAAGCCTCCTCCCTAAGTCTGTTTTATTCACTGCCAACCTGGATGTCCTAGCCGCATCTGAATCCTGGCTTAGGAAGACCACCAAAAACCCTGAAATGTCCATCCGTAACTATAACATTTTCTGACAAGATAGAACTACCAAAGGGGGCGGAGTTAGCCTGCAGAGTTATGTCTTACTATCCAGGTCTGTGCCCAGACAATTTGAACTTCTACTTAAAAAAAAAAAATCCACCTTTCCAGAAACAAGTTTCTCACCATTGCCACTTGCTATAGACCATCTTCTGCCCCCAGCTGTGCCCTGGACACCATATGTGAATTGATTGCCCCACCCCATCTATCTGCAGAGCTTGTGCTGTTAGGTGACCTAAACTGGGACATGCTTAACACCCCGGCCATCCTACAATCTAAACGTGATGCCCTCAATCTCACACAAATTATCAATGAACCTACCAGGTACAACCCCAAATCTGTAAACACGGGCACCCTCATAGATATCATCCTAAACAAAGTGCCCTCCAAATACAACTTTGCTGTCTTCAACCAGGATCTCAGCGATCACGACCATCCCGCATCACTGTCAAACGCTCCCCAAAACACTTCAGCGAGCAGGCCTTTCTAATCGACCTGGCCCTGGTATCCTGGAAGGATATTGACCTCATTTGCATCCTGTAGCACAAACTCCAAAAAGTTCTGGGACACTAAAGTCCATGGAGAATAAGAGCACCTCCTCCCAGCTGCCCACTGCACTGAGGCTAGGAAACACTGTCACCGATAAATCAATGATGATTGAGAATTTTAATAAGCATTTTTCTACGGCTGGCCATGCTTTCCACCTGGCTACCCCTACGCCGGTCAACAGCCCTGCACTACCCACAGCAACTCGCCCAAGCCTCCCCCATTGCTCCTTCACCCAAATCCAGATGGCTGATATTCTGAAAGAGCTGCAAAATCTGGACCCCTACAAATCAGCCGGGCTAGACAATCTGGACCTTCTCTTCATAAAAATATCCGCAACCCCTATTACTAGTCTGTTCAACCTCTTTCATATCGTCTGAGATCCCCAAAGATTGGAAAGCTGCTGCGGTCATCCCCCTTTTCAAAGGGGGAGACACTCTAGACCCAAACTGCTACAGACCTATATCTATCCCACCATGCCTTTCTAAAGTCTTAGAAAGCCAAGTTAACAAACAGATCACCGACCATTTCGAATCCCACGGGAACCTTCTCCACTATGCAATCTGGTTTCCGAGCTGGTGATGGGTGCACCTCAGCCACGCTCAAGGACCTAAACGACATCATAACTGCCATCGACATGGCCAAGGCTTTTGACTCTGTCAATCATCACATTCTTATCGGCAGACTCAACAGCCTTGGTTTCTCAAATGACTGTCTCGCCTGGTTCACCAACTACTTCTCAGATAGAGTTCAGTGTGTCAAATCGGAGGGCCTGTTGTCCGGAACTCTGGCAGTCTCTATGGGGGTGCACAGGGTTCAATTATCCAGCCGACTCTCTTCTATGTATACATCAATGATGTCACTCTTGCTGCTGGTGATTCTCTGATCCAAATCTACGAAGATGACACCATTCTGTATACTTCTGGCTCTTCTTTGGAATCTGTGTTAACCAACCTCTAGACGAGCTTCAATGCCATACAACTCTCCTTCTGTGGCCTCCAAGTACTCTTAAATGCGAGTAAAACTAAATGCATGCTCTTCAACCGATCGCTGCCCACACCTGCCCGCCCGTCCAGCATCACTACTCTGGACGGTTCTGACTTAGAATATGTGGACAACTACAAATACCTAGGTGCCTGGTTAGACTGTAAACTCTCCTCACATTAAGCATCTCCAATCCAAAATTAAATCTAGAATCGGCTTCCTATTTCGCAACAAATCATCCTTCACTCATGCTGCAAAACACCTTCGTAAAACTGACTACCTACAGGTCAGCGTTCAACACCATAGTACCCTCAAAGTTCATCACTAAGCTAAGGATCCTGGGACTAAACACCTCCCTCTGCAACTGGATCCTGGACTTCCTGACGGGCCGTCCCCAGGTGGTGAGGGTAGGTAGCAACACATCTGCCACGCTGATCCTCAACACTGGAGCTCCCCAGGAGGGCGTGCTCAGTCCCCTCCTGTACTCCCTGTTCACCCAGCACTGCATGGCCAGGCACGACTCCCACACCATCATTAAGTTTGCAGATGACACAACAGTGGTAGGCCTGATCACAGACAACGACGAGAGAGCCTATAGGGAGGAAGTCAGAGACCTGGCCGGGTGGTGCCAGAATAACAACCTGTCCCTCAACGTATCCAAGACAAAGGAGATTATCATGGACTACAGGAAAAGGAGGACCGAGCACGCCCCCATTCTCATTGACAGGGCTGTAGTGGAGCAGGTTGAGAGCTTCAAGTTCCTTGTTGTCCACATCAACAACAAACTAGAGTGGTCCAAACACACCAAGACAGTCGTGAAGAGGGCACGACAATGCCTATTCCCCCTCAGGAAACTATAGATTTGGCATGGGTCCTGAGATCCTCAAAAGGTTCTACAGCTGCAACATCGAGAGCATGGTTGCATCACTGCCTGCTACGGCAATTGCTCAGCATCTGACCGCAAGCCACTACAGAGGGCAGTGCGTACGGCCCAGTACATCACTGGGGCTAAGCTGCCTGTCATCCAGGACCTCCACACCAGGTGGTGTCAGAGGAAGGCCCTAACAATTGTCAAAGACCCCAGCCACCCCAGTCATAGACTGTTCCCTCTACTACCACATGGCAAGCGGCACCGGAGTGCCAAGTCTAGGACAAAAAGGCTTCTCAACAGTTTTTACCCCCAAGCCATAAGACTCCTGAACAGGTAATCAAATGGCTACCCGGACTATTTGCATTGTGTGCCACCCCCCCGCAACCCCTCTTTTTACGCTGCTGCTACTCTCTGTTTATCATATATGCATAGTCACTTTAACTATAGACTCATGTACATACTACCTCAATTGGGCCGACCAACCAGTGCTCCCGCACATTGGCCACCCTCCAACCCTCTCCCTCACTAACTTTACGCACCAGCTGTCCGAGCAGCTCACAGATCACTGCATCTGTACATAACCCATCTGTAAATAGCCCATCCAACTACCTCATCCCCATACTGTATTTATTTATTTTGCACCCCAGTATCTCTACTTGCACATTCATCTTCTGCACATCTATCACTCCAGTGTTTAATTGCTATTGTAATTATTTCGCCACTATGGCCAATTGCCTTACCTCCCTTATCCTACCTCATTTGCACACACTGTATATCGACTTTTTCTATTGTATTATTGACTGTATGTTTGTTTATTCCATGTGTAACTGTTGTTTGTGTCACTTTGCTTTATCTTGGCCAGGTCGCAGTTGTAAATGAGAACTTGTTCTCAATTAGCCTACCTGGTTAAATAAAGGTGAAATACAAAAAAACAAGTAGGCATGCTTTAAGCTCATGAAGTGAGCGCTATTAGAGCGTCCAACATTTGGGAACCGCGCTCCAGTGAAATTGGGCACGCTCCGTTCACATATTCTGATCAGAACTAGGCTTACTGTTCGTCAATATAGGCCTCGTGCATATACACATTTTAAGGATCTACATGATTTAACCACAAGATGGCACAGTCACGCAATAATTGACCCAATGAGTATGACTGGACATCCCTCTATAGATGACTAGAGAAAATAGATTGGCTTTTTCTGTTGGCCCTAAAGTATTAAAACCGTGATTAGTCCACGTGGAATTAACTTCAGCGAATGCATTTGTAATTGCACTGACTTGTTTAATTTATTACTGCTAATTTGTACCATTCAATTACAAACCAGTAACATAACTATCTACCGAGGAGTGTAGTGTGCAGTTATCTACCGAGGAGTTTGTAGTTACAGGTATAAGGGCAATTTAGTTGCGCGCATCTGCAGGCTACAAGAAGAATGTGATATTGTTGCAATAGTTCACCTACTGGGCGCGCTCGATTTACCTGCTTTGCGTGCCGGGTCCCAAAACGTTCCCAAAGAACGACTGAGAACTCTGTCTATCCGCACGCTTGGCGACCTAAATTAACCACGTCCATGGAAAGGGGACTGCGAGGAGGCCCCGCCCAATTATTTTCCATTGGTTGATTTTCAATATTTTACTCTTGTCCCATGATCTGATTGGAGGTGGAGCCAATCACCAGCTGTCATTTGAGGCTGGATGGGCTTTTCTGCAATACATCAACATGTTAAGAAGGAGCAAAAAAAAGTTTAGGACATTATGGTTGGTTTCACTGACTGTTGCGCCTTTAGAAATATACCTCGCTGTGTGAGCCACTGGGCTGAATCCGAGACGAGACTACAAGAGGCGTCACAACTGCCGAGACCGCGCGCTTCTGAGCTGGGTTTACGAGGGTTGAAGAATAAGGAGCAAGTTGCCAGCAGTAGACTACACAACGCGAGTTCTGCGAATCTATTCGCTGCTGGGGCCAGGTATGTTTGTCAGTTTCTAAGGATAAGGATTGCGTCGCTGATATCAAGGTTGAGGATGTAGAACAGGTGCGCGGAACTAAGCTGGGACCTGGCTAATTTTTGAAAAATAATTGTAGGCTATATTCGGGCAACAGTTGTTTGTGCTCAATTCAACGATATAGTAGTTCGAGGATATGTTCATCAAATTGATACATCGACTCTGTCTCAAGTGGAGTTTAGGCTATGTGAGTAGCGTATCATAGGCTCAACTACGGAGCAGTACAACATTTACTTATTGGCTGTTGTGCACAATAGACTATTAGACAACCGTTTCAGACCGATTCACTGAAAGTGAAGTAGGTTACTGATTCAGAAGTAGAGCTTCATTGCCCAACCACTCAAGAATTTAGCGCGAGTTAGAACCCAAGCTACCCCGCGATTGATCTCGCCCCCTGCGATAACACTGACGCAGATACTCGCGCGCTACAGTCTATTGAATTGCAGACACTCGGGTGACGTTCCAGTCATTCAATGTACGGGATGTTCATACGGATAATGCTTCGAAATGACAGTTGCTCAAGGAATGGATTACAACTACAGTGAGCAGATTGTCTCATCTCGGTGCAAAAATAATATTTTGAGTGATAGCGTTTTAGGAGAATTGCTGCTTGTCTCGTCTCTCAAACAACCAGTGTCTGGGACTCTCAAGGATTACACGAGGGGTTAAACATGTCCAAAACGCTGAAGAAGAAGAAGCACTGGTCAGGCAAAGTCCAGGAGTGCGCCGTGTCATGGGGGAACGCCGGGGAGTTCGGCTCGGTTGTGGAGGTACTAGGGGGAGCGGAGCTAGGCTACTTCCCGAACCTGGGACAGGTGATTACCGAGGCGGTGGTCTGTCACGTCGGGAGGTTACCGAACAGCGGGGACGTGCTTCTGGAAGTGAACGGCACCCCTGTCAGTGGCCTGACCAACCGAGACACCCTTGCTGTCATCCGCCACTTTCGGGAGCCCATCCGTATCAAGACCGTCAAACCAGGTATGTCAAGTGTTTGCGCTCTTACCGTTGAGGTTTTGTAGCCTGCTATACTTTCCAATGTTAGGCATTTTATCATTAGACGTCAGCTTCATACTATGGCATACTGAATTCATAATCCAAGCGTGGTCCTGGTCTGAGAAAAGGCAGGGGACATTGGTTATCATACAAAACCAAATGGATTCCACAGGTCACATACATGAGCACTGCAGTGACAACATGCGTTCTATTTAACCCTGACCCCTTATAGTCACCCACATAATTCCCAGAAGCCTCTCTTAATGTCACTCACTCCCTCTCTGTGCTGTACTTTAGGTGTAGGCCTTATGTGCCATGGGCAGTGAATGGCCTGGGTCACGGCTGTGAGGTTGACTGGGCTCAGAAACACGGCACACTGATGTCTGTGGTTGGAATGGCATAAATAAGACAAGCTTGTAGATGGCTGCATCATTGCAGCTGAGACCCAGGCCCCCTAGGGTAGTGAGAGGATCAGGTGTGTGGGGGGGTTGTGGATTGTGACTGTCTCCGACTCGCCCATGATGACTTATGCCAGCAGGGGATTTATAGTCTGCTATAGAATAGTGGTGCTAAGATTTTTGTAGTTCAACATAACTTGTACATTCCTTTAGCTTGAATCCTCTCTATCAAATCTGCGTGTAATGTAATCCTTTGTTTTGGATAGACCGACGTTGTCCATCTTTCTCCCTCAACCTTCGTCTGTCCTGTTCTTGATACACAGCATCCTTGCATTCTCTTCAATAGCCTACATCTTCTCCATGTCGTGTAGTTACTGATTTAGTCAAATCTCATTATTCTGCTCCCTCATCTAACCTGTTTTCATGCATAGACTTTATTTTACTTCCTTAGTCATTCCATGGCGGGAGGGCCTAATGTCTGCTATAAAATAAAAATCCTTTCAGTTAAGACCCAGGCAACCAGGTGACGGGAGTTTGGTGGTGCCTTAACTGGGGAGAATTCGCTCATGATAATGACTGGAGCGGAATGGGTGGAATGTGCATTTAATACCATAACACATTGTTTACAGGTGTTTGATGCCATTCCATTTACATCGTTCCAGACATTATGAGCCGTCCTCCCCTCCACAACCTCCTGTGGTGCCTTAAGTCATCTCATCTCTGCTCAGGCAATAGCAACCAGCCAGACAATGTTCTCTGTGCTCCCCATACTGTGCTGTCTTTAGTCATCCCATTTAGCAAGGCTAGCCTGCCTAAATATGCTACAAAGCTGTCTGATAATCATTTTACAAGTTCTTCAAAGTAGATAAAGCATACTTTCACGTACTGTCTTAATCCCACTCTCTCATTGTGTACATTCTTCTCTCATGCAGTCTGTATCTAACGTAGCAGGCGTAAACAAAAAGCGCTATGGATTATGGTCATTGTATTTAATTATCACAGTTTCTGTGCTGAACTAGGTTGACTATTTGCTTACAACTCCCTTCAGCCCAGCCTTCCACATAGTTCTTGACTTAATTTCTCTGGTGAATTATTTAATTTATCACTAGAAAAAACACTTGTAGATACCGACAGGCTCGGAGACAGTTTCTATCAAACTGTCTCTGGTTTTTTCATGTTTTCACTGTAAATTAAAAAATAAATAATAGAACATCCCCATTTTCTAAGTCCACAACAATGCTTTAACCACATCAAGAGACTGCTTATGAGCTCAATTCAAGTGTGAGGCTAATCACATGTGCAATAAAAAAAACTAAACAATGATGGAGTGAGCAGAAACTGGTGGACACATGCACAGATGGGGCATTCTTGCCGCTGAAGGTTACAGGAAATATAATCAGTGTTGCATTCTGCTCATGTCTTATGATAAACTTGGGCTTGATACATTTAGTTGTTTCCCTACTAAGATCAATAGATTTTTTAAATTGTTGAATTCCGTTTTACTTTTTGGATTCCGTGAGGGCCCTAATTATTATTTGTACTAGAAGGAGGCTCTCCAATGCTAATATTGTTCCTGCAGTGATCTTCATTGAATGTTTTCATAATTTATCTGCATATGGTTGTCAAAAAGCCTAGGCCTACCAGTAGTTTATGCAAATTAGGGAGCCAAATGAACGGCTACCGATGCGATTCGGTAGGCTACACTGACTGACGAGACAAGGCACTCATTTTAGCACCACTGTCTGGCAAGCCCGACATCCTAGAAAATCCTTTGGTTTACTTGTCCCAATGCGATACCATGGACATAACCACATGGCATGATTTAGGAATGGCAAAGGGATCAACTTTATTGTTAGTTCGACACCTTTTTATAAACTAGACAACACATGGTGTTCAGTTGTCAATCAATGTACAGTAAATAGCCTACTATGCGCCACAACGCCACGTGGCTTGCTATACGAAAGAAAATAGATCAATGTGTCAGAACAATAATTGGACTAAATTGTGGATTTGTGGATTTTGACTCATTGTTACCACATACATGGGACATTGCAAATTTACTAGCATCATGCTCTCTCCCTCCATGTAAAAAAATTTTTTTTTTGGACCGCAACCAATCACAGGGCACACAAACTGAACCGGGACACGGTACAGACAGCAGACTGCGTTTCCCTGTCATTGCTCGCTTTGTGACTGACAGTTGCCTGTCCTATCAATAAATATCTAGAAGTTGTATATTGTTTATTCTCGTGAGAGGCGGACTAGCAAATTGAAACTTTTAAATGAATAGTAGCCTATGAGGTGGAAAAGTAGCTGGTTTTAAATGGTCTGGAACTGATTAGCCTACAGCCTGCGCGAATGGGAAAACACTATGTTCCCTCCTCTGCTTCCTGACATCAACAATCAACTCCTTTGTTTTGCTGATGTTGAGGGAGAGGTTGTTCTCATGACACCACAATGCCAGTTCACATACCTCATCCTTATAGGCTGATTCGTCATAGTTGGTTATCAGGCCTAAAACCATGGTGTCCTTAGCAAACTTGTCAGTGTTGTGCAAAGCCGGTAATGAGGCGTATTGGATTCGCCCCAAACATTGAGGACAAGTTTTATTGCGTGGTATCCAATTGTTAGTAGTTACTATCTTGTCTCATCGCTACAACTCCCGTACAGGCTCGGGAGAGACGAAGGTCGAAAGCCATGCGTCCTCCGAAACACAACCCTTTTGCACTGGGACGATGGTGGTCTTCTTTAAAGCAGGTGGGGACTACAGAGACACCTGGGACAAAGACAGGCTGAAGACGCCTGCTAGCTGGTCAACACACTCTGAGGACGTGGCCAGGGATGCCTTCTATGCCAGCCACTTTGTGATTAGTCACACTTTTTTTGTAGGGCACTATGTAAGGATTAGGCTGCCATCTGGGATGCCGCCATGGTCTGAGTGAAGGAGCATTTTGAAGTAACACTTAGCTGGAGTTTGTTTATGGTGCCAGAGCAGAGCCAGGCCTGCAGCCTTGAAGTGAGTCCAAGTCTAATGCATTCAATCACAGCTTTAAATCCCCAATCTGCTGTGCTGGTGTTACTACTGTAATCTATAGTCCTGAGAGGCCAGGGTAGACTTATAAGGCTATAGGCTACAATCAACAGGTGTTTGCTTCAGGGGCTGTCATTCTGTAGTGTGGTGAGTGGTAACCATGGCAACACAGTCCATTTGTTGGCAGGCAGTATGTAACAAGAGACCTGAAACTTAAGTGTTCTCTAATGGCAGGTGAGTTGTCGTGGTTCCTCTCTAGGTTTCTTCCTAGGTTTCTGCCTTTCTAGCAACAGTGCTTCTACATCTAGCTGTTTTGGGCTGGGTCTCTGTATAGCACTTTGACATCGGCTGATGTAAAAAGGGCTTTATAAATACATTTGATTGAATTTGATGGATTGCATTTGTGCCTACAATGAATGACTGCAGTATTGCACAGAGGATTTTGATATACTCCATCTGTGATTTTGATTTTAATGTTCTGTAGTTAGAAACTGATTAGATTAGTATTCCTTAAACACTTTTGTTTAAATATAATTTGATTTCTGAGAAATTAGGCTAAATTGATTTCACCCAAATTGGCCATATTTTTATTTATTTATAGGGTTCATATAATCGTCAATAAATATAGTAATTAACATTCAATTTGGACCGAACAATGGGTAAGACATGAGGAATCCAACAAAATGATCCATAGCCACCCGTGGACCTCCCACGCCAACAAACAGTATTCAGTATCAGTTCTCAACCTTGGTAGAAGACTACCTTGAAGCAAGGGTACGCTGTAGAAGGATATGGTAGGGTGTTTAGATCCCCTATGAAGCTTAGATAATGGACTGGGTGTGCCATTGATTACTGATGTTGTCTTCGGTGATCTGTTCTGTGCTTGTTGTGGCCTCGTTAGGCTGTAGTTAATGGATAGCAGTTTAGTCGCCCTCAGCTCGCCCTGCTAAGGTAGAATGGCAACATAGCACTCAGTTTTTAGGCCGGGGAAATTCCTAATACAGTAAATGTAGGTGGTCTGGAAATGTGTAATTTTGTACAACCAAAATTGAGACAAAGTGGGCAATAAAAGTAAATTGCATTCACCGTTTTAATGTCTTCTGTCCATTAAAGGAAGGAAGTTATGGAATCTGCTGGTTACCTCAGATTGAAGTGGGCTAGAAAGCTATGTTTTATTTCTTAGTATTTTACAGTTAGGCGCGTGTATTAAACAGCACTGCCTTGTCTTGATATGATAGAACTGTTAATGAGAGAACCAATTCACACTGGTTTTACCATCTCCTGCCTAGCAGAGTACTGCTGCAGCATATGGTGTTTTAATGTGGTTTGTCTCGCAGTGCTTATGATATTTGTATTTTATTAGGATCCCCATTAGCTGTTGCAAAAGCAGCAGCTATTCTTCCTGGGATCCACACATGACATAATACAGAACATTAATGGACAAGGACAGATCTACATCAAATGGGGGTGGTTATTTTAACTAGCTGAAGGTATAACAACCTTTATAGCTTCTGTCCAATGCTCTTATGAACACATTTCTGCATTGTTGGACAAAGTTGTCTCTCTGAATTCTAAGCGATTATTCTCTGTACACTGGAAAGAAATTCCTTTTTCACCAAACATTTCAGCATGTGTTTTTGGGTAGAACAGTATCCCAGCCCACACAATTTCACTGAACTAGACCACCACTACCAGAAAAAGTTGCAATAAACTACACTTACAAACTTACGAATTGTATTTCTCACATGCGCCAAATACAACAGGTGTAGACCTTACAGCGAAATGCTTACTTACAAGCCTTTAACCAACAATGCAGTTTTAAGAAAAATGACTAAAGTAAAAATAGAAAATAAAAGTATCATAATTAAAGAGCAGCAGTAAAATAACAGTAGCGAGGCTATATACAGGGGGTACTGGTACAGAGTCAATGTGCGGGGACACCGGTTAGTCGGGGTAATATGTTCATGTAGTTATTAAAGTGACTATGCATAGATAATAGAGTAGCAGCAGTGTAAGAGGGGTCTGGGTAGCCCTTTAATTATCTGTTCAGGAGTCTTATGGCTTGGGGTTAGAAGTTTAGAAGCTACCTGGACCTAGAATTGGCACTCTGGTACCGTTTGCCATGCGGTAGCTGAGAGAACAGTCTAGGGTGCCTGGAGTTGCACTACCCTCTAGTGCCTTGCGGTCGGAGGCCGAGCAGTTGCCATACCAGGCAGTGATGCTCTCCATAATGCAGCTGTAGAACCTTTTGAGGATCTGAGGAACCATGCCAAATCTTTTCAGTCTCCTGAGGGGGAATAGGCTTTGTCTTGCCCTCTTCACGACTGTCTTAGTGTGCTTGGGCTTTGGTGTCCACATCACCAAGAATTGGGACATGCTCTGTCCTCTTCCTGTAGTCCACAATCATCTCCTTTTGTCTTGATCACGTTGAGGGTGAGGTTGTTGTCCTTGCACCACACGGCCAGGTCTCTGACCTCCTCCCTATAGGCTGTCTCGTTGTTGTCAGGGATCAGGCCTACCACTGTGTTATCTGCAATCTTGATCATGGTGTTGGAGTCGTGCCTGGTCATGCGTGAACAGAGTACAGGAGGAGACTGAGCACACATCCCTGAGGGCCCCCCCTGTGTTGAGGATCAGTGTGGTGGATGTGTTGTTACCTACCCTTACCACCTGGGGGCGGTCCGTCAGGGAGTCCAGTATACAGAAGGTCCAACTCTGTAAATGACTAGTGTTGGTTTCCCATAAATGTGTGTTGTGGAACACTGACAGCAACCACATTACATGTCTTCCATCCTGTTTTTCCCCCTTTTCTCTCCAGCTATAATCAACTGTGTTCCCCACATGCCACAACAGTCCCTGAGAAAATCTAATAAGTGTTCTTTCTCTATCGCTTGCTCTTTTCTTTTTTTTTCAGGTAAAAACTCATATTCAAAGAATGTCCCATGGAGAAGCCAGCTGTGTACAATTAATTTTGTGACACTGTCACTCTGAGAGGGGAGGGGGCATAGCCTTGCCTCGGGTGGTGCCCTACCCAGAACAGAAGCGAGGCAGAGGTCACAACGTCCTACTTCTGTCATGCATGGCATGGAGCAGAGGGGCTCAATCAATGACAACCGACCTGTCACATAGAGGGGGGGCTTATCTCTTAGCTCATCATGATTATAGACCATGGACTGCAATTGTTAAAGTAATTTTAATGGCATTGTTAGATTCTCCCTGGCCTGCTTATAAGGGAAATAAGCCTCCCCAACTTCCTTTCATTGGTTACACACTGCATTCAAAATACAGATGGAACACCTTGAGTTCTCTTGTCTTTGTTTGTGTGTGCGCGTGAGAGAGCAAATCACAGACCTGACCCCAACCCTATCACCCTCTATCCCGGCCGCCAGCAAGGCCGTCAGTGGGGAAGTAGTGGAAGAGGGAGGGAGGGAGGGAGGGAGGGAGCGGATGGGTGCGCTGAGGCCCCAGACAGAAGCAGCTGCTGTGAATACTAAAGTGTCTGTCTTCTCCTCTCCGCCTCTCTCCTTCTTTCACCCCTGGCACGGCCCACTCCTGCAGCAGCTCTCACTCAGCACTAAGGTGGTTATATGGGCTGACTTCCAGATTGTCTTTATTGTAATTGCTTTCCCAGGTTCACTATATTGCAGTCAAGCTTTGCAGATCAGTTCTCACAATGCCTAGAGAAATGCTTAACTTCACAAACATCTCCGAAGATGGCTTAAACTTTTTTGTGGTTACTGAAGTTTTTAAACATTCTCCAGAGATCTGATTTGCAGCACCACCCCTCTCCCACTCCTTCGTTCTCACACTGTGGAGCGTGAGGGAGACACAAACACTCTACTCCTCCTGTCTTCCTGAGAGAGGGGTTGAGGGAACCAGGGAAGACTTCAAGAGGTGGTGCCAGTCTCTGTTTGGCCAACACTTGTCGCTCCCATCACAGCTGTGAGTGTTTGAAATGAGTTGCACTGCTGCCTGTTTGTCTGACAGAGTGGACTCTTAATAATTACTCGTGACGACCCGCCAACTGGAGAGTGCCTGGCGCTGGTTATTTATCCCAGTTTTATTGTTGCGGCTCTGGATGTCACGGCCGAGACAGTCTGCCTGGTAATGAATATGGCCAGCAACAATGATGACTGATCTCTTCTCATTGCGTCATTATCTAAGGGAAGGAGATGCATCACGTTTTTAGACAGGTGTGTGCTGCTTTCACTCCTGCACCCTCCTCTGACAGTGGTTGTTTGACAGTGTAGTGTCGGCCTCGGCGGTAGAAGCCATGTCTCAAGCAGTGAAGGCTGCTGAGGGAAGGACGGAATGGCATCAAACACATGGAACCCATTTTTGACATATTTCATACGATTCCGCTCCAGCCATTACCACGGACCATTCCTCCCCATTTTAAGGTGCCACCAACCTCCTGTGGTCTCCAAGTACATAGTTACCTGTGGAAGTGCTGTACTGTTCAATTCGGTGGTGTACCACCAGGCAGAGACATCATGGCTATTGTTTATTCCCCTAGAGATAAGATGTTGTCAGTATAAATAACATCACGCACTAGTGTTGCACAGTATACTGGAACGTTGGTACTTAAAATTAAAAACTGTTTGGTACTAGAATTTTACTTTCAGTACTTCTGTCAAATGTGTATCATGTGATTGAGAGGATCAGCTCAGTCCCTTCCATCACAAAGTGCCTGCTTCACTTACTCATTCATTGTTGTAGCTGTTTGGGCTCCAGTAGCTCCCCAGTCCCCACAGAAGTTGAACACTTGACGAATGCAACAAAGCATGTAGAAATTGAAACTGTTTGCAAACTATGTTTGATACCATTCCATTGATTCCATTCCAGCCATTACAATGAGCCCATCCTCCTATAGCTCATCCCACCAGCCGCCTCTGATGTCTGTATGGGCTACAACACTTTTACAATGCAAGATGAAACCGGAAGCTTCCAGCTTTAATTAATTAAATTAAAGCATCAAGTGTACCCACCAATATGTGCTATGATTTGAGTCAATTCAACTGACATTACAAAAAATACATGTGCCAAACACATGCTGTCACAAGGAATATTAACCCCCAGCTTAACGCTAAAGTGTACGAGTCAATGGCCTGAGAATATAATGCAGCTGTTCAGGCAATGCATCTTGGGACAGATAAATAGTCACCTTGGGAGATGTTTCCCTTTCTCTCCCTTCAGCCTTAAATGAACATGCTGTCTGTCATTCCCCTGTGCAGTTTAATGATCCCTGTCACGGACACACTGATAAGCAGCTAAATGCTGATGGCTTGACGGGAGATATGGAAAGGAGGGAGAGAGAGAAGGGAAGATTGGATGGTGTGTGCACAGGGGCGGCCGCCCTAGCCCTAGCCCTTGACTATGACTCTATTCCGTTTTATTACACGAGTCATTGGAGGATTGCGTCTTCTGTACGGGGGAGTTTTGTTAAGAGCCCCGATGTTCCGTTTGAAGATTAACTCGCATCACTTGCGTTATGATTTTGGAAGCATAAACACTTTCTTTCATATCAGTGAGACATTTCCAAAAACAGAAGGTTAAATTGATACAAACCGTTTTTAGGTTAGTGTTCCCACACTGACATATTTCCATGTTACATCGGGTGTTTACAGAAGATGGATGGACGACAGAGGGACCACCTGTGTTTACAGAAGATGGATGGACGACAGAGGGACCACCTGTGCTCATTAGCGTTCTAGCATGCTCCAACACCTGTTTGAAATGGAAGAAGGCCTCCAGAAATGTTGTCACTGAAAAATACTGTCGGCTTTGTGATAAAGCAGGAAAAAACTGTGTATTTAGCATTTGTAAAATTATTTTGAACTGACATGAAAGTAAATGGCTTTATGTTTCTGGAACCATATTGTAGTTTGAGAATCGATTCACGTTTTTAGATGGAGGTTTTGTCTGACAGTCAAAAGTCTGCCTCTGAAAATAACAATGTCCTTGGGCCTTAAGGAGTAATGGTAAGCTCTTTAAGAGTACAGCTTGGGAAGACTACAAGATGCCATTGTACAATGAAGAGGCACCGAGGGGCAAGGGGAGGAGTGGAAGCTGGCATCTCTGCCCACAATCTCCTGGCCAGAACATTTTCTGCTGAAGAGATGCAGAGATTAAAGGGATCAGAAATGCAAATAAACAAAGTGAAGTATGGAGAGCTAGAGGCTGTGACTAAGATTGGTGTTGCTTTTCTGTTTGTACACTGTGTGTGGTACTAGTGTCTGTGCCTCCTGTGTTACTAGAAGACCTGTTATTATTCCTTCCTAGCCTGAGTAACTCTCCCCTCCGCTCGACACTCCACCGCTAGAGAACAGGCAGTTGGCTTTTTGGAATCTTTGTCTGCAATTAACTCTGTCCTCCTTGTGAGCTGCCAGTGTGTCCACGTGCTTAAGAATGAGAAACTGGGATTGTTTCTTCAGTTCTAGTGGCCTTTTGAGGAGAAGTGCAATCAGAACGATGGGATTTGTTGCTTTATTCCTGCAGGCTGGGGTTTAATGTTGAGGTAATTGATTCTCATTCCCTCTGTAATCATTCAGATATCCAAAAATGTTCCTTAGTTACCACTCTGTTCTGTGGCAACACTGGTGTTTGGCCTTGCTGATTGTATTTTTACAGCACTTTTGTTTTTTTCTTTGTCCTTTTCCCTGGTTTTTTCACCTTTTATTTAACCAGGTAGGCTAGTTGAACAAGTTCTCATTTACAACTGCGACCTGGCCAAGATAAAGCATAGCAGTGTGAACAGACAACCGAGTTACACATGGAGTAAACAATTAACAAGTCAATAACACAGTAGAAAGAGTCTATATACATTGTGTGCAAAAGGCATGAGGAGGTAGGTGAATAATTACAATTTTGCAGATTAACACTGGAGTGATAAATGATCAGATGGTCATGTACAGGTAGAGATATTGGTGTGCAGAAAAGTAAATAAATAAAAACAGTATGGGGATGAGGTAGGTAAAATTGGGTGGGCTATTTACCAATGGACTATGTACATCTGCAGCGATCGGTTAGCTGCTCAGATAGCAGATGTTTGAAATTGGTGAGGGAGATAAAACGTCTCCAACTTCAGTAAAAAAATTTCTTTTTTTTGCAATTCGTTCGAGTCACAGGCAGCAGAGAACTGGAAGGAAAGGCGGCCAAATGAGGTGTTGGCTTTAGGGATGATCAGTGAGATACACCTGCTGGAGCGCGTGCTACGGGTGGGTGTTGCCATCGTGACCAGTGAACTGAGATGAGGAGGAGCTTTACCTAGCATGGACTTGTAGATGACCTGGAGCCAGTGGGTCTGGCGACGAATATGTAGCGAGGGCCAGCCGACTAGAGCATACAGGTCGCAGTGGTGGGTGGTATAAGGTGCTTTAGTAACAAAATGGATGGCACTGTGATAAACTGCATCCAGTTTGCTGAGTAGAGTGTTGGAAGCTATTTTGTAGATGACATCGTCGGATCGGTAGGATAGTCAGTTTTACTAGGGTAAGTTTGGCGGCGTGAGTGAAGGAGGCTTTGTTGCGGAATAGAAAGCAGACTCTAGATTTGATTTTAGATTGGAGATGTTTGATATGAGTCTGGAAGGAAAGTTTAGTCTAGCCAGACACCTAGGTACTTATAGATGTCCACATATTCAAGGTCTGAACCATCCAGGGTGGTGATGCTAGTCGGGCGTGCAGGTGCAGGCAGCAAACGGTTGAAAAGCATGCATTTGGTTTTACTAGCGTTTAAGAGCAGTTGGAGGCCATGGAAGGAGTGTTGTATGGCATTGAAGCTCGTTTGGAGGTTAGATAGCACAGTGTCCAAGGACGGGCCGGAAGTATACAGAATGGTGTCGTCTGCGTAGAGGTGGATCAGGGAATCTCCCGCAGCAAGAGCAACATCATTGATATATACAGAGAAGAGTCGGCCTGAGAATTGAACCCTGTGGCACCCCCATAGACTGCCAGAGGACCGGACAGCATGCCCTCCGATTTGACACACTGAACTCTGTCTGCAAAGTAGTTGGTGAACCAGGCAAGGCAGTCATCAGAAAATCCGAGGCTACTGAGTCTGCCGATTAATTTTTTATTTATTTTACCTTTATTTAACTAGGCAAGTCAGTTAAGAACAAATTCTTATTTACGATGACTGCCTAGGAACAGTGGGTTAACTGCCTGTTCAGGGGCAGAACGACAGATTTGAACCTTGTCAGCTTGGGGGTTTGAACTTGCAACCTTCCGGTTACTAGTCCAACGCTCTAACCACTAGGCTACCCTGCCGCCCCAATATGGTGATTGACAGAGTCGAAAGCCTTGGCCAGGTCGATGTGAAGACGGCTGCACATGGACTTCAGTGTCCCAGAACTTTTTGGAGTTAGAGCTACAGGATGCAAATTTCTGCCAGAAGAAGCTGGCCTTTGCTTTCCTGACTGACTGCGTGTATTGGTTCCTGACTTCCCTGAACAGTTGCATATTGCGGGGACTGTTTGATGCTATTGCAGTCCGCCACAGGATGATTTTGTGCTGATCGAGGGCAGTCAGGTCTGGAGTGAACCAAGGGTTATATCTGTTCTTAGTTCTGCATTTTTTGAACGGAGCATGCTTATCTAAAATAGTGAGGAAGTTTCTTTTAAAGAATGACCAGGCATCCTCAACTGACTGGATGAGGTCAATATCCTTCCAGGATACCCGGGCCAGGTCGATTTAGAAAGGCCTGCTCACAGAAGTGTTTTAGGGAGCGTTTGACAGTGATGAGGGGTGGTCGTTTGACTGCGGATACAGGCAATGAGGCAGTGATCGCTGAGATCCTGGTTGAAGACAGCGGAGGTGTATTTGGAGGGCCAGTTGGTCAGGATGACATCTATGAGGGTGCCCTTGTTTACAGATTTAGGGATGTACCTGGTGGGTTCCTTGATGATTTGTGAGATTGAGGACTGAGGACATCTAGTTTAGATTGTAGGACTGCCGGGGTGTTAAGCATATCCCAGTTTAGGTCACCTAACAGAACAAACTCTGAAGCTAGATGGGGGGCAATCAATTCACAAATGGTGTCCAGGGCACAGCTGGGAGCTGAGGGGGGTCGGTAGCAGGCGGCAACAGTGAGAGACTTATTTCTGGAGAGTTATTTTTAAAATTAGTAGTTCGAACTGTTTGGTTATGTTCCTGGAAAGTATGACATTACTTTGCAGGCTATCTCTGCAGTAGACTGCAACTCCTCCCCCTTTGGCAGTTCTATCTTGATGGAAAATGTTATAGTTGGGTATGGAAATCTCTGAATTTTTGGTGGCCTTCCTGAGCCAGGATTCAGACACGGCAAGGACATCAGGGTTAGCAGAGTGCTAAAGCAGTGAGTAAAACTTAGGGAGGAGGCTTCTGATGTTGACATGCATGAAACCAAGGCTTTTTCGATCACAGAAGTCAACAAATGAGGGTGCCTGGGGACATGCAGGGCCTGGGTTTACCTCTACATCACCTGCGGAACAGAGGAGGAGGAGTAGTATGAGGGTGCGGCTAAAGGCTATCAAAACTGGCCGCCTAGAGCGTTGGGGACAAAGAATAAAAGCAGCAGATTTCTGGGCATGGTAGAATATATTCAGGGCATAATGCGCAGACGGGGGTATGGTGGGGTGCGGGTACAGCGGAGGTAAGCCCAGGTACTGGGTGATGAGAGAGGTTGTATCTCTGGCCATGCTGGTTGTAATGGGTGAGGTCACCGCATGTGTGGGAGGTGGGACAAAGGAGGTATCAGGGGTATGAAGAGTGGAACTAGGGGCTCCATTGTAAACTTAAACAATGATAACTAACCTGAACAACTGTATACAAGGCATATTGACATTTGAGAGAGTCATACAGCGAGGCATACAGTAATCACAGGTGTTGATTGGGAGAGCTAGCTAAAACAGTAGGTGAGACAACAGCTAATCAGCTAGCACAACAACAGCAGGTAAAATGGCGTTGACTAGGCAGAGAGGGTCAGATTAACTACACACAGAGCCGGAGTGCGGCTGGGGCCGACAGATAAAACATAAACAAGCAGAATGGAGTACCGTGATTTATGGACAGTCCAGCAGGCATCAGCTATGTAGCCAAGTGATCAGTGTCCAGGGGGCAGCGGTGGATGGGACAGGGAAGCTCGACTGGTGAGTGTTATCCAGGCAAAAAAAAAAAAAAAAACTGGCTGGCCGTGCAGAAGGTAAAAGCCGCTAACAATGACTAAATAGCTTGTAGCTGGTTAGCTTCTGGAGGTTCTTGAATGTGTTCTAAAAATAAAAAATAATAGCGATTCCGTATCACATTGGGTGAGGCAGGTTACCGGAAGGTATAATCTAATTAAAAATCGAAAAGAGATTGAAAGTAAATATGGGTCCAGTGAGTGGTTGGGCTGGCTGGGGACGTAGCGATTCAGACAGTTAGTAGGCCTGTGCTAACAGTTAGTAGGCTGGGGCTAAACAAGCTAGCAGTTACCAGACCGGGGCTAAACAAACTAGCAGTTAGCAGGCCGAATTAGCAAGCAAGCAGATAGCAAGGGCTAGAAAGTTAGCCTTTGGGGGACGTCGCGATGGGGTTAAGTCTGTTTATGCCTCTTCATGCGGTGACATCGATAGACCGGTTGTGGGTCCGGATATTGTAGCCCAGGAGTATGCTTCGGCGGTAGCACAGGAGCTCTGGCCGGGCTAGCTTCAAGCTAAGTGGATGGAAATGCTAGCCAGGAGTAGTCATCCGGGGTTGCAGTTAGCTAGTTGTGAAGATCCAGATGAAAATGTTCTGTTTGTGGTGGGAATCCGTGGATAAAAATAATAGGTCCATTATGCTCTGGTTAGAGTCGCGGTGTTCGAACTGGCGAGAGCTTTCCGAGCTAAAGGTTAGCTGATGACCGCTAGTAATGGTTTGCTGACTGATAGCTGGTAGTTAGCTGGCTAGCTTCAGTTGAGGGGTTCCGGATCTGAAGTAAATATAAATACTTTAGAAAAAAAAAGCAGATCCACGCTACATTTGGTGAGGCGGGTTGCAGGAGAGTATTTAGATGTTGAGGTTTAGCAAAATGTTTTAAAAGATATGCGAAGAAAAATGTTTGAAAAAATGATATATACAAGGGATACGACACGACGTCTGACTGCTACGCCTTCTTGGATTCAAGAGGGGGAGAGAGGCCAACTGCTGTCTTTGTGTTCTCTTGGGCTTGCTGCTTTTCTCTTCCTGGATGTGTTAGTCTCAGGCCTGGCAGGGCCATGGTGGCACATTGGTCCACTGCCCTGATAGGCCTCGCTCAATTGCCCCTGGGGTCTGTGCCAGGCTGCCAGCTCAACCCACTCCAGCTGTTTGGCACTGCCACTCCACCTTGAATTTATTTGGGCCACACCAGCCTACCTTCAAATCACCCACCCACTCAGCCAGCCAGTCAGTCAGTTATTGTTCTGTGGCCACAGCTGTTGTCCGCTCCGATTTGTGCCCAGTGCCTACCATGGGAACTTTGAGGGGGGTGTATCTGGATATTGCGCCCACTGAATTTAAAGTAAAGTTGTGTGTGCGTAGAGGGGGCAAATACAGTGGATAATATTTAATGCACTTGAGACACATAAACTAGCACTGACGTTCAGAGAAAGGAAAACTGAACAACGATTCATTATTATCAATCTCTACAGGGTTACCTGGCTGGAGTCTATTTCAAATTTGAATTGTGCCCTGATGAAAGATACATTTTTAAACCCTGTCACGATATTGGATTGGCCTATCGCAGTATACTATGCTCTAGATAAGTGTCCTCATCAGAATTCAAGAATGCCAGAAATTTCTGCTCAGGCAACTTGGTAGGTCTTGCTTGTTTGGTTCGATCAATAAGCTGTTAGATAGCAAACCTAAGCTGGCTTAACCAGCATCCATAGCATGGAAACCGATCTCTATGTGAAGGACACACGCTATCTACTGGTCGTTGTAAAGTGTTTCTTTCTCATATTTCATTGACATGTTGTCCACCATCATGATCCTTCAGATATAAAGACTGCATGTCTATTCGGTCGGTGGTATTATTTTGCAAAAGCACATGCATCCTCTTTATTCAGTCCACGATTGTCATTTCCCGTTCTTCACTAACAGGCACACCCCTCATGGTGAATTGCAAATTGTTTGCTCCTGAAAGGAGGATGCAGCCTTGTGCTTTTATCGGATTATATAAAATGCATGGCCTCTGTGTAGCTCATGCTCAGTTGAACTTCACTAGCACCCCTCAGTACGGGGCCTCTAAGGGTCCTTTTGAGATTGGCCATTTCAACTGGATTGGTCTTTGTAAGAAGATGAATGGTGGCTCTCTGTATTATCCCTGTGATTATGTGACTGCTGGAGTAGCCATTACCAGTAATCATTCAGTACTTTTCATGCAGGAGAAAGTGGGATCCGGATCACTGATTGCCTCGGTGTAAAATGGCACAAAATGAGAACTGTTCCTCTCTCATGCACCTTTCTTCAGACCGCATCTCGTCATCTCTCCTTCACTGTGAGTATGGATCTTTCAGCTGGGTTGACCAGTCTGAATTCTCACACACCAACTGACAACCTGTGACCGTTGACTGGACCCATGGTTGTCCCAAGAGAACCATGTTCCCTCCTCTTGATCATTGTGTCTCTGCTCACCTTATTTCCTGAGATAGGATTATGTCAATTCCAAGCTGAGAGAACATGCTCTAAGCAGCACCATATGTAAAACTGCCTTCAATGAACTTTTATCAGCAACAATGTGTCACAAGAAATGGATCTGTCAGTTCCTGACGGTGAGTTCTCCAAAGGCGATTTTCAACAAGTGCTTCAAAAAGGATTTTCTGTCAAACTGCTTTACATAAGCAGTTAAAATGTGTCCCACTCAAAGAACAAGCGCTACAGTTCTGTCTGTACTGTGGAATTATTTAATATATCAAGTGATTTTAAACATTGCATAGATATATATAACATTGGCATGACAAAACACAATGTTTCATAGTTTAGTGACATAAGTCGCTCCCCAATATTTGTAAAAATTTGTCTCCCTTGCATATTGTGTAAAAGACTAGGTTAATATTTGTATGAAATTTGAGTCATGTAAGGAATGTAGTTATGTAGAGTTTGATGGTGAGAACGAAACACGGTGTGCAGATGGGAAGTTGTACTCTCAACACGAGGAGTGTATTGTTACCAACAGGTGTTTTTGTTCTGGCTGCCAGCTCACGTTGTTTCCATTTGGAGCTGTGAGGAGTACGTGAGATCTTCTACTTCCGTGTAAAAGGGTCTCCTTAGTTTCCTTGCTGTTTGTCTTTAATCCTTAGAATAATAGTAGTTTCTATGCTGAACAAAAATATTCATACAACAATTTCAAAGATTCTACTGAGTTACAGTTCATTTAAGGAAATCCGTCAAATGAAATGAATTATTTAGACCCTAATCTAAGGATTTCATATGACTGGGAATACAGATGTGCATCTGTTGGTCAGACATCTTTTAAAAAAAGGTAGGGGAGTGGATCAGAAAAGTAGTCAGTATCTGGTGTAACCTCCATTTGAGTCATGCAGCGCAACATGTCTCCTCCACATAGAGTTGATCAGGCTGTGGAATGTTGTCCCACTCCTGGATATTGGCGGGAACTGGAACTTGCTGTCTTGCACATCGATCCAGAGCATCTGAATATATGCTCAATGGGTAACAAGTCTGGTGATTATACAGGCCTTGGAAGAACTGGGACATTTTTAGCTTCCAGGAATTGTGTACAGATCTTTGCGACGTGGGGCTGTGCATTATCATGCTGAAACATGAGGTGATGCCATTCATCCGCCAGCATGACAATTGGCCTCAAGATCTCGTCACGGTATCTCTGTGCATTCAAATTGTCATCAATAAAATAAAATTGTGTTCGTTGTCTGTCGCTTATGCCCGTCCATATCATAACCCCACTGCCATCATGGGGCAAACCGCTCACCCATACGACGCTATACATGTGGTCTGCAGTTCACTAAAAGGATGTTGCAGTTCACTAAAAGGATGTTGGGAGGCAGCTTAAGGTAGAGAAATGAACATTAAATTCTCTGGCAACATCTCTGGTGGACATTCCTGCAGTCAGCATCCTGATTGCACGTTTCCTGAACTTGAGATATCTGTACCGTTGTGACACAACTGCACATTTTTAGTGGCCCTTTATTGTCCCCAGCACAAAGTGCACCTGTGTAATGATCATGAGCATTTTACCATCCAACCTGGAACTGCGTGAGTAATGTTAAGTCTGAAGCTACTATTAATGCCAAGAAGAAAAATTTAATGACTGTGATAGTGGTTCCTCCTTTTAAAATTTGTGTGCTTACACTGCAGGACTT
Organism: Oncorhynchus kisutch; assembly: GCF_002021735.2. NCBI lineage: Eukaryota > Metazoa > Chordata > Actinopteri > Salmoniformes > Salmonidae > Oncorhynchus > Oncorhynchus kisutch. The sequence continues at coordinate 71,023,933 of NC_034190.2, read as the reverse complement.
AGTGGTACCAGTAAGTGCAATATGTGCCATGTAAAAATAAAATTTAAAATAAAAAAATAGAAAAGCTTCATGTTTAAATTCCTTGCTCAGAACATGAAAGCTGGTGGTTCCTTTTAACATGAGTCTACAATATTCCCAGGTAAGAAGTTTTAGGTTGTAGTTATGTTCGTTGTCTATTTAGGACTATTTCTATCTAGGATGCCATTCAGCTGAAAAGGAGGCGCGGGGAATTCAAAAATATTCTTTAGAAATATTTAACTTTCACACATTAACAAGTCCAATACAGCAAATGAAAGATTAACATCTTGTTAATCTACCTATCATGTCCGAGTTTTAAAATGTTTTACAGCGAAAAAACAACATTTGTTAGACCACCACCAAATCAACAAAAAACACAGCAATTTTTCCCAGCCAAAGATAGGAGTCACAAAAGCAGAATTAGAGATAAAATGAATCACTAACCTTTTGATAATCTTCATCAGATGACACTTGTATGACATGTTACACAATAAATTTGTTTTGTTCGATAATATGCATATTTATATCCACAAATCTCGGTTTACATTGACGCCATGTTCAGAAATGCCTCCAAAATATCCGGAGTAATTGCAGAGAGCTACACCAGATAACAGAAATACTCATCATAAACTTTGATGAAAGACACATGTTCTACATATAATTAAAGATACACTAGTTCTTAATGCAACCGCTGTGTCAGATTTTTAAAAACGTTACGTAAAAAGCCTACCATGCAATAATCTGAGACGGCACTGACGTAAATATATTTCTCCGCCATGTTGGAGTCAACAGATATACCAAATTACATCATAAATATTCCCTCACCTTTGATCATTCATCAGAATGCAGTGCAAGGAGTCCTAGTTCCACAAATTGTTGTTTTGTTCCATAATGTCCAATACTAGTGTCCAATTAGCTGCATTTGCTAGCAGGTTTAGCTCACGTGCCCAAAAGCTGACGCTGGTCCAGGAGAACTCGGACGAAAACTTCAAAAAGATATATTCCAGGTCGAATAAACTGGTCAAACTAAGTAGAGAATCAATCTTCAGGATGTTATTTTCATATATATCCAATAACGTTCCAGCCGGAGCATACGTTTTCATCTGCAGCCAAATGGAACGATGGTGATATCAACAGACGAACGCGCAACAGGGAAATTGCATTCTGCTAGGACAGTGACTCATTCCCCTCCCATTTGGTCAAACTTCACACCAGAGGCTCCATTCCACGTTCTACTGAATGAAGACATCTAGTGGAAGGCGTAGGGAGTGCTAACAGATCCGTATCCTATTTGGAAGTGGAAGAGTCGATGACTTAAAATTAGACCCGCATTCAGAATTTCACTTCCTGTTTGGAAGATTGCCTGCCCTATGAGTTCTGTTATACTCAGACATAATTCAAACAGTTTTAAACTTCAGTGTTTTCTATCCAATAGTAATAATAATATGCATATATTAGCAATCTGGGACAGAGTAGGATGTAGTTCATTATGGGCACGCAATTCATCCAAAGTGAAAATACTGCCCCCTATCCCCAACAAGTTTTAATATAATACATCAATAAAATCAATTTAGCCTCAAGTAGATAATTGAAACGTGTTCAATTTGGTTTAAATAATGCAAAAACAAAGTGTTGGAGAAGAATGTGTAAGTGCAATATGTGCCATGTAAGAAAGCTAATGTTTCAGTTCCTTGCTCAGAACATGAGAACATATGAAAGCTGGTGGTTCCTTTTAACATGAGTCTTCTATATTCCCAGGTAAGAAGTTTTAGGTTGTAGTTATTATAGGACTATTTCCCTCTATACCATTTGTATTTCATTAACCTTTGACTATTGGATGTTCTTATAGGCACTTTAGTATTGCCAGTGTAACAGTATAGCTTCCGTCCCTCTCATCGCTCCTCCCTGGGCTCGAACCAGCAACACAACGACAACAGCCACCACATCAAAGCGTTACCCATGCAGAGCAAGGGAAACAACCACCCGAAGGCTCAGAGCGAGTGAACTAGCCAGCCATTTCACTTCGGTCACCAGCCTCATCTCGGGAGTTGATAGGTTTGAAGTCATAAACGGCGCAATGCTTGACGCACAATGAAGAGCTGCTGGCAAAACGCACGAAAGTGCTGTTTGAATGAATGTTTACGCGCCTGCTTCTGCCTACCACTGCTCAGTCAGATACTTAGATACTTGAATGCTTGTATGCTCAGTCAGATTATATGCAACACAGGACATGCTAGATAATATCTAGTAGTTAACTAGTGATTATGATAGTTTTTTTTTACAAGATAAGTTTAATGCTAGCTAGCAACTTACCTTGGCTTACTGCATTTGCGTAACAGGCAGTCTCCTTGTGGAGTGCAACGAGAGAGAGTCAGGTCTTATTACGTTGGACTAGTTAACTGTAAGGTTGCAAGATTAGATCCCCCGAGCTGACAAGGTGAAAATCTGTCTTTCTGCCCCTGAACGAGGCAGTTAACACACTGTTCCTAGGCCGTCATTGAAAATAAGAATGTGTTCTTAACTGACTTGCCTAGTTAAATAAAGGTGTAAAAAAAAATTGTTAAAAAATCTGCAAATCGGCGCCCAAAAATACCGGTTTCCGATTGTTATGAAAACATGAAACCGGCCCTAATTAATCGGCCATCCCGATTAATCGGTCGACCTCTAAAAGAGGTCACATTTATTGAGTAAATGAATGTCTTCTGATTGCCACCATATGAAGATCATCAAAGGTAAGGGATTATTTTTATCTCTATTTCTGAGTTTTGTAACGCTTCTGCTTGGCTGTGTACTGTTTGTAATAATTTGTCAACTGGGCTATGTTCTGGGCTAGGTATGCTTTCGCCGAAAGGCATTTTATAAATATGACACTGGTTGGTTTAACAAGAAGTTCATCTTTAAACCTATGTAAAATATGTTTTGTTCTCTGAATTTTTATAATGAGCATTTCTGTAAATGAAATTTGGCGCTCTGCAACCTCATTGGATGTTGGCCAGATGGGACACTAGCGTCCCACACCCTAGAGAGGTTAACATATTCCTCTCAATTGTAAATGTTTTGCTTGTCTCGTTATGTTGTTACAACAACTTACATTTTCTTCCACTAATGTTTTGTCAGCCATCTTTGCTGAAGTAAGTCACCAGGGACGTGTGGCTTGCATCAAATTCATCATTTGAACCATAGTTTTCATCTGTTGGGCAATATGTTAAGTTGCTGAAGGAGCATGACATGTTCAGTTGTAGGAAAAGGTGTGTTTGTATAGAATGGGAATTGATACAGGTCTAATTTTAAATGGAAACTACTGGGTGTTATATTCCTATAATGTCATATAAAAACCTTTGGACCCAGATGCATAATGAGTGCTCTAACTCCCCCCTGCGGTGGGCCGATTTCAAGTTTTCATAACAACCTGTAATTGTCATTTTTGGACACCGATCATGGCCGATTACATTGCACTCCACGAGGAGACTTCGTGGCAGGCTGACTACCTGTTATGCGAGTGCAGCAAGGAGCCAAGGTAAGGTGCTAGCTAGCATTAAACGTATCTTTTAAAAAACAATCTTCACATAATCACTAGCTAACTACACATGGTTGATATTACTAGTTTATCTAGCTTGTCCTGTGTGGCATATAATCGATGCGGTGCCTGTTAATTTATCATTGAATCACAGCCTACTTCACCAAACGGGTGATTTAACAAGCGCATTTGTGAAAAAAGCACTGGTGGCACAAATGTGTACCTAACCATAAACATCAACGCCTTTTTTAAAATCAATACACAAGTATATATTTTTAAACCTGCATATTTAGTTAATATTGCCTGCTAACATGAATTTCTTAACTAGGAAAATTGTGTCCCTTCTCTTCTGTTCTGTGCAACAGTCAGGGTATATGCAGCAGTTTGGGACGCCTGGCTCGTTGCGAACTGTGTGAATACCATTTCTTCCTAACAAAGATGGCCGACTTCGCCAAATGGGGGAGGATTTAATGAAGCCTATGTATTGAGTAGAATATAATAACTTTGCCACCGACGCAAGTCCTATATACATTTACGGTAGTTATTACCACGCATGAGATCCCCACATTGTAGCCTGTACATTGAATATATTCACTGATCATGTACTCTTCCTTGGCAAATAAAGGTGCGGTTCAGGTATGAATCTCAGACATTCTTTTTCAGTCATATCAAACTCCATTATTTGAATGATGCTGTGTCTGCATTATAATTATACACTTCAACAGTGTTTACCGCTCCTGGGACATCAATGATTCCACATTGTAACTATGCAATAGACTACAAACATGATTTAAGTAAAGGCTGATTTTGTCATTCATATATACAGAAAAAAACAGTACACTCCACCTATGCATATCTAACTCCTTTCATCTGCATTAATCTGAGGACACAGGATAGGTGTAGAATTCCAATGAGATATGTAATTTCAACCAGTGGAGAATGTGAAACGCTTTATTGAAAGTTATTATCCAGGTGTAATAAATACATGCATAATTAATATTATAAATACAAGTTCAATCTGTACTTCAGTGTGCATTATATAAAAAGAGGACCGGTGTAGAAGACGATAGGAAAGAAGTGGAGCAGGGAAGACTGCATATGATTAAGCCTTGTTTTTTAAATTTTTCTGACATGGTCAGGCATCATAATCATTAGAAGGTGAAATGCAGAACCGACGTTAGATCATTAACTCTGGGACTACTACATCTCTATCTGTATTTCAATGTAACGCATCTCTTTAACATTTAAAGTAGAATATAAGTAATATCCCTTATAACAAATAATGATAACGTTGGCTAGATAGGTACATGTGACAATACCAGGATCTTATCAAAGATGGCGTCACAAATGAATGTATAAATACCACTTGACAATTGATGACGACTTGATCATTTGAATCAGCAGTGTAGTGCTAAGGCAAAAACAAAAATGTGCACCCCTTTGAGTATCTGTATCTGAGGACAGAAAACATCACAAGAAATTGACTACACAAGTACCTGCTCTCTCCAGAATAGCCTCCCCTCTCACTTTGATAGCTGGGCCTGCTATCCTTTCAACCTCCAACAAATACAAATGTTTGCCATTATCAAGAGCGGCACTGGGGCTAAAACAATATCCTATATAGTGTGGGAGGACTGCACCTAAAAAGACTGGAGACTCGTAACTAATTGAAGAGCCTGCATGTATAGGTCCTGACCAAACGATGAGGAGTCAGTGGTAGAGTTCACTTGATGTTGTGTTGTAGCACAGCAAGATTCTCAGTAGGCAGGGGGCATGCGATGTCAGGAACAATCACCCCATTATCAGTGTTTCAGGATTCCAGATTATCATCCTGATAAAGCAGGTCCTCCACCTGCTGAATCTGGAATGATCAAAAGAAACATATCTGTATTGATTATACACTTGGCAGCAACAGGGGCTTGATAGTACAGTGAAAATGTCTGAGTGTATATGTGGTCTAAATCTTAAAATTAGCAGCTGACATAAGGTTTTTTAAATTAATGCATGTGAGACAGGTTCCATGTACAAGACAGACAGAGAGAATGAGAACGCAGAACATTTTAATTCCCTCTGGTTACTTTTGCAAGTAATAACGCTTCCACAGCCTGTTGCTCAGACGGTGAACAATTGGTAATATCTACATTTTTGACCCCCTTGATCAGCTCGCTCTCTGGAAGGAAAGAAAATAGCTTATTTTTGTAGATATGAAAACAACTGAACGGTCAATCTAAAGCAGCAGATGTCATTTTCAGGATACGTCAATACAGCGCAAAGCATTCTTATGAGGAAGATGTCAAAAACTGTACAGAATGTTACAATATGCATAATACAAGCAATTGCTTTTCATTCTACTGTATCAATATTTACCTTTTAAGGCCATCCATTTCTTCTGACGCCATCCATAAAGTATCCAAAAGCAGTTGCCGCTGTGTTATTGGCCGAAGTGTCCAGATAGAACATCTAAACGCTTACCATCAGACTGGTATTGTGGTTCATTAGGTGATAGGTAAGTATATTATTTCTATGCATATTTCCCATCTTAAATCCATCTATACCGCCAAAGATGACATTGTATCTTGAAAAACAGCATTGGAATGAAACATTTCACTTTTAACCTGCTTCATTTTGTATTACCACTTGAAGAACAACTCTAATTCATCATTGAAATTTTATACAAATAAGGAAGAAAGTTAACTTATTAGATTTGGAAAACTTAAACGTCTTAGTACCTTATCAATTTATGATTTGTATCAATGTGGACGGGAGGCATCCTTCTGGCAATGATGCCTGCACCATCTACAGGCTGCAACAACTCTTCGCCGTTGTACACGATGGCTCGTTGCTCTGAGACTTCCTTTGACCATTCTAAAGCCCACATCGGGCATCCTTGCCTCTCAACTCCTGAGATTAGGCTGGTGTAACCAATGTGAAATGGCTAGCTAGTTAGCGGGGTGCGTGCTAATAGCGTTTTCAATCTGTGACGTCACTCGCTCTGAGACCATGAAGTAGTTGTTCCCCTTGCTCTGCAAGGCCGCGGCTTTTGTGGAGCGATGGGTAACGATGCTTCGAGGGTGGCTGTTGTCGATGTGTTCCTGGTTCGAGCCCAGGTAGGAGCGAGGAGAGCGATGGAAGCTATACTGTTACACTGGCCATACTAAAGTGCCTATAAGAACATCCAATAGTCAAAGGTATATGAAATACTACAACCTAAACTTCTTACCTGGGAATATTGAAGACTCATGTTAAAAGGAACCACCAGCTTTCATATGTTCTCATGTTCTGAGCAAGGAACTTAAACGTTAGCTTTCTTGCATGGCACATATTGCACTTTTACTTTCTTCTCCAACACTTTGTTTTTGCATTATTTAAACCAAATTGAACAGGTTTCATTATTTATTTGAGGCTAAATTGATTTTAATTATGTATTATATATTAAGTTAAAATAAGTGTTCATTCAGTATTGTTGTAATTGTCATTATTATAAATAAATACATTTGGAAAAAATCGTCCGATTTTAATTGGTATTGGCTTTTTTTTTTGGTCCTCCAATAATCGGTATCGGCATTGAAAAATCATAATCGATCCACCTCTAGTGCAGACTGGCAGGTATTATCCGGGCTAAAGTGTCTGAGCTAAAGGTAAAGACTGCTAGCAGTGGCTAACAATGACTAAATAGCTTGATATTTAGAAGCTAGCCAGCTAATTAGCTGTAGGTTCCAATTATAAGGTCTAAAAAAAATTGCAGTATCTGTACCACATTGGGTGAGGCGGGTTGCAGAAAGGTATTTAATTTGAAAATGTAAAAAAGCGATTTGAAATGTATACGGGGGAAAAAAAGAGTATTTACACGGAACATCGGATGCATGGCTTACTGCTACTCCAAATTTGACAGTATATTAACTACCCGATGTTTATTGACTTGAATATTCCTTTCATTCTTAGCTTAGCTAAATGGTATAGTTGTCGTGCGTTCTCAGTGGACATTTGGTTGCTTTCGTAAATTTGCTCTGGCTATCTACTCCGATTTCAGAGCGCTCTCGTCTGTGTACCAGAGCTCAGAAGAATTAATTTACGAAAGCTCAACACCCTTTGAATATGGCCGGTGTCAGTAAACGTCGGCAAAAAGGTAATTAAATTGTTTCCAGCAGCACAGTTGGTCACCAACGCTCTGGTTAACACAAACTGCCTAATCAGCTCTGCTAGGGAGAGTAAAATGGGCAGTGGTCTCATTTGTGTCTAGTACTAGCTAGCATGCTAGCCAACGTTAGCCTGGGTGCTTGACTGCTGTTGTAAGGCCAGAATGCTCAAATCAACCCTGCTCCTCAGCCTGAACATCCAGTGTGCGGTCTGAATTTACAAACTGATAATGCTATGAATTTATGAGCGCAGGCACTCCAGATTTAGAATATAAGTAGGCAAGTCTGTTAACAAATTCTTATTTACAAGGACTACTCCTTCCTCCCTGTCAGGGAATTGAACCCCGATCTCCCACGTTCCAGCATTTTGTAGTACAGACTTGGCCTGCTCTCCCTTATATAAGGAATTGGGCACTTTCCCATGTTTACTAGAGTATGTATTGTAGGCTATGTTTACTTGTCAGACTGCACAGTAGCCTAATAAACAAATGCAGGTGGCTTATGTTTTCTAAATGCTTTATTATCCAAATGTAAAAGCATATACAGTACTGTATTTCTTAATCAGTATATTTATGCAGATGTTGATTTAGTTCCATAATGAATTACTATGGGAATAAATATAATAAATATATTGGAACAAAGTTGTCTAATGAAGGTGCACAATTTTTAGAATCTCCAAATTCTCTCATGCTGTAGCCTACTCCAGACTGTCACGTTGTACAGCACCATATTTTCCATTCCATCCTAACGTTTCATTTTTCTTGGAATAGAATCACCATAATATTAATCAAATTTAATTAAACCAAATTTCTTCAAATCTATACTATGTTATTACAAAAAAAATATTTTAAATTCTCTGGTAATGCCGATAGCATAATCAGCGCTCTAACTCCCCCTTGCGCTGGTCTGGAGCAATGATGTAGTGATGCAGGGTACGGTGCTAAACCACAAATGACCTATTAATCCCTCAGCATAATCACAAAACTTTTAGTTGAGCAATCACTAAGTGAAGGCTACCGAGCTTGCTAGGACAGAACAGATCCGGCTGCAACCTCAATTGGCACTGAGGTTGAAGTGAGAGGTTTCAAAGCCTTTGAGCCCAACAATGGTAGCGTTTCACAGCCTCCCCCACCCAAATGCAGAGACCTTTCAAGCCCCCTCCGTCTGTGCAGAGAGCATTACAATACAGTAGGCCTTGGATTCATCTCTATTTTAAACTGACACTTCAATTGTAAATTACCTCAATAAGAAACAATATTATTGCTTTGATCACATCAGAAAATATCCTCCTCGCAATCTCCAATACAACAGCCACAGGACAACTTTGTTTGGATGTCGTAAAGGACCATTCGCCGAAATTGAAGAGAGAACTAGCTAACGACCTTTTCCACATGGAAAAAAACGGTAAACAGAGACTTCGGAATTTTCTACAAGGAGTCTGCCTCCCGGGAAAAATTATTTGCCCGAGTGGGTGTGACACCTACTCCTATTGCCTGCTGCACTGCTTGGATTCTATCTGGCAATCTGTTCAGTCTTCCCTGGGCTGTCTCCCCCCGTTGGATACAGGTACCCCCACCACACTACCCCCTCTCTCTACCGAGCTTTCACTCACCCCCAGCACACACACACACTGTTGGGGCGAGTGACTCTGAACTTACAATGGCTAGCTTCAAGTCGTGTTATATTTTTTCCATGCTATTTGCCTCATGACTCCTGCGTGTTTTGTTGACTATGAACGTGCTTGTTTACCCGACCTTGGGACAGACTGTTTTTTCCACGTACTCTTGGCCTCCCATCCTATTCTAACCAAATCTCGTCGGCTTTGTATTCATGTTACCTGTTGAAATTGCTGTACAATATGATCTTGTTGCCATCTGTTCCTAGCCCCAATTCTGACTTGTGCTCTGTGTTTTCTGCACGTTTTAACACTAGACACTTATCACCTAAAATTGATCAATTGGAAGTGTGGGTTCACAACTCCAATCCAGATGTTGGCCATTACTGAGATGTGGTTAAGGAAGAGCGTTTTGAATTCTGATAACCTTTCTGGTTATAACCTTTTTTGTTAAGACAGATTTTTCAATGGTGGTGGAGGGGCAATCTTTACCAAGGGAAGACCTTCGGTGCTTGGTTGTCTCCACCAAATCTGTCCCAAATCAATTTTGATTTGCTAGTTTTTTTTTTTTTAAGCATTAAACCTTCAAATAGCTATTTGACAGTTGCTGGGTGTTATTGTCCACCATCAGCACCGGCCTGTACCCTAAATGCCCTAAGCTCTCATGCTTAAACCACCTGACCAAGTCCTAAAGCAATGGGACTCCCTAAATGTTTCTCAGATTATTACCAATCCCAAAACGTATGACTCTAAACACTAAGAAAAGGCTACGGTCCTTGATGTTATTCTCACAAATAATCCTGATTATGTATCAGTTTGGTGTGATTGTAATGACCTTAGTGATCACTGTTTTACAGCCTGTGTTCATAATGGCTGCTGAGTGAAACTAACTGTCCTGGTTTGTCATAGACGCTTGCTAAAAACTTTAATGAGCAAACCTTCCTTCATGACCTGGCCTCTGTAAATTAGTATAGAATCAGCTTGATTCCCTCTGTCAAAGAGACTTGGACCTTTATTTGATATTTTATGTGGTGGTGTTAACAAACACGCCCCCATAAAGAAAATGATAATTAAAAACCGGTTCAGCCCCTGGTTCGACTGTTATCTGGCAGTTACTCGACCTCAAGAATTGCATCAGGCTCGGCTGACTGGCTCTTGTTCAGGCAAATGAGAAGTAGGGGCACTCGGGCTATACCGAAGGCCAAAGTTAGTTACTTTAAGGAGCAGTTTTCTCTCTGTGGGTCTAACCCCAAGAACTTCTGGAAAATGGTTAAAGACCTGCAGAATAAACTCTCCTCCTCACAGCTGCGCATATCCCTTAATTTTGATGTGGTTGTTACTGACAATGGCTGAGATCTTTAATCACCACTTCATGAAGTCAGTATTCCTATTTGACTTAGCCATGCCTCCTTGCCCATCCAACATTTCCTCATCTCTCACCCCTTCCAATGCAACTAGCCCTGATGCTCCTCCCTCTTTTCCCCCTGCCCCGCAAAAAAACTGAGTCACTGAGTCCGAAGTGCTGAAGGAGCTCCTTAACCTCTCTAGGGTATGTGGCACGCTAGCTTCCCACCTGGCCAACATTCGGTAAAATTGCAGAGCGCCAAATTCAAAATACAGGAATACACATAAGCATTCATAAAATATACAAGTGTTATACATCGACTTAAAAATGAACTTCTTGTTAACCCAGCCGCTGTCAGATTTCAGAAAGGCTTTACGGCGAAAGCATACCATGTGATTATCTGAGGACAGCGCCCCGTGTAAAAAAAAGAAAGAAAAGCTTACAAACATTTACCAGCCAAGTAGAAGAGTCCCTAAAGTCAGAAATAGCGATAAAATTAATCACTTACCTTTTGATCTTCATATGGTTGCACTCACAAGACTCCCAGTTACACAGTAAATGTTTGTTGTTCAATGAAGTCTGTCTATGTCCCAAAACTCTGTTTTGCTGGAGCATTTTGTTCAGTAATCCAATGGCTCCAAGGCGGTCACAGCAGGCAGACGAATACATACTTAAAAAAGTACTTGTAAAGTTCATTAAAACATGTCAAATGATGTTTATAATTAATCAATAATGTCAACCGGACAATACCGTTTTTAATAGAAAGGAAAAACAAAGCATGCCGAATCAGGTCTGCGAAGTTTCTCTGACCAAAATGGCTGTTTACTCATCGTTTAAAAAAAACAAAAAGCCTGAAACCATGTCTAAAGACTGACTTGGCCAAAGCTTTTGATATGGTAGACCATTCCATTCTTGTGGGGCGGCTAAGGAGTATTGGGGTCACTGAGGGGCCTTTGGCCTGGTTTTCTAACTACCTCAAAGAATGCAGTGTATAAAGTCAGAACATCTTCACTCAGCCACTGCCTGTCACCAAGGGAGTACCCCAAGGCTTGATCCTAGGTGCCACTCTTCTCAATGTACATTAACAACATAGCTTAAGCAGTAGGAAGTTCTCCTCCATTTATATGCAGGTGATAGTCTCAGCTGGCCCCTCCCTGGATTTTGTTAAATGCTCTACAACAAAGCTTTCTTAGTGTCCAAGTTTTCTGTGCCCTTAACCTTGTTCTGAACACCTCCAAAACAAAGGTCATGTGGTTTGGTAAGAATGCCCCTCTCCCCACCTTTTGTGTTAACTACCTCTGAGGGTTTAGAGCTTGAGTTTTTCACCTCACAAGTACTTGGGAATAGGGCTAGACTATGCTGTCCTTCTCTCAGCAAATATCAAAGCTGCAGGCTAAGGTTAAATCTAGACTTTGTTTCCTTTCTCACTCCAGCTGCCAAACTAATCCTGATTCAGATGATCACCTACCCATGCTAGATTTCGGAGACGTAATATATAGATTGGCAGGTAAGGGTGCTCTCAAGCAGCTAGATGTTCTTTACCATCAAGATTTTCCACCAATGCTCCATATAGGACGCATCACTGCACTCTATACTCCTCCTGTTAACTGGTCATCTCTGTATACCTGTCACAAGACCCACTGGTTGATGCTTATTTATAAAACCCTCTTAGGCCTCACTCCCCACTGAGATACCTCCTGCAGCCTTCATCCTCCACATGCAACACATGTTTTGCCAGTCAAATTCTGTTAAAGGTCTCCAAAGCACACATCCCTGGGTCGCTCCTCTTTTTTCAGTTCGCTGCAGCTTGTGACAGTTTTTCGTAGCTTGTTCCAAGCTGGACAGTTAAAAAAATATATATAATCATTATTTCACCTTTATTTAACCAGGTAGGCCAGTTGAGAACAAGTTCTCATTTACAACTGCGACCTGGCCAAGAGAGCAAAGCAGTGCGACGCAAACAACTGAGTTACACATGGGATAAACGTACAGTCAATAACACAATAGAGAAGTCTATATACACTGTGTGCAAATGTAGTAAGATTAGGTAGGTAAGGCAATAAATGGGCCATAGTGGCAAAATAATTACAATTGATCAATTAAACACTGGAGTGATGTGCAGAAGACGAATGTGGAAGGAGAGAACAGTATGGGGTTGAGGTAGTTGGGTGGGCTATGTACAAGTGCACTGATTGGTAAGCTGCTGACAACTGTTTTATCTCCATCTCTTCATTCAAAGACAATCATGGACACTTCCTGACATTTGGCTGCTTCGCGTGATGTATTGTCTCCTCTACCTTCTTGCCTTTTTGTCTGTGCCCAATGTTTGTACAATGTTTTGTGCTGCTACCATGTTGTGTTGCTGCCATGCTATGTTGTCTTAGGTCTCTATGTAGTGATGCGTGTTGTCCTATATTTGTATTTATTTTTTATTCGCTCCCCGCAGGAATCCTTTAAGTAGGTCAACATTGTAAGAATTTGTTCGTAACCTTTTATTTAAATAGGCAAGTCAGTTAAAACCTGTTACGGATGTGGTTCCTGCACAGGAACCAAAGCAGTGGAAATTTCAGAGCGCCACCTATAGTACTCGATAAAACTCAAACTTTCATTAAAACACACACGTAAGATACTCAATTAAAGCTACACTCGTTGTGAATCTAGCCAACATGTCAGATTTGTAAAATGCTTTTCGGCGAAAGTATGAGAAGCTATTATCTGAGAGCATGCACCCCCCAAAATACCTGAACGAGACCTAAACAAAAGATTTTGCGGTAGCCGGCGCTACACAAAACGCAGAAATTAAATATAAAACATTCATTACCTTTGACGAGCTTCTTTGTTGGCACTCCTATATGTCCCATAAACATCACAATTGGGTTTTTTCCAGATTTTAAATCCGTCATTGTATCCCCAAAATGTCATTTTATGAAGGCCGGTCTGATCCAGGAAAATTCACCTTTACAAGACGCAACGTCACTTTTAAAAATTAAAAAAGTTGCCTATAAACTTTTACAAATCACTTCAAACTACTTTTGTAAACCAACTTTAGGTGTTAATAATCGATCAAATTGATCACGGGGCGATCTGTATTCGATAGCAGCAAGTCTTGAAATCATTGTCCATTTTTTTCACTTTCATAACTTCCTCCGGTGCACCCCAAGACAGGAAGTGCCTATACGTCATCTCACCAAAGATAAACCAGCCATGAAATGCCAGTACTGGCGACATCGTGTGGAAGCTGTAGGCATTGTAATCGGAACCTCATCTATTTTCTATCGCCTTAGACAATACATTGACTGGCGGATGAATATATATATATATCTCTTTCTTTTTGGTGAACAGTTTTCCCTGGGATTTTTACTCCTAAACACATTCTGTTATAGCCACAGACATGATTTAACCAGTTTTAGAGACTTCAGAGTGTTGTCTATACACACATACTTATCATATGCATATACTATATTCCTGGCATGAGTAGCAGGACGTTGAAATGTTTTTACAAAAAGCTGCAAAAATTCGCATCGTCCATAACAGGTTTTAACATATTGATATGCCACACCTGTCAGGTGGCTTGATTATCTTGGCAAAGGAGAAATGCTCACTAACAGGGATGTAAACAAATTTGTGCCCAATTTGAGACATGCTTTTTGTCTGTGTGAAATTATGGGACCAACACTTTACATGTCACGTTCAGCATATCTTCTGTACTTTGTCATAATGACAACACACCATAGTGTTGCAGCAGCATCTTTTCTTTTTAATATCATAGTGATAGTCTGCCTTACAGTATGTGACACAGGTCCACAGATCTGAAAATATGTGATTAACTCCAGCCCACAGAAAACATTTGTCTGGTATAACGCTGCCCAACTACACACAAACTAGTTTCCTCCTCTGCTCCCGTCACCTTGGTTTTAAAGATTGTTTTGTGTGACGCTGTCATCACGTACCTTACTTGGACCCGAGTAATCACACACATCATACAGGCCTGGTTAACCTCGCTAGTCTAGATGGGACGCTACCGTCCCATCTGACCAACATCCAGTGACATGGCAGAGCGCCAAATTCAAATTAAATGACTAAATATTAAACTTTCATGAAATCACACATGCAATACCCCAAATTAAAGCTACACTTGTTAATCCAGCCAACGTGTCAGATTTCAAAAAGGCTTTACGGCGAAAGCAAACCATGCTATTATCTGAGGATAGCACCCCCATCAAACAAACACAGACAATCATATTTCAATCCGCAAGGCGCGACACGAATCTCAGAAATGAAGATCTATTTCATGCCTTACCTTTGACGAGCTTCTTCTGTTGGCACTCCAATATGTCCCATAAACATCACAAATGGTCCTTTTTGTTCGATTTAATTCCGTCGTTATATATCCAAAATGTCCATTTATTTGGCGCGTTTGATCCAGAAAAACACAGGTTCCAACTCGCGCAACATGACTACAAAATATCTCATATGTTACCTGTAATCTTTGTCCAAACAACTTTCCTAAACGTAAATAATCGATCAAATTTAAGACTGGATAAACTGTGTTCAATACCGGAGGAAAACAAAGTGGAGCGTGCTTTCAGGTCATGCTCCTCTAACAAACAGCACTCGACCCTCGTTCTGAACAGGGCTACTTCTACATTTCTCAAAGGAAAAACATTAACCAATTTCTAAAGACTGTTGACATCTAGTGGAAGTGATAGGAACTGCAAGCGCCTTAAAATTCTAGATTCCCATTGAAAAGCCATTGAAAAGAGTGACTTCCCCACCCCCCCGGATGTTTTTTCCTCTGGGTTTCGCCTGCCAAATAAGTTATGTTTAAGACAACATTCAAACAGTTTTAGGAACTTCAGTGTTTTCTATCCAAATTGACTAATATGCATATCCTAGCTTCTGGGCCTGAGTAGCAGGCAGTTTACATTGGGCACGCTTTTCATCCGGAGTTAATAAGTTAATAAGCCCCCTACCTCTAAAGCACAGCCCACTTCTTAAGTTCTAGTTTTAAGACTTCCCCTCAAAGCCGTTTGTGCACACACACACACACAGTGAAATGTTGTCTCTGGAATCACTTGTAAAGGGGAGCCTCATAGTCACATTATACAATTTCAAATGCTTTCACTGATGTGGTCAAAAAAACATTTTTAAGAACACCTTCCTAAAATTGAGTTGCACACTGCCCCCACATTTTTGATACACATGGGAAACTGTTGTGTGTGTGCGTGAAACCCAGCAGCGTTGCAGTTCTTGACACAAACCGATGCGCCTGGCACCTACTACCATACCCTATTCAAAGGCACTTACGTCTTTTCTCTTGCACATTCCCCTTCTGAATGGAACACAATCCATGTCTCCAAAAGCTTTAAAATCCTTCTTTAACCCAACTCCTCCCCTCCATATACACTGGGTTGGACAAGTGACATCAATAAGGCATCATAGCTTACACCTGTATACACCTGGTCACTCGGTCATGGAAAGAGCAGGTGTTAATGTTTTGTACACTCAGTGTGTATGTGGAGTCTTTTTGTTGTCTCTGTCCTGATTGAAACACTCCGGAGGGAAGGGAGCAACGCAGCTCTGACACTGAAATGACTATAGCAGTAGAGCAGCACTTTCTGATTTGAGGAGAGGACTATTAGGGTGACTTCCTCTGCCAAGACGGCAAATGAGTGCATTTCTGTTCTATAAAGCTCCCGAGGGTCTGGGAGAGGAGCCCAGCTCTTTCACTGATTCAACACTTCTGCTGACAGAGAGGCAGGCAGCCTCTACAGCTTGGCAGAGGAGAGGAGAGGGGACACAGAGGGACAGTGATGGATAAAGTTGAGATCCTTCTAGACAGCCACCCTCTTCCGAGCGCTGACCTTAGTGACCTTTTCAAACACAATAAAGGAGAGTTGGCTCTAGGCACAGCGAATCATTGCTCCTTGTCGTCTAACTCATTGAGAGCATGTTATTGACAGACAGACAAGGTGCTGTGGTATAATCTTGTCATGTGTATGACTGACTATATTCAATCTGTTCCTGTATTTGTTTAAAACATTTGATGGCTTTTATGTAAAGGTGGTTTTGACTCTGTAGGACTTGTACCTGTTGAACCTGACCATGGCTCTTCTGACGGCCACAGCCCAATTTATTGGCACCTCCGCCCCCACAGAATAACTAACCACCGCTAGCTAGTAGGTACACACCTTAGTGAACTGCGATTAATATTAGACCGACTACTGGCTGACTTTCAGGTCTATGCAGGTCCTGTTGTCGTTCTCTCTTTCTACATCTACCTCTAAAGCCACCCACGGACCACCCACGGACCACCCACAACTATATCACCCCAACAACGAGTATACAGTATCACAGTATCCATTCTCTGTCTGACAAGTAGTATGGTGATGTGACTCAGAGTATTGTTAATTTGTCCCATGTCATGTATTCTCAGTGAATTTGGTGACTCCTCTGTTCAGAGAAATTAGTAATTGAAGTAGTTTAGGTTTGTCACATCTTACGTCCTGATTATTACCAGGTTCTGACCACTAGATGGTGCTGTTCCTGCTATATTGCGTAAAAAATAAATAATGTATTTTTATTAAATTGGCCAACTTTGATGCAAATAATTAGCTCAATTTCTCAGAAATCAAATTATATTTCAACAAAATAATGTTGCAGGAATGCTAATCTTATCTGTTTCTAACAACACAATTTCAGAACAATCTGACGTTGGGTGTCGATCCTCCTTGCGCTTTTTGAGGTGCAACGACCCTCTACCCCTCTCTCTCTCGTTTGTTCCATCGGCCTGTTTGATTACTCTGCTTTATGGTGGGTGTTTATCACGGCGCTCCAGCATATGCCACGATATGTAAATGTGACCAGCTTTGTCTCAAGCAAAAAACAGCATTATTCCAAAATCTTGCATTCATAACTTTATGATCAATTGTTGTAATCCACAGGCCCTCAGTCACTGCTTCCTCTCCTCCTTCCACTGCTATAGGCTAGTGTGTATCTGTGTGTGTGTGTGTGTCATTCCACTGTATGTCACAGTTCAACCCAGGGAGCCAGGCTTGAGGTAAGGGCTTAGGTTTCACTGTTGGTCAGTTGACAGGGCAGAGATTTGCTGTTTGTTCATGGTTCCTCAAGTCCTTGATGTTGCCTTAGACTGAGACAGCTGCACACTTTGCTCTTGCCCCCCCCTTCTTCTTCTGGCTTGGCAGAGTTGACAAATGAGTTCACATTGAACCAGTCTCTGGCTGACGCACACACACACACACTCCCCAGCGCCATGTCCTGGTTGTATCTATTATTATCTCCTATGCATCCATCATCCCCTTGCTTGGTGATGTGGGGTGCATAAGTGGCCCCTGCTCTTCGGTCCCTCCATGGCTCTCCAGTGCTCTGTAGAGGCCCTTCTCCCTCCCTCTGTTGTACTTATTTGTGTGGTTCTCCATTGTGAAGGATCCACCAACCGGATGCAGAGTGAGTGTTCCTTTCTTCTCCACTGACTGGTTACAGTACTAGAATGAGAGATGGGGGAACCGAACAGAAGAGGTTGTTTTCTGTTTGTTGATTGGTTTGGGCATGGCATTAATGCCTCTTTTTGTAGCCTGGTGAACCCAGACTGAATGCTACATTGGTGGTTTATCCAAGCTAGCCACCCAGGGTTCATCTTGACAAAAGGAGCAAGAACCATCTCTCAATATTAGCCCAACATCACGATAACAAATATATTCATATGTAAGACATGGAACTGAAGATCAATCCACTGGTTTGTCCTTGCCATTTTTGGAGGGGCTCAATCAGGGACTTGAGTGTTAGAATAGTAGAATACACAAGGTGCAATTCCGATATTAGTTTTTTGTGCATCAGCAGCTTTTCTCTTACATCAGTCAGCTTAAAAAAAAATATATATATATATATATATATATGAGAATCTGTTGCCAATTGGATGGATGGAAACCTAGCTAGTTACAGGAGTAGTTCACATACTATGGGAGTGGGTCCTGCTCAGTCTAGTCTTTTGATGACTAATACCCTAGCAGTGTGGGGTTGAAGATGACATCTGGTTTGGCCCCCAACTCAACCTCAGGATCACGGTACATAACCTTCTGGCCGCTCAGGTCTCAGTCATATTATGTAACTAAGGTGTCCTGTGCTGTTGCACTGGGGTGGTCTGGGCCTGTATTCACAACACATCTCGAGTAGATGTACTTTTTCAGTATAATTTGAAAGGCATAACTGATCCTAGATCAGCACTCGTAAGTACGAGCCCAGGTCGGGAGGGCTACTCAGCGGGCTATTTGTCTGGACCTCAGTATTCAGTATGCCATGCAACCCGTGCTGCAGTACAGCTGTATAGTAGGGTTGTTGTGTGTGGGGCCCTGTCCAGTGTTTAGTGAACAAGAAGAGGCGGGCGAGTAGCGACAAGGCTGTCGGAAGGTCGCAGCACTGCAGATGCCTTCTCCTTTAACACTATGCCTCAACACCCACGCCACAATATACCGTCAATGCGCTTGAGTCCCTCTTTTTATATGAATGTGAGAGATTGAATGTCACTATTGTGGTGGCACAGATACCACATTGTATCATTGGAGGTGTGTGTGTGTGTGTGTGTGTGTGTGTGATGATGAATCGATGACGTTCACAGCAGCTCCCAGCCAGCAACCAAAGTAGCAGCAAGAGAAGAAGATGGCTCAGACAGACAACCCTCTTCTCCCTCCTGCTGGGGAGAGATGAGCCAGGCTCTACACCAGCCAGTGGAGAGCTGGACTAGAGTCATCAAAAGACTGCATTAGGGGAAAACAGTATACAATTGGCATAATTTGGGTTTCTATCACAAGACAACTGTCTCTGTATGCCTCTATTCTCAGTCAGTAGCACCAGCCAGCTCTACTGAATTAATGGCACTGTGAAGCGGAGAGACATGGCTGAATGACTAGATCTGCCCCATTCACAGCAGTAGACACTGGCATGACATTTCCTGGTGATCGTATACAATTGGCGTAATTTGGGTTCATGTTTTTCCCTAATGCTGTGCCATTATGTTGTAGAGTTGGCTGGTGTGACTGACTGAGAGCCCATGTATGTCGGCCCGTGTAGATCAGTTGTTAGAGCGTGGTGCTTGCAGCGCCAGGGTTGTGGGTTCCATTCCCACGGAGGACCAGTGCGAAAAAAGTATGAAAACGTATGCCCTACTGTAAGTCGCTCTGGATAAGAACATCTGCTAAAAGACTAATGTAAATACGTGTTGAGTGTACTGCACTTTGGAGCAGCTGCTGTTTGATGACTCAGGTTTGTGCTCTAATATTTTGTGTGTGCACGCCAAGGTTTGTGCTCTAATATTTTGTGTGTGCACGCCAAGGTTTGTGCTGTAATATTTTGTGTGCACGCCAAGGTTTGTGCTCTAATATTTTGTGTGTGCACGCCAAGGTTTGTGCTCTAATATTTTGTGTGTGCACGCCAAGGTTTGTGCTCTAATATTTTGTGTGTGCACGCCAAGGTTTGTGCTCTAATATTTTGTGTGTGCACGCCAAGGTTTGTGCACTGACCAAAGTCCACTGCTGCTCGAAATCCAAACTGTGAGTTTGCTCCCGTTCGATTCTGACTAAATCAGTTCATGCTTGAGACAATAGGCCTTTGACACAATTTGTGTTCGGCTTGTTCTAACACATGACAACTGCTATCAAATTAAATAAACTTTTCATGGAGTCTTCTATTTGGAAGTGTGAGCATAGAGCATATGCTACTTCCCACCCTGCACCCTCAAACATTCTCATTTGTCCTTTGGTCCCTTTACTGCAAGTAAACATGGACTGTTTCAACATTCCTGTGGACGGTTTGAACGGAAACCAAGACCATGTGTTTTCCCTACACTACACTGGCCACTTATTTTATCATGTAGATTCCACATACAACGGCAACACCATCTACCTTAGCCAGCATAGTATTTGAATTAGACAGTGTAGAGTAGTCACAGCAATCTTTCTGCAAAGCTGAGCACAAAGGAGGGCGAGGCAACTTCCCATATTGTAGGAGCTTTGGTCTCCATCCCATAGGACTCAGACATTTCTGTTCACATGCAATGAATTGGTGTAATGTGGTGCTGCTTAAGTAGGTAGTTCTACAGAGGCATTAGACTGCACAGCTAATTTCAAGAGAAGGTTAACGTTGCATAATGTGTTCAGAGGCCAAAACTCTCATTGGTGAAATGAGCCTTTTTGAAGTCATTGTAGCTTTGATATGATAAGAGCCAATGATGTTGAGCCGATTTATGCATTCTTTAGAAGTTATTTATCTTTCCCCTCTTTTATTCAGTTTGCTTCAACTGCTATTGTGCACCAGCCTCACTATACTCTGTTCATTCAGTATGGTGAACGACATCCCCACTTGTCGCCAGGCTTGGCGAGGCACAAGTAGACAGGGGTTTGTCCGTGACTATTGGCTCTAGAATTGCTAAGTGTGTTTGTCTCTGACTCAACATTCTGAAATGGACCTGTTGGTAGGTAAAGAGGGGAATAGGAAGACTGCAGAAATGGGTTGTGAGCTTCAGAGGCTGCAGTGGATGTGCTATTTTAGCCACAGTGAATAATGCAAGAGATTTATTACATAATGCAAGAGTCTTACATCATGAATAATGCAAGTGTTACATCAGACTGGGTAACAATTTATGAGTTACACTTGACACCAAGTGTCCATAGCACTTATGACGTGGTCATAATCATGTCAAATATAATAACTGACAACTTGTCATAACCTGAAAGAATATAGTCTCAACACTGTCCAGACCCATATATTTACACCTGTTACATATGATATTTTAAGGCTGGTTATGACACCTACGTGTCAACCCACATTTATTCAAATTCGTTTTTTCCCTGCCAAGAAGTCTCTAAAATCGTTTTTGTTGTAATAAATTCTTTACATCCATGTATTTTTTATCAATTTAAATGACTTTCATAAAATCAACTTTCTGACCCGGGTAAGAAGCATTATAACCATCATAATCATGTCAGCCAGATAGGCCTGTCATGTAGAAAAAGGGGGCTTCTTGTCCTGCTCCTGAATTCTGCTTCTGCATTCATCCCAGTCATCAGCAACAGAGCATTGGGGTAGTTGCATGTCTGACATCAATGTGTGTGCGATTACAATGATAATTTAACATTCAATTAAAATACAAATAAAAAAAGATATAGTACCAGTCAAAAGTTGACACCTACTTATTCAAGGGTTTTTCTTTTGTTTTTACTATTTTCTACGTTGTATAATAATAGTGAAGACAAACTATGAAATAACACATGGACTCATGTAGTAACCAAAAAAGTATTTTAAATATAGTTTAAATTCTTCAAAGTAGCCATCCTTTGCCTTTAAGACTGCCAAGAGTGTGCAAAGCTTTCTCTCAACCAGCTTCACGAGGAATGCTTTTCCAACAGTCTTGAAGTCCCCACAAATGCTGAGGGCTTGTTGGTTGTCTTTACTTTACTCTGCAGTTCTTTAGTAGTGGTTTCTTTGCAGCAAATCGACCATGAATGTCTGCTTCATGCACTCTCTGAACAATTGATGTTGAGATGTGTCTGTTACTTGAACTCTGTAGCATTTATTTGGGCTGCAATTTCTGAGACTGGTAACTAATGCATTTATCCTCTGCAGCAGAGGTAACTCTGGGTCTTCCATTCCTGTGGTGGTCCTAATGAGAGCGAGTTTCATCATAGCTCTTGATGGTTTTTGTGACTGCATTTGAAGAAACTTTCAAAGTTCTTGACATTTTCCTGATTGACTCACCATGTCTTACATACAGTAATGGACTGTCGTTTCTCTTTGCTTATTTCAGATGTTCTTGCCATAATATGGACTTAGTCTTTTACCAAAGGGCTATATTCTATATCCCCCCCTACCTTTTCACAAAAACTCTTACACAGGGACACTCAATCTTAAATGAATCATTGTTTATTGTCAGTGTGCTGGAGAGGTTCCAACCAACTCAATGCACCATAGACAGGTGTACTATCAGGAGCTCTTCCTGGGCAGACCCAGCAGTTGTCTTATATATGGCTATATACAGACAAGTTATATATGGCTATATACAGACAAGTTATATATGGCTATATACAGACAAGTTCTATTTGCATAATTAATTCATCATTACCGTTTTGTTTCATAACATGTGGCGGACCAATACCTCAAGGCTTCTCTCTAAGATAACACCTTAACTGGGATATATTTTTAGTTTGTTCTCAATGTCTGGGCGTACTGCCAAATTGCAGCTACTGATAGCAAGGATTCGTCCAGTCAGTCACTTCGTGAACACAGAAATTTGTTTATACAACAGCACACAAATGGAACACAGAAATTAATAATAAGAAAAGCACAAACGTTAAAATTCCCATTACACGCGTTAGACATACCACCAATTAACTTTTAGTTTTTGCCGATTTGCTTACACACTGAAAGTGAATGCTTAGACAAAAGCACAAAGTACAAACACGCTTTGCACTTCGTTTGCAATTCTGCAACACACTTGCAAAACACTACACACTGTTTCTTACATTAGACACGTCGTTCAAGAATGATATCTCTTGCAGTCATTGGGAAAACACTTCTGTTCAAAATGCAGAACATACCTGAAATTGCCAACACACAAACACTTCTACAGTAATGTAACACCAACTAGTCTGAGCTTCAGCACTACAAATAGACCTCAAGTAAGAACACTACTTTTGTGAAAACTTTGCAAACATGGAGGCAGTGAGAGTGGAGGAGGACAAGAACAAAGGGGACCAGGCAATAGACGGCGACAAACTCAGCTAAAAAAAAGAAACTCCCTTTATCAGGACCCAGTCTTTCAAAGATAATTTGTAAAAATCAAAATTAACTTCACAGATCTTCACTGTAAAGGGTTTAAACACTATTTCCCATGCTTGTTCAATGAACCATAAACAATTAATGAATATGCACCTGTGGAACGGTCGTTAAGACACTGACAGCTTACAGACGGTAGACAATTAAGGTCACCGTTCTGAAAAAGAGGCCTTTTCTTCTGACTCTGGAAAAAAGCCAAAAGTAAGATGCCCAGGGACCCTGCTCATCTGTGTGAATGTGCCTTAGGCATGCTGCAAGGAGGCATGAGGACTGCAGATGTGGCCAGGGCAATAAATTGCAATGGCCGTACTGTAAGACAGCACTACAGGGAGACGGGACAGAGAGCTGATCGTCCTCGCAGTGGCAGACCACGTGTAAAACGACACCTGCACAGGATCGGTACATCCAAACATCACACCTGCGGGACAGGTCCAGGATGGCAAAAACAACTGCCCGAGTTACACCAGGAACACACAATCCCTCCATCAGTGCTCAGACTGTACACAATAGGCTGAGAGGCAGGACTGAGGGCTTGTAGGCCTGTAGTAAGGCAGGTCCTCACCAGACATCACCGGCAACAACGTCACCTATAGGCACAAAACCACCGTCACTGGACCAGACAGGACTGGCAAAAAGTGCTCTTCACTGACGAGTAGTGGTTTTGTCTCACCAGGGATAATGGTTGTATTCACATTTTTCGTCGAAGGAATGAGCGTTTACGCTGAGGCCTGTACTTTGGCGCGGGATCGATTTTGGAGGTGGAGGTTCCGTCATGGTCTGGGGCGGTGTGTCACAGCATCATCGGAACGAGCTTGTCATTGCAGGCAATCAACGCTGTGCATTACAGGGAGACAATCTCCCTCGTGGTACCCTTCCTGCAGGCTCATCCTGACATGACCCTCCACCATGACAATGCCACCAGCTATACTGCTCGTTCTGTGCGTGATTTCCTGCAAGACAGGAATGTCTGTTCTGCCATGGCCAGCGAAGGGCCCGGATCTCAATCCCATTGAGCACGTCTGGGACCTGTTGAATCGGAGGGTGAGGGCTAGGGCCATTCCCCCCAGAAATGTCCAGGAATTTGCAGGTGGATGAGTGGGGTAATATCTCACAGCAAGGCCGGGCAAATTGGGTACAGTCCATTTGGAGGAGATGCACTGCAGCACTTAGTATCTCTTGTGGCCACCAGCTGCATTGACTTACTTTTGATTTCGACCCCTCCTTTGTTCAGGGACATATTATTCAATTTCTGTTAGTCACATGTCTGTGGAACTTGTTCAGTTTGTCTCAGTTGATGAATCTTATGTTCATACAAATATTTACACATGTTAAGTTTGCTGAAAATAAAGGCAGTTGACAGTGACACAACATTATTTTTGCTGAGTTTATTTCTGACGACATGAAGTCCACTTTGGTGGACCATGTCATAAGTCATGGCCTGACGATGAGGGAGGCTGGGCAGAGTCCAGCCCAACCTGACTCTCTACATGGTAGCATCCATAATACGGACATTTAGACTGGAGAATCAAATCAAATCAAAATCAAATCAAATGTATTTATATAGCCCTTCGTACATCAGCTGATATCTCAAAGTGCTGTACAGAAACCCAGCCTAAAACCCCAAACAGCAAGCAATGCAGGTGTAGAAGCACGGTTGCTAGGAAAAACTCCCTAGAAAGGCCAAAACCTAGGAAGAAGCCTAGAGAGGAACCAGGCTATGTGGGGTGGCCAGTCCTCTTCTGGCTGTGCCGGGTGGAGATTATAACAGAACATGGCCAAGATGTTCAAATGTTCATAAATGACCAGCATGGTCGTATAATAATAATAATAATAATAATAATAATAATAATAATAATAATAATGCAGAACAGTTGAAACTGGAGCAGCAGCACGGCCAGGTGGACTGGGGACAGCAAGGAGTCATGTCAGGTAGTCCTGGGGCATGGTCCTAGAGAACAGGTACGTCTTCAACTTTCTACACTAGACTGTACCTATGTAATTGTTGCACATCATGCTGTATTACAATACAATGTAGTCCTTCAATATTAGGTCTATGCTCCTCAGTAAACAAAAAAATAGGCATAGTGCTGTGAAGTACATGTAATACAGTTTTGATGTTACTGTGAACAGTATGTAAAAAAAAAAAAAAATAACCTAACTACAGAACTTCCAGACGACCTCCTGAGGGTTGAAGGCAATGTCTGTTCACCATGAACAGGAACTGGCCGTTGTCAATCTAGTGTTGGCAAACACCATCCGCCTACATCAACTACGAGAGCAAATCATCGCAGATCACACATTCCATAATATCAACCGTGTCAGTATGTCGACACTCTGCCACATCTTGCATCAACACCAACTTACGATGAAGTAGCTGTACAGGGTTCCATTTGAGAGGAACGGCGTTAGTCAAAGACCTTCGCTATGACTGTGCAAGTAAGTGTCACTGTACTATACTGTAACACAGTATTGGCAGTAGATTGTGTCCTATTGGCACTGCATAGATGCATTCAGACAAAGCAGTATGTGACCTAGACAGGTGGCCCCATTCTGGGGGTGGGGGGGGGGGGTTGCCTGTGGGGCACCTGCCTTGCTTGTAGTTTTTGACTGAAAGTGTCGGACCCAACCCACCCCCATCCTTGTGTGAAAATGTAGACATTGTAGTCCTGTGTTTTGAGTTACATCATATTCATGGTACATGTCTGCATGTTCTGTCACAGACAGTCCTAGACTGATGCAGCTGCACAGCCTCATGAGTTAATTTTCATATTCATGGAATGTTATAGGACAAAGAGCCGTTGTGAATAACCCATTGTGAATAACCCTGGGCAGCGCGGGGGGAATGTTATAGGACAAAGAGTTGTTGTAAATAACCCTGGGCAGCGCGGGGGGAAATGTTATAGGACAGAGAGCCGTTGTGAATAACCCTGGGCAGCGTGGGGGAATGTTATAGGACAAAGCCATTGTGAATAACCCTGGGCAGCGCGGGGGGAATGTTATAGGACAAAGAGCCGCTGTGAATGTCCCTGGGCAGAGCGGGGGGAATGTTATAGGACAAAGAGCCGCTGTGAATGTCCCTGGGCAGAGCGGGGGGAATGTTATAGGACAAAGAGCTGCTGTGAATGTCCCTGGGCAGAGCAGGGGGAATGTTATAGGACAAAGAGCTGCTGTGAATGTCCCTGGGCAGAGCGGGGGGAATGTTATAGGACAAAGAGCCGTTGTGAATAACCCATTGTGAATAACCCTGGGCAGCGCGGGGGGAATGTTATAGGACAAAGAGCTGTTAATAACCCTGGGCAGTGCGGGGGAAATGTTATAGGACAAAGAGACGTTGTGAATAACCCTGGGCAGCGCGGGGGGAATGTTATAGGACAAAGAGCCGTTGTAAATAACCCTGGGCAGCGCGGGGGAAATATCACCTTGTGTGAGACGCCATTAGTCTGCAAGGAGTTCTCCATCACCATGCCACCCTCGGTCCCTACAATACTGCGCACATAATCATATTTCTGGATGCATTAGATAATGCAGTTGTAAAGGATGGACCAGAGCAGCCCAGGTTTGTTGTCATCTGGGATAATGTTAGTTTCCACCGGGCTGCTCTGGTCAAGAACTGGTTCACCAACCACTAACTTCAGTTGTATACTTTAAATATGTGTGTGTGTGTATATATATATATATATATATATATTATTTTTTTTTCAATTGAACCTTTATGTAACTTGGCAAGTCAGTTAGGAACAAATTCTCATTTACAATGACGGCCTAGGAACAGTGGGTTAACTGCCTTGTTCATGGGCAGAACGACAGATTTTTTCCGTGTCAGCTCGGGGATTTGATCTAGCAACCTTTCGGTTACTGGCCCAATGCTCTAACCACTAGGCTACCTACTTGCCCCTTACTCCCCATTTCTCAAACCGATTGAGGAATTATTATCGGCTTGGCATTGGAAAGTGTATGACCACCAACCACATGACTGCCTGCCTCTTCTGCAAGCAATGGAAGAGGCATGTGGAGACATTGAGGTGGGGTCAGTCCAGGGTTGGATATGACACTCAAGGCAATATTTTCCCTGTTGCCTAGCCAGGGATGACATTGTTTGATGTTGATGTGGCCAGACCCTAATAGGCCATCCACCCCATGCTTATAAAACTTTTTTTTTTACCATTACACTAATTATTTTTGTTTCTGTGAGTTTACAGTAACGTTGTATTGATTACTGTATTTATACCTTTGTTTTTATTGTAAAAACCTGTAATGCCAAAAAAATAAGCTGTATATATTTTTTTCGGAAACCTTTTATATTTTTGTTTTCATTGAAATGTGTGTAACTGTACTGAAACAATTTCACAGAAGCCAGTATGAGAAAATTACCAAGTACCAAGGACAGCAGTATTTTGTATAAAGTACATCAGTGTGTTGCTGCTTTGAAAGAGTAATTCAAATGGTGCATGTGTGTATCATTTTGTTTCAAAAATGCCATATTGAATAAGGATTGTTAGGTTTTGATTGTAGAGTTGTATTTTAACATAGAAGTGAGATGTTTATCTCCAAGTGTTGTCTTATTTGTGTAGAGTTTTGACACAATGAACCAAATTCCGCAATAAGTGTGTAAGCAATCGCAAAAAACTGTAACAAGGCACAGGTGTTAGTCACCTGGAATGCATTTCAATTATCTCATGAAACTGGTTGAGAGAATGCCAATGTTGCGCGAAGATGTCAAAGGCAAAGGGTGGCTACTTTGAAGAATCTCAAATATAAAATATATTTTTGATTTGTTTAACACTTTTTGTTTACTACATGATCCCATATGTGTACATAGTTTTGATGTATTTGCTATTATTGTACAATGTGGAAAAAATTAAGTCAAACCCTTGAATGAGGTGGGTCAACTTTTGACTGGTACTGTATATCATAAACATAATGTTGGCACAGTGGAGTGTTTCTCCCTGTGTCGTAGGTTCTGACACTGTAGGTGTCATAACTAGCCATAACATAACATAACATAATGTACTGTATGTCAGAACGGGTCTAAATATGTCATGACATGGCTATGACACTTCTTGTCAAGTAAGGTGTTATCCAATTATCAATGTAATTGCTATTATACAATACATTCACTCCCAAAACTCAGGGAGCAGACCCTAATCCAGTGGGAATATTGTGTGCGTTCGTGTATTCAAGGATCAGGTGGTTGCGTTGCGTGCCTCGCTGGTTCTCGTCTCAGGGTCAGGGGAAGAACAAGGGGAGTATATTTGTGGCAGATGCAATTTAGCTTAGCTAGAACCCACAGCTGTGCCGTTACTTAATGAACACCTCCACCCCCACTCCAACACACACACACCATCCCCATTCACCTATAAGATGTGGATAGGAGCACGGCCCCAGCCACATCGGGGCTGCAGTGGAGCGTGATCAAATCACTAAGGACTTGTAATGGTCCACTCATGTGCACAGTTGTAAAGAAGGCGCGACAGCACCTCATCCTCCTCAGGAGGTTAAGGTATGGCATGGGCCCTCAAATATGAATAATAAGTCATTGAGAGCATCTTGATTGGCTGCATCACTGCTTGTTATGGCAACCGCACTGCCCTCGATCACGTGGTGCTTACAGTCCAGTACATCACTGGGGCCGGGGTCCCTGCCATCCCAAGCCATAGACTCTCTGCTTCCTCATGTTACTGGTACCGGTGCATCAAGTCTGACACCAACATGCACCTGAACAGCTTCTATCCCCAAGCCATAAGACTCCTAAATAGCTAACAGAAAGGCTACACTGACTGAGTTACCTTTTGGATTTTATTTTTGCACTCTCTATTCATACTTGCGCACACTGACACCAACACACATAACATGCACACACATACTGTCTGTGCACACAAAATCAGAATTTACGTTGCTGCTGCTACTGTTTATTAACCCTACACATTGTACACATGGTACTGGAACTGACCCTGTATATATTATGCTTTTGTTTTCATTTCATGTTTTTGCTCTACCTTGTGTTATATTGATTACTGGTCTTGTGTTTGGAGCTGGCAAGAAAGGCCTTTTTACTGTGCTTGTGCACGTGACATTAACTTAAATACACTGACTTGGTATTATGTTCGTGAACTATCAAGGTGTGTGCATATGGGGAATGGTGGAGACCTGAGTGTGCAGTTTGTATATGTGTCTGCCTGGAGAAGTAAGAGCATTAAAAGCAACAATGTGTACGTGTCTCTCCCTACTTCCTCTCTTTAGAATTAGTTTAGTGAAGCCCATACTGTGTGTGAAATGTATTGCTAGTGTAGAACATTTGTTGTAAAATGAAAGGGCCCCTTTTCTGCAACAGGTGGAGAGCGGTCAGTCACAGACCAGGACATCATCCCACCATGTGTGTTCAGCCCAGCCAACAGCAAACAAAGACTTTCTTTAAATTCCTTGTCCTTTTTCCCCTGTTTTTTCTTTTCTCCCCTCCATGCAGCCTGTGTTTCTGGACATTTCTCAGTCCATTAGTCAGTGCCTGATCATTTCAAGGCCTTTCTCCACACATGCCTCTTCTCACTGCTGGTGATCTCACTCTGCTCTCTGACTTTCCTCCCTCATTCTGCTGGAGCCAGGCCAGGGGTGATGTGATTGAGATCAGTTGTACTGGGATTGGTGACAGTGGGTGTTTTTGTATGTGCGTTTGTGTGAAAAGGGCATGCTCAAATCTCATATTCCCTGACTGACACGCCTTTAACAGTGTCTCCACATACACAACAGAGGACAGATCAGAGGAATGATCGATTTGTCATTTTCAGCAGCCAGGGGTGTCTTGTGGTGCAGCGCCTTTGTAATGTGCACATGGCAAATAAGGGTATGCACTCCCACCCACTGTTCTTCCCCTCTACAAAGATATAGTTTCCTATATTAGCATTGGCCAGCCGCTTGATCAAAACTGCATTAAAGCCGAGGCCCGGCAGATACCCTAGTGGTGCACTTCACCTGAAGGGCTACGCCTCAAATGTCACCCTATGTATGAGTCCATAGGACTGGTCAAAAGTAGTGCCCTATCTAGAGAATAGTGTACCGATTTGGGAAACGGCCATGGACTGAAGGACATACCACGACGCTAAGTACGGACTGCCAGGACATCGGCGCTTACAGAGGACGGTCGGACAGCCACAGAGCGCGAGAGAGAACCCTTCTGCTGAGCTCAGCCTCCATCAGCCCATCAACCAGCAGAGCCAAGGATGTGTTCCCTTTATTCTTGGACCTGTCTCACTCCATCTTCACCCTCTGCCCTCCAACTAGAAGCTGGGCCAGAGGCAGCTTGAGGCACTCTGAAAAGTCCTTGTATAATTAAGACCAAAAAGAATTCCCGTCATCCGTTCCAAGATTCTGAGAATTTCTCCACTTCCACTTTGTTCATTTGTCTCAGTGGTTAAATGAAAACTCCACCCAAAAACTATATTTTGGTATTTGTTTCATTAGTCCACTGTTGATAGTCGCTAAATGTTTTGCATGTTAGCGATCAAGTTGTCAATATATACATCTTTAAAATGCAAAAGTCATCATACTGGCTGTATTTCTGTATTTTGAAAGTTAACGGAATTGTTACCACATTTTCCAAGAAGTCTGGTAAATATCTGCTCTGAAAGAAGATACAGTCATGTCTGCAGAAAGCATAGGGGGTCAGCTATGACACCTTCAGTTTGGAATAAAATAATCTGTTTTTGAACAACAGTAAAATGAAATGGATTTACACCCAGTTAACATAATTACGGTAATGTATGGGTCCCTGATCTATACTACACAGAAATGCATAATTATGAAAATGAATGTTATTCTCCATATTTTACAAGTTTGGACATCAAAGCACAGCAGTGCACAGTTTAGTACAAATCAGCAGAGTGGAGTAAAGTACATTACAATGTAGTGGAATGGAGGACAGTAGCAGGATACCCTATGAGCTGAACATAACAGTATGTCAGTGGAAGGGAGGACAGTAGCAGGAGACCCTATGAGCTGAACATAACAATATGTCAGTGGAAGGGAGGACAGTAGCAGGAGACCCTATGAGCTGAACATAACAGTATGTCAGTGGAAGGGAGGACAGTAGCAGGAGACTCTATGAGCTGAACATAACAGTATGCCAGTGGAAGGGAGGACAGTAGCAGGAGACCCTATGAGCTGAACATAACAGTATGTCAGTGGAAGGGAGGACAGTAGCAGGAGACCCTATGAGCTGAACATAACAGTATGTCAGTGGAAGAGAGGACAGTAGCAGGAGGCCCTATGAGCTGAACATAACAGTATGTCAGTGGAAGGGAGGACAGTAGCAGGAGACCCTATGAGCTGAACATAACAGTATGTCAGTGGAAGGGAGGACAGTAGCAGGAGACCCTATGAGCTGAACATAATAGTATGCCAGTGGAATGGAGGACAGTAGCAGGAGACACTATGAGCTGAACATAACAGTATGCCAGTGGAATGGAGGACAGTAGCAGGAGACCCTATGAGCTGAACATAATAGTATACCAGTGGAATGGAGGACAGTAGCAGGAGACACTATGAGCTGAACATAATAGTATACCAGTAGAATGGAGGACAGTAGCAGGAGACCCTATGAGCTGAACATAATAGTATACCAGTGGAATGGAGGACAGTAGCAGGAGACCCTATGAGCTGAACATAATAGTATACCAGTGGAATGGAGGACAGTAGCAGGAGACACTATGAGCTGAACATAATAGTATACCAGTGGAATGGAGGACAGTAGCAGGAGACCCTATGAGCTGAACATAACAGTATGTCAGTGGAAGGGAGGACAGTAGCAGGAGACACTATGAGCTGAACATAACAGTATGCCAGTGGAAGGGAGGACAGTAGCAGGAGACACTATGAGCTGAACATAACAGTATGTCAGTGGAAGGGAGGACAGTAGCAGGAGACACTATGAGCTGAACATAACAGTATGCCAGTGGAAGGGAGGACAGTAGCAGGAGACACTATGAGCTGAACATAACAGTATGCCAGTGGAAGGGAGGACAGTAGCAGGAGACACTATGAGCTAAACATAACAGTATGCCAGTGGAAGGGAGGACAGTAGCAGGAGACACTATGAGCTGAACATAATAGTATACCAGTGGAAGGGAGGACAGTAGCAGGATACCCTATGAGCTGAACATAACAGTATGCCAGTGGAAGGGAGGACAGTAGCAGGAGACCCTATGAGCTGAACATAACAGTATGCCAGTGGAAGGGAGGACCGTATCAGGAGACACAACTGTGGTTTTTGAGTATTATGATTTCCCATTGTAGCCAATTCAGTTGCAGGAATTCTGTTACTTAATTTTTTTGTGGGTAATTCGGTTACCAATTTGGTAACGGAATTACAAGTTATCACTTAATAATTCAGAAACAAAATGTATATCAGTAATATCACTAACTAATTGGTAGGTCCACCATTACTTGTTACTTCTGTGAACTTTCAGCATCCTCCATGAGGAAGCAACATTATAACATATATGTGGGTTTTTAGTAATTACAAGGCACTATTTCTTAAACGTACAGAAGGTAAACCATTTTTCCAAAACGAAATGTGTTTATTAGTTGGCATGGGTCTTTACGTCAACTTTGTGTTTTGATGTATTTCTGATACCTTTTTAAGATTTTGCCTGTGAGATGTTTTCATATACCCCTTTTCCATCTGTTTTATCCAGATAGCAAAGCCTTTTGCTTAATCCTAATTTTCAGGATGGAAAATGGTTGGAAAAAATGTATGTTGTTCATGGAAGCCTGTCCGTGCTCGTTTCCATGTACACTGCCGTTTACAAGTTTGGGGTCACTTATAAATGTCCTTGTTTTCCATGAAAACATACATGAAATGAGTTGCAAAATTAATCGGAAATATAGTCAAGATGTTGACAAGGTTATAAATAATGATTTTGAAATAATAATGTGTGCTTCAAACTTTGATTTGTCAAAGAATCCTCAATTTGCAGCAATTACAGCCTTGCAAACCTTTGGCATTCTAGTTGTCAATTTGTTGAGGTAATCTGAAGAGATTTCACCTCATGCTTCCTGAAGCACCTCCCACAACTTGGATTGACTTGATGGGCACTTCTTACGTACCAAGCTGCTCCCACAACAGCTCAATAGGGTTGAGATCTGGTGACCGTGCTGGCCACTCCTCTGTCCTATGTCTGTGTTCTTTTGCCCATCTTCATCTTTTATTTTTATTGGCCAGTCTGAGATATGGCTTTTTCTTTGCAACTCTGCCTAGAAGGTCAGCATCCCAGAGTCGCCTCTTCACTGTTGACAGTGAGCCTGGTGTTTTGCGGGTACTATTTAATGAAGCTGCCAGTTGAGGACTTGTGAGGCATCTGTTTCTCAAACTAGACACTCTAATGTACTTGTCCTCTTGCTCATTTGTGCACCGGGGCCTCCCACTCTTTCTATTCTGGTTAGATACAGTTTGCACTGTTCTGTGAAGGGAGTAGTATACCGTATTGTACTAAGCTTCAGTTTCTTGGCAATTTCTTGCATGGAATAGACTGACGAGTTTCAGAAGAAAGTTATTTGTTTCTGGCCATTTCGAGCCTGTAATCGAACCCACAAGTGTTGATGCTCCAGATACTCAACTCGTCTAAAGAAGGCCAGTTGTATTGCTTCTTTAATCAGGACATCAGTTTTCAGCTGTGTTAACATACATGCAAAAGGGTTTTCTAATGATCAATTAGCCTTTTAAAATGATGAACTTGGATTAGCTAACAGAACGTGCCATTGGAACACAGGAGTGATGGTTGCTGATAATGGGCCTCTGTACGCCTATGTAGACATTCCATAGAAAAATCTGCAGTTTCCAGCAACAAAAGTCATTCACTACATGAACAATGTCTACACTGTTTTTCTGATCAATTTGATGTTATTTTAATGGACATAAAATGTGCTTTTCAAAGGACATTTCTAAGTGACCGCAAATGTTTTTATTGGTAGTGTAAACAGGAACAGGACATTAGCGTCTACCAGCGAGCGATGGCTGTAATTAACAAGGAGTCTTGTGGCCTTGATAGGTCTTTGTTGCAGTGTTGCCAGTCAGTTTCCCTGGCTTATTGTTACATTTATTTCATCACAACCTAGCTGCTTCTTGTCCCAAGCCATGGTGCTGTGGTTTCTGTAATCAATTCATATGAACTGGATGGGGTATTTAATGCAACCGCTGTGTCAGATTTTTTATAAAAAATAAATAAAAACTTTCCAGAAAAAGCATACCATGCAATAATCTGAGTACGGCGCTCAGAGCCCAAACCAGCCAAAAGAAATATCCGCCATGTTGCGCAGTCAACATTAGTCAGAAATAGCATTATACATTTTCACTTACCTTTGATGATCTTCATCAGAATGCACTCCCAGGAATCCCAGTTCCACAATAAATGTTTGATTTGTTCAATAAAGTTCATAATTTATGTCCAAATAGCTTCTTTTGTTAGGGCATTTGGTAAACAAATCCAAACACTCGTTCAGGTCCAGCCGAACGTCGGACAAAATTGTTTTATATTACTGGTTGTAGAAACACATCAAACTATGTATAGAATCAATATTTAGGATGTTTTTATCATAAATGTTCAATAATGTTCCAACCGGAGAATTCCATTGTCTGTAGAAAAGCAATGGAACGAGAGCTACCTCTCATGTGAATGCGTGTGACTGAGAACAAGGCTGCTGCCAGACCTCTGACTCAATCCCCTCTCATCCGGCCCCCCTTCATAGTAGAAGCCTGAAACAACGTTCTAAAGACGGTTGACATCTAATGGAAGCCTTAGGAAGTGCAAAATTACCCATATCCCACTGTGTATTCGGTAGGCCAAGAGTTGAAAAACTACAAACCTCAGATTTCCCACTTCCTGTTTGGATTTTTTCTCAGGTTTTTGCCTGCCATATGAGTTCTGTTATACTCACAGACATCATTCAAACAGTTTTAGAAACTTCAGAATGTTTTCTATCCAATACTAATAATACTATGCATATATTAGCATCTGGGACTGAGTAGGAGGCAGTTCACTCTGGGCACACTTTTCATCCAAAAGTGAAAATGCTGCCCCCTATCCCAAAGAAGTTTTAACGTCATTGATTTGGCTTGTGGTGAGTTGTGGAATAGACACCGGCTGCATGCGGTTTTAACCAATCAGCATTCAGGATTAGACCCACCCATTGTATAACTGTAAATAAATGTCAGAACAGGGGAGTTTCAGCACTTTGACCTCTCCAGACCTGGAGAACCATGGTGCTACAGTCTTCTGCAGCACTTGCCATATCAGTTTTGTGCCTGTACAGGCTCTGGCTTACCCATATCCAGGTCACATTGACGGGACTCATCTGACCCGGGTGATTTTGGAGGCTGTAAACCTCAAATGGGGGACAAATCCCACATTTTTAGAGTAGCGTACACCTGGTACATACATGATGATGATTAAAAAGATCTCTTAAGCCATTCGTACGTCATTGAATTCCAAAATGTTCTTCTCCAAAATACAACCAGGAATGTATGTACTGTACACATGTCCATTCATTGACCACTGCTGATGTCCATTCATTGACCACTGATTATAGACATCAGCAGTGGTCAATAGAATGGACATCAGCAGTGGTCAATAGAATGGACATCAGCAGTGGTCAATGAATGGACATCAGCAGTGGTCATGTTGTATTGTGTAGAACAAATGCTTTAAAACGACATATTCAAAAGGGAAGCTACACGTGCTGTATTGATTCCCCAGAAACGCTTGTGTAGGAATAGACACAACAAAAGGAATGACCAATTTTAGCGCCCTCCATCTTGGTAGTACTGTAGGTTGCCTTCTGCTTTTGACTCTTACCCTTTACGTTCACGCCTGAGGTAGATCTCTCTCATCTCTGAGCTGAGGCACGTTCGCCTGCTGTCTCCCACGTGTCTTAGTCAGAGCTGCTGACGTACACTACACTATGCATCCTTAGCTAACGTAGTGACTTTGTAGCTCATTAGCCCCTAGTGACCTGCTACTGTCCCCTTCCTGTTCTTTGTGGAGGAGCAGGACAATGTTGTCCTTTTTCTCCACTCACTCAAACCACTACCACTGTTTCTGCCACAGCCACCCCTTCCTCCCTCCCCTCCCCTCTGAGCATGGTTGCCATAGTGCCCAGGGGTCTAACAGTAACATACAGAGGAGAACACACATGAAGCAGCCGTAAGAACGCTAATGACTTCACAGAGCAGTGACCTCATGGATGGAGCACCCCAGATCTGTCACCTGGGATCTGGACGACCAACTGTCCATCCGCAGTGCAGACATGTTGATCATTTTTTATACATCACTGCAGGAGCAATAGGCTGATCTCTACCACCCAATTAATCATAAAGCTGTCAGTCCTTCTCTAGATCTTATTTTAGTTTCGCACCGGGCTATTTTAGTGAGGTGCTGATCACAGTTCACATTCCAGGTTGAATCAGAGTTTGTTAGAATGTTGCTGAAAAATGTGTTCCATGAAGATGATGGGTCTGGTGTTGGTTCAAGAGGTTCATGTTCTACATCTCCTTATTCTCACAGTGCATGTATGTTGGAACTGGCTGATCCTGAGGAACAGACACAGGCATGGATAAATTAATCAACAGAGCCATGTCTGATAGGGGCAGAACAACCGGCTCCAGGAGAACAAACACATCCATCAATGTTAGTGTCACCTATGTCTAGGAGGTCAGTCCCTAAAGACTTGGGGATAGGGCCAGGCAGACATCTTGAGCTCCTGGAAACAGCCCAAACCTCCATGTCCAAGTACAACATCATGGGTGTCCTCCTCCCCTCTCCAGAGTACCGACCATGGTTATACTGTGCAATCTTTGGTGCAATCACCATTTCAAGCTCTACTTTGCCTGCACTCTCTCACCAGGCAATTTGTCTCTGAAGCAGCCTTCATTACTGCAGCTGCTTGCTGCTCAGATAAGGGGTTGGCTGGAGCGTAGAGGCAGGCTATGAGTGTGTGTGTGGGGGGGGGGGGGCATGGGACGGAGGTGGTGACTAAGGGCTCTGCTTGGGGACATGGTGATACGAAAGGGCCCAGTTCTGCTGTGGAGAGAGAGATTGGGTCTGGTCTCATCAGTCATGCAGGGCTCTCTGCAGTCAGAAACCCCAGATGAAACTAGATGAAACTACCCCACTAGATGTCAACAGTCTTTGAACTGTTACTTCATACTTCTTTCCGTATGAAATATTATAGTTTAATGACATTTTAGGGTACCTGAGTTTTAAATAAACATATTTTGTCTTGTTTTAACAAAGTTTAGCGGTAGCTTTTTGGATTCCTTCCTCTGCATGTTGAACGATTGGATTACTCAAATCGATGGTGCAAACTAAACTGACTTTTTGGGATATAAAGAAGGATTTTTATCAAACAAAACGCCCATGCATGTTGTAGCTGGGACCCTTTGGATTGCAAATCAGGAGAAGAATTTCAAAAAGTAATTAAATATTTAATTGTTATTTGTGATTTTATGAAGCCTGTGCTGGTTGAAAAATATTTTGATGTGGGGCGCCGTCCCCAAACAATCGCATGGCATGCTTTAGCTGTAAAGCCTATTGTAAATCAGATAATGCACTTAGATTAACAAGAATTTAAGCTTTTAACCGATATAAGACACTTGTATGTACCTAGATGTTTAATATCCATAATTTTTATGATTACTTATTTGAATTGCGCACCCTCCAATTTCACCGGAAGTTGTCGACAGGGGTCCCGCAGGTGTCCCGCCTAGCCCTAAGACACCAACCAGTCAGTTTTAAGAAAAATAAGTTAAAAGTTATAAAATAAAATAAAAATAGAGTAATAATATAAATGAAAGAGTAACAGTAGCGAGGCTATGTACAGGGGATACCGTTACGTGGCACATGTTAGTCGAGGTAATATGAAGGGAGAGGTAAAGTGAGATAATACTAAATAGATTAGCAGCAAGCGTATAAATGGTGGGTAGGGGGGGGTCTGTCCGGGAAGCCATTTGATTAGCTGTTCAAGAGTCTTATGGCTTGGGGGTAGAAGCTCTTAAGAAGCCTTTTGGACCTAGACTTGGCGCTCCGGTACTGCTTGCCGTGCGGTAGCAAAGAAGAAAGTCTATGACTAGGGTGGCTGGAGTCTTTGGACATTGTTAGGGCCTTCCTCTGACACCACCTGGTGTAGAGGTCCTGGATGGCAGGAAGCTTGGCCCCAGTGATGTACTGGGCTGTAAGCACTACCCTCTGTAATGCCTTGCGTTGGCCGAGCAGTTGCTATACCAGGCAGTGATGCTCTCGATAGTGCAGCTGTAGAACTTTTTGACAATCTGAGGACCCATGCCAAATCTTTTGTCTCCTGGGGGGAATAGGTGTTGTCGTGCCCTCTTCATGACTGTCTTTGTGTTGGGACCATGATAGTTTGTTGGTGATGTGGACAACAAGAAACTGGAATCTCTCAACCTGCTCCACTACAACCCCTTTGATGGGAATGGGGGTGTGCTTGGCCCTCCTTTTCCTGTAGTCCACGATCATCTCCTTTGTCTTGATCATGTTGAGGGAGAGGTTGGTATTCTGGCACCACACTGCCAGGTCTCTGACCTCCTACCAATAGGCTGTCTCATCATTGTCTGTGATCAAGCCTACCACTGTTATGTCATCGGCAAACTTAATGATGGTGTTGGAGTCAAGCTTGGCCGTGCAGTCATTGGTGGGAGTAACAGGGAGTACCGGAGGGGTCTGTGCACGCACCCCTGAGGGGCCCCTGTGTTGAGGATCAGCATGGCGGATGTGTTACCAACCCTTACCACCTGGGGGTGGCCCGTCAGGAAGTCCAGGATCCAGTTGCAGAGGGAGGTGTTTAGTCCTAGGGTCCATAGCTTAGTGATGAGCTTTGAGGAAACTACGGTGTTGAACACTGAGCTGTAGTCAATGAATAGAATTCTCAAGTAGGTGTTCCTTTTGTCCAGGTGGGAAAGGGCAGTGTGAAGTGCAATAGAGATTGCGTCATCTGTTGGGGTGGTATGCAGATTGGGTCTAGGGCTTCTGGGATAATGTTGTTGATGTGAGCTTGACCAGCCTTTCAAAGCACTTCACTGCTACAGATGTGAGTGCTACAGGCTGGTAGTCATTTAGGCAGGTTACCTTGGTGTTCTTGGGTACAGGGACTATGGTGGTCTGCTTGAAATGTCACATGTCATCGCCATATAGGAGTTTACGATACATAAGCGTATCCGGGACCAGGCTAGGGATGTTCTGAGGGGAATCTGATATATGTGGGTTAGCTAAGGTCCATGTGTATAACGTTGTCTCTCGTGACAATGTTTTGCAAGTCAGGTAGCATGAGGCGGCTGGAGGCGTACTGTCTCGTCTCGGTCTAGCTGGCCAATCGATATGTCTATCTACGGTAAAGTCCAACCTTCTCTTGTACCTTTCCAGCAAAGCTTTCACAATAGCTAGCTAAGGCCTTTTCTTTTAAGGGTTTCCCTTCCCTACAAATATTGGAATAACTGTATTTATTTAAAAATGGAAAAATCTTCTGTTGGCATTTTTTTCTCTCCTGATGACCTCTGTCATAAGGAATTATTGAATAAAAATGTCAGTTGGCTGATAACAATGGTTAAGTCATAAGAACAAGTCTAGGGCTCAGAGAGGAGGGAGACCTAGAGCTGGTGCTGTTAATGGTCTCTGTGACTGTCTCTCCGTAAACAATGGCCTCTGGACAAAATCGCTCTCGCTGTCTTGGAGCTGAGAGGGGATGTGGTGTGCGGGGGTGTCAGTTTACAATAGGAGACATGGGGGCATATGACCCTCACTTGGTCTGTTTATGTAAGTGGTTTTGGACTGAGTGCAGGGCTGAGGGCCTGGTTGGGTCATAAGCCGGGCTAATCGGCAACAAGCTACATGGGTAAGAGGGAGGTTGGACGGAGGGAACAAGGCCGCTTTACAAGCCCACAGCCTAGATATCTTGGAGGTTTTGGGTCTTATAAGCAGCAGCACGCCCAGCAGGATACAGGCCCAAGAGGGGGGTAGGAGGAGTAGCCCATGGTGGTGTTTCTTTCTGTGTAGGATTTGGATCTGATGATCAGCAGCACGCCCAGCCTAGTTCAGCAGGCAGGGCTAGGAGGAGCCCACGACATAGCCCTATCTGGAGAATTTGGGCATGTTGAGTAGCATCACTTCCAACTGTCCCAGCAGGCCAGCTCAGGAGGGCTGATCGTGAGTGTAGTGGAGCAACAGCACTGTGGGCTAGGGGGAAGAGCTGTAAGGAGGGAGGGATCCGGGAGTACCAATGTACACGTAGTAAACACGGGTTGCCATGGCACTGCTGCGGTGACGCAAGCCTGTTGCCGTAGTGCTTCCAATTGATAACGTAGCTAGCTCTGGTGTGTAATCAGGGGATGAGACATGGTCATTAAGACACTTGGCCTCATGTCATCTTTACAGGGTTGGAACCCAACGAAGTGTAAGAACAAAGGTCTACCATGCTCTGGTTCAAAGGCATATCATCATCCAATGAATTACATTCAATTATCCCATTGGATTTGTTTGGGATTAGGGCCAATTTCCTAAAGGATTTCAGTAATCCTAAAGGACGCATTTTTAAAAACTGTAGAGCGACAGCCACAATCTGGCAATTATCACCATCACACCACACCATGTCTGTGTTTTTGTGTTTTGCCTTCATCTTAAGCCTGCTTAGCTAGCTAAAATAAAGGGACACATGGTGATAATCGTTGTCTGTCAAGCCTTATATTGAATTGCATCAACATAATTGCATGTTTGCGTTGTATTCACAAAGCATCTAGGAGTCCTTTTTATGTAATAATGAATGTGGAAGACCTGATCCTACATTAGCACTCTGTCTCATAGACTCTTTGTTAATACTTACACCAAACCACTCAACTGTATCTCACTGTCTTTTGGCATATACTTCTTGATTTACCCCCCCCTCTTACCCCAACCAGCTCGGTCCGGTCCTAGCAGCCAGTATTAGCAGGATTTAGTGACCAGTGGCTGCTCTCTGTCCACAGCTTGGCTTTAAGTCTGGCATCAGGGCTGCATTACTGCCTTAGAGGGAACTGGGTCATCCACTGCTGTTTTATAATTACTGACCAGCTGTCTTATTTAAGAGCGTTTTCTGATTAGCTGCATTGTGGCCTCAAGGGAAGCTAATCTCCAAGATGCAACCTGTGATCTCAATCAGTTTTCATACCCCCACCCCCCTCTCTCTCTATTCTGCACACACAGAGACCAACGCACAGTCTCTGACATTGTGAGCATTGATTTCTACATGGGAGTATATTGATTGCGTGAGAGAGTTACTTATTGAAACGTGATTACATACTGAATAGTTCTGTTTGTAATGTACCAGTTGTACATACTCTCCTGGTGGCTCTGCTCTGAACATGACCTGGAAATGGAACATTGTGTTTGGCTATTGGGTTCTTTTCCTTGTTAGCTCTGACTCCTATCCCCAACAAAAGAGCAAGCCATTGACCATCACCAACAATAGTCTCCTCATCCCAATAATAGGCACTCCATACACTTTTGAGTCCTTAAAGGGTCATCTCACAAGCTTTGATTTTGTATTGTAATGTCCATTTTTAAAATGGGAAGCTTGCATGCATCTCCTTGGGACCACTCCGCACCTCTGCTGTCGGTGGCTGCTGTGATGGGCAGGTGAACACTCCCTTTGTGGCTAACCCTGTGTACTGTGTTATTGGCCTGGGCACAAAGGGACCCACCCACCTGTCTAAATGATTGGATCAGAGGGGGTGGCTTTCATCCGCTGACAACCCCACTCACTCTGACACATTCAGCCCCCCTCTCCCACCTATCTTTCTCCTCTCTCTCCGGTCTTCTCTTTCTCTCTCTCTCTCTCGCTTTCCCACATCTCTTCTCTCACACTCCCACTGTCTGTCTGTCTCTTTCTTTCTCACTGTCTCTCTCCTCTGTGGCTGGAGAGGGGACACATAGCAGGTAATTGGACTGTGTTGTTGCGTTCCGTCCTCGCGCTCTCATCTCCTTTCCATTCCTCTAATCTCTCTTCCTCCTTTCTCTCTCATCCCCTCCTCTCTCCTCCTCTGTCTTCTCTGCTTTTGACTTCGTTTTCTCTCCCCTTCTCATTCAGCTGTCGCCTCATGACATTCTCCAGATTACATTGTTTACCTGTTTCAACGCTTCCCCTCTCCTTGTTCAAAGGTGAAGGAGTGTGTTTCTCCCCCTAAAAGGTTGTTGGGTTTTCTGTCTTGGAGAAAGGTGAAGGAGTGTGTTTCTCCCCCTAAAAGGTTGTTGGGTTTTCTGTCTTGGAGAAAGGTGAAGGAGTGTGTCTCTCCCCCTAAAAGGTTGTTGGGTTTTCTGTCTTGGAGAAAGATGAAGGAGTGTGTTTCTCCCCCTAAAAGGTTGTTGGGTTTTCTGTCTTGGAGAAAGGTGAAGGA
The DNA here is from genome assembly GCF_002021735.2 of Oncorhynchus kisutch. NCBI lineage: Eukaryota > Metazoa > Chordata > Actinopteri > Salmoniformes > Salmonidae > Oncorhynchus > Oncorhynchus kisutch. The sequence continues at coordinate 70,981,033 of NC_034190.2, read as the reverse complement.
GTGTGTCTCTCCCCCTAAAAGGTTGTTGGGTTTTCTGTCTTGGAGAAAGCGAAATGTCAAAGCATTTCAAAGTCTCATTACCAACATCGTCTCTGGATGCCTCATTAATTTAGAGCTGATGGGGTATCGACTGATTTTAGTGTGTGTGTTGACTGTGAGAGTGTCGACAATGTGTATGTGCATCTTTTTAGTTTTTCTAAGATTGTAATGTATCATATAATGCATATTTGAAAGTGAGCTACGACATACCTAATGAATAAAGCACAGCTTTGGTCATACCTCTCTCTCTAAAACGAATGGTTCTGACCGATTGAAACTTTTGGAAATGAAGCTTCTTGCCTTACCATGCCATTCTGCTTGTAAAATGATTACCAACTTTGCCCTCTTCATATAAAAATGTAAAACCCCTATTGGGTAAACTCCATCTAACTGAAAATAACGATTTAAGACAATGATGACAATTCGTTTTTTAGTACCAATGTACACGTAGTGCTTCGACCCAAGATGGCGTAGCAGTAGGTCGTCCTGTCCTGTCGTGTCCCTGTATATATCGTTTCTTTTTCGTTTTTTACATATTTTCTCCACATATCTCTTTGAAAACATTTTGCTAAACCCTAAGCTTCCAAATACTCTCCTGCAACCCGCCTCACCCAATGTAGCTATTTTTCCTAAAGTATTTATATTTACTTCAGGACCCCTCAACTGAAGCTAGCCAGCTAACCAGCGGGTATGCTAGCGGTCTTCAGCTAACCGGTCATCAGCTAACCTGTAGTTCGGAAAGCTCTCGCCTGTTCGTACAACGCGACTTTAACCAGAGCACAACGGACCTATTTATTTTTCATCCCCGGATTCATCCCCGGATTCCCACCGCAAACGGAACATCTTTCAGCTGGATTTTTCATCAACTAGCTATCTAGCTAAACCGCAACCCCGGATTACTCCTGGCTAGCGTTTCCACCCACTTAGCTTGAAGCTAGCCCGGCCGTAGCACCTGTGCTACCACCGTAGCATACTCCTGAGCTACAATACCCGGGCCCACGACCGGTCTACCGATGTCATCGCATGAAGAGGAATAAACAGACTCACCCCATCGCGACGTCCCCCAAAGGCTAACTCTCTAGCCCTCGCTATCTCCCTGCTTGCTAATTCGGCCTGCTAACTGCTAGCTTGTCCAGCTCCGGTCCGCTAACTGCTACCTTGTCTAGCCCGGGCCTACAAACTGTTAGCTTGTTAGCACAGGCCTGCTAACCGCCTGAATCGCCGCGTCCCAAACGCTCACCGGACCCATATTTACTTTCTATCTCTTTTGACTTTTAATTTGTTTATACCTTCCGGAAACCTGCCTCACCCAATGTGATACGGAATCGCTATTATTTTGTATTTATTTTTAGAACACACTCAAGAACCTCCAGAAGCTAACCAGCTAACTAGCTACAAGCTATTTAGTCATTGTTAGTTTTTTTTTACCTGGATAACACTCGCCAGTCCAGCTTCCCTGCCCCATCCACCGCTGCCCCCTGGACACTGATCTCTTGGCTACATAGCTGATGCACGCTGGACTGTCCATTAATCACGGTACTCCATTCTGCTTGTTTGTTTTATCTGTTGGCCCCGTTGCCTAGTCTACGCCATTTTACCTGCTGTTGTTGTGCTAGCTGATTAGCTGTTGTCTCACCTACTGTTTTAGCTAGCTTTCCCAATTCAACACCTGTGATTACTCTATGCCTCGCTGTATGTCTCTCTCAAATGTCAATATGCCTTGTATACTGTTGTTCAGGTTAGTTATCATTGTTTTAGTTCACAATGGAGCCCCTAGTTCCACTCTTCACGCCCCTGATAACTCCTTTGTCCCACCTCCCACACATGCGGTGACCTCACCCATTACTACCAGCATGTCCAGAGATACAACCTCTCTCATCATCACCCAGTGCCTGGGCTTACCTCCGCTGTACCCGCACCCCACCATACCCCTGTCTGCGCATTATGCCCTGAATATATTCTACCATGCCCAGAAACCTGCTCCTCTTATTCTCTGTCCCCAACGCTCTAGGCGACCAGTTTTGATAGCCTTTAGCCGCACCCTCATACTACTCCTTCTCTGTTCCGCGGGTGATGTGGAGGTAAACCCAGGCCCTGCATGTCCCCAGGCACCCTCATTTGTTGACTTCTGTGATCGAAAAAGCCTTGGTTTCATGCATGTCAACATCAGAAGCCTCCTCCCTAAGTTTGTTTTACTCACTGCTTTAGCACACTCTGCTAATCCTGATGTCCTTGCTGTGTCTGAATCCTGGCTCAGGAAGGCCACCAAAAATTCAGAGATTTCCATACCCAACTATAACATCTTCCGTCAAGATAGAACTGCCAAAGGGGGAGGAGTTGCAGTTTACTGCAGAGATAGCCTGCAAAGTAATGTCATACTTTCCAGGTCCATACCCAAACAGTTCGAACTACTAATTTTGAAAATTACTCTCTCCAGAAATAAGTCTCTCACGGTTGCCGCCTGCTACCGACCCCCCTCAGCTCCCAGCTGTGCCCTGGACACCATTTGTGAATTGATCGCCCCCCATCTAGCTTCAGAGTTTGTTCTGTTAGGTGACCTAAACTGGGATATGCTTAACACCCCGCCAGTCCTACAATCTAAGCTAGATGCCCTCAATCTCACACAAATCATCAAGGAACCCACCAGGTACAACCCTAACTCTGTAAACAAGGGCACCCTCATAGACGTCATCCTGACCAACTGGCCCTCCAAATACACCTCCGCTGTCTTCAACCAGGATCTCAGCGATCACTGCCTCATTGCCTGTATCCGCTACGGAGCCGCAGTCAAACGACCACCCCTCATCACTGTCAAACGCTCCCTAAAACACTTCTGTGAGCAGGCCTTTCTAATCGACCTGGCCCGGGTATCCTGGAAGGACATTGACCTCATCCCGTCAGTTGAGGATGCCTGGTCATTCTTTAAAAGTAACTTCCTCACCATTTTAGATAAGCATGCTCCGTTCCAAAAATGCAGAACTAAGAACAGATACAGCCCTTGGTTCACCCCAGACCTGACTGCCCTCGACCAGCACAAAAACATCCTGTGGCGGACTGCAATAGCATCGAATAGTCCCCGTGATATGCAACTGTTCAGGGAAGTCCGGAACCAATACACGCAGTCAGTCAGGAAAGCTAAGGCCAGCTTCTTCAGGCAGAAGTTTGCATCCTGTAGCTCCAACTCCAAAAAGTTCTGGGACACCGTGAAGTCCATGGAGAACAAGAGCACCTCCTCCCAGCTGCCCACTGCACTGAGGCTAGGTAACATGGTCACCACTGATAAATCCATGATTATCGAAAACTTCAATAAGCATTTCTCAACGGCTGGCCATGCCTTCCACCTGACTACTTCAACCTCGGCCAACAGCTCCGCCCCCCCCCCGCAGCTCCTCGCCCAAGCCTCTCCAGGTTCTCCTTTAACCAAATCCAGATAGCAGATGTTCTGAAAGAGCTGCAAAACCTGGACCCGTACAAATCAGCTGGGCTTGACAATCTGGACCCTCTATTTCTGAAACTATCTGCCACCATTGTCGCAACCCCTATTACCAGCCTGTTCAACCTCTCTTTCATATGGTCTGAGATCCCCAAGGATTGGAAAGCTGCCGCAGTCATCCCCCTCTTCAAAGGGGGAGACACCCTGGACCCAAACTGTTACAGACCTATATCCATCCTGCCCTGCCTATCTAAGGTCTTCGAAAGCCAAGTCAACAAACAGGTCACTGACCATCTCGAATCCCACCGCACCTTCTCCGCTGTGCAATCTGGTTTCCGAGCCGGTCATGGGTGCACCTCAGCCACACTCAAGGTACTCAACGATATCATAACCGCCATCGATAAAAGACAGTACTGTGCAGCCGTCTTCATCGACCTTGCCAAGGCTTTCGACTCTGTCAATCACCATATTCTTATCGGCAGACTCAGGAGCCTCGGTTTTTCGGATGACTGCCTTGCCTGGTTCACCAATTACTTTGCAGACAGAGTTCAGTGCGTCAAATCGGAGGGCATGCTGTCTGGTCCTCTGGCAGTCTCTATGGGGGTGCCACAGGGTTCAATTCTCGGGCCGACTCTTTTCTCTGTGTATATTAATGATGTTGCTCTTGCTGCGGGCGATTCCCTGATCCACCTCTACGCAGACGACACCATTCTATATACTTTCGGCCCGTCTTTGGACACTGTGCTATCTAACCTCCAAACAAGCTTCAATGCCATACAACACTCCTTCCGTGGCCTCCAACTGCTCTTAAACGCTAGTAAAACCAAATGCATGCTTTTCAACCGGTCGCTGCCTGCACCCGCATGCCCGACTAGCATCACCACCCTGGATGGTTCCGACCTAGAATATGTGGACGTCTATAAGTACCTAGGTGTCTGGCTAGACTGCAAACTCTCCTTCCAGACTCATATCAAACATCTCCATTTGAAAATCAAATCAAGAGTCGGCTTTCTATTCCGCAACAAAGCCTCCTTCACTCACGCCGCCAAGCTTACCCTAGTAAAACTGACTATCCTACCGATCCTCGACTTCGGCGATGTCATCTACAAAATGGCTTCCAACACTCTACTCAGCAAACTGGATGCAGTCTATCACAGTGCCATCCGTTTTGTCACTAAAGCACCTTATACCACCCACCACTGCGACTTGTATGCTCTAGTCGGCTGGCCCTCGCTACATATTCGTCGCCAGACCCACTGGCTCCAGGTCATCTACAAGTCCATGCTAGGTAAAGCTCCGCCTTATCTCAGCTCACTGGTCACGATGGCAACACCCATCCGTAGCACGCGCTCCAGCAGGTGTATCTCACTGATCATCCCTAAAGCCAACACCTAATTTGGCCGCCTTTCGTTCCAGTACTCTGCTGCCTGTGACTGGAACGAATTGCAAAAATCGCTGAAGTTGGAGACTTTTATCTCCCTCACCAACTTCAAACATCAGCTATCTGAGCAGCTAACCGATCGCTGCAGCTGTACATAGTCTATTGGTAAATAGCCCACCCTTTTTCACCTACCTCATCACCATACTGTTTTTATTTATTTACTTTTCTGCTCTTTTGCACACCAATATCTCTACCTGTACATGACCATCTGATCATTCATCACTCCAGTGTTAATCTGCAAAATTGTAATTATTTGCCTACCTCCTCATGCCTTTTGCACACATTGTATATAGACTCCCCCTTTGGTTTCTACTGTGTTATTGACTTGTTAATTGTTTACTCCATGTGTAACTCTTTGTTGTCTGCTCACACTGCTATGCATTATCTTGGCCAGGTCGCAGTTGCAAATGAGAACTTGTTCTCAACTAGCCTACCTGGTTAAATAAAGGTGAAATAAAAAATGTTTTTAAAAAAGTTCACGGTTATTGTCCATAATTTTACGATTATTGTGCCAGCCCTAGTGCATGTGTGTCCATGTATCTGTGTGCGTCTGCTACAGATATCTGTGTGTGTGATAGAGAAGGCCATTATTTTGTATAATTTAGGGCTGAGAAGAGGCATCTGAGGGGTGGAAACGAGTTGACTTCTTCATTTGGCTTCAATCAATAACCCAGACAGCAACTTTTCCTTCCCCTGCACCATTAAACAACCTCTATGCCAAATAGCAAATCAGAAAATCCTGGGAAACTTCTTATTTAACTCTACATTTACTTAAGGGAAGGCCATAAAACAGCTTTAACTTTGGACAATATAAGTAAAGACTAGATGGCAAGGAATACTGGCTCAGGTTTTGTATTCACTGCCTTGAACATTGTTATGCCTCTTCTTCAAAAGGATGTAAAAGCCTATACAATGTTATTGCCTACTTCTAATGTTGGTGTGAGGAATGTTTTATGTAGCAGTCTACCATGCATAATTATTTTTTAGTATGTGTGGATGGTATGGATGGAACCCCAGGCTGTAGTGACGCTTCAACACTGCCGATGCAGTGCCTTAGACAGCTGCGCCACTCGGGAGGCCTCTACCATGCATTCTGTACTGAACAAAAATATAAACGCAACATGTAAGCTGTTGGTCCCATGTTTCATGAGCTAAAATAAAAATCCCAGAAACATTCCATATGCACAAAAATAAATATTATTTATCTCAAATGTTGTGCACATATTTGTTTACATCTTTTGTTAGTGAGCATTTGTCCTTTACTAAGATAATCCATCTACCTGACAGGTGTGGCATTACAAGAAGCTAATTTAACAGCATGATCATTACGCAAGTGCACCTTGTGCTGGGGACAATAAAAGGCCACTTTTAAAATGTGCCGTTTTGTCACACAACACAATGTCACAGGTGTCTCAAGTTTTGAGGGAGCGTGCAGTTGGCATGCTGACTGCAGGAATGTCGACCAGAGCTGTTGAATATTCATTTCTCTACAATAAGCTGCCTCTGTCATTTTAGAGAATTTGAGAGTGTTCACAACCAGCCTCAAAACCGCAGATCACGTGTAACCACGCCAGCCCAGGACCTCCACATCCGGCTTCTTCTCCTGTTGGATCGCTGGGGTGCGCTGAGGAGTATTTCTGTCTGTCATAAAGCCCTTTTGTAGGAAAACTAATTCTGATTGGCAGGGCCTGGCTCCCCAATGGGTGGGCCTGGCTGCCAAGTGGGTAGGCCTATGCCCTCCAAGGCCCACCCATGGCTGCACCCCTGCACAGTCATGTGAAATCCATAGATTGGGGGTTAATGAATTTATTTAAATTGACTGATTTCCTTATATGAACTCTTTACTCAGTAAAATCTTTGAAATTGCATTTATTTTTGTTCAGTATAGCTAATGGGACTTGCAAATGGTGCAAATGGTGTTTTGTACTTTTCTGCAACACACTCCCCTGTTAGATAAGTAGCTTTTCAGGTAAATGATTGTCCAGTTGATGTAAGGCTTTCTCTTTATTCCTCTAGGTCTGATAGCCACCTCTATAGAACAGGAGGTGAATCCATTTGAATTCAATCACGTTTTGACAGTTTGATTGAAACAAAACTTTGTAAACATGTTTGCACGTGGACAAAGTGGTCAGAAAGTGTCTTCTTGGGCCTGAATGCCAAACCATTCAGGAGATAAAGGTGCTCAAAATTCAAGCCTTCTGCATACCTGACCATACCATGAGACATCCATGTCTTCATCATTGGAAAATATAAACGGTTGAGTTTATCATTTAAAAGCTTACGTACAGGGTTGTCAAAGTATTTGATCATTTCTTGAATATAATTTTTTAAAACCTTTTTTAATGTCAATTATCGGAAAATGTGTCAACTCAGATTAGTTTCATATTTGCATATGTTGTAGCTTAGACCCTACTTTACAGCATCTGAGGTGTTTGTGTTGAGGCCGCGATCGGTTGAGAGACACAACATGCTCTCTAATACAGGGTGGGTGTCATTTCATTCATAGATGGAATCGACCTATCCCTTCAGACTTCTGCAATTTCCCTGCTACACCATTTCAATTCAATTGAAATTTTAACTTCTAATTACTGCCATAAAGATGGCCACTGGGCCACCCACCATCGAATCTCAACTTAAATGGTCATGTATATTCTATATCTATATTTCTATGATTTCAATAGGTATCTTATGGAGGATTGACAGTATGATGTAAAACAGATATTCCCATTCAAGTCAACAGTCTTTGATATGTGGACCTTCAATCATCTTTGTGGTACCATTTTAAAGTTGACATTTCAATTTGATTCCCATTTGAATATATTTATCAGCCAAAACATGACAGTTACCCTGTATTCAAAAGCATGTCTCAACCAATGGTGAGCACAACACAAAAACATCAGGTGCAAAATGGGTCTAAAAAGAAAATCTGAGTTTATGCATTTTTAGATAATTTACATTTTAAGGTAAGTAAATGTCAATAAAAAAAGACATGGATGTCTCATGGTATGGTGGGGTGTGCAAAATTGGTCAACTCTGAGAACCTTTTATCTCTTGAAGGGTTTGCCGTTCAAGTCCAAAATTAACTTTCTGAGCACTTCTACAATGGGCAAATATGTATGGAAGGCTTTGTTCAAATCAGAAGGGGTGCTGTTAAAAAGTGAATGAATTCAAATGGATTTACCCCAGGGTAATTGGCCTCTGATTGCTTGGCAACAAAACGATGTCTCCTCGCCTCAAAGAAGATTTTTCCAGGATTTTGATGTAATCTCATTACTGCTATAAGAGCATTGTTATTGTTAGGTGAGTATTGCCTTGGGTTCTATAGATGCTATCTAGCCTATGTGCGGTAGTACTACATTACTTCCTGGTCCCTTTCCTTCCTGCTTTTGTAGGAAGCTGTTTGGCTGGAGTGCAGGCTCTTTCTGTGAGGAATGCCATTTATTGGTTCGCATGGAGTAGGGGGACACATTTCCTCATGTCTCATATGTGGTCTGGGATGACCTCATGGGCACCTTGACATTCCATGGCATTGTGAGGTGTAGATGGGGATTCTGGAGAGGGGAACCATTCACGACATGCCAACATTCCAGCTCATAGCGTCATCTTGGAGCATGGACAATGGAATTGGCCTAAGAATCAGGCAAAGGAATTTGGATTTCTCAGATATATTTTAGAGGAAGCCATCCCAAGGCTATTCACTAAGTTATGTTCCACCATAGAATTAGGAATTACAGTACTAGAATGGACATGAATCTTCTTATGATGGGATAAAGGTCAGGGAGTTGGTCAAACATGAAGAATTCATCTGCACTGTATGTTTGTTAGCTACTGTAGCTAGCTGAACAGTTTTAGAGGAATGATTCCGTACATTTTTCAAATGAACAATATGAAAACATTCCATTAAAACAATGCAGTCAAGCCACAGCCACACACTGGCTGAAATCAGTTGATGATAGGACTTATACAAGTTGTAAATGCATCAAGTACTGATATTGTATCATATAATAGCACTCTCAGCTTTCTAAGAAAACTACATTAGAAATTGGTCTGTTTTACATATTTTAGAGGCTATTTATACAGACATGTTTATAAAACACATTAAATAATCTATTACACAATTTCTGATATCACTTAGCTTACTTTTCTTTTCCTGCATTAGTCAAATCTGAATTATTCCTATACTGCCATTCATTCCAATTAGACTGGTTTGGAATTCTCCCCGAATTCACCCAATTCAGCAACTTTGAGGGTTTATGACATAGCCCCTCTAGTAATGTAATAGGATCTATGTATACCTCCTACTTCTTTCACTATGGTGAACATTTAAACACCTTGTGGAAAACATTTCCTTAACATTTCACTTTTTCCAACAATACATTCTCTTTCAGTTCCGTATAGGTATTTCTCATAGAGATGTAATTGTGTCAGATGATGAAGGTCCTCCAGGATGTTTCTTCAGGGTAAGAAATAAAGTACTAATACAGGGTAAACAATAAAGTACTAATATAGGGTAAACAATAAAGTACTAATATAGGGTAAACAATAAAGTACTAATATAGGGTAAACAATAAAGTACTAATATAGGGTAAAAAATAAAGTACTAATACAGGGTAAACAATAAAGTACTAATATAGGGTAAACAATAAAGTACTAATATAGGGTAAACAATAAAGTACTAATATAGGGTAAAAAATAAAGTACTAATACAGGGTAAAAAATAAAGTACTAATACAGGGTAAAAAATAAAGTACTAATAAAGGGTAAACAATAAAGTACTAATATAGGGTAAAAAATGTGGTACTAATACAGGGTAAAAAATAAAGTACTAATAAAGGGTAAACAATAAAGTACTAATATAGGGTAAAAAATAAAGTACTAATACAGGGTAAAAAATAAAGTACTAATACAGGGTAAAAAATAAAGTACTAATAAAGGGTAAACAATAAAGTACTAATACAGGGTAAAAAATAACAAAAGCTGCGTTTAGACAGGCAGCCCATTTCTGATCTTTTTTTCACTAATTGTTCTTTTGACAAATCAAACGCTCTCACACAATAAACCCTAATTTCCTCTCACTTCAGACTAGCTCAGTTTGTTTGCCTTCATTTCTGCTACTATTTAGATCTAATCTCACACAGTTGGGAACTGCACCTAACCTGGGTTGTGTTCATTAGGTACCAAACAGAAGAAAACGGACTGAAACAGGGAGGGACTATCTGAACTTATTTTCATTTTTAGTTTATAAACTTTTTGCTGCCGTATGCCCTACTGAACACAACCCTGGTGGTGCATAATTGAGATCACATTACATTTGGAAGGACGTCTTTTTACTCATCAGAAGTTACATTTGCCAAAGTGAGGCACCCTAGAGCTATAGTTCTCACCAACAAAAGCCCAGTGATCATGTAATCTCACTTAGCTTGTATATTCCACACAAAGCATGGTCTACACTGAACTATTAAGATGTCAAAAACACTCCCCCAGTTGGATCATTACCGCCCGGGAGTTACAACAATCTTATCAGCAACTCTATTATGGAATAATATTTTCAGAAAATTACCTCAAAACCATGTCTCCATTCTCTTGGACTTTGCATAACAGGACACATTAACATAATGGTTCCCATTACAATGCTTGCACGCACACACACAATACACCCTTCTTCATTTATTAACAGGCGAATGGCCATTGTTTCAGTTCTCTCTCCAGCACCAGGCGTTGTCATGTGGTTCTAGGGGTCTTTTGGGGAAGGTAATTTGCTCGCCATGACTATAGAAACTGAGCCATTCGTTTCCAAGAAAGGCCAGTCGAACTAGTACTTCCTTCTCCTATCCTCAAGCTGGATGAAAGTCGTACCATCCCAGTTACCCAGCGCCTGACTGACCCTCTCCATACCGTGGTACTGTGGAGCTTGCAGTATTCACAGCACGCCTTCATCCATCACACGTCTGTTTCATACGCCACAGCTACTGCATTTTAGTCATTTAGCACACGCTCTTATCCAGAGCCTCTTACTGGTGCAATTAGGGTTCAGTGCCTTGTTCAAGGGCACATCGGCAGATATTTCACCTACTCAGCTCTGGGATTTGAGCCAGCAACCTTTCGGTTACTGGCTCAATGCACTTAACCGCTAGGCTACCTGCCACCCATCCACATCTCTCAGGTGTGTGAATATGAAGCAGGGAGTCTGCACGTAGTGGATAATACCTCACCTCTCCACAACCCTAAACGCACTGCACCACCCTCACATCACACAACCCTAAACACACTTCACCCTCACCTCTCCACAACCCTAAGCACACTTCACCCTCATCTCTGCACAACCCTAAACACACCTCACCACACCCTATACATACAGTGGTGTAAGAATACTTTTAACCTCACTCGGGTATGTGGGAAGCTAGTGTCCCACCTTGTCAACAGCCAGTGAAATTGCAGGGCGCCAAATTCAAAACAACAGAAATCCCATAATTAAAATTCCTCATACATACAAGTATTTTACACCTTTTTAAAGATACACTTGTTGTAAATCCAGCCACATTGTCCGATTTCAAAAAGGCTTTACAACGAAAGTACACCAAATGATTATGTTAGGTCAGAACCAAGTCACAGAAAAACACAGCCATTTTTCCAGCCAAAGAGAGGAGACACAAAAAGCAGACAGAGATAAAATGAATCATTAACCTTTGATGATCTTCATCAGATGACACTCCTAGGACTTCATATTACACATTACATGTATGTTTTGTTCGGTAAAGTTCATATTTATATCCAAAAATCTGAGTTTACATTGGAGCGTTATGTTCAGTAGTTCCAAAACATCCGGTGATTTTGCAGGGAGCCACATCAATTTACAGAAATACTCATAATAAACATTGCTAAAAGATACAACTGTTATGCATGGAATTTTAGATCCACTTCTCCTTAATGCAACCGCTGTGTCGGATTTCAAAAAAACTTCACGGAACAAGCACACCATTCAATAATCTGAGTACAGCGCTCAGAGACCAAAACAACCCAAACAGATATCCGCCATGTTGTGTAGTCAATAGAAGTCAGAAACAGCATAATAAATATTCACTTTGATGATCTTCATCAGAATGCACTCCCAGGAATCCCAGTTCCACAATAAATGTTTGTTTTGTTTGATAATGTCCATTTATGTCCAAATACCTCCTTTTTGTTTGCGTGTTTAGCCCAACTAGGTCCAGACAAAAAGTCAAAAAGTTCCGTTACAGTCCGTAGAAACATGTCAAACCATGTATAGACTCAATCATTAGGATGTTTTTAACATAAATCTTCAATAATGTTCCGACCGGAGAATTCTTTTGTCTGTAGAATTGCAATGGAACGCAAGCTAACTCTCACGTGAACGAGCGTGGTCAGCTTATGCGTCTTTGGTAGACCTCTGACTCAATCCCCTCTCATTCGCCCCCACCTCACAGTAGAAGCCTCAAACAAGGTTCTAAAGACTGTTGACATCTAGTGGAAGCCTTAGGAAGTGCAATATGACCCCACAGACACTGTATTCGATAGGCAATTAGTTGAAAAACTACAAACCTCAGATTTCCCACTTCCTGGTTGGATTTTTTTTCTCAGGTTTTTGCCTGCCATATGAGTTCTGTTATACTCACAGACCTCATTCAAACAGTTTTAGAAACTGTTTCAGAGTGTTTTCTATCCAAATCTACTAATTATATGCATATTATAGCTTTTATAGCTGAGTAGCAGGCAGTTTAATTTGGGCACGCTTTTCATCCAAAATTCCCAATGCTGCCCCCTACCCTAGAGAAGTTAAAGTACTACTTAAGTCGTTTTTGGGGGTATCTGTACTTTACTACTTATAGTACTTTTACTTCACTACATTCCTAATTAAAATAATGTACTTTTTACTCCTTACATTTTCCCTGACTCCCAAAAGTACTTTACATTTTGAATGCTTAGCAGGAGATCATCTGTTCATGATCATCTTGTCTAGTTGGCTCATTTATTAAAACATTTTGGCAGCATGTTAACAAGTGGATTATTTTTCTCTTCACTCGCAGTCGCTTAGTAGCCAATGCCTACTCCCAACCCAAAGCCTGTGACTTTGTTTCACTGAATCTCTGTCTGTATATTTGGTTGATTCTCTGGCTGAGCAAATAAATGGAGGTGGTATAGCTTGTCTATCACTGATCAGAAACATTTAGCTTGCAATAATGTAGCCTAAATAAAGTTTAGACCTATTATTTTGCTCGACCGTGTACAGGCAATTCCAAAAGCCCGCAGAGGTTGTGAAATAGGAACACAAGACTCACATGCTCACATGCTTCTATCATCTGTGCATAGTCACTTTAATAATTCTACCTACAGTTGAAGTCGGAAATTTACATACACCTTAGCCAAATACATTTAAACTCAGTTTTTCACAATTCCTGACATTTAATTTTAGTAAAAATGCCCTGTTTTAGGTCAGTTAAGATCACCACTTTATTTTAAGAATATGAAATGTCAGAATAATAGTAGAGAGAATCATTTATTTCAGCTTTTATTTCTTTCATCATATTCCCAATGAGTCAGAAGTTTACATACACTCTATTATTTTTTGGTAGCATTGCCTTTAAATTGTTTAACTTGGGTCAGACGATTCGGGTAGCCTTCCACAAGCTTCCCACAATAAGTTGGGTGAAATTTGGCCCATTCCTCCTGACAGAGCTGGTGTAACTGAGTCAGGTTTGTAGGCCTCCTTGCTTGCACATGCTTTTTCAGTTCTGCCCACAAATTTTCTATAGGATTGAGGTCAGTGCTTTGTGATGGCCATTCCATTACCTTGACTTTGTTGTTCTTAAGCCATTTTGCCAAAACTTTGGAAGTATGCTTGGGGTCATTGACCATTTGGAAGACCCATTTGTGACCAAGCTTTAACTTCCAGACTGATGTCTTGAGATGTTGCCTCAATATATCCACATAATTTTCCTACCTCATGATGCCATCTATTTTGTGAAGTGCATCAGTCCCTCCTACAGCAAAGCACCCCCACAACATGATGCTGGCAGCCCCGTGCTTCACGGTTGGGATGGTGTTCTTCGGCTTGCAAGCCTCCCCCTTTTTCCTCCAAACATAAAGATGGTCATTATGGCCAAACAATTCTATTTTTGTTTCATCAGACCAAAAAGTACAATCTTTGTCCCCATGTGCAGTTGCAAACTGAAGTCTGCCTTTTTTATGGCGATTTTGGAGCAGTGGCTTCTTCCTTGTTGAGCAGACTTTCAGGTTATGTCAATATAGGACTCATTTTACTGTGGATATAGATACTTTTGTACCTGTTTCCTCCAGCATCTTCAGAAGGTCCTTTGCTGTTGTTCTGGGATTTATTTGCACTTTTTGCACCAAAGTACGTTCATCTCTAGGAGACAGAACGCATCTCCTTCCTGAGCGGTGCGGCTGCTGCGTGGTCCCATGGTGTTTATACTTGCGTACTATTGTTTGTACAGGGAGTGGCAGGGAGTGATTGGTTAATGACTGCTAAGTAGAAAATGTATTTAACTATTTTATTTACACCTTTTTTTAACATTGAACACATTATTAATCTTTATCCAGCTAGTAAGTTTTTGTCTGGATTGTTTTCCACTCCCACCCCCCTTCCCTCCATGGCGTATGGGTGGAAGTTCGACTAATATTGGATGAACTATGGTCTAGCTTTTTCCCTGGCTGGCATGATCAGTGTGGAAGTATTGAGTCTCACATGAAGCAATCTGGCAGGTAAAGGAATGTGTGTCACTGAACACCATTTATAAATATACAGATGAGGAGGAATAAGGCTCCACCTCAGCCAAATTAATGTAACCTGTCTGGGAACGGGGTTCTGCTAGCGGGGGTTTGTTAGGGCGTTTGGTGAACAAATCCAAACGCGCATTCGGTAAACAAATCCAAATGCGCGTTCAGGTCCAGCCGAACAAAGAAGGACAAGGTCTCAAACCATTCTGATCCATGCCAGACTTGACATAGCATTATAAGGGGAACACATTGTTGCTCTCCTGACGCATGTGGATGTGTAATGAAATTAGAGGTCGACTTCAAGTTTTCATAACAATCGGAAATCTGTATTTAAAAAAATAAATAATAATAATTACACCTTTATTTAACTAGGCAAGTCAGTTAAGAACACATTCTTATTTTCAATGACGGCCTAGGAATGGTGGGTTTAACTGCCTTGTTCAGGGGCAGAACGACAGATTTTTACCTTGTCAGCTCAGGGATTCAATCTTGCAACCTTACGGTTAACTAGTCCAACGCTCTAACCACCTGCCTCTCATTGCACTCCACGAGGAGCCTGCCTGTTTCGCGAATGCAGTAAGAAGCCAAGGTAAGTTGCTAGCTAGCATTAAACTTATCTTATAAAAAAACAATCAATCATAATCACTAGTTAACTACACATGGTTGATGATATTACTAGTTTATCTAGCATGTCCTGCGTTGCATATAATCGATTCGGTGCGCATTCGCGAAAAAGGACTGTCGTTGCTCCAACATGTACCTAAACATCAATGCCTTTCTTAAAATCAATAAACAGAAGTATATATTTTTAAACTTGCATATTTAGCTCAAAAGAAATCCATGTTAGCAGGCAATATTAACCAGGTGAAATTGTCACTTCTCTTGCGTTCATTGCACGCAGAGTCAGGGTATATGCAACAGTTTGGGCTGCCTGGCTCGTTACGAACTAATTTGCCAGAATTTTACGTAATTATGGCATAACTTGAAGGTTGTGCAATGTAACAGGAATATTTAGACTTATGGATGCCACCCGTTAGATTGAAATATGGAACCGTATTTTCTGAAAGAATAAATGTTTTGTTTTCGAGATGATAGTTTCAGGATTCGACCATATTAATGACCTAAGGCTCGTATTTCTGTGTGTTATTATGGTATAATTAAGTCTATGATTTGATAGAGCAGTCTGACTGAGCGATGGTAGGCATCGTATGCATTCATTCAAACAGCAATTTTGTGCGTTTTGCCAGCAGCTCTTCGCAATGCTTCAAGCACTGCACTGTTTATGACTTCAAGCCTATCAACTCCCGAGATTAGGCTGGTGTAAGCGATGTGAAATGGCTAGCTAGTTAGCGCTGTGCGTGCCAGTAGCATTTCAACCGTCACTCGCTCTAAGACTTGGAGTAGTTGTTCCCCTTACTCTGCATGGGTAACTCTGCTTCGAAGGTGGCTGTTGTCGATGTGTTCTTGGTTCGAGCACAGGTAGGAGCGCGGAGAGGGACGGAAGCTATACTGATACACTGGCAATACTAAAGTGCCTATAAGAACATCCAATAGTCAAAGGTATATTAAATACAACTGGTATAGAGAGAAATAGTCCTATAATTCCTATAGTAACTACAACCTAAAACTTCTTACCTGGGAATATTGAAGACTCATGTTAAAAGGAACCACCAGCTTTCATATGTTCTCATGTTCTGAGCAAGGAACTTAAATGTTAGCTTTCTTAAATGGCACATATTGCACTTTTACTTTCTTCTCCAACACTTTTTTTGCATTATTTAAACTAAATTGAATATGTTTCATTATTTATTTGAGGCTAAATTGATTTTATTGATTAATTATATTAAGTTAAAATAAGTGTTTATTCAGTATTGTTGTAATTATCATTATTACAAATAAAAAATTGGCAGCAGCTTTTTTTGGTCGTCCAAAAATCGGTATCGGTATCGCGTAAAAAAAAATCATAATCGGTCGACCTCTAAATGAAATATCTTTCATATCGAGGGAACAGCCTGCTCAATTCCTGATAATAATAACTGTAGCCATCAGCCTTCCTCTCTTTCTCTGTCTCTCTCTGTCTCTATCTCTCCCTAACTGACCGTGGGATTAATCCACCTCTCTGACCACATAAACAGCTTTCTGCTTTCTCGCTCTCCATCCATCCAGTGTAACTTTTATCCTCATCCTTATTGTTAGGCATCTAACACGAGTTTCAGTGCGATTGTTTTAGCAGATATGTTAATTAAGTGTAGTGGTTCTCTGGCAGCCCGATGGTTGGGCCACAGTACAACTCTCCTCAGCTTGATTTATGCCTGGCCTCAAGGACAATCCGCTCGTGCATTGTGGCAGGGCATTACAGCCAAGCCGCTGCATTGGCGGCAAAAAAAGGAATGCAATTTACGGTTATCGGGAAAGACATGATCTTACTCCCATCTTCTTCAGTTAACATTTCAATCAGAATGTCCCAATTTGATTAATACGTGTTTAACAAGAGCCCTCTGTGATTGTCGTCAAGTGTGTTTGTGTTAGGGGACATCTAAGAACTTTATGCTTCTCCATAACTAGGTAGATCCGCTTGGCTGCTTTGTCACATTCGTTCGGGAGAAGAGAGGACAAGTATTCTTTAAATGTCTACCTTGAGACTGAATATTCATCCTGACCTTTTAAGAGTCTTTTTAGTGAGAAGTGCTAACAGTGTTCATTATACAGGTATTTTATATTACATCAGCAGTTTTACCTTTAAGAGGTCTTGATGAATGTTTCAAGACTGCTGGCACATCCTTGCATGCCATGGGTTGTACTTATGTTAACTATTGTTGTACACAACATTTGCGAAGTCACACAATGTAGGCTACAAACGTATTATAACTGGAGCACGCCAATTCTGCTCCTGGAGGTATGTTGGGTGTGCAGGCTTCTGTTCCAGCCCAGCACTAAAACCCCTGATTCAACTGATCAAACCTATTATTGCTGGGCTGGAATAAAAGTCTGCTCACCCAGTAGATCAGGGAGTGGAGCATGGTTGGCCACCTTTGTATGGACTTTTTTAAATTCTACTTATGCTTTAGTAATAATAACCTAGTTACTAAGATGTCTAACATTTACGAACAAGTTAGCTTATTTGTACATTTTGAAATTATATGTTGATTCATTAAAAGTGGATTCATTGAAGTGAAGTGTTTAAACTTGTTTTAATTGTTAACTTAACTGTTATTCCGAATTAACTACTGTCAATGTTCATTATTCACAGATCACAATTCTGAAATAAAAAGGGGTGAGGGGGATCCGTAATGTTAATCTCAAATGAACATGACCTTTTTGTTCAGTTGTGAGCTCTCCAGTCTGTTTTACTTGACTGTCATTCTGTCCCAGGATATCAGCCATGTGAACCCATTTTGCAACGTATCTTAATGATCTGCATCACCAATGCAGCCATAGACCTATTGTATGATGGTATTGGTAGCTTATGGCCATGTGCAATGCCCCCTTATCGTTGTACATCTGAAGCAGAGAATAGCTCAACTCATCATTGTTTGCATATTGTTGAGCTAGCTATACAATATGTTCTCAATTTAAAATGATACCGGTAGATCATGTATATGAGGCTAACCATAAGCCACATTTTCTACATGGTTTTTCTAACATATTAAATGATTTAGTCCAAATTCAACCCTTGTATTCATGGTACAGTACTATACATTACAATAAGGAGCTGGCAATTTGTGTCACGGCCTACACACAATACCCCATAATGTCAAATTGGAATTATGTTTTTAGACATTATTACAAATTAATAAAAAATGAAAAGCTGAACTGTCTTGAGTCAAGTATTTAACCCCTTTTGTTATGGCAAGCCTAAATACGTTCAGGAGGAAAAATGTTTGAATGACTACATCATCTCTGTACCCCACACAAACAATTATCTCTAAGGTTCCTCAGTCGAAGTGATTTTCAAACACAGATTCAACCAGAAAGATCAGGGAGGTTTCCCAATGCCTCGCATAGAAGGGCACCCGTTCTTAGATGGGGAAAAAGAAAAAAAACAGACATTGAATAATGCTTTGAGAATGGTGAAGTTATTATGTACTCTTTGGATGGTGTATCAATACACGCAGTCACTACAAAAATACAGGTGTCCTTCCTAACTCAGTTGCCGGAGAGGAAAGAAACCACTCAGGGATTTCACCATGAATCCAATGGTGACTTTAAAACAGTTGCAGAGTTTAATAGCAGTGATAGGAGAAATCTGAGGATGGATCAACAACAGTGTCGCTACTCCACAATACTAACTTAAAGGACAGTGAAAAGAAGGAATCCTGTACAGCAAAATGTGGAATAAGTCAAGGGGTATAAATGCTTTTGTAAGGTACTGTAGATGTCATGGATGAGTATCAGTACAGTAGAGCTCCCTTTAGTGAGAGAATATGGAGGAGGACAAGAGGGAGGAGAAAAGAATGTGAAGGTGTTGAAAGTAAAGGCAGAGAGAGTGAGTGGGATATCTGTTCATCCTGGGCTGCTGCGGAGTCTCACGTGCGGCATAAATACACACACACACTCTTCCGGGATCACTGTCTCACTCTCTGGCCAGCCAGCCTGCTGCTCACACCACTCACTCCCCCAACACTGCGACAGGAAGAAGAATATAAAGACAGTGTAAAGTTGTGTATAATTCCAAATGTTGGTTTCTGTAACTAAATAGCTTCTTGACACTAATTACTTTTAGCTGTTGACAATGCAGCCGGCCCAAATCCCCTGGAATGGCGGCTATTTAATTAGGAGCAAAATGGTTGAATAAATGAAAAGCCAGTGGCTGCGTCCACTGCGGTGCAGTAGTTAACTGGGTCTCAACTCTCCCAGCCCAACTACTGCCCTCCTTCCTAGTGCCATTGAGAAGCCTCTACCATGGGACAGTCTGATTCTGTTGCCAAATGTTTTGCAACAAAAACTATAGTTTCTATTGAACAAATTCAGGTAGGTCTCTCCCTGTTTCATTTAGTTCCTAGAGTAAACGGTAATTGCTTTACATTACAAAAATGTTTTTCAACAGAGAAAATGTTTTGCAACGGAATCCGACTAATGAATACACCCCAGTTGAGATAGCAGAGGAGTGGAAAAGGCTGAGGTCAAGGGCATCTCCCTCTCACCTTCTCTCCCTGGCCATCTGAGGGATTCAGACCATCTCTGTCTACCTACAGCCTCCAGTCATGTTTGACCACTATGTGCATCAGAGCACACCAGGCCTGCAGCTATTGCCCCTTACAGATCAACCACACCAACATTAAAAAGGCTACACTAGCTTTTGCAAAACTCACTTCAAAGGAATTTGAAGAAAAACTGCCATGACATCAATAGAAAATGACTGATGTCACTCTGACTCAAATGCGTAATGATTATTTAAGGCAGTGAGTTTCTCTTTTTTCCACTGGCATTACGTTGATGTTTTGCTATTTTTCTAGTATAATTAAGCCAGTTCAATTCCACACACACACACACACACACACACACACACACACACACACACACACACACACACACACACACACACACACACACACCCCCTTCCTTCCTCATCTGTGTGCTCTGCTGAGTAGTGCCTTAGACAGCAGGGGTTCCATACGCTGCTCACGCCCACTTCATGGGGTCGGTGAAATATTACTGCATTTCCCAGGTAGCACAATGCATGAATACGCACACAACACCACTCCACTGAATAATCCTTAATGTTAACTTTACTTCTCTTGCTGCCTGAAGCCCATGGGGGAGAGAGCTAGGGGTGGGGAGAGAGCTGGGGATGGAGAGAGAGCTGGGGAGAGAGCTAGGGATGGAGAGAGAGCTGGGGAGAGAGCTAGGGATGGGGAGAGAGCTGGGATGGAGAGAGAGCTGGGGAGAGAGCTAGGGATGGAGAGAGAGCTAGGGATGGAGAGAGAGCTGGGGATGGAGAGAGAGCTGGGGATGGAGAGAGAGCTGGGGAGAGCTAGGGATGGAGAGAGAGCTAGGGATGGAGAGAGAGCTGGGGATGGAGAGAGAGCTGGGGATGGAGAGAGAGCTGGGGAGAGAGCTAGGGATGGAGAGAGAGCTGTGGAGAGAGCTGGGGATGGAGAGAGAGCTGGGGAGAGAGCTGGGGATGGAGAGAGAGCTGGGGATGGAGAGAGAGCCGGGGATGGAGAGAGAGCCGGGGAGAGAGCTAGGGATGGAGAGAGAGCTAGGGATGGAGAGAGAGCTGGGGAGAGAGCTAGGGATGGGGAGAGAGCTAGGGATGGAGAGAGCTGGGGAGAGAGCTAGGGATGGGGAGAGAGCTGGGGAGAGAGCTAGGGATGGAGAGAGAGCTAGGGATGGAGAGAGAGGTGGGGAGAGAGCTAGGGATGGAGAGAGAGCTGGGGATGGAGAGAGAGCTAGGGATGGAGAGAGAGCTGGGGAGAGAGCTAGGGATGGAGAGAGAGCTAGGGATGGAGAGAGAGCTGGGGAGAGAGCTAGGGATGGGGAGAGAGCTAGGGATGGAGAGAGCTGGGGAGAGAGCTAGGGATCGGGAGAGAGCTGGGGAGAGAGCTAGGGATGGAGAGAGAGCTAGGGATGGAGAGAGAGGTGGGGAGAGAGCTAGGGATGGAGAGAGAGCTGGGGAGAGAGCTAGGGATGGAGAGAGAGATAGGGATGGAGAGAGAGCTGGGGAGAGAGCTAGGGATTGAGAGAAAGCTAAGGACGGAGAGAGAGCTGGGGAGAGAGCTAGGGATGGGGAGAGAGCTGGGGAGAGAGCTAGGGATGGAGAGAGCTAGGGATGGAGAGAGAGCTAGGGATGGGGGGGAGAGACTTAGGGATGGGGGAGAGAGCTAGGGATGGAGAGAGAGCTAGGGATGGGGAGAGAGCTAGGGATGAAGAGAGACCTAGGGATGGGGGACAGAGAGACCTAGGGATGGGGAAGAGAGAGCTTGAGAGAGCTAGGGATGGGGGAAGAGAGAGCTAGGCATGGGGGGAGAGAGCTGGGGAGAGAGCTAGGGATGGAGAGAGAGCTAGGGATGAGGGGGAGAGAGACTTAGGGATGGGGAGAGAGAGACTTAGGGATGGGGGAGAGAGACCTAGGGATGGGGGAGAGAGAGCTTGAGAGAGCTAGGGATGGGGGGAGAGAGAGCTAGGGATGGGGGAGAGAGACCTAGGGATGGGGGAGAGAGAGCTTGAGAGAGCTGGGGATGGGAGAGAGAGTTAGGGATGGGAGAGAGAGAGATCTAGAGAGAGCTAGGGATGTGGGGAAGGAGAGCTAGGGATGGGGGAGAGAGCAAGAGAGAGAGCTAGGGATGGGGGAGAGCGAGAGCTAGGGATGGGGGAGAGAGAGCTAGGGATGTGGGGAAGGAGAGCTAGGGATGGGGGAGAGAGCAAGAGAGAGAGCTAGGGATGGGGGAGAGCGAGAGCTAGGGATGGGGGAGAGCGAGAGCTAGGGATGGGGGAGAGAGAGCTAGGGATAGGGGAGAGAGCTAGAGAGGGCTAGGGATGGGAGAGAGAGAGTTAGGGATGGGAGAGAGAGAGATCTAGAGAGAGCTAGGGATGTGGGGAAGGAGAGCTAGGGATGGGGAGAGAGCAAGAGCGAGAGCTAGGGATGGGGGGAGAGAGAGCTAGGGATGGGGGAGAGAGACCTAGGGATGGGGGAGAGAGAGCTTGAGAGAGCTGGGGATGGGAGAGAGAGTTAGGGATGGGAGAGAGAGAGATCTAGAGAGAGCTAGGGATGTGGGGAAGGAGAGCTAGGGATGGGTGAGAGAGCAAGAGAGAGAGCTAGGGATGGGGAGAGCGAGAGCTAGGGATGGGGGAGAGAGAGCTAGGGATGGGGGAGAGAGCAAGAGAGAGAGCTAGGGATGGGGGAGAGCGAGAGCTAGGGATGGGGGAGAGCAAGAGCTAGGGATGGGGGAGAGAGAGCTAGGGATAGGGGAGAGAGCTAGGGATAGGGGAGAGAGCTAGAGAGGGCTAGGGATGGGAGAGAGAGAGATCTAGAGAGAGCTAGGGATGTGGGGAAGGAGAGCTAGGGATGGGGAGAGAGCAAGAGCGAGAGCTAGGGATGGGGGAGAGTGAGAGCTAGGGATGGGGGAGAGCGAGAGCTAGTGATGGGGGAGAGCGAGAGCTGGGGATGGAGAGAGAGCTAGGGATGGAGAGAGAGCTAGGGATGGGGGGAGAGAGAGCTAGGGATGGGGGAGAGAGAGACCTAGGGATGGGGGAAAGATATCTAGAGAAAGAGCTAGGGATGGGGGAAAGAGATCTAGAGAGAGAGCTAGGGATGGGGGAGAGAGACCTAGAGAGAGAGCTAGGGATGGGGGAGAGAACTAGGGATGGGGGGAGAGAAATCTAGAGAGAGAGCTAGGGATGGGCGGAGAGAGCTAGGGATTGGGAGAGACCTAGGGATGCGGGAGAGACCTAGGGATGCGGGAGAGACCTAGGGATGGGGGAGAGAGAGACCTAGTGATGGGGGAGAGAGAGCTTGAGAGAGCTAGGGATGGGGGGGAGAGAGAGCTATGGATGGGGGGAGAGAGAGCTAGGCATGGGGGGAGAGCTGGGGAGAGAGCTAGGGATGGAGAGAGAGTTAGGGATGAGGGGGAGAGAGACTTAGGGATGGGGAGAGAGAGACTTAGGGATGGGGGAGAGAGACCTAGGGATGGGGGAGAGAGAGCTTGAGAGAGCTAGGGATGGGGGGAGAGAGAGCTAGGGATGGGGAAGAGAGACCTAGGGATTGGGGACAGAGAGCTTGAGAGAGCTAGGGATGGGAGAGAGAGAGTTAGGGATGGGAGAGAGAGAGATCTAGAGAGAGCTAGGGATGTGGGGAAGGAGAGCTAGGGATGGGGGAGAGAGCAAGAGATGGGGGAGAGCGAGAGCTAGGGATGGGGGAGAGCGAGAGCTAGGGATGGGGGAGAGAGAGCTAGGGATGTGGGGAAGGAGAGCTAGGGATGGGGGAGAGAGCAAGAGAGAGCTAGGGATGGGGGAGAGCGAGAGCTAGGGATGGGGGAGAGCGAGAGCTAGGGATGGGGGAGAGAGAGCTAGGGATAGGGGAGAGAGCTAGAGAGAGCTAGGGATGGGGGAGAGAGAGCTAGAGAGAGAGCTAGGGATGGGGGAGAGAACTAAGGATGGGGGGAGAGAGAGCTAGAGAGAGAGCTAGGGATGGGGGGAGAGAGAGCTAGGGATAGGGCAGAGAGCTAGAGAGTGCTAGGGATGGGGGAAAGAGATCTAGAGAGAGAGCTAGGGATGGGGGGAGAGAGAGTTAGGGTTGAGGGGGAGAGAGAGCTAGAGATGGGGGGAAAGAGAGCTAGGGTTGGGGGGGAGAGCTAGGGATGTGGGAGAGAGATCTAGAGAGAGAGCTAGGGATGGGGAGAGAGAGAGCTAGGGATGTGGGAGAGAGATCTAGAGAGAGAGCTAGGGTTGGGGGAGAGAGGGGGGAGAGAGAGCTAGGGTTGGGGGGAGAGAGAGCTAGGGATGGGGGAGAGAGAGCTAGGGTTGGGGGGAGAGAGAGCTAGGGTTGGGGGAGAGAGCTAGGGTTGGGGGGGAGAGAGAGCTAGGGTTGGGGGGAGAGAGCTAGGGGGGAGAGAGAGCTAGGGTTGGGGGGAGAGGGAGCTAGGGATGGGGGGAGAGAGAGCTAGGGATGGGGGGAGAGAGAGCTAGGGTTGGGGGGGGAGAGAGCTAGGGTTGGGGGGGAGAGAGAGCTAGGGATGGGGGGAGAGAGAGCTAGGGATGGGGGAGAGAGAGCTAGGGATGGGGGAGAGAGAGCTAGGGTTGGGGGGGAGAGAGAGCTAGGGTTGGGGGGGAGAGAGAGCTAGGGTTGGGGAGAGAGAGCTAGGGTTGGGGGAGAGAGGGGGGAGAGAGAGCTAGGGTTGGGGGGAGAGGGCTAGGGGGGAGAGAGAGCTAGGGATGGGGGAGAGAGAGCTAGGGTTGGGGGGAGAGAGAGCTAGGGTTGGGGGGAGAGAGAGCTAGGGATGGGGGGAGAGAGAGCTAGGGTTGGGGGGAGAGAGCTAGGGGGGAGAGAGAGCTAGGGTTGGGGGGGGAGAGAGCTAGGGTTGGGGGGGAGAGAGAGCTATGGATAGGGGGAGAGAGAGCTAGGGATGGGGGGAGAGAGAGCTAGGGTTGGGGGGGAGAGAGAGCTAGGGTTGGGGGGAGAGAGAGCTAGGGGGGAGAGAGAGCTAGGGTTGGGGGAGAGAGAGCTAGGGGGAGAGAGAGCTAAGGATGGGGGGAGAGAGAGCTAGGGTTGGGGGGGGAGAGAGAGCTAGGGTTGGGGGGGAGAGAGAGCTAGGGTTGGGGGGGAGAGAGAGCTAGGGTTGGGGGGGAGAGAGAGCTATGGATGGGGGGAGAGAGAGCTAGGGATGGGGGGAGAGAGAGCTAGGGATGGGGGGAGAGAAAGCTAGGGATGGGGGAGAGAGAGCTAGGGATGGGGGAGAGAGAGCTAGGGATGGGGGAGAGAGAGCTAGGGTTGGGGGGGAGAGAGAGCTAGGGTTGGGGGGAGAGAGAGCTAGGGTTAGGGGGGAGAGAGAGCTAGGGTTGGGGGGAGAGAGAGCTAGGGTTGGGGGAGAGAGAGCTAGGGTTGGGGGAGAGAGGGGGGAGAGAGAGCTAGGGTTGGGGGGAGAGAGGGCTAGGGGGGAGAGAGAGCTAGGGATGGGGGAGAGAGAGCTAGGGTTGGGGGGGAGAGAGAGCTAGGGTTGGGGGGGGGGGGAGAGCTATGGATGGGGGGAGAGAGAGCTAGGGATGGGGGGGAGAGAGAGCTAGGGTTGGGGGGGAGAGAGAGCTAGGGATGGGGGGGAGAGAGAAAATACATTGCTGTTCTGGCTATGACAGATCCTTTCAGACAGGTGGTGATGTAAACCGCTTTGGAATGTTCAACTGAATTTCTCCACAGCAGCAGCAGCAGCATGATGAGTGAATGTGCTGTTTGTTTGCCTATGTTGTTCACCAAGGACAGTGTTTTATGTCTGCACAGCCATACATCTTAGTGATTCCTATTTATTCAATGGCAGTTGCAGTTGTCACATACCTGTCCTGAACCTTTCTAATCAATACCTCTGAATGTGCACTGTAAAGACATACAGCTCGTACCAGTAGGCCATTCCTTGGAGGTCAATCTCATCTTCAGTTTTACACTATGCTAATGATATTGACTCGGCTACTGTCCACTGCATTACAGTATCTATACTATGATGATACCATTGACTCAGGGCTACTGTCCACTGCATTACAGTATCTATACTATGATGATACCATTGACTCAGGGCTACTGTCCACTGCATTACAGTATCTATACTATGATGATACCATTGACTCAGGGCTACTGCACTACAGTATCTATATTATGATGATACTATTGACTCAGGGCTACTGTCCACTACACTTCAGTATCCATACTATGATACTATTGACTCAGGGCTACTGTCCACTACACTTCAGTATCCATACTATGATACTATTGACTCAGGGCCTCTGTCCACTACACTTCAGTATCCATACTATGATACTATTGACTCTGGTATTGACTCAGGGCTACTGTCCACTACACTTCAGTATACATACTATGATACTATTGACTCAGGGCTTCTGTCCACTACACTTCAGTATCCATACTATGATACTATTGACTCAGGGCTTCTTTCCGCTACACAGCGGAAGTCATTATGTTGCCAGGTTTGCTCCTAGCGCTACCTCTGTTGAACGTGGGATGTCATTATGTTGACAGGTTTGCTCCTAGCGCTACCTCTGTTGAACGTGGGAAGTCATTATGTTGCCAGGTTTGCTCTTAGCGCTACCTCTGTTGAACGTGGGAAGTCATTATGTTGCCAGGTTTGCTCCTAGCGCTACCTCTGTTGAACGTGGGAAATCATTATGTTGCCAGGTTTGCTCCTAGCGCTACCTCTGTTGAATGTGGGAAGTCATTATGTTGCCAGGTTTGCTCCTAGCGCTACCTCTGTTGAACGTGGGAAGTCATTATGTTGCCAGGTTTGCTCCTAGCGCTACCTCTGTTGAACGTGGGAAGTCATTATGTTGCCAGGTTTGCTCCTAGCGCTACCTCTGTTGAACGTGAGAAGTCATTATGTTGCCAGGTTTGCTCCTAGCGCTACCTCTGTTGAACGTGAGAAGTCATTATGTTGCCAGGTTTGCATGACCCTACTCAACAAAGGTCATGTTTCTGGTAATTGAACAGCTTCTGCAAGAGACATTCTTGGATCAGAATTTCTCCTGTCATTACCTAAATAAATTCCTATCAATGATCTGGCTAACATCAGTCTCTGTCTTGTACAACACAGTACTAATGGGTGTGTGAATGTGAATATATGAAACAATGTGGTTCCCTAGCAGCTTGTAGCAATGTTAGCCTCAGCTTCCTACTGGATAATCGTTTTGAACAGCCCAAATATTTGTAATGCTTTTGAAAATTCCAGATTTTTGGGAATCAGGTCCTCCTTGCTGCTGGCTGCATTTCCTTGTTTGAGGCGGGTTCTACTGCATACCCCCCTCCCTCAAGGGTTATACTGCATACCTCCCTCCCTCAGGGTTCTACTGCATACTTCACTCCCTCAGGGTTCTACTGCATACCTCCCTCCCTCCCTCTGGGTTCTACTGCATACATCCCTCCCTCAGGGTTCTACTGCATACCTCCCCCCCTACCTCATCTGGGTTCTACTGCATACCTCCCTCCCTCTGTCCCTCGGGATTCGACTGCTTTCCTCTCTCCCTCCCTCAGGGTTCTACTGCATCCCTCCCTCCATCTGGGACCTACTGCGTACCTCCCTCCCTTCCTCGGGGATCTGGTGCATACCTCCCTCCCTTCCTCGGGGATCTACTGCGTACCTCCCTCCCTCTGGGTTCTACGGCATACCTCCCTCCCTCCCTCGGGTTTCTACTGCATACCTCGCTCCCTCGGGGTTCTACTGCACACCTCCTCCCTCCCTCGGGATTCTACTGCATACCACCTTCCCTCCATTGTGTTTCTACTGCACACCTCCTCCCTCCCTCAGGGTTCTACTGCACACCTCCTCCCTCCCTCGGGATTCTACTGCATACCACCCTCCCTCCATTGTGTTTCTACTGCACACCTCCTCCCTCCCTCGGGATTCTACTGCATACCTCCCTCCCTCCATTGTGTTTATACTGCATACCTCCCTCCCCTCGTGTTTCTACTGCATACCTCCCCCCTCGGGGTTCTACTGCATGCCTCACTCCCTCGGGGTTCTACTGCATACCTCCCTCCCTCCCTCAGGGTTCTACTGCATACCTCCCTCCCTCCCTCAGGGTTCTACTGCATACCTCCCTCCCTCGAGGTTCTACTGCGTACCTCCCTCACTCTGGGGTTCTACTGCAAATCCTCCCTCTCTCCCTTGGGGTTCTACTGCATACCTCCCTCCCTCAGGGTTCTACTCCCTCTGGGTTCTACTGGCATACCACCCTCCCTCTGGGTTCTACTGGCATACCTCCCTCCCTCTGGGTTCTACTGGCATACCTCCCTCCCTCTGGGTTCTACTTGCATACCTCCCTCCCTCTGGGTTCTACTGGCATACCTCCCTCCCTCTGGGTTCTACTGGCATACCTCCCTCCCTCTGGGTTCTACTGGCATACCTCCCTCCCTCTGGGTTCTACTGGCATACCTCCCTCCCTCTGGGTTCTACTGGCATACCTCCCTCCCTCTGGGTTCTCCTGGCATACCTCCCTCCCTCTGGGTTCTACTGGCATACCACCCTCCCTCTGGGTTCTACTGGCATACCACCCTCCCTCTGGGTTCTACTGGCATACCACCCTCCCTCTGGGTTCTACTGGCATACCACCCTCCCTCGGTTCTGTTTGAGATGCTGCTGATGGATGGGGTCAGAGGTCAATACCCATGAGTCCCTGGGTAATAATGAAATCTCACCAAATGAAACGGCTCTGCATCACATGCAGTTGAGGAATCTACAGTAATGTACTAATGGATTCTGTTATCAGTCAATGAAAGCATGATTACAAAAGTACCTAATACACATGTCAGGATTAGGAAAGATTCAATCTGATCTGAGGTTATCCCTTAGGCACACTTCATGCATCCCACAGTATTTTAGGACGGTGTCAAGGACTTTGACAGTGCATACACTTCACTTTCTGTAGCTGTGCTGTGTATGTGTTAACAAACATAGTAGGATCTCATTATCCTCAATATCACTGAAACTTCTGGGGTGTCTGTAGGTGTATCTCTGTAGGTGTGCCTCAGTGGGGAACAGTTAGTCCTGACTCCTAGGGGCTTCTGCCTTTAAATTAAACAGGTGACTATTTTTCATACTTACCCCTCTGAGTTTGAGGAATAGACCTGAGAATGAGGGGGGGTATAGAGGCCATGCAGAATTCTGATGAGAATGATTCCCAGTCACACATAGAAATGGAGCAAGGACACGGCAGGGTCCAGAGAGCATATTAAATACAGTTATACCTTGTCTGCTTTCCTCCTTTGGCAATAAGCCCTCTGATGAGGCCCTCTGATGAGGCACTCTGTGTCAGTGGTATTGCGTCATTAGGCGTATCTTTGCACAATAGACGTTGTTGCTGCTCTAGACAAGGCAATGTTATCTCTGTATAGTATGATTATGTTGCTTGACTAGCCAAGCCAATGCCACTGTATCTCAGCCAGTATACTATGATCTTGTTGGTGTGAATTTTTATTTTCCGTTATTTTACCAGGTAAGTTGACTGAGAACATGTTCTCATTTGCAGCAACGACCTGGGGAATAGTTACAGGGGAGAGGAGGGGGATTAATGAGCCAATTGTAAACTGGGGATTATTAGGTGACCATGATGGTTTGAGGGCCAGATTGGGAATTTAGCCAGGACACCGGGGTTAACCCCCTACTCTTACGATAAGTGCCATGGGATCTTTAATGACCTCAGAGAGTCAGGACACCCATTTAACGTCCCATCCGAAAGACGGCACCCTACACAGGGCAGTGTCCCCCATCACTGCCCTGGGGCATTGGGATATTTTTTTTTAGACCAGAGGAAAGAATGCCTCCTACTGGCCCTCCAACACCACTTCCAGCAGCATCTGGTCTCCCATCCAGGAACTGACCAGGACCAACCCTGCTTAGCTTCAGAAGCAAGCCAGCAGTGGTATGCAGGGTGGTATGCTGCTGGCACAATGAATGATTGCGTGTTGCTTTACTCGCCATGCTAAAGATGCTGTATCTGGTAACAGTAAGATCCTGTTGTTGAACTGCTGTGTCATAGTAGTGTTGCTTCACTAGTCAAGGCAATGCTATCTTGGTGTTGTATGATCCTGTTGCTTCACTAGTCAACCGTATGCGATCCTGTGGATGTGAGTTGCTGATGTGAGATGTGTTTAGCTGGAGACCTTTTGAGATGAATTAGGCAGCTTTGTGATGTGTGAAGCGGCTCTCACCACCACTACACCACACAGCTCTGATGCATCACATCAATGGAATGGCACTGATCAGCACCCACGATGGGCTATTTCTTTACCACTTTACAGGACCCTAGATAAAGCTAGTGACTCACTGTGAAGGGACACTGCTCCATGTCGCCCTGGCCTGTATATCAGTGGAATGCCCTGACTGCTCATCCTTCCAAGACCATGGACTCTCATTCCTCCTTGAACCCTCTACTGGACGCTATAGTGACTCACCGTGACCACCGCTCCATCCCACAGTCTTCCGGGCCTGTACATCATACGGCTGTGAGTTTAGAATGGGAGTTCATGCATTGTACACATCAGCAGCCAGCCAACTGGACAGATGGAACACTTCGGTAACACATCCATCAAGTCATTTAAGTCCACTTGAAAAGGCCTTGTAGTGTAATAACCCAGCCAGCACCTTCCCAGGTCAGCACCAGTCTGCCTGGGCAGTCTAGCCCTAGCTCCATCACCAGACTACAGACAGCTTGTCGATACACTGAATTACTGGAGAGTGGCCCGTAGAGGGTGGTGACTCCCATGGGGGTGGAGGGCAGAGGGAGAGGGCCATTCAATATCCTCTCCATGAGGACCCCCTTCCACAGCACCACACAGTGGGGTACAACTGGATCAGCTAGCTGCACATGAGGGGGAACTCAACTAATGTCTTGATTGTGGTATATAGAAAACCTGAGGTATCTTGAATAAGGTTTTAATCAAAGTTTAAAAGATGTGTACTGTAGCTGTCAGATGGTACAGATGGAGGATGCTGTAAGATAAGCAGATACAATAAACCATCTTGTTATAACAGTTAAGAACTGGCAGTGTACCTGTGAAAACAGAGCATCACCGCCATCAGCACTAAAACCTCAGTTCTCTCTTCTCTCTCACGCTCGCTCTCTCTCTCGTGCTCTCTCTCTCTCTAGCGCTCTCCTCTCTTTCTCCCTCCATCTCCTCTGGGAGAATTTAGATGATATTTTTTCCGTACTGTTCATTTTAGCTTAATCACACATCACACCACAGAGGGATGGCTAGCAGATGGATGAGACTTGAGACCCGCAGAGGGGTTTGTGTGCTGTGGTGTTTGCAAAGAGAGAGAACCTCTACTTCAAACCCCACTCCTATCAGTCGCACTGAAAGTAATGAGTGTGAGTGTCCTGTCCTCAGGTTGAGTGATTGCTCTGAGCCGTCCACACCCCAAAGAGAGGCCCTCTCAAAGCCTTTGGGCCCAGCACTCTGGTCCCAGCACTCTGGTCTAGAGGTCGACCGATTAATCGGAATGGCCGATTAATTAGGGCCGATTGCAAGTTTTCATAACAATCGGAAATCGCCATTTTTGGGCGCCGATTTCCGATATATATTATTTTATTTGCATATTTTTTATTCATTTTATTTAACTAGACAAGTCAGTTAAGAACACATTCTTATTTTCAATGACGGCCTAGGAACTGTGGGTCAAGTGCCTTGTTCAGGGGCAGAACGACAGATTTTCACCTTGTCAGCTCAGGGGTTCCAATCTTGCAGCCGCAGTTAACTATTCCAACGCTCTAACCATTGCACTCCACGAGTAGCCTGCCTGTTACGCGAATGCAGTAGAAGCCAAGGTAAATTGCTAGCTAGCATTAAACTTATCTTATAAAAAACAATCAATCATAATCACTAGTTATAACTACTAATCCAGTTTAGCAGGCAATATTAACCAGGTGAAATTGTGTAATTTCTATTGCGTTCATTGCACGCAGTCAGGGTATATGCAAGTTTGGGCTGCCTGGCTCATTGCGAACTAATTTGCCAGAATTTTACATAATTATGAGATAGATTGAAGGTTGTGCAATGTAACAAGAATATTTAGACTTAGGTATTTTATCTAACGGGTGGCATCCCTAACGGCTCCGTATTTCACTGAAATAATAAAAGTTTTGTTTTCGAAATGATAGTTTCCGGATTCGATCATATTAATGACCAAAGGCTCATATTTCTGTGTGTTATTATGTTATAATTAAGTCTGATTTGGTAGAGCAGTCTGACTGAGCAGCAGCAGGCCCGTAATCATTCATTCAAACAGCACTTTAGTGCGTTTTGCCAGCAGCTCTACGCAAGCACAGCGCTGTTTATGACTTCAGCCAATCAGCCTAATGGCTGGTGTAACCAATGTGAAATGGCTAGCTAGTTAGCTGGGTGTGCGCTAATACTGTTTCAAACGTCACTCGCTTTTAGATTTGGAGTAGTTATTCCCCTTGCGCTGCAAGGGCCGCGGCTTTTGTGGAGCGATGGGTAACGATGCTTCGAGTGTGGCTGTTGTTGATGTGTTCCTGGTTCGAGCCCAGGGAGGGGCGAGGAGAGGGACGGAAGCTATACTGTTACACTGGCAATACTATAGTGCCTATAAGAATATCCAATAGTCAAAGGTATATGAAATACAAATGGTCTAGAGAGAAATAGTCCTATAAATACTATATTAACTACAACCTAAAAACCTCTTACCTTGGAATATTGAAGTCTCATGTTAAAAGGAACCACCATGTTTCATATGTTCTGAGCAAGGAAAAATAAATTAATACATTTTCGAAAAAGGTTGTAACGTAACAAAATGTGGAAAACATGAAGGGGTCTGAATACTTTTCAAATGAGCTACGTACAACAAACATAATTGCATTTCATCGATGGAAATTTGTATGCGCAGAGATACTGTGACGAGGTCCTGAGGCCCATTGTTGTGCCATTCATCCGCCGCCATCACCTCATGTTTCAGCATGATAACGCACGGCCCCATGTCTCAAGGATCTGTACACAATTCCTGGAGATATCCCAGTTCTCACCAGACATGTCACCCATTGAGCACGTTTGGGATGCTCTGGATCAATGTGTATGACAGCGTTTTCCAGATCAATGTGTACGACAGCGTTTTACAGTTCCCCCGCCAATATCCAGAAACTTCGCACAGACTTTGAAGAGGAGTGGGACAACAGGAAAGGGAAATGTGCATACCTAGTCAGTTGTACAACTGAATGCCTTCAACTGGCCAGTCTGGTCAACTCTATGTGAAGGAGATGTGTCGCGCTGCATGATGCAAATGGTGGTTTTCAGATCCACGCCCTTATTTTTATTTAATTTTATTTTGATCCTCTTTATCTCCCAAATTTCGTGAGATCCAATTACGATCTTGTCTCATTCCTGCAAAACCCCAACAGGCTCGGGAGAGGCGAAGGTCGAGTCATGCTTCCTCCGAAACAGGACTCGCCAAACCGCGCTTCTTAACACCCACCCACCTATCCTGGAAAGCCAGCTATACCAATGTGTCGGAGGAAACACCATCCAAATTACAACCCAAGTCAGTCTGCAGGCGCCCGGCCCACGAGAAGGAGTCGCTAGTGCGTGTTGAGCCAAGTAAAGACCCTGGCCAAACCCTCCCCTCACCCGGACGATGCTGGGCCAATTGTGCGCCGCCCTATGGGACTCTCGGTCACGGCCGGTTGTGGCACAGCCCGGGATCAAAGCCGGGTCTGTAGTGACGTCTCAAGCACTGCGATGCAGTGCCTTAGACCGCTGCACAACTCAAGAGGCCCTACTACCTTTTTTAAGGTGTCTGTGACCAACAGATGCATATCTGTATTCCCAGTCATGTGAAATTCATAGATTAGGGCCTAATAATTGCATTTCAATTGACTGATTTCCTTATATGAACTGTAACTCAGTACAATCTTTGAAGTTGTTGCATTCATATTTTTGTTCAGTAGAATATTGGCCAGTTGGAAACTTCAACTCCCTAGTACATCGCACAGTTTGGGCTTGATCTGATTTATCTCCAGAGAAAAAAACGGAATGAAATGGAATTCAAATATGCCTGTCAAACGTTGTCGATAGACAATTAAATGGTAAAAACGCCCAACCCTGCTCAGTATAGCATGTAACGTCCTTCATAAGGAAGCTCTGGTAATGAGTGGTAATGTCTCTCGTGTCTCTGCTTATTATAGCACAGGGAAATTAGTTTTAAACCCGTGGCTGGAGGGATTTCTCATCTGACAGGCAGGTAGACAGAGGCACACACAGAGATGATTAGAAACGGAAAACAGAATCATTGAGATTATAGCAGCGCTGCATCATTTCTTTGTGTTTAATAGCTGTAATTAGGTTTTGAAGTCTGTGGAGAAACACATATGGAGGTCATGTTATCTATTCTTCCTGTGAGATTGCTGCTCTGAGCTGAAGCTGCTCGTGGTGAACAGACAGCCGCCTATCTCCCACTGGAATCATTTTCACCTTGTCCAAATGGAGCCGCCACAGTATGAATTAACACACACACACACACACACACACACACACAGATACGCACACAAAACACGCATGTAGGGCGGCCCCCAAAGTGAGTACACTCTAAGCAACAGGTTTTATTGTCTTCTCAGGAACTCCGCCTTCTCTGTGTTTCCCTCCACATCCACTGTTTTGTCACACCTCTGTGAAGCAGAGGTTCTGTTGTGATAACATCCTGTAGGTCTGATATCTGATTGGAGGTTAACTTTACGGTAATACTATTGGTCAACAATTTGTACTCAGATGTTATAAAAGAGTCTCAGATGAATTGTCTTTCTCTCTTTGTCCCTGACCAGCTGTGGTGAGTCTCTCTCTCTCAAGCCATGGATTCTTTGTCTCTCTCTCCTTGTCTGATTAGAAATGTTTTGTAATTTAAGCTCTATGCCTTACATGTGAATCGTTAATTGTACAATAATAGGAAATATACAGTTGAAGTCTGAAGTTTACTTACACTTAGGTTGGAGTCATTAAAACTCGTTTTTCAACCACCCCACAAATCTCTTGTTAAAAAAATAGAATATCGGTTAGGACATTTACTTTGTGCATGACACAAGTAATTTTTCCAACAATTTTTTTACAGACAGATTATTTCCCTTATAATTCACTGTATCACAATTCCAGTGAGTCAGAAGTTAACATACGCTAAGTTGACGGTGCCTTTAAACAGCTTGGAAAATTCCAGAAAAGTATGTCATTGCTTTAGAAGCTTCTGATAGGCTAATTGACATCATTTGAGTCAATTGGAGGTGTACCTGTGGATGTATTTCAAGACCTACCTTCAAACTCAGTGCCCCTTTGCTTGACATCATGGGAAAATCAAAAGAAATCAGCCAAGACCTCCAAATTGTAGACCTCCACAAGTCTGGTTCATCCTTGGGAGCAATTTCCAAATGCCTGAAGGTACCACGTTCATCTATACAAACAATAGTACGCAAGTATAAACACCATGGGACCACGCAGCCGTCATACCGCTCAGGAAGGAGACGCGTTCTGTCTCCTAGAGATGAACGTACTTTGGTGTGAAAAGTGCAAATCAATCCCAGAACATCAGCAAAGGACCTTGTGAAGATGCTGGAGGAAACGGGTACAAAAGTATCTATATCCACAGTAAAACGAGTCCTATATCGACATAACTTGAAAGGCTGCTCAGCAAGGAAGAAGCCACTGCTCCAAAACCGCTATGGAAAAGCCAGACTACAGTTTGCAACTGGACATGGGGACAAAGATTGTACTTTTTGGAGAAATGTCCTCTGGTCTAATGAAACAAAAATAGAACTGTTTGGCCATAATGAACATCATTATGATTGGAGGAAAAAGGGGGAGGCTTGCAAGCCGAAGAACACCATCCCAATCGTGAAGCACGGGGGTGGCAGCATCATGTTGTGGGGTGCTTTGCTGCAGGGGGGACTCGTGCACTTCACAAAATAGATGGCATCATGAGGTAGGAAAATTATGTGGATATATTGAAGCAACATCTAAAGACATCTGTCAGGAAGTTAAAGCTTGGTCTCAAATGGGTCTTCCAAATGGACAATGGCCCAAAGCATACTTCCAAAGTTGTGTCAAAATGGCTTAAGGTCAACAAAGTCAAGGTATTGGAGTGGCCATCACAAAGCCCTGACCTCAAGCTTATAGACAGTTAGAGGGCAGAACTGAAAAAGCATGTGCGAGCAAGGAGGCCTACCCACCTGACTCAGTTACACCAGCTCTGTCAGGAGGAATGGGCCAATATTTACCCAATTTATTGTGGGAAGCTTGCGGAAGGCTACCCGAATCGTTTGACCCAAGTTAAACATTTTAAAGGCAATGCTACCAAATTCAAATTGAGTGTATGTAAACTTCTGACCCATTCTGGGAATGTGATGAAAGAAATAAAAGCTGAAATAAATCATTCTCTCTATTATTCAGACATTTCACATTCTTCAAATAAAGTAGTGATCCTAACTGACCTAAGACAGGGAATTTTTACTCGGATTAAATGTCAGGAATTGTGAAAAACTGATTTGAAATGTATTTGGCTAAAGTGTATGTAAACTTCTGACTTCAACTGTATCTGCCTTTTGATGTAGTCAGTTCTTCGACCTTTCTATTACTGTAACTCAACTATAGACTCTTGCATATTGCTAAATCATCTTTATGGAGTCAGGTAAACAGACCTTTTCACATTCATTGTATTGTCTTAGTACCGGTCACATGTGCAGTGTATGTATGTTTGTATGTATACAGTACCTGTCAAAAGTTGACACACCAACTCATTCCAGGGTTTTTCTTTATTTTTTACTATTTTCTACATTGTAGAATAATAGTGAAGACATCAAAACTATGAAATAATACATATGGAATAATGTAGTAACCAACAAAGTATTAAACAAATCAAAATATGTTTTAGATTCTTCAAGGTAGCCATCTTTTGCCTTGATGACATCTTTGCACACTCTTGTTTTTCAACAGGACAATGACCCAACACATCACAGGAGGCTGCTGAGGGGAGGACGGCTCATAATAATGTCTGGAACGTAGTGAATGGAATGGTATCAAACACATGGAAACCATGTATTTGAGTTCGATGTCATTCCATTTATTCCGTTCCAGACATTACAATGAACCTGTCCTCTGCAATGAAGGTGCCACCAACCTCCTGTGCTATATATCAGATAATACCTCTACAGACACAACACAAAAACCTGACACACAGTGCAGTATATTAGCTTCTCTACATGCTGGTCGTCAATATTTGAAAGCAGTTAAGCCATCTATTTTTATCAGTCCACTGATCGAGCACTAGCATATCCCTGAGAATAGATAGACATTTACTCTCTTACAAATAGAGAGTAAACTGTCATTTTCAGTACATGCCATTTTCCCAGGTTAAGACAGCTTGCCGATTTAAAGTTAGTATAAATCACTATTTTCAGAGCCAATACGGTTTATAGTCAACCTGTTTATGCTTGTCTGTATGAGTCTGTCTCTCTGCCCTGCTTCTTCCTGGGAATCTGTACTGTACTTCTGCAGTTACAGTCTATTTGCAGTGTTGTGTGGAATTTAAATCAGTTTCATTATCAACCAGCTTCTAAATGCGTTCTACTTCCCTCAGTCAGAAAGCAAATGGAAAGTCATTGTGAATGCAATGTAAACTGTAGACAATCTCATCATTCTGACTTGTATATGTTCTGAAGACTCACCTTCCCCATACCTGGAAGTGAAGACTGTTGTGAAAGAAAACACAACATCACAGGATTGTCTTTACACTGTAAATAACCATCTTTGGGCCTTTTCTTAGTAGTTTGCATTTCCTCATATCATCCATTTATAGAACACCTTGCCCCATGCAGGCTAAGATAAAGTTAGGTGCCCGGGTCGCTCGGCTCAAGGGCATATCAACACTACAGTGTTACAATGCAGTAGACTAGACTGAACTGTGATGTGACATGGCTTTCACACAGACATGTCAGCACAGTGCTCCAGTCCTCGCCTAGCCAATGGGGGAATGGTCACTGATGAATAAAAAACTGGAAAATGCATCCAAGATGTCCAACTGTTGTTTTGAAGGTAATCTACTCCTGTTCACATATCCCGATTCATGCACTGTCTATATCCGGGTTGCATCCTGTTTACACAGGCCAACATCACATGTGCACTAGCACTCAATGCGCACAGGGAGCAGCACAAGCAGCGACAATGTCATCATGTCATTCAAAAACATGTCAGACATTGGATGAATGTAAAATGTTAATATCTTTGGCTGTGTGTGATGGGAGGGGAATTGGCCTCAGTGACAATTGTTTGAATAATTCAATGGAGGTTTTGAGCACAGATCAAATTTGATTTGTCACATGCAACAGGTGTAGACCTAACCGTGAAATGCTTACTTACAAGCCCTTAACCAACAATGCAGTTTTAAGAAAAATAATTAAGAAAATATTTACTAAATAAACTAAAGGTAAAATAGTAACACAATAAAATAACAACAAGGCTATATACAGCGGATACCGAGTCAATGTGCAGGGGTACAGGTTAGTTATGGTAATTGAGTGAATATGTACATGTAGGGGGGGGGGGTCAAAGCAAACAGACTGGGTAGCCATTTGATTAACTGTTCAGCAGTCTTATGGCTTGGGGGTAGAAGCTGTTAAGGAGCCTTTTGGACCTAGTCTTTGTGCTCCGAAACCACTTGTCAAAAGGCCGCGAGTCTTTTACAATTTTTAGGGCCTTCTTCTGACACCACCTGGAGGTCAGTGAGGTCCTGGATGGCAGGAAGCTTGTCCCCAGTGATGTACTGGGCCGTGCAATATCCTCTTTAGTGCCTTGTGGTCGGATGCCGAGGAGTTTCCATACCAGGCAGTGATGTAACCAATCAGGATGCTCTCGATGGTGAAGCTGTAGAACTTTTTGAGGATCTGAGGACCCATGCCAAATCTTTTCAGTCTCCTGAGGGGGAATAGCGGTTGTTGAATGACAAATTAGAAAGTGTTGTGAGCCAGCTGCCATCAGAAATAGAACTAAAATGATGTTCACATTCATTGTAATGCTATTGCAAAGATTATATTTGAGTTAAAAAAAATAGCTGATCCTTTTTGTTGTTGTTTCCTTCTCTTTCACGTGGACGGTCCTCACCTGTATCCATCTCTCAACTCTGATCCATCACCAGGTAAGACATTGTCATATTGAGCTGTTGAAACTCATCCTATGGTTTTCAACTTTTTGGACAGACAGTACTTATCAGGGAATGACTAACAGCTACTTCATCTAATGAGACCTTGTTTGGTACAGTAGCTCACCAGTTCAATGGGTCTAATGGAGGGCTTCAGTAACACAACCCTCCTTTTCATTCTCTCTCTTTGACGGTCTCCCCTTTCCTGTGAACTTCTTGACCATGCTCTTAGGAAACTGGTGACGCAAATATGGAATCTCTCCACTTCATTCATACATGGAGGGTTTTAGTTAACTCTTTAGTTTGAAAGCCAAGCTCATTCTGGCACTCGTTCTGACAGTTACAATGCATTACATTACTGGCAGTTGGCTCCTTAAAAAGCTTCAGAATTGTATTTTCAGTAGTTTAATCCAGCATGATTTCCTTTCCTTTGTGTAGCTGTTGTTGTGTTACTGTGAAACGGTACACACACACACTCTGACCAGTCCCTCCAGGATTCTGGAGTAAAGGAAATCATTAGCAAAATCAACAATTCCCTGCACATTATACGAGGTCTTGCAAATCACCCACTATTTCCTCATAAAACAGTTCAATCTTCTCTGTTGTATAAAACTTGCAGAGTGAGGTGTTCAGTCCCAGGGTCCTGAGCTTGGTGATGAGCTTGGAGGAGACTATGGTGTTGAATGCTGAGCTGTAGTCAATAAACAGCATTCATACATAAGTATTACCTTTTTCCAGGTGGAGTGCAATAGGGATTGCGTCATCTCAAATCAAATCAAATTTATTTATATAGCCCTTCGTACATCAGCTGATATCTCAAAGTGCTGTACAGAAACCCAGCCTAAAACCCCAAACAGCAAGCAATGCAGGTGTAGAAGCACGGTGGCTAGGAAAAACTCCCTAGAAAGGCCAAAACCTAGGAATAAACCTAGAGAGGAACCAGGCTATGTGGGGTGGCCAGTCCTCTTCTGGCTGTGCCGGGTGGAGATTATAACAGAACATGGCCAAGATGTTCAAATGTTCATCTGTTGATCTGTTGGGGCGTTATGCAAATTGGGGTGGGTGCAGGGTGTCTGGGATGATGGTGTTTATGTGAGCAATGACCAGCCTTTCAAATCAATTCATGGCTATAGATGTGAGCGATACGGAGTGATCGTCATTTAAGTAGGTTACCTTAGCGTTCTTGGGCACGGGGACTGTGAAAATGTCAGTGAAGACACTTGTCCTGGTATTCCGTCTGGGCCCATGGCCTTGCGAATGGTAACTTGTTTAAAGGTCTTACTCACATTGGCTACGATGAGCGAGATCACACAGTCGTCCAGAATAGCTGGTGCTCTCATGCATGGTTCAGTGTTGCTTGCAGTAGGCTACAGTCCTCTCAGTGGTGGTTAAGTTTAGCCACTTCAGAATCAATCATGCTGTCAACATAGTGAAACCATACATGACAGAAGATCAGCATGTGTCATAAGTATGACGAGTCCTTGATGACATTTGTATGAATGGAGCAACACCATTCCCTGGTTAAAAAACCTGCACAGGTACACTTAGCTCCCAACGGGCTCTAGGAAGATTGATGCCCCACAGTGCTTTGGTTGCCTCTCTTTCTCTACCTCTGTCTCTCTCCCTCTACCGCTGTCTCCATTCACCATGTCAGAGAGAGGCCCTTACACAGCCTGCCCTGAACAATACTGAAAGCTGAGAATTCTTTCAGATGCTAATCTAATGTTGACTCTCCCAGTGTGGTTCAGCTCTTTTCAGGCAGAGGTTGGATAGTGGGTCATATCTCACTACACTACTAGACAGTGCTTATTATTATTTTATTTTATTTACTTTTGCAACCTGAGCTTCTTCCTCCTACCCTTTCACCTTTCCCCCTCTCTCTCACTATTCACCCTCTCTCTCTCTCTCTCCTGTTCTACTCTCTCACTATTCACCCTCTCTCTCTCTCAATTCAATTCAATTCAAGGGCTTTATTGGCATGGGAAACATGTGTTAACATTGCCAAAGAAAGTGAGGTAGACAACATACAAAGTGAATATATAAAGTGAAAAACAACAAAAATTTACAGTAAACATTACACATACAGAAGTTTCAAAACAGTAAAGACATTACAAATGTCATATTATATATATATATATATACAGTGTTTTGACAATGTACAAATGGTTAAAGGACACAAGATAAAATAAATAAGCATAAATATGGGTTGTATTTACAATGGTGTTTGTTCTTCACTGGTTGCCCTTTTCTCGTGGCAACAGGTCCCAAATCTTGCTGCTGTGATGGCACACTGTGGAATTTCACCCAGTAGATATGGGAGTTTTTCAAAATTGGATTTGTTTTCGAATTCTTTGTGGATCTGTGTAATCTGAGGGAAATATATGGTCATGCATTGGGCAGGAGGTTAGGAAGTGCAGCTCAGTTTCCACCTCATTTTGTGGGCAGTGAGCACATAGCCTGTCTTCTCTTGAGAGCCATGTCTGCCTACGGCGGCCTTTCTCAATAGCAAGGCTATGCTCACTGAGTCTGTACATACTCTCTCTCTCCTGTTCTACTCTCTCACTATTCACCTTCTACTCTCTCACTATTCACCCTCTCTCTCTCTCTCTCTCTCGCTCCTGTTCTACTCTTTCTCTCACTATTCACCCTCTCTCTCCCTCCTGTTCTACTCTTTCTCTCACTATTCACCCTCTCTCTCTCTCTCCCCTGTTCTACTCTCTCACTATTCACCCTCTCTCTCTCTCTCTCTCTCTCCTGTTCTACTCTCTCACTATTCACCCTCTCTCTCTCTTGTTCTACTCTCTCACTTTTCACCCTCTCTCTCTCTCCTGTTCTACTCTCACTATTCACTCTCTCTCTCTCCTGTTCTACTCGCTCACTATTCACTCTCTCTCTCTCCTGTTCTACTCTCACTATTCACTCTCTCTCTCTCCTGTTCTACTCTCACTATTCACTCTCTCTCTCCTGTTCTACTCTCTCTCACTATTCTCACCCTCTCTCTCTCCTGTTCTACTCTCTCTCACTATTCACCCTCTCTCTCTCTCTCTCTCTCTCTCTCTCTCTCTCTCTCTCTCTCTCTCCTGTTCTACTCTCTCTCACTATTCACCCTCTCTCTCTCTCTCTCTCTCTCTCTCTCCTGTTCTACTCTTTCTCTCACTATTCACCCTCTCTCTCTCTCTCTCCTGTTCTACTCTTTCTCTCACTAATCAACCTCTCTCTCTCTCTCCTGTTCTACTCTTTCTCTTACTATTCACCCTCTCTCTCTCTCCTGTTCTACTCTCTCACTATTCACCCTCTCTCTCTCCTGTTCTACTCTCACTATTCACCCTCTCTCTCTCTCTCTCTCTCCTGTTCTACTCTCACTATTCACCCTCTCTCTCTCTCCTGTTCTACTCTCACTATTCACCCTCTCTCTCTCTCCTGTTCTACTCTCACTATTCACCCTCTCTCTCTCTCTCTCTCTCCTGTTCTACTCTCTCACTATTCACCCTCTCTCTCTCCTGTTCTGCTCTCTCACTATTCACCCTCTCTCTCTCTCTCCTGTTCTACTCTCTCACTATTCACCCTCTCTCTCTCATGTTCTATTCTCTCACTATTCACCCTCTCTCTCTCTTGTTCTACTCTCTCACTTTTCACCCTCTCTCTCTCTCCTGTTCTACTCTCTCACTTTTCACCCTCTCTCTCTCTCCTGTTCTACTCTCACTATTCACTCTCTCTCTCTCCTGTTCTACTCTCTCACTATTCACCCTCTCTCTCTCTCCTGTTCTGCTCTCTCACTATTCACCCTCTCTCTCTCTCTCATGTTCTACTCTCTCACTATTCACCCTCTCTCTCTCCTGTTCTACTCTCTCACTTTTCACCCTCTCTCTCTCTCCTGTTCTACTCTCTCACTTTTCACCCTCTCTCTCTCTCCTGTTCTACTCTCTCTCACTATTCACCCTCTTCTCTCTCTCTCCTGTTCTACTCTCTCACTATTCACCCTCTCTCTCACTATTCACCCTCTCTCTCTCTCCTGTTCTACTCTCTCACTATTCACCCTCTCTCTCTCTCCTGTTCTACTCTCTCACTATTCACCCTCTCTCTCACTATTCACCCTCTCTCTCACTATTCACCCTCTCTCTCACTATTCACCCTCTCTCTCTCTCCTGTTCTACTCTCCTACTATTCACCCTCTCTCTCACTATTCACCCTCTCTCTCACTATTCACCCTCTCTCTCTCTCTCCTGTTCTA
This sequence comes from Oncorhynchus kisutch, assembly GCF_002021735.2. Lineage (NCBI taxonomy): Eukaryota > Metazoa > Chordata > Actinopteri > Salmoniformes > Salmonidae > Oncorhynchus > Oncorhynchus kisutch. The sequence continues at coordinate 70,937,795 of NC_034190.2, read as the reverse complement.
CTCTCTCACTTTTCACCCTCTCTCTCTCTCTCCTTTTCTACTCTCTCACCTTTCACCCTCTCTCTCTCTCTCCTGTTCTACTCTCTCACTATTCACCCTCTCTCTCTCTCTCCTGTTCTACTCTCTCACTTTTCACCCTCTCTCTCTCTCTCCTGTTCTACTCTCTCACTTTTCACCCTCTCTCTCTTCTAATTCTCACCCTCTGTGCTTCTACTCTATTTTTGTGCTCTATCTCTCTTTAGTCTTTTTAGAGAGGGATAAAGTTAACTTCTTGACACCATGTGCCGTATCTAATATTTATACGGTGTACGTAGGCGGATGGGATGCCAAGAGAGCAGGGCCTAGCGCAGGCAGGCAGACAGGCAGCTGGAAGGTGATTTGAATATGCAGTGTTCTGTCACTTGATCTGACTTTTGCTCAGTGATAGCACACTGAACACGCTATGATGCTAATCTTTTGAAGCTCCTCCCCTCCTGTTCTCCCCTCTGTCTGTTCTTCCATTCATCCTTGTTATTGTTCTCATTCAAAGAGACCCTAGAGCTAGTAGCATCCAGTATGTGCTGCTGCTCCTCTAACACTCCTGAGAATTCAATTATTCTATTTATTTTTTCTTCCTCCTGCTCTCGAACCTGTAATACATTTTTATGATTCTTCATAACAATGTGCCGGAATCATAAATCCTACCTTGTGTTCATTTCACACTCTCTACTCCTCAGAATGACTCTGCCATGGGCAGTGAAGGAGGACATGCTGTATATGACTAGCATCAATCACGGTCTGATTTCCATGTCTGTTTGCCCATCGCCCAGGGTTTGGGTCTGTAGGATCAGATAGATGTTGTTCCTGTCTGTCGTTACTGTTTACCACCTTTGCCTTTCGGTCTCTTAAAGCAGCCATTTTATCTTCCTTCTCCATCTCCTCTGCCCTTTATCAATGTAAGGAGAGAGCAGAGAGAGAGAGCTGTCTGCTCTGCTTTATTTGATCCCCATAAAATAAAAAGTATCCTACAGTAAGTCCCATTTGTCTACTCTATTACAGTGGGGCAAAAAAGTATTTAGTCAGCCACCAATTGTGCAAGTTCTCCCACTTAAAAGATGAGAGAGGCCTGTAATTTTCATCATAGGTACACTTCAACTATGACAGACAAAATGAAAAAAAAAATTCTTTATGAATTTATTTGCAAATTATGGTGGAAAATAATTATATGGTCACCTACAAACAAGCAAGATTTCTGGCTCTCACAGAGCTTCTTTAAGAGGCTCCTCTGTCCTCCACTCGTTACCTGTATTAATGGCACCTGTTTGAACTTGTTATCAGTATAAAAGACACCTGTCCACAACCTCAAACAGTCACACTCCAAACTCCACTATGGCCAAGACCAAAGAGCTGTCAAGACCTGCACCCGGCTGGGAAGACTGAATCTGCAATAGGTACGCAGCTTGGTTTGAAGAAATCAACTGTGGGAGCAACTATTAGGAAATGGAAGACATACAAGACCACTGATAATCTCCCTCGATCTGGGGCTCCACCCAAGATCTCACCCCGTGGGGTCAAAATGATCACAAGAACGGTGAGCAACAATCCCAGAACAACACGGAGGGACCTAGTGAATGACCTGCAGAGAGCTGGTACCAAAGTAACAAAGCCTACCATCAGTAACACACTACGTCGCCAGGGACTCAAATCCTGCAGTGCCAGACGTGTCTCCCTGTTTAAGCCAGTACATGTCCAGGCCCGTCTGAAGTTTGCTAGAGAGCATTTGGATGATCCAGAAGAAGATTGGGAGAATGTCATATGGTCAGATGAAACCAAAATATAACTTTTTGGTAAAAACTCAACTCAACGTGTTTGGAGGACAAAGAATGCTTAGTTGCATCCAAGAACACCATACCTACTGTGAAGCATGGGGGTGGAAACATCATGCTTTGGGTCTGATTTTCTGCAAAGGGACCAGGACGACTGATCCGTGTAAAGGAAAGAATGAATGGGGCCATGTATCGTGAGATTTTGAGTGAAAACCTCAGTCCATCAGCAAGGGCATTGAAGATGAAATGTGGCTGGGTCTTTCAGCATGACAATGATCCCAAACACACCGCCCGGGCAACGAAGGAGTGGCTTCGTAAGAACCATTTCAAGGTCCTGGAGTGGCCTAGCCAGTCTCCAGATCTCAACCCCATAGAAAATCTTTGGAGGGAGTTGAAAGTCCGTGTTGCCCAGCAACAGCCCCAAAACATCACTGTTCTAGAGGAGATCTGCATGGAGGAATGGGCCAAAATACCAGCAACAGTGTGTGAAAACCTTGTGAAGACTTACAGAAAATGTTTGACCTCTGTCATTGCCAACAAAGGGTATATAACAAAGTATTGAGATCAACTTTCGTTATTGACCAAATACTTATTTTCCACCATAATTTGCAAATAAATTCATTAAAAATCCTACAATGTTATTTTCTGGATTTTTTTTCTCATCTTGTCTGTCATAGTTGAAGTGTACCTATGATGAAAATTACAGGCCTCTCTCATCTTTTTAAGTGGGAGAACTTGCACAATTGGTGTCTGACTAAATACTTTTTACCCCACTGTATGTGACAGATTGGCTTTATATAGATCAACAAGTCCAGTATTGATGGACTATTACAAAATGTGTGGTTAATTAATGGTGTCTGCTGCCCATCTTGTATGTGCTGTCCTGTAGTCCTACCTGTTGACTCTAACACACAATGCTGCTGTCCATCTAGATAGGATGGTAATAGAGGCATCTTCTACTGTATCCTTGTTTCTCTGTGACATAATGTGTGAGATTTGTTGTGAAGAGTTTTGAACCAGGCATCTAGACATGTAAGTCTCTCCTTCTGCCTGTGTGTGTTAGCTGTTTGTTTGTGTGTGTTGGCTGTCTGTGGTGTGTGTCTACTTGCCATGTGTATATTGGCTAGTAAGTGACATCAAGCCTGTCCAGATTAATACCCTACATAAGTGATGAGGATGTTTATCTCTGAGCCCCCACCATGAGCGCATCAGTCATCCATCCATCCCTCCATCGCCACCCACCTGCTCACCATTTATTAACAGTGAGGTAGGTAGCGTTCGGGCCAGTGACTCCTCAGAGGAGCAGAGGTAGAGAATTAATATTGTTAAGCTGTCAGGCTGTGAATAAAACCATAGACATTAAAGAGAGCTTGAGATAACTTCCCAAGGAAGGAAGGAAGGAAGGAAGGAAGGAAGGAAGGAAGGAAGGAAGGAAGGAAGGAAGGAAGGAAGGAAGGAAGGAAGGAAGGAAGGAAGGAAGGAAGGAAGGAAGGAAGGAAGGAAGGAAGGAAGGAAGGAAGGAAGGAAGGAAGGAAGGAAGGAAGGAAGGAAGGAAGGAAGGAAGGAAGGAAGGAAGGAAGGAAGGAAGGAAGGAAGGAAGGAAGGAAGGAAGGAAGGGTTAATTCACATTTTTATTTTATTTTTTATTTTACCTTTATTTAACCAGGTAGGCAAGTTGAGAACAAGTTCTCATTTACAATTGCGACCTGGCCACATGAGAAGACTAATGTGCATCCTAATAAATGGAGGGTTTTGCTATCTCCATGCTTAGCTTAGATCTATCATTGGAGCTATCAGAACTCCAGATGACAACGTCAATCATAACAGACTGAGTACACCAGGTAGAGGAATAATGCCCTTGACTTTACCACATGCAGTAGGCCTACATGGGGGTCCCTATATACCAAGTCAAGGTTATGAAATACAAATATTAACAAACACGTTTGGAAAATGAAAACTATATTGAAACTATTGTCTTTGACTCCAAAACTAACTAAAACGAGGCAACAAATTTCTGTTATTTACTATAGCCCCGGCCTTAGGCCAATCAGTGTCATTTTGTAAATGCCGGCTCTCTATGGCAAGATGTATGTCATAATTGTTTTATTTCACCTTTATTTAACCAGGTAGGCCAGTTGAGAACAAGTTCTCATTTACAACTGCGACCTGGACAAGATAGAGCAAAGCAGTGCGACACAAACACAGAGTTACACATGGGATAAACAAACGTACAGTCAATAACACAATAGAAAAATTCTATATACGGTGTGTGCAAATGTAGTAAGATTAGGGAGGTAGGCAATAAATAGGACATAGTGGTGAAATAATGACAATTTAGCATTAACACTGGAGTGATAGATGTGCAGAAGATGAATGTGCAAGGAGAGATACTGGGGTGCAAAGGAGCAAAAAAATAAATAACAATATGGGGATGAGGTAGTTGGGTGGGCTATTTACAGATGGGCTATGTACAGGTGCAATGATCTGTAAGCTGCTCTGACCGATGATGCTTAAAGTTTTGTGAGGGAGATATGTCTCCAGCTTCAGTGATTTTTGCAATTCGTTCTAGTCATTGGCAGCAGAGAACTGGAAGGAAAAGCGGCCAAAGGGGGAATTGGTTTAGGGGGTGACCAGTGAAATATACCTTCTGGAGTGCGTGCTACAGGTGGGTGCTGCTATGGTGACCAGTGAGCTAAGATAAGGTGTGGCTTTATTTAGCGACGAATATGTAGCGACAGCCAGCCAAAGAGAGCATACAGGTCGCAGTGGTGGGTAGTATATGGGGCTTTGGTGACAAAACGGATGGCACTGTGATAGACTGCATCCAATTTGCTAAGTAGAGTGTTGGAGGCTATTTTGTAAATGACATCACCGAAGTCAAGGATCGGTTGGACAGTCAGTTTTACGAGGGTATGTTTGGCAGCATGAGTGAAGGAAGCTATTTGGCAAAATAGGAAGCCGATTCTAGATTTATTTTTAGATTGGAGATGCTTAACGTGAGTCTAGAAGGATAGTTTTCAGTCTTACCAGACACCTAGGTATTTGTAGTTGTCCAAATATTCTAAGTCAGAACCGTCCAGGTAGTGATGCTAGATGGGTGATCGGGTGCGTTCAGCGCTCGGTTGAAGAGCATGCATTTAGTTTTGCTTGCATTTAAGAGCAGTTGGAGGCCACGTAAGGAGTGTTGTATGGCATTGAAGCTTATCAAGATGCATCATTCACCTAAGTTTTTTCTAAATTAACCCTGTGCTGTCTGAGATTATGTTTAACTAACAAACTAACTAACTGATGGACACAGATCCACATTCTACTCCCAGATTTCATCGTGGGGGACAATAAAATAAAAACCATCATGAATTATGTTCAGTTTCAGTTTTTTCTAAGCTTGGAACAAAAATCTAGGGTTTTTTCAAGCTTTTTGCAGGTTTTCAAGCTACTGAATCTGGTGGGTAAATGCTTCCAGGAGATGTTTCAAATAGGCCTAGTTTGTGAATCCCTATCACTAGCTATCACCAGAGATTATGGAGGATTTGAGACTAAGAAAAAAGGCAGTTTCCAATTGAAGATAATGACCAAGGTTCCGGTCTGTGTAGGTGGGAGTAGCCCGTCACCTGAGCATGCTTTCTTGTGTAGCATAGCGACTAGCAGGCAGAGACGACCCCTTCAGGCACTTTGAGAACTAGCACAGCACTTAAAGTTGTTTTTCTCCTAATATACTTATTTGCCCAAAATGTACTACCATTACTGTGTGTGGGGGCAATCTGTAATATTTGGTCAAATCCTATGACTCTCCCATTGGCACCAGTGCGATAGCTGCTGGCTCTGGTCAACTTAATCCATCCCCTCCTCTACTGGGCCGCCCCACGACCAGAATAAAATTGTCTATGAGATGGCTCGCTTTCTCTACCGTTTCTGCTATCGCTAGCTAACTGGGGGAAATGGTCTAGGTAGTTAACTCCATTCTTCTTACATGTACTACTACTGTTTAAAAACATTGGATTGGTGTCAATATTAAAGAGTTTCCTTTCACCATATCTTTTGCACCCGTCTCAGCGCTATTCCTTTTAAATCCAAGTCACATTGAGATTGACTTTATACTGTCATTTAAACCTTATGTAACTTATGACCTGACCCATCAATTTATATATTACCCAGTTGCAAGAAGTTAAATCACAAAAAATCTATTATACAACACAACTGGCTCACTCCTAGCCTCTCATGCATGCTTTAAAAAAAATATATATATTTATAAATGTAATGTTTATTTAACTAGGCAAGTCAGTTAAGAACTAATTATTATTTACAATGACAACCTAACTGGGAACAATGGGTTAACTGCCTTGTTCAGGGGCAGAACGACAGATTTTTACCTTAATAGCTCCTTGATTCGATCCAGAAACCTTTCCGTTACTGGCCCAACGCTCTGGGCTACCTGCCTTCGATCCAGAAACCTTTCCGTTACTGGCCCAACGCTCTGGGCTACCTGCCTTCGATCCAGAAACCTTTCCGTTACTGGCCCAACGCTCTGGGCTACCTGCCTTCGATCCAGAAACCTTTCTGTTACTGGCCCAACGCTCTGGGCTACCTGCCTTCGATCCAGAAACCTTTCCGTTACTGGCCCAACGCTCTGGGCTACCTGCCTTCGATCCAGAAACCTTTCCGTTACTGGCCCAACGTTCTGGGCTACCTGCCTTCGATCCAGAAACCTTTCCGTTACTGGCCCAACGCTCTGGGCTACCTGCCTTCGATCCAGAAACCTTTCCGTTACTGGCCCAACGCTCTAGGCTACCTGCCTTCGATCCAGAAACCTTTCCGTTACTGGCCCAACGTTCTGGGCAACCTGCCTTCGATCCAGAAACCTTTCCATTACTGGCCCAACGCTCTAGGCTACCTGCCTTCGATCCAGAAACATTTCCGTTACTGGCCCAACGCTCTGGGCTACCTGCCGCCCCAATGCTTTCTATCCCAAGCAGTAAAACTGAAACTAAATGATATAAAAACAAAGTCTACATAGTTTTTATTTAGTTTTAGTTGTTAAAAAATATCAAAATCAGGTTTGACTGAATTTCAATTAACAATCGAAAAACTACTAGAAATAAATACCTAATATAAAAGCACAAAACTACAATAATCTTGCACCAAGCAATGGGAGTTAATACACATGCCTACTGCGTAATGACCTTCACCAAGCAATGGGAGTTAATACACATGCCTACTGCGTAATGACCTTCACCAAGCAATGGGAGTTAATACACATGCCTACTGCGTAATGACCTTCACCAAGCAATGGGAATTAATACACATGCCTACTGCGTAATGACCTTCACCAAGCAATGGGAGTTAATACACATGCCTACTGCGTAATGACCTTCACCAAGCAATGGGAGTTAATACACATGCCTACTGCGTAATGACCTTCACCAAGCAATGGGAGTTAATACACATGCCTACTGCGTAATGACCTTCACCAAGCAATGGGAGTTAATACACATGCCTACTGCGTAATGACCTTCACCAAGCAATGGGAGTTAATACACATGCCTACTGCGTAATGACCTTCACCAACTAGCGGCTACTGTATAATTGGTTATTGAAGATGTTTATTTCTTGGAATTAACCTCTTTTCTCAGTATTCCCATGTTGCCTATTAAGTAGATTGGCCGTCAGCGTTCAGCTGCATTCAACTTCACCAGTCATGCACTCCTTAATTAAACAGCTCTAAATTAAAAGTGAACATTTTGTTGCCCTGCATGTTGTCATGGAGATTAATCAGCTGGGTGTTACAGGGAGGTAGCCCTGTAACATCCTGGAGTTGTGTTACAGGGCTACCTCCCTGTAACACAAGAGGGAGGTAGCCCTGGAGTTGATTGCAAGATGGGCCAGTCACAGTATCTGCCTCCCCCTCTACCATGGTTCCTGGCTCAGGTATGCAGTATCCTGCTTTAAATGGGCAGGTAGCCTCTGGGTGAGAGAAGTGATGCCCAATCACTAGTGAAGATCTGTGCCAGTATGCACTGGCCCCAACAGAAGTCAACCCTGAGCTCAGAGCTGGGGTTCACCTCACCCATTCAGCGTCCAAACATCAGTAAGTACTGATTTCTTATTCAACAGATGATAAGCAGGGATACCGAGCTAAATGCAGACACAGTCCAGTGCTTTTGATGTCTCTATTACGGTCTGGGTGTCCTCTCCTCTTCTCCCTTCCCCCCTTCCCCCTCTCTTCCCTCTGTCCGCACCTGACCAGATGTCCCTGGCTCTGCAGCAGACATCTGGTGTCACTGAGGGGTCACTGTGACTGTCAGTCTGGCTGGTGTCTGAGATTGAGAGACACAGTTATGGCTGTGAGTCACTGAGCCTTGACAGCCTGTGGCTGCAGGACTGTAGACCTCAGAATGGTTCAGACAGACTTTCTGTATCACCTCTGTCTCTGTTCTCTCTTCTCTACTGTTCAACTATCTACTGTTCAACTGTATATAGTTTCAACTATATACTATCATTTCCCCTCCACGAAGGGCTCCGTCAGACAGTGGTTGATCACTTTCATTCCTGTATCTGACAGCTGGGAGAAGGCTTTCTAACTGTAGTTACAGTGGGGCAAAAAAGTATTTAGTCAGCCACCAATTGTGCAAGTTCTCCCACTTAAAAAGAAAAAAAACTTAAAATATGACAGACAAAATGAGAATAAAAATCCAGAAAATCACATTGCAGGATTTTTTATTAATTAATTTGCAAATTATGGTGGAAAATAAGCATTTGGTCACCTACAAACAAGCAAGATTTCTGGCTCTCACAGACCTGTAACTTCTTCTTTAAGAGGCTCCTCTGTCCTCCACTCGTTACCTGTATTAGTGGCACCTATTTGAACTTGTTATCAGTATAAAAGACACCTGTCCACAACCTCAAACAGTCACACTCCAAACTCCACTATGGCCAAGACCAAAGAGCTGTCAAAGGACACCAGAAACAAAATTGTAGGCCTGCACCAGGCTGGGAAGACTGAATCTGCAATAGGTAAGCAGCTTGGTTTGAAGAAATCAACTGTGGGAGCAATTATTAAGAAATGGAAGACATACAAGACCACTGATAATCTCCCTCGATCTGGGGCTCCATGCATGATCTCACCCCGTGGGGTCAAAATGATCACAAGAACGGTGAGCAAAAATCCCAGAACCACACGGGGGGACCAGGTGAATGACCTGCAGAGAGCTGGGACCAAAGTAACAAAGCCTACCATCAGTAACACACTACGCCGCCAGGGACTCAAATCCTGCAGTGCCAGACGTGTTCCCCTGCTTAAGCCAGTACATGTCCAAGCCCGTCTGAAGTTTGCTAGAGAGCATTTGGATGATCCAGAAGAAGATTGGGAGAATGTCATATGGTCAGATGAAACCAAAATATAACTTTTTGGTAAAAACTCAACTCATTGTGTTTGGAGGACAAAGAATGCTGAGTTGCATCCAAACAACACCATACCTACTGTGAAGCATGGGGGTGGAAACATCATGCTTTGGGGCTGTTTTTCTGCAAAGGGACCAGGACGACTGATCCATGTAAAGGAAAGAATGAATGGGGACATGTATCGTGAGATTTTGAGTGAAAACCTCCTTCCATCAGCAAGGGCATTGAAGATGAAACGTGGCTGGGTCTTTCAGCATGACAATGATCCCAAACACACCGCCCGGGCAACGAAGGAGTGGATTCGTAAGAAGCATTTCAAGGTCCTGGAGTGGCCTAGCCAGTCTCCAGATCTCAACCCCATAGAAAATCTTTGGATGGCGTTGAAAGTCCGTGTTGCCCAGCAACAGCCCCAAAACATCACTGCTCTAGAGGAGATCTGCATGGAAGAATGGGCCAAAATACCAGCAACAGTGTGTGAAAACCTTGTGAAGACTTACAGAAAACGTTTGACCTCTGTTATTGCCAACAAAGGGTATATAACAAAGTATTGAGATAAACTTTTGTTATTGACCAAATACTTATTTTTCACCATAATTTGCAAATAAATTCATTAAAAATCCTACAATGTGATTTTCTGGATAGTTGAAGTGTACCTATGATGAAAATTACAGGCCTCTCATCTTTTTAAGTGGGAGAACTTGCACAATTGGTGGCTGATTAAATACTTGTTTGCCCCACTGTATGTAAAATAGTTATTTTTGTTACTTTGCTCTACCAGGAAAATGGCTTGATTCTTGACATCACACTGAGTACAGAAAACATTAGGAACATCTTCCTAATATTGAGAAATGCTGGCCCATGTTGACTCCAATGCTTCCTACAGATGTATCAAGTTGGCTGGATGTCCTTTTAGTGGTGGACTATTCTTGGTACACACAGGAAACTGTTAAGCATGAAAAACCCAGCAGTGTTGTAGTTCTTGACACAAACCGATGCGCCTGGCACCAAGGAACTTACATTTTTTGCCTTACCATGTCTCAAGGCTTAAAAATGCTTCTTTAACCTGTCTCCACTTCATCTACACTGATTGAAGTGGATTGAACAAGTGACATCAATAAGGGATCATAGCTTTCATCTGGTCAGTCTATGTCATGGAAAGAGCAGGTTTTGACACACCTACTCATTCAAGGGGTTTTCTTTATTTTTACTATTTTCTACATTGTAGAATAATAGTGAAGACATCAAAACTATGAAATAACACATATGGAATCTTGTAGTAACCAAAAAAGTGTTAAACAACTAAATATATTCATTATTTGAGATGCTTCAAAGTAGCCACCCTTTGCCTTGATGACAGCTTTGCATACTTTTGGCATATATATATATGCAGTTGAAGTCGGAAGGTTACATACACTTAGGTTGGAGTCATTAAAACTCGTTTTTCAACCACTCCACAAAGTTTTTGTTAACAAACTATAGTTTTGGCAAGTCAGTTAGGACATCTACTTTGCATGACACAAGTCATTTTTTCAACAATTGTTTACAGACAGATTATTTCACTTATAATTCACTGTATCACAATTCCAGTGGGTCAGAAGTTTACATACACTAAGTTGACTGTGCCTTTAAACAGCTTGGAAAACTCCAGAAAATTATGTCATGGCTTTAGAAGCTTCTGATAGGTTAATTGACATTATTTGAGTCAATTCGAGGTCTACCTGTGGATGTATTTCAAGGCCTACCTTCAAACTCAGCGCCTCTTTGCTTGACATCAACCAGTTGGTTGGTAGGTGATCAAATACTTATGTCATGCAATAAAATGCAAATTAATTACTTAAAACTCATACAATGTGATTTTCTGGATTTTTGTTTTAGATGCCGTCTCTCACAGTTGAAGTGTACATATGATAACAATTACAGACCTCTACATGCTTTATAAGTAGGAAAACCTGCAAAATCGACAGTGTATCAAATACTTATTCACCCCACTGTGTATGTGTGTATATATACACACACACACACTCTTCCCCCACCCTCCCACCCCAACTCCCTGTCTCTCCCCTGCCCTAGAGCAAGCAAACATGCTGTAGAGCGTTACGGGAACAGATGCCATGTGGGATCCAAGATGGAGCAGCAGTAAGACGTATTTGTTTTTGTCCCATGTAAATATTCAGTCTTTTTCATTTTTTGTATACATTCCATTATATTTAAATAAATTATTTTCCATTTTCGAATTAAATATACCTTCCTGCAACCCGCGTCATCCAATGTGTTACGGATCTGCTATTTTTTAGACCTTATAACTGGAGCCTCCATCAGAAGCTAGTCATCGGAAGCTAGCTAGCCAGCTAATTAGCTACTAGCTATTTAGTCATTGTTAGCCACTGCTAGCAGTCTTTACCTTTAGCACAGACACCAGTCGCTTTAGCTCGGATAGCTCGGTTAATACCTGCGGTATTACAGGGTAGATATGTCTCCAACTTCAGTGACTTCAGTGACATTTAATCCTAGTAAAAATTCCCTGTCTTAGATCAGTTAGGATCACCACTTTATTTTAAGAATGTGAAATGTCAGAATAATAGTAGAGAGAATGATTTATTTCCGCTTTTATTTCTTTCATCACATTCCCAGTGGGTCAGAAGTTTACATACACTCAATTAGTATTTGGTAGCATTGTCTTTAAATTGCTTACCTTGGGTCAAATGTTTCGGGTAGCCTTCCACTAACTTCCCACAATAGGTTGGGTGGATTTAGACCCATTCCACCTGACAGAGCTGGTGTAACTGAGTCAGGTTTGTAGGCCTCCTTGCTTTTGGTCATTATGGCCAAACAGTTCTATATTTTTTTAATCAGACCAAAATAACAATATTTGTCCCCATGTGCAGTTGCAAACTGTAGTCTGGCTTTTTTATGGCATTTTTGGAGCAGTGGCTTCTTCCTTGCTGAGCTGCCCTTCAAGTTATGTTGATATAGGACTCGTTTTACTGTGGATATAGATACTTTTGTACCGGTTTCCTCCAGCATCTTTACAAGGTCGTTTGCTGTTGTTGAGGTCTTGGCTGATTTCTTTTGATTTTCCCATGATGTCAAGCAAAGAGGCACTGTGTCTGAAGGTAGGTCTTGAAATACATCCACAGCTACACCTCCAATTATGTCAATTAGCCTATCAGAAGCATCTAAAGCCAAGCATCTAAAGCCACATCGTTTTCTGGAATTTTCCAAGCTGTTTAAAGGCACAGTCAACTTAGTGTATGTAAACTTCTGACTCTCTGGAATTGTGATACAGTGAATTATAAGTTAAATAATCTGTCTGTAAACAATTGTTGGAAAAATTACTTGTGTCATGCACAAAGTAGGTGTCCTAACTGACTTGTCAAAAATATATTTTGTTAACAAGAAATTTGTGGAGTGGTTGAAAAACGAGTTTCAATGATTTACAACCTAAGTGTATGTAAACTCCTGACTTCAACTGTACTACCGACCACTGCGACCTGTGTGCTTTGGTTGGCTGGTCCTCGCTACATATTCGTCGCCAAACTCACTGGCTCCAGGTCATCTATAAGTCTTTGCGAGGTATAGCTCCACCTTATCTCAGCTCACTGGTCACCATAGCAATACCCACCCGTTGCACCTATTCCAGCAGGTATATTTCACTGGTCATCCCCAAGGCCAACACCTACTTTGGCCCCCTTTCCTTCCAGTTCTCTTCTGCCAATGACTGGAATGAATTGCAAAAATCACTGAAGTTGGAGACATATCTCCCTCACTAACTTTAAGCTTCAGCTGTCAGAGCAGCTTACCGATTACTGCAGCTGTGCACAGCCCATCTGTAAATAGCCCATCCAACCAACTACCTACCTCATCCCCATATTTGTTTTTGCTTCATGTGGTACTGAACTTTGAAGAGCACTAGAGAGAGGCTCTTTCAGGCTTTTTCCCTCATCCTGCTCTCTCTCCACCTCTTGTTTAATAAATTGACTCCCCTGGTGGTGTGTTATCCTCTGTAGACTGAGTCTTCCAACATCTTTCTCTCTCACTCTCTCGCTGTTTCACTCTCTCGGTCTCTCACTGTGTCTGTCTGTCGCTCTGCTCTCTCTCTCAGGCGCTCTCTTTCTCGCTCTGTCGCTGTCTCGATCTCTCACTGTATGTCTGTCTGTCGTTCTCTCTGTCTCTTGCTCTCGCATTTTCGATCTCTCACTGTGTGTCTGTCTGTCTGTTGCTCTCTGTCTCTCGCTCTCTCTGTCTCTCTCTCTGGAAGTAATCATTATTTCCTTATTCCCCTTTCTCTCTCGCTTTCCCTGGGTGTCTGAGCCGAGTCAGTCCTGCAGCTCTCCGGGTGGGGTGATTTCAACAACTAATTAAATGCATCATTGTCTTCCAAATGACTCCAATTCTTCTCCCTGGGATCTGTGCTCAAGTCAATAAGAGCCATGCTACTGGATTTAAATGTTTCAAATTAGATCATTTAATCAAATGTGTACAGTTCATGGAGGCACTGTGCATGCCCTCTTAGAAACAAACTAGTAAAATATGAATAAAATTCATACAAAGTTAACTGTGCGACAACTGAGATGCACTTCATCTACTACAGAGCACCTTCATGCATACCTGTAGCTTAAGCCTCTCTCTCCAGTGCTCAGACCACTGACTCCTGTCATCCTGGGCTGTTTTTATTTTTTAATATTGATTGATGAGAGAGGAAGAAGAGGCCGAGGTAGTTTTGTCGGGGCGCATTCTGCTTTTCCCAGTTCTGTCACGGCAGGTCTTTCAGCTACTTTCAGCTGTCAAAGGAACCCTTTAGGAGAGGTGGAGAAGAACACCAGAGATTGCACTTTTCTCTCTACCATCATCACTGACTCTCCAATCTCTCTCTGACCAGAGAGGTGCTCACAGTGGATGTGCTTTACACACAAACTCAGTTACACTCTCTCGCTCTCTCTCGCTCTTCTCTGTCTCGTGCACACGTCTCACTCTCTTTCTCGGTCCTTGCAATCTCTCTCTCTAGCTCTCTATCTTTCCCTCTCTAGCACCCTCTCTTTCTCGCTCGCTCTCTCTCTGTGCCATCTTTTTCTCACTCATACACACCCGGGTGTACTTACCCACACACAGGCTTCGTGTTTCACAGTGTTATACTGGTTCACAGAACTCCCTCTATCCCTTGTAATGATGCATGTGTATCAGCAGGCAGTAATCTGAGCCTTCTGGGAAAGATTGTATCTTACATACATATGACTGTGACACTAGCTGTGAGGGGTGGTAGTATATAATATCCGTTATAATATAACCTATATAGTCAGTAATGTGTTTGGGAGTTGGCATGTGAATGGGTATAATTTGGCTTTGAGGAATGTGTTTCTATGACTTTGTACACAAGTACTGTAAGTACGCTCCTGCCTCACGGGCTGAGTCAGAACAACCCATAGGGCAGGAGTGTATATCTCCTGTTTCTGTAGTACTGTGAGTACGCTCCTGCCTCACGGGCCGAGTCAGAACAACCCATAGGGCAGGAGTGTATATCTCCTGTTTCTGTAGTACTGTGAGTACGCTCCTGCCTCACGGGCCGAGTCAGAACAACCCATAGGGCAGGAGTGTATATCTCCTGTTTCTGTAGTAGTGTAAGTACGCTCCTGCCTCACGGGCCGAGTCAGAACGACCCATAGGGCAAGAGTGTATATCTCCTGTTTCTGTAGTACTGTGAGTACGCTCCTGCCTCACGGGCCGAGTCAGAACAACCCATAGGGCAGGAGTGTATATCTCCTGTTTCTGTAGTACTGTGAGTACGCTCCTGCCTCACGGGCCGAGTCACAACGACCCATAGGGCAGGAGTGTATATCTCCTGTTTCTGTAGTAGTGTGAGTACGCTCCTGCCTCACGGGCCGAGTCAGAACAACCCATAGGGCAGGAGTGTATATCTCCTGTTTCTGTAGTAGTGTAAGTACGCTCCTGCCTCACGGGCCGAGTCAGAACAACCCATAGGGCAGGAGTGTATATCTCCTGTTTCTGTAGTAGTGTGAGTACGCTCCTGCCTCACGGGCCGAGTCAGAACGACCCATAGGGCAGGAGTGTATATCTCCTGTTTCTGTAGCGTGACGTGAGGCAGCTTGATGTACAACCCTTGGACAGAACGCTAGTGACTGTATGTAGTGTTAGTTTTACTTTTTACATTTTATTTAACCTTTAGTTGATTCAGAGCAGGGGTGTATTCGTTATGCCGATTCTGTTGCAAAACATTTCTTAAACGGAACGAAACAGACCTACCTACATTTTGTGCAATAGAAACTCATTTTGTGCAATGTTTTGCTCTGTTTACTTCCATTTGGTCCCTAAACGGTTTATGTAATGAATACACCCCTGGTTTGGTCTGTTGTGAGATATGAGGGAGAGGTCTAGGCCAAATGACACAGGGTTGATTTGGCCCAGCTCTGCATTCCATGGTTGTGACGGAGACCAGAAAACCATGAACACCCCCCACTCTACAGCCCTGTGTGTGTGTCCTCTCAAGTATAGTAAAACAAGGAAAATCCTCACTCGTGGGGATATTTCCCAGGTCCCGAAGAGTTGAAAGGCTTTTTAGGGTTAGGGAAAATAGGATTTTGAATGGAAATCAAATGTAGGTCCCCACAAGGGTAGTAATACCGTGTGTGAGTGAATGAGAGCCTTAGAACTCAAACCATGACCATCAGATCACACATGGAATTAATCAGTCTCGTTGTGCAACTGACTAGATATCCCCTTTCTCTTCTCTCAACCATCATCCACTAAGCTACCTATGACATGCTACTCATAACAATGGCTCCGTCTTTGGACAAGCCAAGGCGAGTAGGCTACACCGGGATCTGTGTTATTGAAGCTGTTCAGGATCCACTCTGTCCCCTGACCCTTCACACTGAGACATAGACCTTACTCAACCAGGCCTTCAGTTCAATCCACCCAATCACATACAGTACTGCACTGTAAGTGGAAATCGAATCGTTTCTTCACATAGATGGGTTTACAGATGATATACTGTAGGCTTGGGCGGTATCCAGATTGTCATATCTTCATGACATCCTTGATCCATCTGGGGATATTCGGTAATACCGACAGTAAACACTATTTTCAATCTGAAGGTTACCAATGATGTAAAGTCCCATAGCAAATTCTAACAGGATGCTAACGAACCCATGCAAACATTTTATACTGTCTCGTACATAAACTATTTGCAGGACAGACATCCCAGCTCATAAAGTTATACAAGTAACTCAGAAATGCTACTCACAGTTTGCTGCACACGCATAACAAATATTACACAGCAAGGCTCTTGATCCAGGTTGGGATTCTCTGCTGTTACCAAGAGGAGCTTGATTGCAAGAAGCTAAACAATTAGCTAGATAACTAGCTACTACGTTAGCAAACCAAAAGAACCAAAATAAATGAACTTCTCTAAGCCCCATATCAATCACTCACAAAACTGAAATCATAATATAATATTGTGTGTACATTGAACAATCAATTAGTGAGAGAGAGCCTCTATCACATTTAATTGTATACTGTATATCCATCCACTGTATACATATACTGAACAAAAATATAAACGCAACATGCAACAATTTCAAAGATTTTACTGAGTTTCAGTTCATATAAGGAACTCAGTCAATTGAAACAAATAAATTAGACCTTAATCGATGGATTTCACATGACTGGGAATACAGATATGCATCTGTTGGTCACAGATGTCTTAAAAAAAAAGTTGTGGCGTGGATCAGACAACCAGTCAGTGTCTGGTGTGACCACCATTTGTCTCCTTTGCATAGAGTTGATCAGGCTGTTGATTGTGGCCTGTTGTCCGACTCCTCTTCAATAGCTGCACGAAATCGCTGGATATTGGCAGGAACTGTAACACGCTGTCGTACACGTCAATCCAGAGCATCCCAAACATGCTCATTGGGTGACATGTCTGGTGATTTATGCAGGCCATGGAAGAACTGGGACATTTTCAGATTCCAGGAGTTGTGTATAGATACTTGTGACATGGGGCCATGCATTATCATGCTGAAACATGAGGTGATGGTGTAGGATTAATGGCACAACAATTGGCCTCAGGATCTCGTCACGGTATCTCTGTGCATTCAAATTGCCACCCATAAAATGCAATTGTGTTCGTTGTCCGTAGTTTATGCCTGCCCATACCATAACCCCACCGCCACCATGGGGCTTTCTGTTCACAAAGTTGACATTAGGAAATCGCTCGCCCACATGACGCCATACGTCTGCACTTGTGAGGCAGGTTGGATGTACTGGACATTCTCTAAAATGATGTTGGAGGTGACTAATGGTAAAGAAATTTAAATGGAATGTTCTGGCAACAGCTCTGGTGGACATTCCTGCAGTCAGCATGCCAATTGCACGCCGCCTCAACTTGAGACATCTGTGGCAGACATTTAGTGTTTTATTGTCACCAGTACAAGGTGCAACTGTGTAATGACCAAGCTGTTTAATCAGCTTCTTGATATGCCACACCTGTCAGGTGGATGGAATGTTCTTGGCAAAGGAGAAATGCTCACTAACAGGGATGTGAACAAATTTATGCTAGGAAATTGAGAGAAATAAGGTTTTTGTGTGCAAAGAAAAGTTCTGGGATCTTTTATTTCAGCTCATAAAACATAGGACCAACACTTTACATATTGTGTTTATATATATTTTTTGTATAAATTGCAGCAAATTCTTTCTGTTTTAGTAATGTCTTTGCTCATGTTCGCGTGAGTCAAACAAAAACAGACTAATGATTGGTTGACAATAGAGCCTCCCACAAAGCAGGTGATGGCGGCAGGAGGAAGTTGTAAAGAGCAACTTCAGAAACTTGCATTGAACTTCATGACCTTTTGATCACATCATTTTTGTAAAGTAAGTAAGACAATTTTTCCCCCAGAATGCAACACATTTTGAAAGGCGGTGACTTAATAAAAGTAATCCGCTCTAATGCGGCCATTGACTTGAGCACGAAGACTTTTTCCTCACACAGTCACACAGAGTATCTGCGCATGTGCAGGGGTGCGCTTCACGCTGCTACACCGTGGTAGCTACGGTACCAAAACAGCAAGAAGTTTAGCCTTGCGCTTCAACGCTCCTGGTTGTTGCAGAAATTGACCCATTACTACTGTGTACTTCATGCAGCTATGTCATCTTGCTGAATCTACTCTTTAAACCTACCCTAATTTATGACCTGACTAATTGTAAGGTGGCGAACTGGCGGCAGAGAAGTCAGACCAGGAGAGCAATAACTGTGTTTCCAACGGCGCAGTTTATTAACAAAACCCACCGGAAAACAGAACAATAAAATAAATGGGTACATAATCCAACGCACACCAGGACAGACGTTCACAAGCACTTACAATAAACAATCACCGACAAGGACATGAGGGGAAACAAAGGGTTAAATACATGTAATTAAACTCTCTAGGGTATGTGGGATGCGTCCCACCTGGCCAGCATCCAGTGAGATTGCAGAGCATCAAATACAGAAATAGTCATTATAAAAATTCAGAAAACAAAACATATTTTACATAGGTTTAAAGATTAACTTCTTGTGAATCCAACCACGGTGTCAGATTTTTTAAAAGCTTTTCGGTGAAAGCATACCTTACGATTATTTGAGAACATAGCCCAGCACCTTACGATTATTTGAGAACATAGCCCATCAGATAAATCATTACAAACAGTAGCCAGCCAAGTAGAAGAGTTACACAAGTCAGAAATAGAGATACAATTAATCCCTTACCTTTGATGATCTTCATATGGTTGCACTCAGAAGACATTCATTTACTCAATAAATGTTCCTTTTGTTCGATAAAGGCTCTTTATATCCAAAAACCGCTGTTTTGTTCGCGCGTTTTCTTCAGTAATCCACAGGCTCAAATACAGTCAAAACAGGCAGACAAAAAATCCAAATTGTATCCGTAAAGTTCATAGAAACCATTCAAACAATGTTTATATTCAATCCTCAGGTTGTTTTAAGCCTAAATGATCTATAATATTTCAACCGGACAATAACATCGTCAATATAAAAGGTAAACAAGAAAGGCACTCTCTCGGGATTGCGCATGAAAAAGCTATGTGACACGTCAGGGTCCACTAATTCAGACTGGTCTTACTCCCTCATTTATCAGAATAGAAGCCTGAAACTATTTATAAGGACTGTTGACATCTAGTGGAAGGCATAGGAACTGCAATTTGAGGCCTTAGTCAATGGATACTGTTATGGCATTGAATAGAAAACTACAAAACCAAAAAAAGCACTACTTCCTGAATGGTTTTCACCTTCCAAATCAGTTATGTTATACTCGCAGACACTATTTCAACAGTTTCGGAAACGTTAGAGTGTTTACTTTCCACATCTACCAGTTATATGCATATCATGTCTTCTGGGCCCGAGTAGCAGGCCGTTTAATTTGGGCATACTTTTCATCCAAAATTCCAAATGCTGCCCCCTACCCTAGAGAAGTTCATGTGTTTGGAACCAGGTGTGACAGAAGACAAGACAAAACCAAAGGGAAATGAAAAAAGGATCAGCGATGGCTAGAAGGTCGGTGACTTCGACCGCCGAACGCCGTCCGAACAAGGAGAGGGACCAACTTCGGCGGAAGTCGTGACACTAATGACTTTATGCATTACTGCCCCACAGTGGCAAGAAGTGACATGCCAAAAAACACAAACTGTACAACATATGAATGGCTCCTAGCCTCTCACACATGGGGCTCTATTCTAACAAGCCTACAGCAACAGGTAGCGCTATAGGTTTGAGGGCGTATCAGAAATATTTTTGCTAATTTCACAAGCACAATTATCAGCGCAGATGCTGGCGTTGGCACGAACAGACTGGATTTTTAATTAAGGAATACGTTTTGAGTGTGTCGAGGCTTGGCTGCTCGCTGGCCAATCAGAACGTGCTCCATGGCGAAACACACTGCTCAAAAAAATTAAGGGAACACTAAAATAACACATCCTAGATCTGAATGAATGAAATATTCTTATTAAATACTTTTTTCTTTACATAGTTGAATGTGCTGACAACAAAATCACACAAAAATGATCAATGGAAATCAAACTTATCAACCCATGGAAGTCTGGATTTGGAGTCACACTCAAAATGAAAGTGGAAAACCACACTACAGGCTGATCCAACTGATGTAATGTCCTTAAAACAAGTCAAAATGAAGCTCAGTAGTGTGTGTGGCCTCCACGTGCCTGTATGACCTCCCTACAACGCCTGGGCATGCTCCTGATGAGGTGGCGGATGGACTCCTGAGGGATCTCCTCCCAGACCTGGACTAAAGCATCCGCCAACTCCCGGACATTCTGTGGTGCAACGTGGTGTTGGTGGATGGAGCGAGACATGATGTCCCAGATGTGCTCAATTGGATTCAGGTCTGGGGAATGGGCGAGCCAGTCCATAGCATCAATGCCTTCCTCTTGCAGGAACTGCTGACACACTCCAGCCACATGAGGTCTAGCATTGTCTTGCATTAGGAGGAACCCAGGGCCAACCGCACCAGCATATGGTCTCACAAGGGGTCTGAGGATCTCATCTCGGTACCTAATGGCAGTCAGGCTACCTCTGGCGAGCACATGGAGGGCTGTGCGGCCCCCCAAAGAAATGCCACCCCACACCATGACTGACCCACCGCCAACCCGTCATGCTGGAGGATGTTGCAGGCAGCAGCAGAACGTTCTCCACGGCGTCTCCAGACTGTCACGTCTGTCACATGTGCTCAGTGTGAACCTGCTTTCATCTGTGAAGAGCAAAGGGTGCCATCTTGGATGAGCTGCACTACCTGAGCCACTTGTGTGGGTTGTAGACTCCGTCTCATGTTACCACTAGAGTGAAAGCACCGCCAGCATTCAAAGTTGACCAAAACATCAGCCAGGAAGCATAGGAACTGAGAAGTGGTCTGTGGTCTCCACCTGCAGAACCACTCCTTTATTGGGGTTGTCTTGCTAATTGCCTATAATATCCACCTGTTGTCTATTCCATTTGCACAACAGCATGTGAAATTTATTGTCAATCAGTGTTGCTTCCTAAGTGGACAGTTTGATTTCACAGAAGTGTGATTGACTTGGAGTTACATTGTGAAGTTTAAGTGTTCCCTTTACTTTTTTGAGCAGTGTATGTGGTTGCTCCAAGTTGTGTATTCACGGTCTTATATATTGCCTTGGAATCCACTCCAATTCCAATGTTAGTCTGTTATTGTTTGTTAAACAGCTTACTGAAACAAAATGAAAACATTTAGACCTATCCCATCTTTGCTAAATATGTTAACTTGAACCTGTTTGCTGTCCATATTGTTCTAAATAAATGTATGGCTTCAATGTGGAAATATATACATACTGTGCATTCACACTGACATAGGGTTGCATCTGAATTGCTTGCTGTTTGGGGTTTTTAGGCTGGGTTTCTGTATAGCACTTTGTGAAATCGGCTGATGTAAAAAAGTGCTTTATAAATACATTTGATTGACTGATGGTTAGGCCTACTGTAAATTGCATTATGGCTGAGCGTGTGTACATGCCAAATGTTGTCAATAAGCAAGATTAAATTCACTAAAGAGAGAGATGAATTGTAAAGAAAACAAACAATGTGTTTTTAACTAGGCTGTGTCTAAACACACTTATTGGCACCATAATTGCTTCCCTTGGGCATATAATATCAAAACAATGCAGGCTATGGAGGGTTTCACACATCCAAACTCTACACAGTAGCTGGACATATATCCAGATAGGGAGAATGTCCACTCACCATTATACTGCTCCCAAATCTAATGTTTTATATACACTACCATTCAAAAGTTTGGGTTCACTTAGAAATGTCCTTGTTTTTGAAAGAAAAGCACATTTTTTGTCCATTAAAAATTTATATAAATAAATTAGGCCTTATTTTATGGATTTCACATGACTGGGAATACAGATATGCAGCTGTTTGTCACAGATTCCTTTTTTAAAAGTTGGGGTGTGGATCAGAAAACCAGTCAGTATCTGGTGTGAACACCATTTGCCTCATGCTGCGTGACACATCTCCTTTGCATAGAGTTGATTAGGCTGTTGATTGTGGCCTTGCCCCACCATACCCTCCTCTTCTCCCAACCACCACCACAATCAGCCTCTCTCCCCTTTCTCCATAACCATGATGCAGGGTGGACATGGGCATACAAGCAGGACTCCATATCCATCTCTCAGTGGTACTGATGACTGAGTACCAGCCAGCTCATCCAGCAAGCCAGCTAGCTCATTCCTGTGATAGTAGTGTGCCCTCTGTGCCCTGTGCTGGAGCTCTAGGCATGATAGATGGCTGTAATGTACGAGAGTGGTTCAGGTCCCTGTAGAGGCAGTCAGACAGACTGGGTCACAAATGGCACCCCATTCCCTTTAAATAGTGCACTATATAGGGATTAGGGTGCTATTTGGGATGTACTGTGACTGCCGCTGAGCTGACCTCCAGGAGGAGGAGGAGATGTGTGAGTGGATGGATATACCTGGAGGAGGAGGAGATGTGTGAGTGGATGGATACACCTGGAGGAGGAGGAGATGTGTGAGTGGATGGATACACCTGTAGGAGGAGGAGATGTGTGAGTGGATGGATATACCTGTAGGAGGAGGAGATGTGTGAGTGGATGGATATACCTGGAGGAGGAGGAGATGTGTGAGTGGATGGATACACCTGGAGGAGGAGGAGATGTGTGAGTGGATGGATATACCTGGAGGAGGAGGAGATGTGTGAGTGGATGGATATACCTGGAGGAGGAGGAGATGTGTGAGTGGATGGATACACCTGGAGGAGGAGGAGATGTGTGAGTGGATGGATGGATGGATACACCTGGAGGAGATGTGTGAGTGGATGGATATACCTGTAGGAGGAGGAGATGTGTGAGTGGATGGATATACCTGGAGGAGGAGGAGATGTGTGAGTGGATGGATACACCTGGAGGAGGAGGAGATGTGTGAGTGGATGGATATACCTGTAGGAGGAGGAGATGTGTGAGTGGATGGATATACCTGGAGGAGGAGGAGATGTGTGAGTGGATGGATATACCTGGAGGAGGAGGAGATGTGTGAGTGGATGGATGGATGGATACACCTGGAGGAGGAGGAGATATGTGAGTGGATGGATACACCTGGAGGAGGAGGAGATGTGTGAGTGGATGGATGGATACACCTGGAGGAGGAGGAGATGTGTGAGTGGATGGATACACCTGGAGGAGGAGGAGATGTGTGAGTGGATGGATGGATACACCTGGAGGAGGAGGAGATGTGTGAGTGGATGGATGGATACACCTGGAGGAGGAGGAGATGTGTGAGTGGATGGATACACCAGGAGGAGAAGGAAAGGTTATTCTGGCCATTGAAAAGCATGGGTACACACACGTGCGCAGAGACACACACACACACACGGGGACACCGTCACATGCGTACACACAAAATCATGTTTTCACACACACAAAACAACACTTGTTTGTTCCCCTTACTCTTCAGCTTACTCATCTTTTCATGATGATCTGACACAAACACAGATGCACAGTCATGCTACACAAACCCTTAGACACATATACACCTGTGCAGTGTCTCCGACGCATGCATACATACATAGGCCTTGACATCACCTACAGGAGACTCTGTGCTCACTCAACAATGAAGCAACAATGTGTGTGTGTGTGCGTGTGTGTTGAGCTGTGTGCAGGCATTTTAGGAAGACACATGAGTCACACATCCAGGCAGCACAAGGTCAACAGAACAAGAGACCCACATCCAGGCAGAACTGTATCCCACAACAATGCCTTCTCCACACTGATACAGCATACCCTCACATGTCCACGCACGTGCCTCTGACTCTGGGCTGGATGCAGCATGAGGGAGGGTTCACAACACTGGAGCAAGGCTCCTGTTTTCCTTTACACACAGTGATTGACTGTAGGTACAGCATGTCTCGTAAAAAAAAAGCTTTACATTTGAAATACTATAGCACTAGGTATTGTATGGGGTTTCATATTGTCATAATGATAATAGGATGTCCCCTCCCTGCTTTGTGTGAGACAGTGGCGGACACACACACTACTTCTGTGTTTTTATGAGTCTCCATATTTCTCTTCTCCTGGTTTCTCCCAGATGCATCGGGTGGCCAGATCTTCACTGACAGCTGAAGTTATTGAGGCTAAGAGTTCAGTGGATTTTCTGCCCTGCTAAACCATAATACATGGAGCTGGGAGACTATCACACTGCCTGAGCGTCCTGTCTTTATGTGGACTAGATGGTTTGTTCTTTCCAAGGCCTTTGTGTGTTCTGTGTCACTGCTGATTCCAGATTATATCCAGAGGTTCACTGGACCTTAGATTGATAGTGAGAAATGAAATAGTCTGACCTTCAGTTCTATAGTTTTTCCAAATCTGGAAGCTTTTACAAAATGGAGATATCAAATGTCAAGTGTTTAAGTAAATCAAATAAACCTTAACCCATTTCTCAGGTGTAAGCCTTCCTCCTCTCTTCCACCCCCTCTCCATGAGAGGTACGACAATGACTCTGAGGGACATGTGAAAGAAAATGGAGAGCTGGTGGAGGAGATTACACTGATCCGCTTTGATCTCTCTCCCTCTCTCTCTCTTTCTCACTCTCTGTAGTCGGAAGGCTTGGGTGATATCCAGATTGTCAAACTTTCATATGGACCTTGTGCCGCACCGGGACATTCGGTAAACTTCCGGCACTGAACACAAGGGGTGGGATTTTCAAACCACACTGAGCCTTTGTATTCAGATTAGTAATGCTAACAAGTACATGTTAGCTAAATGCTAACGAGCGCGATGCAAACATTTTATAACGTTTCTTACATAACCTTTTTTCAGGACAGCCACCCCAGTTATACAAGTAACTCAGAAATGCTACTCACAGTTTGCTGCACACACAACAAATATTAGACAGCGAGTATCTTGATCCAGGATGGGGATTTTTTGCTGTTACCGGCAAGCGAAGAATGATTTTGGAAGAAGCTAACCACTTAACTAGATAACTAACTAGCTTCTAAATTAGTCAACCAAATGCACAACGGGAGAGAATTTAGCACATTTTAGACAGTTAACTTAATACTTATAAGATATCTAGCTGGCAAACATTTAGTTTTGAATTCCATACTGTACAGTAGCTAGATCACAAGGCTCCGGTCTCTCGCTTGTAAACAAACCACTACCGGTAAGCTTCATAATGAAACATTGTGACAGGTGAAATGAAGAACACAATCTTAATCTCCTAACATATTGCACAAGCTGACAGCAGGTATTTATTTAAAAAGTAGCTACAAATATAAAAATATAAAAAATAAAAACAGCATAGTGGGTTAATTTCCCAAACAATGAAGTGTTGAAGCGCGAAGCTCAACTTCTCTGCTGTTTCGGTGCCCTGGCTAACACGCTGGACAGCGTGAAGTGAACCCGTGCACATGCACAGTGACTGTGTGAGAGAAGTCTAGCATCTTCCACACCTCAATATCTATTGCGCTGCTCATGGCAACATCAAAGTAGCTACAAATATTCAAATGTATAAAAAAACAGTATTGAAAAACCATCCCGTGGCTTTTTCCAAATACCCCGGTATAGGGCATATACGGTATACTGGCCAAGCCTTGTCGTCAGCCACACGAGACACAATGTGTAAACGGTTGCATATGGGTCTTCAAGCCCCTGATAGCCCAGGCCTTTGATGAACCAGTGTTCAGAGTGGGGCCGCATTCTCCAGATCAGACCGTGACGTGTTATATACACACACAAAAAGACCAGCCAGACAAACAGTAGAGGCAACATGCTGAGATGGAGCTCTGAGTCACACACACACTTTCCCCTCCTACTGTGCGTACTTGTTTCTGTGTAGCTGTTTCATCTCAACCCTCCACTACACGAGGGGGGTAGCTGTAAGAGGCATACATTCTGGCATGAAAAACCAGTCTGAGGCTGGGGATGCTGAGATGTGAAGAATAGTGAGAACGGTAGAGAAGGAGTGAGAATGGTAGAGAGGGAGTGAGAAAGGTAGAGAGGGAGTGAGAAAGGTAGAGAGGGAGTGAGAATGGTAGAGAGGGAGTGAGAATGGTAGAGAGGGAGTGAGAAAGGTAGAGAGGGAGTGAGAATGGTAGAGAGGGAGTGAGAAAGGTAGAGAGGGAGTGAGAAAGGTAGAGAGGGAGTGAGAAAGGTAGAGAGGGAGTGAGAACGGTAGAGAGGCAGTGAGAAAGGTAGAGAGGGAGTGAGAAAGGTAGAGAGGGAGTGAGAAAGGTAGAGAGGGAGTGAGAAAGGTAGAGAGGCAGTGAGAAAGGTAGAGAGGGAGTGAGAATGGTAGAGAGGGAGTGAGAATGGTAGTGAGGGAGTGAGAAAGGTAGAGAGGGAGTGAGAAAGGTAGAGAGGGAGTGAGAAAGGTAGAGAGGCAGTGAGAAAGGTAGAGAGGGAGTGAGAAAGGTAGAGAGGGAGTGAGAAAGGTAGAGAGGGAGTGAGAAAGGTAGAGAGGCAGTGAGAAAGGTAGAGAGGGAGTGAGAATGGTAGAGAGGGAGTGAGAATGGTAGTGAGGGAGTGAGAAAGGTAGAGAGGGAGTGAGAAAGGTAGAGAGGGAGTGAGAAAGGTAGAGAGGCAGTGAGAAAGGTAGAGAGGGAGTGAGAATGGTAGAGAGGAAGTGAGAATGGTAGTGAGGGAGTGAGAAAGGTAGAGAGGGAGTGAGAAAGGTAGAGAGGGAGTGAGAAAGGTAGAGAGGGAGTGAGAAAGGTAGAGAGGGAATGAGAAAGGTAGAGAGGGAGTGAGAATGGTAGTGAGGGAGTGAGAAAGGTAGAGAGGGAGTGAGAAAGGTAGAGAGGGAGTGAGAAAGGTAGAGAGGGAGTGAGAAAGGTAGAGAGGGAATGAGAAAGGTAGAGAGGGAATGAGAAAGGTAGAGAGGGAATGAGAGAGGTAGAGAGAAAGGTAGAGAGGGAATGAGAGAGGTAGAGAGGGAGTGAGAACGGTAGAGGGAGTGAGAAAGGTAGAGAGGGAGTGAGAAAGGTAGAGAAGGAGTGAGAAAGGTAGAGAGGGAGTGAGAAAGGTAGAGAGGGAGTGAGAAAGGTAGAGAGGGAGTGAGAAAGGTAGAGAGGGAGTGAGAAAGGTAGAGAGGGAGTGAGAAAGGTAGAGAGGGAGTGAGAAAGGTAGAGAGGGATATGAGAGAGGTAGAGAGGGAGTGAGAACGGTAGAGGGAGTGAGAAAGGTAGAGAGGGAGTGAGAAAGGTAGAGAGGGAGTGAGAAAGGTAGAGAGGGAGTGAGAAAAAGGTAGAGAGGGAATGAGAGAGGTAGAGAGGGAGTGAGAAAGGTAGAGAGGGAGTGAGAGAGGTAGAGAGGGAGTGAGAAAGGTAGAGAGGGAGTGAGAAAGGTAGAGAGGGAGTGAGAAAGGTAGAGAGGGAGTGAGAAAGGTAAAGGGTAAAATAGAGAGAGAGACCCCATTGTGATTCTGGTCTCTTCTGTCGACTTATTCTGATCCTGAATGGATCAGGAAGGAAGCTGACGTGTGTTTTTAGGGGTAAATGTCACCATCGCCAGGCAACATGGGTCCTCTGCTCTGCTCCTTATGGCCAATGCTGATCTGTGCCAGTATGACCTGGCGTGGGCAGTGACTGTTTCTTCACCTCTCAGCATTCAGTTCACCCTGTCCTCTCAAAGGGACACAGGGACACTCCACTCCATCCAGGCCCACCCAGTACCTTGGCTTATTTTTCAGCCTTTTGTTCAGGGTCTCGGCATCTCACTCAAAGACACGTCTGGGATTTGAACCCGACAACAGCCTAGTCATGAAATCCACCTCAACCCTCCTCACAAACAACAGCATCTTGTTTGTTTTTCCTTGTCCACCAGTCGTTGTTTCATTTAAAAAGCTACACCAGTGAAGCCAGGTGGATTAGAGGACAGGAGCTCTAAAAAACTAAAAACAATGCTCACATCCCCAAACGAGCTCTGTCTCTGGGTAAATATCACATCACGAAGAAGACACCCACACACATTGAGTCGCCTTGCTGCTCCCAATGTTATCGTCTACACAGCAACCAACTAATAACTAACGAGAGGGGAAAGGAGCTCGGTGTCCACCATAGACAGCCTAGATAAAAACAGTATTAAACCAATTGAAGCGTAGCTTCATGATGTCTGTTCAGTATTACACAGGGAGGGAAGCCAGCAATAACAAGCTAGCTAGTAACCCCGGAAAAACTCAGATGATTCAACTCATTGATTAGTTGACAAGTTTTTAGCATTTATTTTTGATTATTTATACTTTTGATATTGAACACTGCACTGTTGGGTAGGACTTGCAAGTTAAGTATTTCACTGTACTTGTGACAAATAAAACTTGACACTTGAATCAGTTGGGAAACACTGTATTAGTGGATGCTGAAAGTAACAGGCTATGATGCTAGTCATCCATAGCCATCAGTGTATTAATGAATGCTAACTGCTAAGTATCCATTAGTGTATTAGTGGATGCTAACTGCTAAGCATCCATCAGTGTATTAGTGGATGCTAACTGCTAAGCATCCATCAGTGTATTAGTGCATGCTAACTGCTAAGGATCCATCAGTGTATTAGTCGATGCTAACTGCTAAGCATCCATCAGTGTATTAGTGGATGCTAACTGCTAAGCACTAAATAGACGCCTCCCTCACTGATTATTTAGTATGTGAGAGAATCTGTCTCTCATAGCAGTAAGAAGATAATTTGCATAATTACTCTGGGGACAGTTCCCCTTTGGAATCTATGACAAGCTGAGATCCTGTGCTGTAAGTAGAAGTCCTTTTCACTCTGAGCTAAAGAGTTCAGTCAAGCTAAAAGAAGACCAAGGTTCTACACCGCATTGAAGTCAGACTCACTATACTGTATCAATCTCATGACCCCAAGTCCATGCCAGTATTTTCCCCATCTGGCACCATCACACTGTAGCCTATATGCTCTGAAGTCTGTGACAGTGTTCTGAGCTAGAGGGATCTGGTCCAGTTTTGTAGAGTAAACTCATCTGAGAAGAATATCCCTCCCTAGTTAATGCTAGATCTGTGTTTCCCACGGGACCTTGGTCATTGGCATGAGCCAGCTCTGCTCCATGAGATGAACCTCTTCTCTGTCCTGTGCAAACTGAACCCTGCTTTGAGAGGGCAAGCCTTTAATCGAACTTCAAAGAAGCCCAGCTAAGCTAATGGGAAGCGGGAGGAGGGTGATTGGGGGATTTATTTTCCATTTTAGTACAGTGTACGACCACCTCCATTCTGTAATTTATCTCCATTGCTCATGTGCTTCTCCATACCAGCTAATTGACTTCACACAGTTAGAGACTGCCAAGCCAGTCTAATTACCGCTCTCTTCCTACATTGACTATACAGCTCTCACTAGACAAAGGTCTACAGTGTGTGTGTGTGACATCATTGGTCGTGTGACGTTAGTAGACATTTTTGCAGGGATGTTTTAGGGAAGGATACAGGGAAATATAGGGTTGCTTATGCAGTCAGTCAGTCAGTTACACAGGGAGGAGACAGTGGACATCTATTCAGTGACCCTGGGAATCCAAGCGGTCTTAATTATGTGCTAATTAGATAGCACCAGGACTTGGCCACTAACATGGAAGGGCCTCATTAAAGAACCTGTGGTGGCAGCCTCTCCCTGTAACACCTCTGCATTCCATGCTCATTTAGAGAGGATTTACTGTGTTTTGGAAATCAGTGCTCTAATTTGATGGTTGTTTAGTACAGGTGTGTGTTTAGAATAGATGGGGGGGAGGGGTCCGTGTCCACCCATACCATCAATCAGTCCCCTATAATCAGTCCCCTGAGATTTATCAAACTGCTTCGCCCATTTCTAATTTCACCTCTCCTATTGCTGTAAATGCAGACATTTGACTAAATTGAAGCCTCAGGGCTATTGCCAGCGTTTTAAGGACTCAGTCTTTATCTGCTGTCTGATGGATCTGAGTAGACGAGACAGTGGAGGGATGGAGGGAGACAGTGGAGGGATGGAAGGAGACAGTGGAGGGAGAGAGGGAGACAGTGAGAGGGGTGGAGACAGCAATCCCATGTGTGATTGCCTCATCATTCTCTCTCTCTCGCTTTGACTCTCCCCCAGTTTTTTATGATTGCCGTCTCACCCCCCACCACTCTAATGCCCAGGTGACGAGACACAAAGGAGCCCATTATGTTCCATAGGAGCCTGGCTGTCCAGCGATATGCTAGCTGCCTCATAGCGTAGCGGGATGCTGTCTGTGTTGCACGCACGCACGCTCTCCAGAGATATGACAGTGCAAGCTAATGCCACCTTACAGTCAGGCAGAGACTGCCCTGTCAGAGAGAGTGAGATTACTCAGTCCTAGTTTAATTACAACAATCAGCACCCTCCATTGTCCATACTTAACCCTCCCTGTGAGGATGGTGTGTGTGTGTGTGTGTGTGTGTTTGTGTGTGTGTGTGTGTGTGTGTGTGTGTGTGTGTGTGTGTGTGTGTGTGTGTGTGGGTGTGTGTGTGTGTGTGTGTGTGTGTGTGTGTGTGTGTGTGTGTGTGTGTGTGTGTGTGTGTGTGTGTGTGTGTGTGTGTGTGGGTGGGTGGGTGGGTGGATGGGGGGGGGGGAATGGAGCCAGGACACATTCCTTGGGGGTTGTAGTAAAGACCTCCCTGGTAACCTAACATGGGAACAGAGCAGACCTGACTTCGGGAATGGGGGTATAGTCTCTCAGCTGTGTTTGTGTGTGTGTAATGTGGTTCCATAACTCATAATGCATAGAATAGTTTTCTGGGAACATGGGACCACAGGCCTGAGGTTTACCAGTTCAATGCTTTTCTTTCCCTGACCTACATTCCTCACTAAAATGTCCATCGACTTACACAATGTGTAAAGAGGCCTGTTTCTTTTGGCCATAGACCTTCCTACCGCAGTCATAACTGGACTGGTTCAATTTGAGTAAAATACCATTCATACTAAGAAAATAACATTCATACTCAATACTAGGGTTGCAAAGGGTCGGAAACTTTACGGTAAATTTCTGGAACCTTTCCGGAAATTTTCCATGGGAAGTTAAGCCTGGGAATTTGGGAAATTTTGCTTAAATTCATCAAAAAAGTTAGCTTATAACAGTGAACCTTTTTTTGTGGGACACACAAGGCAATTCTAGTCTTGTGGCGTATTTTGGTTAAACTATCCCCAATTCAATGGATTGGTGATAGTCCATCACATGTACAGCTGATTATCAAGATCTTGAACACTAATGAGATGCTAATGATTCTACTACACTGTCTGAGCCAAGGACTACATGCTTTCTGGTAAGTTTTGATTACAATACTGGGTGGGGTGAATATATTTTATATTATTTTTTGTTAAATAGTAGCCTACAGCAAAGTGTGTTTAAAGCATTTCTAACTTGGTAACAATTTCTGCTAGTTAGTTTTTGTTACCATGTGGGTTTTAGCTGAGCCTGCTAACTGAGGAGTGGTCTCAATTTTGTATTTTTTTTATTTAACTAGGCAAGTCAGTTAAGAACAAATTCTTATTTACAATGATGGCCTACCAGGGAACAGTGGGTTAACTGCCTTGTTCAGGGGAAGAATGACAGATTTTTACCTTGTCAGCTTAGGGATTGATCCAGCAACCTTTCGGGTACTGGCCCAACGCTCTAACCTCTAGGCCACCTGCCCATTCTAAAAGATGTATCTTACAAAGGAGTTGTTTAATCTAACTGCTTAACTATTTATCTGTACAGGGAATTGTATTTGGGTTTAAAAAAAAAAAAAAAATCTAATCTTTACAGGAAAATGCCCTGGGCACTATCTGATGTGTGGAGACATTTCACTGCTACTAATGTAGAAGGAAAAGCTGTGTACATTTGCAAATACTGTGCAAAATCATATGTGAAGAATGCAACAAAGATGCAGAATCATCTGGCCAAGTGCAAAAAGTTCCCACAGCGCTCACAACAAGCAACCTCTGACAAAAGTCCCTCTACTTCTATTTGAGGTGAAAATGATTAATCAGACACCTTATCGATAGCGACAGCTCGTGGTCCTCCTGGAATCAGGTTTTTTGACTCAATGGAGGAACGCTCTTCTTGAGCTGTGTATGCAACTGAATCACCTCTGATGCTCACAGGCAAGGTGTATTGGGAGAGATTTCTGAATGTTCTTCACCCAGCATACACCCCTCCAACCAGACATGCTTTATCTACACATTTGCTGGATGCAGAGTTCAACAGAGTTCAAGTGAAGGTCAAGCAAATCATAGAGAAAGCAGACTGTATTGCAATCACTTCTGATGGGTGGTCGAATGTTCGTGGGCAAGGAATAGTTAACTACATCATCTCCACCCCTCAACCAGTATTCTACAAGAGCACAGACACAAGGGACAACAGGCACACCGGTCTCTACATTTTAGATGAGCTGAAGGCAGTCATCAATGACCTTGGACCACAGAAGGTATTTGCACTGGTGACAGACAATGCTGCGAACATGAAGGCTGCTTGTTCTAAAGTGGAGGAGTCCTACCCTCACATCACGCCCATTGGCTGTGCTGCTCATGCACTGAATCTGCTCCTCAAGGACATCATGGCACTGAAAACAATGGATACACCCTACAAGAGAGCCAAGGAAATAGTTAGGTATCTGAAGGGTCATCAAGTTATAGCAGCAATCTACCTCACCAAGCAAAGTGAGAAGAATAAGAGCACCACATTGAAGCTTCCCAGCAACACCCATTGGGGTGGTGGTGTTATCATGTTTGACAGTCTCCTGGGGGGGAAGGAGTCTCTCCAAGAAATGGCCATATCACAGTCTGCTGATATGGATAGCCCTATCAAGAGGATCCTCCTGGATGATGCATTTTGGGAGAGAGTGGTAAGCAGCCTGAAACTCCTGAAACCTATAGCGGTAACCATTACACGGATTGAGGGAGACAATGCCATCCTGCCTGATGTTCAGACTCTGCTTGCAGATGTAAGAGAAGAAATCTGTACTGCCCTGCCCACTTCACTGATGCTCCAAGGAGAGGAAACTGCAATTCTGATATACATCCAAAAGCGTGAAGACTTCTGCCTGAAGCCCAAACACGCCGCAGCGTACATGTTGGAACCCAAGTATGGTGGCAAGAGCATCCTGTCTGGTGCATAGATCAACAAGGCCTATGGTGGCATCACTACCGTGTCTCGCCACTTTGGCCTGGATGAGGGCAAGGTTCTTGGCAGTCTGGCGAAGTACACTTCCAAGGGCTTTGGGATGAGATGCAATATGGCAGTCGTGCCAACATATCTCATCAGCCACCTGGTGGAAGGGACTTTGTGGATCTGAGACTCTTTCCCCTGTTGGCTCCATCATCCTCCAACTCCCACCAACGTCAGCCGCCTCAGAGTGCAACTGGTCCTTGTTTGGGACCACACACACCAAAGCACACTACAGGCTGACCATTACAAAGGATGAAAAATTGATGGCCATCTGGGAAAATTTGAGGCTTTTTGAGCCTGAAAACGAGCCATCCTCAACAAGGTTGGAAAGTGATAGTGAAGATGAGGCCTCGGAGTCTCATGTTCAAGAGGTGGACATTGAGGAGGTCCAGGGAGAAGACACAGAAGCCTGAGAGGAAGACAACCAAAGTTTAGTTTTTAGACTAACGTTTTTGGGAGATGCGATGGATCGTTGGGATCATTCAATATTCCCTTTATTTTGTTGTTCAGTGATTTCATCCCATGTGTGAGTCAACTCATTTAATTAAAGTTCAATTCGTAACTAAATCGTTTTTATATTTATATTTGAAGGATTTAATTATTTGCAATTATGTCTACTTATAAGGTAAAAGGTTTATGTTTCTCTCTCCGTATGATATGGTAAATATATACACTGCAAAAAAACAACTACATTTAAATGGTATTTATTCATGAAGATTCATCTCAAGATGACGGACGAACAGGTGAAAACAATTGATTTTCAAAGAGCTCACCGTTTTGGTGGCAGAGCAGAGGGAAGGCCCCGTCTGATTGTAGCTATGCTAACCCACTACAAAAGGAGAATTGCCTTGTTACAACAGGGTAGGGAATTGAAGAACACCCCATCCTCTATTAATGAACAATTTCCTCATGAAATAGTGGAGATACGATGTGCCCTGTACCCCACTTCCAAAAGGCTCCGTGCAGAAAAGCAGAGGTTTATCTAGTGGTGATTAAATTATATGTAAATAATCAAATGTTCAAGGACTGGAAGATGACAAAGTGGCTGTGAGTGTAGCTACCTCCTGTTGAAGTAGTCCCGGATACGAATTTGCCCCACATTACACAGTACAAATATGGATTCATTGTTTTTTTACAAAAACATTTTTGTTGTTGTTGCATGAACGACTGTTTTGTTTTTAGTCATGCATTATGGAACCGTGGACTTAAAATAAGGTTGGATTTATGGTAATACAGAATGGGTATGATGAACTTATCCTTTTATTTTGGCAATATGTAATTTTGGACTACATGGACGTAATATCAGTTTTTGATTTAAGAGAATGTGAGGATGGGTAAGGCTGACCTTTTTATTCTTCATGATTTTTATTTATTTGAAGATTGTACATTTGAAATACCAAGGTAGTTTTTTGTTTGTTTAATATGATTTGTCCTAATTGTAGAGGTTGTGTGTATTATGACTTAAAAGCTGTTATATAGTGTGACCCATGTTCGCCGATGTGAATCAGAATGATTTGCTTTTAAAATAAAACTTCATAAATATAAATATACTGTATGTATTATAGGGCTAGGATAAAGGATTATATCATCAAAAGCCTGCCTAGGTTCTCTATTGGAATAGGCCTATATGATCCTAAAATAATTGCATTTACAAAATTGCATTTACATAATTACATTTAAAAAATACATCTCAATATAAAAAATATCAAGTCTAATTAGTCTATATAGGGCAAATAATGATGATCCACACTTTTTTGAATATATATATAAAATAATATATTGAGCTCACAAGCAACAAAATAATCTATTATTATGGTGGGAGATTATAATAAGGTTTTAAGTACCTCAATGGATCGTAAAGGAAATCATTCTACAAACTATCACCCTCAAGCACTTAAGGAGATCACAAAGATTATGTATACATTATAACTAGTTGATATATGGAGAGTGAAAAACCCTGACCTAGGGAGATATACATGGAGGAGGCTTAAAGCAGCCGTCTTGATTACTTCCTAGTCTCGTTCTTGCTGGCATCAAAAGTAAAAATATATATATATATTAATAGGAGACCGAATGCGATCAGACCACCATCTAATTGGCCTCCATATAACTCTCACAAAATTTCCACGTGGACGGGGATATTGGAAAATTAATCAAAGCCTATTGGACGACAATTGTTCTTAAATTAAACAAAATAATTCATAACTGACTTTTTTTATACAACATATGTACAGCAGAACCCCTTATTGTATGGGACACTTTCAAATGTACTTTTAGAGGCCATTCAATGCAATACTCATCATTTAAACAAAATCAGTTTAGGTCAAAAGAGATTAGACTGATAAAGGAAATAGAGGAAGTAACAGTGCAGGTAGATGGTAATGGAACTGTACTATAGAGGCACAAAATAGGTTAGAGGAAAAACAAAAAGAAATGGAGGTACTTATTCAAGAACGATCAAGTGTAATGTATTACAAAAATAAAACAAATTGGATAGAAAATGGGGGAAAATGCACAAACGTTTTCTTGAATCTTCAACACAGAAATTCCACCAAAAATAATTTACAGAAACTCATTACAAGTGATGGAGTTATCCATGATTCACCAAATTATATTTTGAAAGAGGAAGCAAAATATTTTAAGCTAATGTTTTATTTTCAGTCTCCTCCATTTTCACTGAATGATGTTAACTGAAAGGATTTATTTCCTAATAATAATGTAAAATTAACAAATTTACAGAAAGACCGGTGTGAAGGCCAACTTACAGAAGAGGCACTTTTTGAGGCAATCAAATATTTTCAGTCTGGAAAAACACCAGGGCTTGATGGTATACCAGTAGAGGTTTATCAGGCCTTTTTTGATGTACTCAAAGATCCATTATTAGCATGTTTTAATTACCCTTATACAAATGGTAGACTTTCAGGTACTTCACAAGATGCTCTGATATCATTACTACTGAAACAGGACCCAGGTGGTAAGTATAAAGATCCAGTCCATTTAAAAACTCTAACACTTCAATGTTGTGATGCGAAAATCCTGGCGAAATACATAGCATATAGAATAAAAAAGGTTATACCAGATATTGTTCATTCTGATCAGATAGGTTTTTTACATGGACGATATATTGGAAATAATATACAACAATTACTTGAAACAATTGAACATTATGAAACATTGAAGATACCAGGTTTGGTCTTCATAGCTGATTTTGAAAAGGTATTTGATAAAGTACGATTAGATATATATATAAATGCCTGGAATACTTTAATTTTGGTGAATCTCTTATACAATGGGTTAAAGTGATGTACAGCAACCCCAGATGTAAAATAATAAACAATGGTTACATATCAGAAAGTATTTAGCTTTTAAGAGGAGTAAAACAAGGCTGTCCGTTGTCTCCATATCTATTTATTATGGTCATTGAAATGCTAGCTATTATTAAAATGAGATCCAAAAAGAACATCAAGGGGTTAGAAATTCAATGTGCCAATGTATGCTGATGACTCTAGTTTTTCCAAAGTCCACAATCTGGATCCCTGCACAGTCTGATTGAAGATCTTGATCACTTTTCTAGCCTCTCTGGATTAAAACCTCATTATGACAAGTCTACCATATTACATATTGCATCGTTAAAAAATGCAGTGTTTACTCTACCTTGTGGTTTACCAATAAAATGGGTGGATGGTGAAGCAGACATACTTGGTATTCACATTCACAAAAAATATAAATGAACTTACCACAATTAATTTCAATAGAAAGTTAGCAAAAATAGATAAGATTTTGCAACCATGGAGAGGTAAATACTTGTCTATTTATGGAATAATTACATTGGTTAACTGATCCTATCACCGTTTACTTACTTACCAATGGCATTGCCTACTCCAGATGGTTCATTTTTTAAATCATATGAGCAAAAGATATGACATTTTATTTCGATTGCTAAATGTTTAAAAATTGTATTATATTGATTAATGATATTATGCATAGAAATGGAGGAGTTTACATGCACTTAGGTTGGAGTCATTAAAACTCATTTTTCAACCACTCCACAAATTTCTTGTTAACAAACTATAGTTGTGGCTAGTTGGTTAGGACATCTCCTTTGTGCATGACACAAGTCATTTTTCCAACAATTGTTTACAGACAGATTATTTCACTTATAATTCACTGTATCACAATTCCAGTGGGTCAGAAGTGCACATACACTAAGTTGACTTTGCCTTTAAACAGTTGTAAAATTCCAGAAAACGATGTCATGGCTTTAGATGCTTCTGATATTTTAATTTACATAAATTCTAGTCGATTGGAGGTGTACCTGTGGATGTATTTCAAGGCCTACCTTCAAACACAGTGCCTCTTTGCTTGACATCATGGGAAAATCAAAACAAATCAGCCAAGACCTCAGAAGAAAAATTGTAGACTTCCACAAGTCTAGTTCATCCTTGGGAGCAATTTCCAAATGCCTGAAGGCAGCACGTTCATCTGTACAAACAATCGTACGCAAATATAAACACCATGGGACCACTCACCCGTCATACCGCTCAGGAAGGAGACGTGTTCTGTCTCCTAGAGATGAATTTACTTTGGTGCAAAAAGTGCACATCAATCCCAGATGAACAGCAAAGGACCTTGTGAAGATGCTGGAGGATACAAAAGTATCTATATCCACAGTAAAACGAGTCCAATATTGACGTAACCTGAAAGGCTGCTCACCAAGGAAGAAGCCACTGCTCCAAAACCACCATAAAAAAGCCAGACTACAGTTTGCAACTGCACATGGGGACAAAGATCATACTTTTTGGAGAAATGTCCTTGGGTCTGATGAAACAAAAATAGAACTGTTTGGCCATTATGACAATCGTTATGTTTGGAGGAAAAAGGGGGAGGCTTGCAAGCTGAAGAACACCATCCCAATTGTGAAGCACAGAGGTGGCAACATCATGTTGTGGGGTGCTTTGCTGCAAGAGGGACTGGTGCACTTCACAAAATAGATGGCATCATGAGTTAAAGCTTGGTCGCAAATGGGTCTTCCAAATGGACAATGACTCCAAGCATACTTCCAAAGTTGTGGCAAAATGGCTTAAGGACAACAAAGTCAAGGTATTACAGTGGCCATCACAAAGCCCTGACCTCAATCCTATAGAAAATGTGTGGGCAGAACTGAAAAAGCGTGTGCGAGCAAAGAGGCCTACAAACCTGACTCAGTTACAACAGCTCTGTCAGGAGGAGTGGGCCAATATTCACCCAACTTATTGTGGGAAGCTTGTGGAAGGCTACCAGAATCGTTTGACCCTATGTTAAAACAATTTAAAGGCAATGCTACCAAATACTGATTGAGTGTATGTAAACTTCTGACCCACTGGGAATGTGATGAAAGAAATCAAAGCTGAAATAAATCATTCTCTCTACTATTATTCTGACATTTCACATTCTTAAAATAAAATAGTGATCCTAACTGACCTAAGACAGGGAATTCTTACTAGGATTAAATGTCAGGAATTGTGAAAGTCTGAGTTTAAATGTATTTGGCTAAAGTGTATGTAAACTTCAGACTTACACTGTATGCAGTTAATGAAAATGCATGGGAATATCTGCTCAATCCAAATTTACAACTAACTATTTGCAGCACTACGACACAAATGGAGTAGGCAAGTGGAAAAGGGAGAAGGTAGGGAACTTGTTTCCCTACCATAAATTAAAGATACCAATTGGCTGAAAGGAACTGGCATAAATAGAAAAATATATCAGTTTCATTTGAGGACAAAAATGTTGACAGCTGCCCCATACAGGTTGCAAAATAAATGGGAAGAGATTTCTGATGTACCAATTCCATGGCACATGGTTTGTGAACTGGTACAAAAAACTACACTTGACTCAACACTTAGTTTTTCAATTTAAATTATTATTAAAAATTATTTCCACCAACAGACTGCTGTATATATGGGGCATACAACATCTCAGCAGACTTTGTTGCGACGAGACCTAATCAAGAAATCACTTATTCTGTTATTGAGAAACAGAGAAACAATGGGTATTGATGCTAACAACACTATAACTGGGGTCCTGTCAAAGCACATCCTTCCCACCCTGAGGAAGACGGCTTGCATCTCTCTCTCTCACACACACTTCTAAAGAACAAACCGCTGGAGCCTGAGCTGATACTCAGAGAAGGATCCTGTTCACACACCAGGGAATGTCCCCTCCCCCTCCCCCGAGGGGATGCCTGGATTCCCCTCCTCCTTCAGGATGAAGAACATTCCCCAAACGTCCTCCATCTGCCTGAACTTCTGTTGTTCCTCCAAGGCAGCAACACTGCCAGCCATTGTGTTATGTTCTCCTGTTATTCATGTATGCATCTGGAGACTTGGTGATTCAAGCCAATTAATATTTCACCTTTGTCTCACATGACAGTTCCTCTACCAATGGAGCCTATAGCCCCCCCCCCCCCCCCGAACAACAATGCTGTCACACAGCCCAGAAATGTCTAAACTGTCCTCCTACACACACTCTCGCTGGGGGCATGCTTTCCATCACAGTCACCGGTACCTGTCAGATAGTTTTGAAAGGGATGATGGATCTTTCTCATTTACCCACTGGTGGTTATGCGTTTAGAGTTCCCAACTGTTTAAGAATGTTGGAGGATGGTCTAAATTACGTTTCGTGAATGTCCTGTGTGTGGTGTGTGTTCCCTCCGACATTGTACTGTGCTGACCCAGATGTTTCTCCTCTCCACAGGCAAGGTTCTGAATACAGACCTGCGTCACTACCTCAGCCTGCAGTTCCAGAAAGGTTCGCTGGACCACAAGCTCCAGCAGGTGATCAGAGATAACCTGTACCTGCGCACCATTCCCTGTGAGTAGTAATGCCCCGGGCTTCCCCCCTGTTTTATTCTCAGAGTTTCCTGTCTACTCCACATGTGTCTGCTCGTTAACGGCTGTTCCATGTGAGTAGGACACCTTTAGATCTCAAGACTGACGGTCACTAGCACTTCAGTAGCCAAGCAATCCTATTTGGCCCTGCCATCAGATAGAAATGCCCCCTTCACAGGTGTCCATTAATCAGCAGAGCAGTTTGCTTTTCCCAAAAGACATGCTACTTCTCCCATGAGGACACAGTGCTTGACATTCATTGGAACCATCCTCCTCAGAACCCTCCGCTTGTGTCTGGATTGATGAAGAGAGTGATTAGAGGAAGAGTGACATGTCAATCACACTCCTTCATTTTCACAGTTCCATCTCTCTGTCCCTCATTCCTTTTCTCTCCTCATGGCGCTGTGTGTTTAATTGTGGATTCTTCTTCTCTCCTAACTGGGGGCATTCTATGCCACATCTCTGAGGTCTACAAAGCAGCCGTCAAACCTTCACTATAAAGGCCATCAACTTCACACATAACTACTCTTTGATAGATGAGATAGGAGCTCTCTCACTCCATTTTCCAATACTAATATGTAGGCCTTGGAAGTTAATCTCCAGAATATAATATGCATGTAATTATGTTTAATTAATATATATTTCCATAGTAACCTAATTCCTTCTAAGTACTTGGTGCCAACTCTATGCTTCATCCACCCACTATGAATGACTCCCCTGTGTTTGAGCATGTGTCTCTGGGCCTTTAAAACAAGGACTCCACTTAATGACTCCCCTGTGTTTGAGCATGTGTCTCTGGGCCTGTAAAACAATGACTCCACTTAATGACTCCCCTGTGTTTGAGCATGTGTCTCTGGGCCTGTAAAACAATGACTCCACTTAATGACTCCCCTGTGTTTGAGTGTGTGTCTCTGGGCCTTTAAAACAAGGACTCCCCTTATTGACTCCCCTGTGTTTGAGTGTGTGTCTCTGGGCCTTTAAAACACAGGGATAAATAAGTGGTGTGGGAAAGCGTGTTATTTGTATACCCTAGTGGTTTTAAATGGACAAAAGGGCAAATTGGTGGGATTCAAAGTACAAAGTGCAGATTTTCTACGCTACTCTGCCGAATTACATGGCAATTACTCCCAATTTCACAATTTATTAATGCTACAGGACACATTTATATAATCTTTGAGTCACTATTTTAATTAGCATATAAAACGTTTCTAATTTGTGACTTTGTTATGAGGGAGAGCCACCCATCCTCTCCTGAACGGCAGATTTTCTCATGTGGAAATATAATGCTGATGAATAATTGTGAATAACAGGCAACTAAATAAATAGCTGATGTTCATTTTCACTAGATGGATACAGTATAACTGTTTAGTGTCTGTCAGTTTCATGAGTTAATGCATTGTTAATGTTCTCCATATATAAATCACGAGGGGCTATATTACGACGACTGCGGACATTAATGGTAAATACTGTTTTGTGAAAAAATTTATAAAAAAGCCATACAAATTCTGAGAGGAAAATGTACTACGGTAAGTAAGTACGCCAGGCTCTAATGCAGCTCATATTGAATTACTATGGCTGTACAGTCATACCCTGTAGCATTTCAAGCATTGACCCTAGTCCAAGCCTAGTTTGTCTCTAGTGCATTGCTGTTTGTTTCTGCCTCCTCTTCAGTGCTAGGGGTTATATTTTGACTGGTGGTGCAGGTCAGCATATGACCCATGTCGCCACTGCTTAGCCACTGATGTTTGTGTGACTGTGAATGGCGTTTCACTGTGCATGGAGCCGCTGCCTTTCCTCTGCTGTGTGACTGTGACTATGGCCTTCCACAATGCATGGAGCCGCTGCCTATCCTCTGCTGTGTGACTGTGACTATGGCCTTCCACAATGCATGGAGCCGCTGCCTATCCTCTGCTGTGTGACTGTGACTATGGCCTTCCACAATGCATGGAGCCGCTGCCTATCCTCTGCTGTGTGACTGTGACTATGGCCTTCCACAATGCATGGAGCCGCTGCCTATCCTCTGCTGTGTGACTGTGACTATGGCCTTCCACAATGCATGGAGCCGCTGCCTATCCTCTGCTGTGTGACTGTGACTATGGCCTTCCACAATGCATGGAGCCCGAATGCTCTCGGAGTCTCTCCCTGGGATCCAGAATGGTTGCTTGGCCCCGCTCTGCCTCTCCTCATCGCAGCCCTCTAAATGGCAGCTCAGAGAGAGGAGCGTGACCTCTCCCCAGTCCCCTCCTGAACACACAGGCAGAGACATCATTAAAGGTCACGAGAAAGAAGGGAAGAGAAAAGACAGAAAAGGAAGGAAGGAGAGTCAGTGCCAGGGGTCCAAATCACCACATAATCCTTGAAGCTTGGCTGAACCCTCTGCCTCCTCTTCTCCTCTGGGCAGTAATATCCGTAGTGGCACCACAGTAAGCTCTGAGGCTCACTGGGAGATAACAAAGAGAGAAGGATGACAAAACTGTATAAGAAAAAGTGCCCCAGGTATTCAATCCAAAGAATAGTTTTCTCTTAAGAAGATTTAAGTATCTTTTTCTAAGCCTGTGAAACAAGACTGCATAACCATGAACATAGATAGCTTTTCCGTTAATAGGGAATATCTACTCGGAGTGGAAAAAACATTAGGAACCTAATGTTCCATCTTAATATTGAGTTGCATCCCCACCCCCCCCATTTGCCCTCAGAACAGCCTCAATCCGTTGGGGCATGGACTCCACAAGGTATCGAAAGTGTTCCGCAGGGATGTTGGCCCATTTTGACTCCAACACTCCCTACAGTTGTGTGAAGTTGGCTGGATGTCCCCTGGGTACCAGACCATTTTTGATACACACATGAAATTGTAAACCATGAAAAACCCAACTGTGATGCAGTTCTTGACACACTCAAACCGGTGTGCCTTGTTCAAGGGCACTTAAATCTTTTGTCTTGCCCATTCACCATCTGAATGGCGCACACACATTCTTGGAATAGGAGTTATCTATTGGAAGCCAGACACGACAGGGTCAGGTCTCAATGTGAATATGTGTGATAGCCTTCCAGTGGTTCTCCTTGTCTTCTTGTAAGCAGCTTAAGCAGCTGGCAGTGTTTCACGGTGGTGACGCTTCGCTGTGTAAACAGATACACTAATTGTTTTTTTTCTTGGACTCTGTCTGTCTGTCTCTCTGTCTGCCTCTCTGTCTGTCTGTCTGTCTGTCTGTCTGTCTGTCTGTCTGTCTGTCTGTCTGTCTGTCTGTCTGTCTGTCTGTCTGTCTGTCTGTCTGTCTGTCTGTCTGTCTGTCTGTCTGTCTGTCTGTCTGTCTCTCTGTCTCTCTGTCTCTCTGTCTCTCTGTCTCTCTGTCTCTCTGTCTCTCTGTCTCTCTGTCTCTCTGTCTCTCTGTCTCTCTGTCTGTCTGTCTGTCTCTGTGTTCCACTGTCTGGGTTGTTCCACAACAATACGCTACCTAATGCAGAAAAGTGCCAATTCATCTTCACTAGATCCACTCCAAATAACCTAATACCTTTTAATGATGTTTGCGTTTTTGTGCTGCTGTTCAGTATTGTTTTGGTTCGATAGTTTCATTTCTTCAAAGGTGACATTTTTGAGAACATTAACAGAACATTTTTCGCTCACCTCCCGCTCCTCCCTCACCTCCCTCACTTTTTACCCTGATCCCAGCACTAACTTTTCTCTGGTGTCTACTTCAAACGACCCGTTCTTGATTATCCTCTCTCCTCTACCTCAAAAGACAGACTGAATCCTTGATTCTTCCCCTCTGGTGAGTCAGATTGTTACATGAGAAAGACTGAGCCATGTAACTCTCAAGCAGGACTGTCAACATCTCAGTACACTAAATTGTAGGAATATTGGCAGAAGCCTATCACAAAATCTGTCCTGAAACCAGTTTTCCAAGCGCAAACACAAGAATACAGTATTCTGTTTTTCCTGTTTCTCTGTTCAAGGATTCTCATATTACTGTCTTTGTTGCTCCTTTGGTCTCTGATTCGACCTCTGATAGAATTCAATAGTCTACTTTATCAGATGAACAGGATGGAGGGAGTGAATATGGAGGAAAGGAGGGAGGGAGATAGAGGGAGGTTCAGGAGAGATAGTATTAAAGGAGTCCATTTGGGCTCCTGTCAGGTTGTAGTTCACTCGAGGTTAACACCCAATTATATCTGAGCCATGTCCCCTGATGCGTAAAATGTTTCCAATATATTTATACTTGTTTCAATGTATTTCGGATGAGGGGATCAACTTGTTAAAAGCACCAGCTTGTTGGCGTCAACTGCAGTACAAAGGCAGTTACAGCAGATGATATTTTAATGACTGCTCCATGCTTGGTTTATACTGGCATGTAGTGTATAGTGCTGCAGTTTCCAGAACGAAAACCACAATTTTACGCAATTTAGGGTGAAGAATAAAGATGAAGGATGGAGAATGAAAGAACAGGAAGAAAAATAAAAAATGTCTGGAATGTTTTTCAACTGTTGCTTTTATATAGTTTGTTATTGTCAAAACCGAAAACGGGAAAAACCCATCTTCTCAGCTCTGGAGATGAACATACCTCAGAACTCCTTGAAACAACCCATCTTCTACCATTGTGTCACCCCAAACAAAAGTCAGTTGCAGTGTTCTTCATATCCCCCTCCCACTTTCATAATGGATTCCATTCTGCCCTCATTAGAATAATCTATTCATAGCTTAGTTGAAAATGGTTT
Source organism: Oncorhynchus kisutch (assembly GCF_002021735.2). Lineage (NCBI taxonomy): Eukaryota > Metazoa > Chordata > Actinopteri > Salmoniformes > Salmonidae > Oncorhynchus > Oncorhynchus kisutch. Next base: position 70,892,827 of record NC_034190.2, on the reverse strand, counting down.
CTATCCTTCTTCTGTGAATACATGGCTGGATCGGCATCTCGACTCTTCCCAATGGGAACTGTCTGTTATCCTCACTCTGTGTCTGTTGTGTTGTCTCTGGCAGGTACCACGCGGCAGCCCAGAGAGGGGGAGGTTCCTGGAGTGGACTATAACTTCATCAGTGTAGGGGAGTTCCGTGTGCTGGAGGAGAGCGGCCTGCTGCTGGAGAGTGGAACCTATGACGGTTGGTCTGAGCGTCTGGGAGGTGGACATTACAACACCCAGTAACACTATTCCCCACGACTTATGCATTGTTCGTTTACTCATTTATAGTACCTGCTGAGATGTCGCTGTCATCCAGGTCATCAGATAAACTCAATATAAACATGGCATTCATGCATTGTAAATGTGAAAGGAAGTAGGTCTAGCTTCCCAAGAGTTTCTTCCGGAGCAACATAGCATAGTCCCATTTAGCATTCAAAGTAGGTTGATGATTTCTCAGAAGCCAGCGGTCAGCATTGTGACAGAGAACCCTGGAGGACCCTCATAGCCAGTCATATCCAGACGTCACCAGTAGGATAAACAATACATCCTCACAGTGAGGACATATAGCAGGCTGATCTACATATGGCTGCTTCAACATCTCGGGATGTTACTTATTAATGTGGGCCCTTTTGACCTCTGGGGAATCTCCACCGGACAACTGAGGCATAGACACACACATGCACACCCACACACATGCACACCCACACAAATGCACACCCACACGCGTACACACCCACACGCGTGCACACGCAAACACATTTTCTCTCGCTCCCTCTCTCTCTCTCTCTCTCTTATGCTCATGAGATTGAGTTTTTGTTCACAAGGGAATGTGTAACGTTTTGTCAATGATCTCCCTGTGAGTCAATCTGTGACTTAGAGCCTGGTTTATTACCGGCAGCCCCATTCCTTTGGTCTGAGAGGAAGTCTATGCCAGGCTGGATGTATGTGTGGATGGTTGGCTTTTCCCATTGACCAAGCCGTCAGTGGGACTAATATCTGTGATCTCTGGACAGACAGGCAGGGCCTGATCACCTGTCGCTGTGTAGGTGATCTGTCAGGGAGTGACTAGGTCCAAGGTTACAGCTCTATGTATTACTGACTCTGGCCTCGACTGTTGGCCCTTGGTTGAGAGGAGGTTTGTGGTCAATGTTTTGGATGGACACAGGTCTTTCACTCTCTTTCCCTCCATCCCTCCCTCCCTCCCCCCTCCCTCCCAGAGTAGCTAACTCAAACTCAGGGAGGAAAGTGCCAACCAAGGTTGGAGCTGTTTTATTTCTCAATAGGCACAGAGAGGCTGAAAGGCCATGAGTAGCACTTTCTTGCAGTTGAGAGCTGTGCCTTGACTCCAGAGCAGGTTACGTGAGAGTCTATACACCAGGGTTCATAACTTGTCTTCCTCCTCTCTCTCTACCGCTCAGTATAGACGCCAGCCAGGGCAACATGAATTATAGAAGAGAGAATTGGCCAGAAAAGAAGCAATGATAGAAAAAATACTGAGATAAGAAATAATGTGTTTGTTTATGGAAGCTGTAGGCCTGACTCAGTGAGGTACTGATAGAGGAGCTGTACCTGTGATGTGATGCTGCTGTATTGTAGAGAGCACAGAGCAGCAGCTTATAGAGCACATCTTATTATAGAATAACTATCTTCAAAGTAATGACTCGGGACGTCGGGTTGTGAAATGAAAGCTTCTTTTAGTAATACTACTTGTTCACATTACATTGAACAGCTTTAGATTCTACAAAACAATATACGAAAGTTGCTGGCGAAAGACAGGATAATCACTTGTCACTTGTACATAACTGGCGCGTTCTCCGTTTTTCTACTACCTGTCGCAAGGCATTCTGGTACTTGCAGTCAATAGCATGATCCAATACTATCCAAAACAACATAAATATGTATGCAGTTCTCTCAATCTCCATCACACAAATTCGAATACAATTACATATGTATATAACTCTAAAGAAAATATATTTAGATACAGCTCAATTAATGAACTGTAAACATTAACTCTGTAACCTGTTAAAAGTTCCAACACGTATAGGTCTTTGAAGAGCTCCAGTAGAGCTGAGTATTACTGAAGATAAGAGCAGCCAGGGCAATGGGCCAGCTCACAGGACTGGGGAGGGAGGGAGAGGGTGAAGGTGCTGCACTGGAAAGACAAACAGAGGACAATCCCAGAGAGAAGGATTAAGAAAGGCTTCAATGCTGAGAAATGTCAGAGTAGAGTATGCGGAAGGATTTTCTGTGTTTCACTGTGGGTCTAAAAAGACCAACACATATTGTATGAAAGTATACAGACTCACTCGATGCCGTTAAAAGAATCCCCTTTATCACTCGATGCTGTTAAAAAGAATCCCCTTTATCACTACATGCAGCCATATTCTAATGTACATGGTGGCTGTGCATTGGCTAAATCGGGGACTTTGGGAAGTGCTTATTAGAGACAGTAGGTCTGGCCTTTAACACTGAAACCTCCGAGCTGGGAGCTGCTGTAGTCTAGTAGAAACATCTATTAACACTGGCTCACCCTCACAGCAGAGGAATGTGGAGTTGAAAAGGATGGCTGTGGAGTCGTGGGAATTGATGCCAAGCAGACTGCCAGCTCTGTGCCAGCAGCGGAAGGAAGCCCTTCTACTCTGGAGAAGCCTATCTATTCTGCCAGCCTGTGAAGGCTGGGCATGCTGCTGGTCAGTGGGCGCTAAGCAGGAGAGAGAGGGGGCTCATCCTCCATGATTAATGAGTGTCTGTGGGCATGGCCTTGCCTGGCTAGTTAAGAGGCAGAGAGAGAGGGGAAAGGAGAGAAAGAAAGAGAGGGGGAAAATGAGTGTGTTAGAGCGGAGAGAGAAAATACTTAAGTGGTGTTCCAGGGATGCGAGCATAATGGCTGTGTCCCCTGGTGTGCTAGCGCTATGTATTCACCACAGAGAGTGATGGCGAGAGGAACACTTTTTAGCACACAAGGCCATGAGAGGAACAGTGAAATTGAGAGAAAAGGAGTGAGAGCTCAGACTGGCACTGTTATCCATGTTTTGTTGGCTGCTGCCCTACTGAGGTTCTCACAGGTTGGGCACAGGATGCCTACTCTAACCAGTTTGCAAGACTTCTCCATCTCTGACAGAACAGTAACACTACCAACACGTCTATGGCCCTGGGCCTGCTGGACCCCCCTGGGCCTGCTGGATCCACCTGGGCCTGCTGGATCCACCTGGGCCTGCTGGACCCCCCTGGGCCTGCTGGATCCCCCTGGGTCTGCTGGATCCCCCTGGGCCTGCTGGACCCCCCTGGGCCTGCTGGATCCCCCTGGGCCTGCTGGACCCCCCTGGGACTGCTGGATCCCCCTGGGCCTGCTGGATCCCCCTGGGCCTGCTGGACCCCACTGGGCCTGCTGGATTCCCCTGGGCCTGCTGGACCCCCCTGGGCCTGCTGGATTCCCCTGGGCCTGCTGGATCCCCCTGGGTCTGCTGGATCACCCTGGGCCTGCTGGACCCCCCTGGGACTGATGGATCCCCCTGGGCCTGCTGGACCCCCCTGGGACTGCTGGATCCCCCTGGGCCTGCTGGATCCCCCTGGGCCTGCTGGATCCCCCTGGGCCTGCTGGACCCCCCTGGGCCTGCTGGATTCCCCTGGGCCTGCTGGACCCCCCTTGGGCCTGCTGGATCCCCCTGGGCCTGCTGGATCCCCCTGGACTGTACCCATACAGGCTGGTCATGGATAAAGAATGAGGGGGAAGGTCTCCCTCCCACACACAGCACAGCAGCAAGCAGCAGTTCCTGGATGCTAATAGAACAGTGCTTGTGACTGGCTGAATAGGGCTCTATGTGAAAGCTGACCGGACTGAGTCCAAGATGATGAGGTTGACTATACTAGTGTTGCACGGCATACTGAAACTGCTGTACTTTTTCGATACTAGAATTTTTGTTCCTTTCGGTCCTTCTGTCAAATGTGTCTGGCGTCGTATATGGATTGAGAGGATCAAGTCTGACTAGTAATTTGACTGAATATTCTGAAGGGGGCAGTAGTTAGCTAACCAGGCTACTTGCGCTTGAGCATGCAGCTGACACAGCGCGAGCCACTTTTGACAAACAAGCGAAAGGAGACAGAAAATGCTGACAGCATGGCTTCTTCTGAAACATCATACCTCCACACCCGCAGCTTGTTGACTAAACTGGCTGCAAAAGCAAACTATGGGAATATTTTGATTATAGAGCAGATGAGGGCCAGCCCACCGAAACAACTAAGCAAAATGTGATGTGTTACAAAGCAGTGCAATGTAAGGGAAGTTTAGTTCCAAAACATATATTCAGCATGACAATCATGTGAGCATCATAATGTCATTACATAACCCAAAAGTAATGGGAAATGTACTCATATCTTGACCACAATACATTTAGCAATATTCTATCTGGGATCCTTGGGATGTCCCTAACCTTAACCCTTACCTTAACCATTTTAAATGTCAACTTCAATGTGGGTAAAGTCAGAGTTGGGACCTCCCAAGGACCCCAGAGAGCAATGACCATATATTTAGACTACTTCAAATCAAATGTATTTATATAGCCCTCCGTACATCAGCTGATATCTCAAAGTGCTGTACAGAAACCCAGCCAAAACCGCAAGCAATGCAGGTGTTGAAGCACATCTGTGTGGATGAGGTTGACAGTAGGTAGAACCCTGACTGTGCTGTGGAGTGTGGATGAGGTTGACTGTAGGTAGAACCCTGACTGTGCTGTGGAGTGTGGATGAGGTTGACTGTAGGTAGAACCCTGACTGTGCTGTGGAGTATGTGGATGAGGTTGACTGTAGGTAGAACCCTGACTGTGCTGTGGAGTGTGGATGAGGTTGACTGTAGGTAGAACCCTGACTGTGCTGTGGAGTATGTGGATGAGGTTGACTGTAGGTAGAACCCTGACTGTGCTGTGGAGTGTGGATGAGGTTGACTGTAGGTAGAACCCTGACTGTGCTGTGGAGTGTGGATGAGGTTGACTGTAGGTAGAACCCTAACTGTGCTGTGGAGTATGTGGATGAGGTTGACTGTAGGTAGAACCCTGACTGTGCTGTGGAGTATGTGGATGAGGTTGACTGTAGGTAGAACCCTGACTGTGCTGTGGAGTATGTGGATGAGGTTGACTGTAGGTAGAACCCTGACTGTGCTGTGGAGTATGTGGATGAGGTTGACTGTAGGTAGAACCCTGACTGTGCTGTGGAGTGTGGATGAGGTTGACTGTAGGTAGAACCCTGACTGTGCTGTGGAGTATGTGGATGAGGTTGACTGTAGGTAGAACCCTGACTGTGCTGTGGAGTATGTGGATGAGGTTGACTGTAGGTAGAACCCTGACTGTGCTGTGGAGTGTGGATGAGGTTGACTGTAGGTAGAACCATGACTGTGCTGTGGAGTGTGGATGAGGTTGACTGTAGGTAGAACCCTGACTGTGCTGTGGAGTGTGGATGAGGTTGACTGTAGGTAGAACCCTAACTGTGCTGTGGAGTATGTGGATGAGGTTGACTGTAGGTAGAACCCTGACTGTGCTGTGGAGTATGTGGATGAGGTTGACTGTAGGTAGAACCCTGACTGTGCTGTGGAGTATGTGGATGAGGTTGACTGTAGGTAGAACCCTGACTGTGCTGTGGAGTATGTGGATGAGGTTGACTGTAGGTAGAACCCTGACTGTGCTGTGGAGTGTGGATGAGGTTGACTGTAGGTAGAACCCTGACTGTGCTGTGGAGTATGTGGATGAGGTTGACTGTAGGTAGAACCCTGACTGTGCTGTGGAGTATGTGGATGAGGTTGACTGTAGGTAGAACCCTGACTGTGCTGTGGAGTGTGGATGAGGTTGACTGTAGGTAGAACCCTGACTGTGCTGTGGAGTATGTGGATGAGGTTGACTGTAGGTAGAACCCTGACTGTGCTGTGGAGTATGTGGATGAGGTTGACTGTAGGTAGAACCCTGACTGTGCTGTGGAGTGTGGATGAGGTTGACTGTAGGTAGAACCATGACTGTGCTGTGGAGTGTGGATGAGGTTGACTGTAGGTAGAACCCTGACTGTGCTGTGGAGTGTGGATGAGGTTGACTGTAGGTAGAACCCTAACTGTGCTGTGGAGTATGTGGATGAGGTTGACTGTAGGTAGAACCCTGACTGTGCTGTGGAGTATGTGGATGAGGTTGACTGTAGGTAGAACCCTGACTGTGCTGTGGAGTATGTGGATGAGGTTGACTGTAGGTAGAACCCTGACTGTGCTGTGGAGTATGTGGATGAGGTTGACTGTAGGTAGAACCCTGACTGTGCTGTGGAGTGTGGATGAGGTTGACTGTAGGTAGAACCCTGACTGTGCTGTGGAGTATGTGGATGAGGTTGACTGTAGGTAGAACCCTGACTGTGCTGTGGAGTATGTGGATGAGGTTGACTGTAGGTAGAACCCTGACTGTGCTGTGGAGTGTGGATGAGGTTGACTGTAGGTAGAACCCTGACTGTGCTGTGGAGTGTGGATGAGGTTGACTGTAGGTAGAACCCTGACTGTGCTGTGGAGTGTGGATGAGGTTGACTGTAGGTAGAACCATGACTGTGCTGTGGAGTGTGGATGAGGTTGACAGTAGGTAGAACCCTGACTGTGCTGTGGAGTGTGGATGAGGTTGACTGTAGGTAGAACCCTGACTGTGCTGTGGAGTGTGGATGAGGTTGACTGTAGGTAGAACCCTGACTGTGCTGTGGAGTGTGGATGAGGTTGACTGTAGGTAGAACCCTGACTGTGCTGTGGAGTGTGGATGAGGTTGACTGTAGGTAGAACCCTGACTGTGCTGTGGAGTGTGGATGAGGTTGACTGTAGGTAGAACCCTGACTGTGCTGTGGAGTGTGGATGAGGTTGACTGTAGGTAGAACCCTGACTGTGCTGTGGAGTGTGGATGAGGTTGACTGTAGGTAGAACCCTGACTGTGCTGTGGAGTATGTGGATGAGGTTGACTGTAGGTAGAACCCTGACTGTGCTGTGGAGTGTGGATGAGGTTGACTGTAGGTAGAACCCTGACTGTGCTGTGGAGTGTGGATGAGGTTGACTGTAGGTAGAACCCTGACTGTGCTGTGGAGTGTGGATGAGGTTGACTGTAGGTAGAACCCTGACTGTGCTGTGGAGTGTGGATTAGGTTGACTGTAGGTAGAACCCTGACTGTGCTGTGGAGTATGTGGAGTACTGTATGGCTGAAATGTAAAAGTGTGTTACACCATGATGAAAGATAATAAACTAATGTGTCTGCATCCTGCCAGCATGCAGCTGTGCTCCCATATCAACAGGTGTTTTGTTAGCTTGTTGTTGTCATTATGGTCATGGGAGACATCTAATCAAATCAAAGTTTATTTGTCATGTGCGCCGAATACAACAGGTGTAGTAGACCTGACAGTGAAATGCTTACTTACAGGCTCTAACCAATAGTGCAAAAAAGGTATTAGGTGAACAATAGGTAAGTAAAGAAATAAAACAACAGTAAAAAGACAGCCTATATACAGTAGCGAGGCTATAAAAGTAACGAGGCTACATACAGACACAGGTTAGTCAGGCTGATTGAGGTAGTATATATATGTAGATATGGTTAAAGTGACTATGCATATATGATGAACAGAGAGTAGCAGTAGCGTAAAAGAGGAGTTGGTGGGTGGGACACAATGCAGATAGCCCGGTTAGCCAATGTGCGGGAGCACTGGGTTGTCTGCCCAATTGAGGTAGTATGTACATGAGTGTATAGTTATAGTGACTATGCATATATGATAAACAGAGAGTAGCAACAGCGTAAAAGATGGGTTTGGGGGCTCACAATGCAAATAGTCCGGGTAGCCAGTTGATTACCTGTTCAGGAGTCTTATGGCTTGGAGGTAAAACTGTTGAGAAGCCTTTTTGTCCAAGACTTGGCACTCCGGTACCGCTTGCCATGTGGTAGTAGAGAGAACAGTCTATGACTGGGGTGGCTGGGGTCTTTGAACATTTTTAGGGACTTCCTCTGACACCGCCTGGTGTCGAGGTCCTGGATGGCAGGCAGCTTTGCCCCAGTGATGTACTTGGCCACACGCACTACCCTTTGTAGTGCCTTGCGGTCAGAGGCCGAGAGATTTCCGTACCAGGCAGTGATGCAACCAGTCAGGATGCTCTCGATGTTGCAGCTGTAGAACCTTTTGAGGATCTCAGGACCCATGCCAAATCTTTTTAGTTTCCTGAGGGGGCATAGGATTTGTCGTGCCCTGTTCACAACTGTCTTGGTGTGTTTGGAACATTCTAGTTTGTTGTTGATGTGGACACCAAGGAACTTGAAGCTCTCAACCTGCTCCACTACAGCCCCGTCGATGAGAATGGGGGTGTGGTCGGTCCTTCTTTTCCTGTAGTCCACAATCATCTCCTTAGTCTTGGTTACGTTGAGGGATAGGTTGTTATTCTGGCACCACCCGGCCAGGTCTCTGACCTCCTCCCTAAAGGCTGTCTCGTTGTTGTCGTTGATCAGGCCTACCACTGTTGTGTCGTCAGCAAACTTAATGATGGTGTTGTAGTCATGCCTGGCCATGCAGTCGTGGGTGAACAGGGAGTACAGGAGGGGACTGAGCACACACCCCTGGGGAGCTCCAGTGTTGAGGATCAGCGTGGCAGATGTGTTGCTACCTACCCTCACCACCTGCGGGCGACCCGTCAGGAAGTCCAGGATCCAGTTGCAGAGGGAGGTGTTTAGTCCCAGGATCCTTAGCTTAGTGATGAGCTTTGAGGGTACTATGGTGTTGAACGCTGAGCTGTAGTCAATGAATAGCATTCTCACATAAGTGTTCCTTTTGCACACGTCCTGGTAATCCGTCTGGCCCCACAGCCTTGTGTATGTTTTACTCACGTCGGTTACGGAGAGCGTGATCACACAGTCATCCGGAACAGCTGATGCTCTCATGCATGCCTCAGTGTTGCTTACCTCGAAGCGAGCATAGAAGTGATTTAGCCCGCCTGGTAGGCTCGTGTCACTGGGCAGCTCGCAGCTGTGCTTCCCTTTGTAGTCTGTAATAGTTTGCAAGCCCTGCCACATAAGACGAGTGTTGGAGCCGGTGGTGTATGATTCAATCTTAGCCCTGTATTGACGCTTTGCCTGTTTCATGGTTCGTCGCAGGGCATAGCAAGATTTCTTGTAAGTCCCACACCTTGAAAGCGGCAGCTCTACCCTTTACCTCAGTGCGAATGTTGCCTGTAATCCATGGATTCTGGTTGGGGTATGTATGTGTGGGGACGACGTCCTAGATGCACTTTTTGATAAAACCAGTGACTGATGTGGTGTACTCCTCAATGCAATCGGAAGAATCCCGGAAAAGGTTCCAGTCTGTGATAGCAAAACAGTCCTGTAGTTTAGCATCTGCTTCATCGGACCATTTTTTTATAGACCGAGTCACTGGTGCTTCCTGCTTTAATTTTTGCTTGTAAGCAGGAATCAGGAGGACTGAGTTGTGGTCGGATTTACCAAATGGAGGGCGAGAGAGAGCATTGTACGCGTCTCTGTGTGTGGAGTACAGGTGATCCCGCCTCTGGGTGACTGGTTTCCTGTTTGCTTATTTCCTTATACAGCTGTCTGAGTGCTGTCTTAGTGCCAGTATCTGTCTGTGGTGGTAAATACATGATCACGAAAAGTATAGCTGAGAACTCTCTAGGCAAGTAGTGTCGCCTGCAATTTATCACAATACACTGTACTTCAGGGGAGCAAAATCTAGAGACTTCCTTAGATTTTGTGCACCAGCTGTTGTTTCCAAATATGCACAGATCGCCCCCCCCTTGTCTTACCGGAGTGTGCTGTTCTATCCTGCCAGTGCAGCGTGTATCCCGCTAGCTGAATATCCATGTTGTCATTCAGCCCCGATTCCATGAAGCATAGGATATTACAGTTTTTGATGTCCCGTTGGTAGGATATTCTTGATCGTACCTCGTCTAGTTTATTGTCCAATAATTTCACGTTGGCGAGTAGAATTGACAGTAACGGTAGCTTTCCCACTCGCCTTCTCCGGGTCCTGACCAGGCATCTGGCTCTTTGTCCTCTGTACCTGCAATAAGGCGCTAAGGTAAAACTGTGACTAAGGAGTTTTTTAGGATAAAAAAAACGGAACATAGCTAAGCACATGCAAAATCCTAGTGGAAAACCTGGTTCAGGCTGCTTTCCAACAGACACTGGGAGAAAGATTCCCCTTTCAGCAGGACAATAACCTAAAACACAAGGCCTAATACACACTGGAGTTGCTGACCAAGACAGCATTGAATGTTCCTGAGTGGCCTAGTTACTGTTTTGACTTAAATCAGCTTGAAAATCTATGGCAAGACAACACTGCATCTCATGTCCACAAAGTTGGAGTGTATAGTGTGTCTCTCTGGTTCCACACCCTGCCTACTACCTTTTTGTTAACATGTCTCACAAACATTAAACCCACATCAGGAATGTAGCCCCCCTACTCCACACACTAGTGATGCGCGGGTTGAACCAGTCTGAAAAACATTGTTTGGTATTCACAACAGAACAGATGTTTGTGATTTAATAAATGATCTCACATGACTAGTGATGGACAGACCAGGCTGAAGGAGTGAATGCAAGCAGTGAAGAACATTTGCATGTTTGTGATTCTCTTATATTTGGATGATCGGCACATTCACTCATCCGAGACATTCGGCGAACACTTCTCTCCAGACACACAGCCTAGTCTGGACCAATTCACATAATGCTTAGAGGTGATGGCTGAAGGGTGGGTGGGTTTCAGGCAGGTTGAATAGAGAGAAAACATTACTTTTAAAAATCCATTCATGCATAATTCTTGCAATTTAAATCAAATCTAATGCAATTTAAATCTATGGACTACATTGATGTTTTTCTCTCATTATTTTCAACTATCTGTCCTTAGTGCGTAAGCCTAAGCTTTAGGACCTAACTATACGTGCACAACATAGCCTGCACGCTAATCACCAAATGCTTTTGGGAACAGGCAGAAAGATCAATACACGGAGGCAAAAAGGACAATGACGGAGTTGATTTGAATTAGTGAAAAGTTAGTAAATGGAGAGTTGAAAATAAAGAGAAGGGAGGGCCAGAAAGATTTGGGGAAGTGGTAAAAGAGGATGATAGCAGTAATGTGTGATGATTGTGAAGCGTTATACAAATTCAACAGTCACAAGATGGGGACTTCAAATAGGCCTATGGCACCAGTAGCCTACTGGTTGTAATTGTATTTATTAGTGATCCACATTAGCTGTTGCCAAGGCAGCCGCTACTCTTCCTGGGGTCCAAACACAATACAAAATGTATAATACCACCATACAACAATATTACTATATACGTGTGTGCTAGAGCTTGTATGTATGTGTGTGTCTGTACCTTTTGTGTGTGTCTCTTCACAGTCCCCACTGTTCCATAAGGTGTATTTTTTAAATCAGATTCTACTGCATGCATCAGTTACCTGATGTGAAATAGAGATCCACGTAGTCATGGCTCTATGTAGTACTGTGCGCCTCCCATATTCTGTTCTGGTGACATGTCTTGTGGGGATGCATGGGTCCGAACTGTGTGCTAGTAGTTTAAACGGACAGCTCGGTACATTCAGGTTGTCAACACTTCTTACAAAAACAAGTAATGATGAAGTCAATCTCTCTTCCACTTTGAGCCATAAGAGATGCATATCAATAATGTTAGCTCCCTGTGTACTTTTAAGGGCCAGCTGTGCTGCCCTGTTCTGAGACAATTGTACTTTTTGCAAGTCCCTCTTTGTGGCAACTGAGAACACGACTGAACAGTAGTCCAGGTGCGACAAAACTAGGGCTTGCAGGACCTGCCTTGTTGATAGTGCTGTTAAGAAGCTAGAGCAGCGCTTTATTATGGACAGACTTCTCCCCATCTTAGCTACTGTTGTATCAATATGTTTTGGCCATGACAGTTTCCAATCCAGGGTTACTCCAAGCAGTTTAGTCATCTCAACTTGCTCAATTTCCACATTATTCATTACGAGATTTAGTTGAGGTTTAGGGTTTAGTGAATGATTTGTCCCAAATATAATGCTTTTAGTTTTGGAAATATTTAGGACTAACTTATTCCTTGCCACCCATTCTGAAACTAACTGCAGCTCTTTAAGTGTTGCAGTCATTTCAGCCTCTGTAGTAGCTGACGTGTATAATATTGAGTCATCCGCACACATAGAAACACTGGCTTTACCCAAGTAGTAAAGATTTTAAAAAGTAAGGGGCCTAAATAGCTGCCCTAAATAGCTGCCCTGGGGAATTCCTGATTCTTCCTGGATTATGTTGGAGAGGCTCCCATTAAAGAACACCCTCTGTGTTCTGTTAAACAGGTAACTCTTTATCCACATTATAGCAGGGGTGTAAAGCCATAACGCATCCATTTTTCCAGCAGCAGGCTATGATCAATAATGTCAAAAGCCCCAATGAAGTCTAACAAGACAGCGCCCACAATCTTTTTATCATCAATTTCATCAGTCATTTGTGTGAGTGCTGTGCTTGTTGAATGTGCTTCCCTATAAGCATACTGTAAAATAACATTGTATCTGGTCAAACACAATTTTTTTCCAAAAGTTTACTAACTGTTAGTAACAGGCTGATTGGTCGGCTATTTGAGCCAGTAAAGGGGGCTTTACTATTCTTGGGTAGCTATGACGTTTGCTTCCCTCCAAGCCTGAGGGAACACACTTTCCAGTAGGCTTAAATTGAAGATATGGCAAACAGGAGTGGCAATATCGTCCGCTATTATACTCAGTAATTTTCCATCCAGGTTGACAGACCCCGGTAGCTTGTCATTGTTGATAGACAACAATCATTGTATTTAGTCAGCCATCAATTGTGCATGTTCTCCCACTTAAAAAGATGAGAGAGGCCTGCAATTTTCATCATAGGTACACTTCAACTATGACAGACAAAATGAGAGAGAAAATTTCAGAAAATCACATTGTAGGATTTTTAAAGAATGTATTTGTAAATTATGGTGGAAAATAATTATTTGGTCACCTACAAACAAGCAAGATTTCTGGCTCTCACAGACCTGTAACTTCTTCTTTAAGAGGCTCCTCTGTCCTCCACTCGTTACCTGTATTAATGGCACCTGTTTGAACTTGTTATCAGTATAAAAGACACCTGTCCACAACCTCAAACAGTCACACTCCAAACTCCATACAAGACATACAAGACCATTGATAATCTCCCTTGATCTGGGGCTCCAAGCAAGATCTCACCCCGTGGGGTCAAAATGATCACAAGAACAAGAGCAAAAATCCCAGAACCACACGGGGGGACCTAGTGAATGACCTGCAGAGAGCTGGGACCAAATTAACAAAGCCTACCATCAGTAACACACTACGCCGCCAGGGACTCACAACCTGCAGTGCCAGACGTGTCCCCCTGAAGTTTGCTAGAGAGCATTTGGATGATCCAGAAGAAGATTGGGAGAATGTCATATGGTCAGATGAAACCATAATATAACTTTTTGGTAAAAACTCAACTCGTCGTGTTTGGAGGATAAAGAATGCTGAGTTGCATCCAAATAACACCATACCTACTGTGAAGCATGAGGGTGGAAACATCATGCTTTGGGGCTGTTTTTCTGCAAAGGGACCAGGACGACTGATCCATGTAAAGGAAAGAATGAATGGGGACATGTATCGTGAGATTTTGAGTGAAAACCTCCTTCCATCAGCAAGGGCATTGAAGATGAAATGTGGCTGGGTCTTTCAGCATGACAATGATCCCAAACACACCGCCCGGGCAATGAAGGAGTGGCTTCGTAAGAAGCATTTCAAGGTCCTGGAGTGGCCTAGCCAGTCTCCAGATCTCAACCCCATAGAAAATCTTTGGCGGGAGTTGAAAGTCCGTGTTGCCCAGCAACAGCCCCAAAACATCACTGCTCTAGAGGAGATCTGCATGGAGGAATGGGCCAAAATACCAGCAACAGTGTGTGAAAACCTTGTGAAGACTTACAGAAAACGTTTAACCTCTGTCATTGCCAACAAAGGGTATATAACAAAGTATTGAGATAAACTTTTGTTATTGACCAAATACTTATTTTCCACCGTAATTTGCAAATTAATTAATTAAAAATCCTACAATGTGATTTTCTGGATTTTTTTCTTCACATTTTGTCTGTCATAGTTGAAGTGTACCTATGATGAAAATGACAGGCCTCTCATCTTTTTAAGTGGGAGAACTTGCACAATTGGTGGCTGACTAAATACTTGTTTGCCTCACTGTACTTGGATGTGTAGTGTCAGTGTTTGTTCCTGGCATGTCATGCCTAAGTTTACTAATCATGCCAATGAAAAAATCATTAAAGCAGTTGGCAATATCAGTGGGTTTTGTGATGAATAAGACATCTGATTCAATGAATGTTGGAGCTGAGTTTGCCTTTTTGCCCACATTTAATTTAAGGTGCTCCAAAGCGTTTTACGATCATTCTTTATATACTTTTTTTTTCATAATATTGTTTATTTTTATTTAGTTTAGTTAGATAATTTCACAATACGCAGTATGTTTTCCAATCAGTTGGGCTGCCAGACTTATTTGCCATACCTTTTGCCTCATCCCTCTCAGCCATAAAATTGTTCAATTCGTCATTTATCCAAGGGGATTTTACAGTTTTTACAGTCGGTTTCTTAATGGGTGCCTGCTTGCAAAGATATGATCAATACATGTTGATGATTTCATTAATGTGCTGTTTGTAACTACCCTGATAGGTTGATTGACAACCTGAATCAGGTTGCAGGCACTGATTACAATTATACTTTTTTTCTTGAGTGCGCAGCTTGATGAGAGCCAGTCAACATTTAAATCACCCAGAAAATATACCTCTCTGTTGATATCACATACAATATCAAGCATTTCACACATATTATCCAGATACTGACTGTTAGCACTTGGTGATCTATAGCAGCTTCCCACAATAATGGGCTTCATGTGAGGCAGATTAACCTTTTTCCAAATTACTTCAACAGTATTTAACATTAGATCTTCTCTAAGCTTTACAGAAATGAGGATCCGAATATAGACCGCAACACTGGCCCCCATTGGCATTTCTGTCTTTTCGGTAGATGTTATAACCATGTATTGCTACCACTGTATCATCAAAGGTATTATTTAATTGAGTTTCAGAAATAGTCAGAATATGAATGTCATCTGTAACAATTCAGATGGGTTAAATGGAAACTGAAATCTGGACACTGACTGTAGGTCTATAACCTCTTATGTAGCCTTAATATTAACTCCTGCCGAATTAAGCATTTCTTGCAATAAAATGATACACCAAATGTAGGCAAAATTTTGACTCTGGAACAGGTGCTAACTTTATCGGCATCATAAAAGCTGCTAGTATTCCAAACACATAAAAAATGCATCTAAGCCAAAATGAAATCTTATCCAAAACACATGGGGTCATTTTCACAGCTTTCCATTTCTTTACAACTGGTAAAACTGTTTGGACATTTGGACATTTTGCACAGAAAATCTTTCCAGTGTTTCTTCTTCTGTTGAGTGAGGGTTTATTTAGTCTTCTAAGGCAACATATAATGACAGAAGAGAAGCTATATCTGATTATAGAGTTGACAAACAAATGACCTACAATACATCAGAAATTATAAATCAGGCAAAAGAATCCTGCACCCCCTGTCCAAAAATCGTTCGGCCAATCTCTTACTCTAGCCTACAGCACAAATTCTATATTATCAGATTAGGGTTGGGTATGGGCCTCAGATTTTCACTTTATCACATATAGTCGGACAGTTGAGGATTTGTTATTAGCAATTGCGGTCAGGTGCAGGTGAACAAACAGCTGACCTACACACACGCGCGCACACGCTCGCACACACACACACACACACACACACACACACACACACACACACACACACACACACACACACACACACACACACACACCCCTCTCTTCACACATCCTACAGATTCCCTTCAGAGTAATGGTGATGAATACTGTAACAAATGTATCTTCCCCCTCTCCTCTCCCATCCCGCTGTCCCCTCTTCCTCTCCCCTCCTTCTGTCCCCTCTTCCTCTCCCATCCCACTGTCCCCTCTTCCTCTCCCATCCCGCTGTCCCCTCTTCCTCTCCCCTCCTTCTGTCCCCTCTTCCTCTCCCATCCCACTGTCCCCTCTTCCTCTCCCATCCCGCTGTCCCCTCTTCCTCTCCCATCCCGCTGTCCCCTCTTCCTCTCCCATCCCACTGTCCCCTCTTCCTCTCCCATCCCACTGTCCCCTCTTCCTCTCCCATCCCGCTGTCCCCTCTTCCTCTCTCATCCCGCTGTCCCCTCTTCCTCTCCCATCCCGCTGTCCCCTCTTCCTATCCCATCCTGCTGTCCCCTCTTCCTCTCCCATCCCGCTGTCCTCTCTTCCTCTCCCATCCCGCTGTCCCCTCTTCCTATCCCATCCCGCTGTCCCCTCTTCCTCTCCCATCCCGCTGTCCCCTCTTCCTCTCCCCTCCCGCTGTCCCCTCTTCCTCTCCCCTCCCGCTGTCCACTCTTCCTCTACCTTCCCCATGTCCTCTCTTCCTCTCCCATCCCACTGTCCCCTCTTCCTCTACCTTCCCGCTGTCCTCTCTTCCTCTCCCCATGTCCTCTCTTCCTCTACCCTCCCTCTGTCCTCTCTTCCTCTACCCTCCCTCTGTCCTCTCTTCCTTTCCCCTCCTTCTGTCCCCTCTCCCCTCCCGCTGTCCCCTCTTCCTTTCCCCTCCTTCTGTCCCCTCTTCCTCTCCCCTCCTCCTCTACCTTCCCTCTGTCCTCTCTTCCTCTACCCTCCCTCTGTCCCCTCTTCCTCTCTCCTCCTTCCTCTCTTCCTCTCTCCTCTCCCCTCCCGCTGTCCCCTCTTCCTCTCCCCTCCCGCTGTCCCCTCTTCCTCTCCCATCCTGCTGTCCCCTCTTCCTCTCCCCTCCCGCTGTCCCCTCTTCCTCTCCCCTCCCGCTGTCCCCTCTTCCTCTACCTTCCCGCTGTCCTCTCTTCCTCTCCCCTCCCGCTGTCCCCTCTTCCTTTTCCCTCCCGCTGTCCCCTCTACCTCTCCTCCCTCTTCCTCTCCCCTCCTTCTGTCCCCTCTTCCTCTCTTCCTCTCTCCTCCCTCTGTCCCCTCTTCCTCTGTCCTCTCTCTTCCACTCCCCTCTCTCCCTTTCTGTACTCTCTAGTACACATTAATCAGAGACTAGGAGAGCTGTGTTTATGAGCTATTAATCACACACCACTGGGCCTGAGAGAGGGAGGGAGAGAGAGAGGAGCAAGAAGGAGATGTGGGGAGATGAAGAGAGGGAGAGAGAGGTGGGGGGTTAGAGAGAGACTAAAGGCCATATAGTGGTGGGGAGGGAGATACGGAGATACAGACAGAGAGAGAGAGAGAGCGAGAGAGATACAGAGAGAGAGAGAGAGAGAGAGCGCAAGGGAAGTAGAAGAGAGGGAGGAAGGTGGCTGGGCCGTGTGGTGACAGGTCTGGATTAAAGAAGGCCACCTATCTTTCATCTTCATCGCACCGTGCTCAAGTATAATGAAGCTGTGTTTTGACACATGCAAATGTATCAACCAGATGTCAGAGATAGGGAGATGGAGGGAAGGAGGAGTGCAGCAGTAAGGATGGTTTGGTTGGTTGTCTGTGGCTGAGGAGAAGGTGTGTTGATGGCTGTGTGGCTCAGTGCAGTGCAGGAGGGAAGCTGGATATCCGTGTGTCAGGCAGTAGCCAAAACACTTCAGTTACACACCAGTAGCTTCTTTCCCCCACACAACCAGCAGGGTCTCTGCTAAGGGCTGTTGAATGTAGCTCCAGGGTCATGGCAGACAAAGAGGGACACAGGTGTGGGGAGGGGGGTCACACAGTAAAATGACTCCTACCTCTCGCCACTCTCAGAGCTTCTATTCTCTGTCACAGACGGACAGACATCAATCAATCAATCAAGTGTATTTATAAAGTGTTTTGTACATCAGCAGACATAACAAAGTGCTTTCACAGAAACCCAGCCTAAAACCCCAAACAGCAAGCAATGCAGATGTAGAAGCACAGTGGCTAGGAAAAACTACCTAGAAAGGCAGAAACCTAGGAAGAAACCTAGAGAGGAACCAGACTCTGAGGGGTGGTAGTCTAGACATAAAAGTACCATTAAGGCCAGATATGTTAAATAAGCAACCCATAAGTTATTAACTTAATACAGGGTGTAAATAATACAAATGATTTGTTTCTATTATGAATATATTAAAGAGCGAGCCAAGAGTCTTGGTCTAAAAACCAAAAGTGTTCCTCAGGAATGCCAGCCCATGTTGACTCCAATTTATTTTACCTTTATTTAACTCTGCAAGTCAGTTAAGAACAAATTCTTATTTTCAATGACAGCCTAGGAACAGTGGGTTAAGGGCCTGTTCAGGGGCAGAACGACAGATTTGTACCTTGTCAGCTCGGGGATTTGAACTTGCAACCTTTCGGTGACTAGTCCAACGCTCTAACCACTAGGTTACCCTGCCGCCCCAATGATTCCCCCAGTTGTGTCAAGTTGTCTGGATGTCCTTTGGGTGGTGGACCATTCTGTATACACACAGGAACCTATTGTTTGACCCTCTGAATAGCACACACACACAATCCATGTCTACATGGTCTCAAGTTTCAAAAATCCTTCTTTAACCTACACTGATTGAAGTGGATTTAACAAGTTACATCAATAAGGGATCATAGCTTTCACCTGGATTCACCTGGATTCACCTGGTCAGTCCGTCATACTCAATGTATGTTAATAACTTAATAATGATAATATGTTGGCATAATGACATCTTTAATTTTGCTGTGCCAGGTCTGGGCCTATGTTTCATAACACATTGAGCTAGGTTTACTCTTAGATGTTTGGGTATTTTTCCCATGAATACCCATAAGATGAGGCAACCCGTCTGTGTTATAAACAGACTACTATGTTGTTGAGAGATGTTTCTCCACATGTAATAACTCTCTATGGTACATGCAGCTCACAGGAGGTTGTTGTCACTTTAATTGGGGAGGACAGTCTTGTGGTAATGGCTGGAGCGGAATGGTGTCAAACACATGGTTTCATTCGCCCCGTTCCAGCCATTATTATGAGCCGTCCTCCCCTCAGCCTCCGCTGATATAACTATAACTCACCACCCCCCCAGATAGGCTGAGAAACTCCAGGAGTTAGTTTTGCATTCTACTCTAGAGTCAGTGCCACTGGAGGACTGGCTTCCCAGGGGCAGAGGGAAGAGAGGGAACATCAACATGTATACCCTCCTGAGTTGCTGTTTCTCCCCCTTCCTCTCTTTCTTTAGATTGTTCTGTCTGGTTAGCTGTGAGGAGGCAAAAAGACATCGGGAAATTGGGTCAACTTTCCCACAGTAGGAGAGAGAAGGCGAGGGAGAGGGGGAGAGAGAGAAGATGAGGCAGGGAGAGAGGGAGAGAGAGAGAAGGTGAGGGAGAGAGAGAGAGAAGGTGAGGGAGGGAGGGAGGGAGAGAGAGAAGGTGAGGGAGGGAGAGAGAGAGAGAGAAGGCAAGGGAGAGAGGGAGAGAGAGAAGGTGAGGGAGGGAGAGAGAGAGAGAGAAGGCGAGGGAGAGAGGGAGAGAGAGAAGATGAGGGAGGGAGAGAGAGAGAGAGAAGGCGAGGGAGAGAGAAGGTGAGGGAGGGAGGGAGAGAGAGAAGGTGAGGGAGGGAGGGAGGGAGGGAGAAGGGGAGGGAGGGAGGGAATGTGAGGGAGGGAGGGAGAGAGAGAGAGAAGGCGAGGGAGGGAGAGAGAGAAGGCGAGGGAGGGAGAGAGAGAGAAGGCGAGGGAGGGAGGGAGAGAGAAGGTGAGGGAGGGAGGGAGAGAGAAGGTGAGGGAGGGAGAGAGAGAGAAGGTGAGGGAGGGAGAGAGAGAGAGAGAGAAGGTGAGGGAGGGAGAGAGAGAGAGAGAGAAGGCGAGGGAGGGAGAGAGAGAAGGTGAGGGACAGAGAGAGAGAGAGAGAAGGCGAGGGAGGGAGGGAGAGAGAAGGTGAGGGAGGGAGAAGGTGAGGGAGAGGGAGAGAGAGAGAGAGAGAGAAGGCGAGGGAGGGAGGGAGTAAAAAAAGAGTGTTCCTCTCCTCACGGAGGGAGTTGTGCTGTTTTGGCCCTGGGCACCACAGTACACAACACACAACAATAAAACAGCCAGTAGAGCCAATAGAACCAGGCAGCGCTTCGCCCGGTCTGTCCTGGATAAAGGCTTCTGTCACGGGGCTCTGGGGAGCACAGCCCAGCACTGCACTGCAGTAAATATGATAATAAGAAGAGAGAGAGAGATGGGGAAGGAGAGAGGGAGAGTGAGCCCAGGCTATGGTCAGAGCTGCATTACAGTGGGGAATCCATTTCTCTTTTTAGTGTTGACATGCTGAGTATAAACTGTCCTATCGCTCCTCCAGGGCTGTCATTGAATGACTGTTTCTGACTGGCTATCTCTAACCTCTCTCTCTCTCTCTCTCTGTGTGTGTGTGCATGTGAGTGGTTGCACCTGCCATATACACTGCTGGTCCAAAGTTTTAGAACACCTACTCACTCAATTGTTTTTCTTTATTTTTGCTATTTTCTACATTGTAGAATAATAGTGAAGACATCAAAACTATGAAATAACACATATGGATTCATGTAGTGACAAAAAAGTGTTAAACAAATCCAAATATATTTTCAAATAGCTTCAAATAGCCACAGCTTCAAATAGCCACCCTTTGCCTTGATGACAGCTTTCAACACTCTTGGCATTCTCTCAACCAGCTGCACCTGGAATGCTTTTCCAACAGTCTTAAAGGAGTTCCCACATATGCTGAGAACTTGTTGGCTGCTTTTCCTTCCCTCTGCGATCTGACTCATCCTTAACCATCTCAATTGAGTTGAGGTCAGGGGATTGTGGAGGCCAGGTCATCTGATGCAGCACTCCATAACTCTCCTTCTTGGTAAAATAGCCCTTACACTGCCTGGAGGTGTGTTGGGCCATTGTCCTGTTGAAAAATAAATGATAGTCTCACTAAGCCCAAACCAGATGGAATGGCGTATCACTGCAGAATGCTGTGGTAGCCATGCTGGTTAAGTGTGCCTTGAATTCTAAATAAATCACTGACAGTGTCACCAGCAAAGCACCCCCACACCTCCTCCTCCATGCTTCACGGTGGGAACTACACAATGGGAGATCATCCATCCACCTACTCAGCGTCTCACAAAGACACGGCGGTTGGAACCAAAAATCTCCAATTTGGACTCCAGACCAAAGGACAGATTTCCACCGGTCTAATGTCCATTGCTCATGTTTCTTGGCCCAAGCAAGTCTCTTCTTATTATTGGTGTCCTTTAGTAGTGGTTTCTTTGCAGCAATTCGACCATGAAGGCCTGATTTATGCAGTCTCATAGCGCTTGATAGTTTTTGCGACTGCACTTGAAAAAACTTTAAAAGTTCTTAAAATTTTACGGATTGACTGACCTTCATGTCTTAAAGTAAGAACAGACTGTCGTTTCTCTTTGCTTATTTGAGCTGTTCTTACCACAATATGGACTTGGTCTTTTACCAAATATGGCTATCTTCTGTTTAACTTGTCACAACACAACTGATTGGCTCAAATGCGTAAAGAAGGAAAGAAATTCCACAAATGTACTTTTAACAAGACACACCTGTTAATTGAAATGCATCCCAGGTGACTATCTCATGAAGCTGGTTGAGAGAATGCCAAGAGTGTGCAAAGCTGTCATCAAGGCAAAGGGTGACTATTTGAAGAATCTCAAATATAAAATATATTTTGATTTGTTGAACACATTTTTGGTTACTACATGATTCCATATGTGTTAGAAAATAGTAAAAATATGCATGACCTGTACTGTATTCATTGTAATCAGACGGTTGTCGTTGTCTCCACAACCTAACTTTCCCTTAGGGATTAATAAAGTATCATTGTCTCTACCAGGTTACTGACTGTTTCTATTGACATGGCTGTGTGTGTTCTCTACCAGGTTACTGACTGTTTCTATTGACACAGCTGTGTGTGTTCTCTACCAGGGAACTACTACGGGACGCCCAAGCCCCCAGCGGAGCCCAGCCCGGTGCAGCCTGACCTGGTAGATCAGGTGCTGTTTGATGAGGAGTTTGATACAGAGGTCCAGAGGAAACGCACCACCTCCGTCAGCAAGATGGACAGGAAGGACAGTGCAGCCCCCGAGGAGGAGGACGAGGAGGAGAGAGAGAGGTCTCCCCTGGTCAATGGACTCACAGGTAAGATGTCCTGTCCATGTTGTCCTGCAACATGTTCCCATCCTCTCCCACAAACTGCCTCAAACGGATCATCAACAACATTGATATTGTTGGTAGTTAAAATGGAGCCGGAGCAGAAGGCAGATGTTTTACATGCCCCCAACCGATTGTGTTTTTTCTTCATTTATCTGCGTTTTTACGCTTCTGTTACTCTCTGTTCATCATATATGCGTAGTCACTTTAACCATACCTACATGTACATACAGTGAGGGAAAAAAGTATTTGATCCCTGCTGATTTTGTATGTTTGCCCACTGACAAAGAAATGATCAGTCTATAATTTTAATGGTAGGTTTATTTGAACAGTGAGAGACAGAATAACAACAACAAAATCCTGAAAAATGCATGTGAAAATTTTTATACATTTATTTGCATTTTAATGAGGGAAATAAGTATTTGACCCCTCTGCAAAACATGATTTAGTCCTTGGTGGCAAAACCCTTGTTGGCAATCACAGGTCAGACGTTTCTTGTAGTTGGCCACCAGGTTTGCACACATCTCAGGAGGGATTTTGTCCCACTCCTCTTTGCAGATCTTCTCCAAGTCATTAAGGTTTCGAGGCTGACGTTTGGCAACTCGAACCTTCAGCTCTTTCCACAGATTTTCTATGGGATTAAGGTCTGGAGACTGCCTAGGCCACTCCAGGACCTTAATGTGCTTCTTCTTGAGCCACTCCTTTGTTGCCTTGGCCGTGTGTTTTGGGTCATTGTCATGCTGGAATACCCATCCACGACCCATTTCCAATGCCCTGGCTGAGGGAAGGAGGTTCTCACCCAAGATTTGACGGTACATGGCAACGTCCATCGTCCCTTTGATGCTGTGAAGTTGTCCTTTCCCCTTAGCAGAAAAACACCCCCAAAGCATAATGTTTCCACCTCCATGTTTGACGGTGGGGATGGTGTTCTTGGAGTCATAGGCAGCATTCCTCCTCCTCCAAACACGGTGAGTTGAGTTGATGCCAAAGAGCTCCATTTTGGTCTCATTTGACCACAACACTTTCACTCAGTTGTCCTCTGAATCATTCAGATGTTCATTGGCAAACTTCAGACGGGCATATATATGTGCTTTCTTGAGCAGGGGGACATTGCGGATGCTGCAGGATTTCAGTCCTTACCAATTGTTTTCTTGGTGACTATGGTCACAGCTGCCTTTAGATCATTGACAAGATCCTCCCATGCAGTTCTGGGCTGATTCCTCACTGTTCTCATGATCATTGCAACTCCACGAGGTGAGATCTTGCATGAAGCCCCAGGCCGAGGGAGATTGACAGTACTTTTGTGTTTCTTCCATTTGCGAATAATCGCACCAACTGTCACCTTCTCACCAAGCTGCTTGGCGATGGTCTTGTAGCCCATTCCAGCCTTGTGTAAGTCTACAATCTTGTCCCTGACATCCTTGGAGAGCTCTTTGGTCTTGGCCATGGTGGAGAGTTTGGAATCTGATTGATTGCTTCTTTGGACAGGTGTCTTTTATACAGGTAACAAACTGAGATTAGGAGCACTCCCTTTGTCAGTGGGCAAATGTACAAAATCAGCAGGAGATCAAATACTTTTTTCCATCACTGTATTACCTCAATAAGCCTAACTAACAGGTGTCTGTATATAGCCTTGCTACTCTTTTTTCAAATGTCTTTCAACAGTTGTTTTATTTCTTTACTTACCTACACACAGACACATACCTTTTTTCCGCGCCATTGGTTAGAGCCTGTAAATAAGCATTTCACTGTAAGGTCTCTACACCTGTTGTATTCGGCGCACGTGACAAATAAACTTTGATTTTATTTGTTCGTAATTAATTGTTGTATTATTTTTGTACATAATGTTGCCCCTATTGTCTCTTATGACCGAAAATAACTTTGAGACATCAGGACTGCGATTACTCACCACGGACTAGCAGAATCCTTTTTCTTCTTTCACGACTCTGACGAGCCCAATATACAGCTCCCTCGGGAACAGGCCCCAACCCCAGTGATCTGCAGAGGAGGCGGAGAAAGAGAGGCCAGAGGGCTGTCTTCTGAGGACTAGGAGGCGATCGAATAAACTCCCACTCCACTCAATTCTGCTCGCAAACATGCCATCTTTGGACAAAAAAAATGGACGAGTTATTGGGAAGATTAAACTACCAACGGGACATTCAAAACTGTAACATCTTACGCTTCACGGAGTCCTGACTGAACGACGACAATATCAACATACAGCTGGCTGGTTATACGATGTACCGGCAGGATAGAACAGCAGCATCTGGTAAGATGAGGGGCGGCGGTCTATGTATTTTTGTAAACGACAGTTGGTGCACGATATCTAAGGAAGTCTCGAGTCATTGCTCGCCTGAAGTAGAGTTTCTCATGATAAGCTGCAGACCGCATTACCTACCGAGAGAGTTCTCATCTATATTCTTTGAAGCTGTTTACATACCACCACAGTCAGAGGCTGGCACCAAGATAGCACTGAATGAGCTGTATTCCGCCATAAGCAAACAAGAAAGCGATCACCCAGAGGCGGCGCTCCTGGTAGCCGGGTATTTTAATGCCAGGAAACTTAAATCAGTTACCTAATTTCTATCAACATGTTAAATGCGCAACCAGAGGGAAAATAACTCCTATACTCCACACACAGAGATGCATACAAAGATCTCCCTCGCGCTCCATTTGGCAAATCTGACCATAAGTATATCCTCCTGATTCCTGCTTACAAGCAAGCAGGAAGCATCAGTGACTAGATCAATAAAAAAGTGGTCAGATGAAGCAGATGCTAAGCTACAGGACTGTTTTGCTAGCACAGACTGGAATATGTTCCGGGATTCCTCCAGTGGCATTGAGGACTACACCTCATCTGCCATTGGCTTCATTAATAAATGCATCAATGGCGTTGTCCCCACAGTGACCACACATACATTCCCCAACCTGAAACCATGGATTATAGGCAGCATCTGCACTGAGCTAGGGCCTGCAAACCATTACAGACTACTTTTTATTTTATTTATTTATTTCACCTTTATTTAACCAGGTAGGCTAGTTGAGAACAAGTTCTCATTTGCAACTGCGACCTGGCCAAGATAAAGCATAGCAGTGTGAGCATACAACAAAGAGTTACACATGGAGTAAACAATTAACAAGTCAATAACACAGTAGAAAACGAAGGGGGGGTCTATATACAATGTGTGCAAAAGGCATGAGGAGGTAGGCAAATAATTACAATTTTGCAGATTAACACTGGAGTGATAAAAGATCAGATGGTCATGTACAGGTAGAGATATTGGTGTGCAGAAGAGCAGAAAAGTAAATAAATAGAAACAGTACGGGGATGAGGTAGGTGAAAAGGGTGGGCTATTTACCAATAGACTATGTACAGCTGCAGCGATCGGTTAGCTGCTCAGATAGCTGATGTTTGAAGTTGGTGAGGGAGATAAAAGTCTCCAACTTCAGCGATTTTTGCAATTCGTTCCAGTCACAGGCAGCAGAGTACTGGAACGAAAGGCGGCCAAATGAGGTGTTGGCTTTAGGGATGATCAGTGAGATACACCTGCTGGAGCGCGTGCTACGGATCGGTGTTGCCATCGTGACCAGTGAGCTGAGATAAGGCGGAGCTTTACCTAGCATAGACTTGTAGATGACCTGGAGCCAGTGGGTCTGGCGACGAATATGTAGCGAGGGCCAGCCGACTAGAGCATACAAGTCGCAGTGGTGGGTAGTATAAGGTGCTTTAGTGACAAAACGGATGGCACTGTGATAGACTGCATCCAGTTTGCTGAGTAGAGTGTTGGAAGCCATTTTGTAGATGACATCGCCGAAGTCGAGGATCGGTAGGATAGTCAGTTTTACTAGGGTAAGCTTGGCGGCTTGAGTGAAGGAGGCTTTGTTGCGGAATAGAAAGCCGACTCTTGATTTGATTTTCGATTGGAGATGTTTGATATGAGTCTGGAAGGAGAGTTTGCAGTCTAGCCAGACACCTAGGTACTTATAGACGTCCACATATTCTAGGTCGGAACCATCCAGGGTGGTGATGCTAGTCGGGCATGCAGGTGCAGGCAGCGACCGGTTGAAAAGCATGCATTTGGTCTTACTAGCGTTTAAGAGCAGTTGGAGGCCACGGAAGGAGTGTTGTATGGCATTGAAGCTTGTTTGGAGGTTAGATAGCACAGTGTCCAAAGACGGGCCGAAAGTATATAGAATGGTGTCGTCTGCGTAGAGGTGGATCAGGGAATCGCCCGCAGAAAGAGCAACATCATTGATATACACAGAGAAAAGAGTCGGCCCGAGAATTGAACCCTGTGGCACCCCCATAGAGACTGCCAGAGGACCGGACAGCATGCCCTCCGATTTGACACACTGAACTCTGTCTGCAAAGTAATTGGTGAACCAGGCAAGGCAGTCATCCGAAAAACCGAGGCTACTGAGTCTGCCGATAAGAATATGGTGATTGACAGAGTCGAAAGCCTTGGCGAGGTCGATGAAGACGGCTGCACAGTACTGTCTTTTATCGATGGCGGTTATGATGTCGTTTAGTACCTTGAGTGTGGCTGAGGTGCACCCATGACCGGCTCGGAAACCAGATTGCACAGCGGAGAAGGTGCGGTGGGATTCGAGATGGTCAGTGACCTGTTTGTTGACTTGGCTTTCGAAGACCTTAGATAGGCAGGGCAGGATGGATATAGGTCTGTAACAGTTTGGGTCCAGGGTGTCTACAAAGGGAAGCACAGCCAAGAGCTGCCCAGTGACACGAGCCTACCGGGCGAGCTAAACTACTTCTATGCTCACTTTGAGGCAAATAGCACTGAAACATGCATAAGAGCACCAGCTGTACCGGATGACTGTGTGATCACGCTCTCCGCAGCCGATGTGAGTAAGACCTTTAGACAGGTCAACATTCACAAAGCCGCAAGGCCAGATGGATTACCAGGACATGTACTGCGAGCATGCGCTGACCAACTAGCAAGTGTCTTCACTGACCTTTTCAACCTCTCCCAGTCTGTAACCTCTCCCACTCCAATTTGCATACTACCCCAACAGATCCAATGATGATGCCGTCTCTATTACACTCCACACTGCCCTTTCCCACCTGGACAGAAGGAACACCTATGTGAGAATGCTATTCATTGACGACAGCTCAGCTTTCAACAACGTGTCCTCAAATCTTATCAATAACCTAAGGACTCTAGGGCTAAACACCTCCCTCTGCAACCGGATCCTGGACTTCCTGACGGGTCGCCCCCAGGTGGTAAGGGTAGGTAACAACATATCCGCCACGCTGATCCTCAACAAAGAGGCTCCTCAGGGGTGCGTGTTCACTCATAACTGCACGGCCAGGCACGACTCCAACACCATCATTAAATGTGCAGATGACACAACAGTGGTAGGCCTGATCACCGACAACAACGAGACAGTACCAGGACAACAACCTCTCCCTCAACGTGATCAAGACAAAGGATATGATTGTGGACTACAGGAAAAAGAAGACCGAGCACGTCCCCATTCTCATCGACGGGGCTGCGGTGGAGCAGGGTGAGAGCTTCAAGTTCCTTGGTGTCCACATCACCAACAAACTAACATGGTCCAAGCACAGCATGACTGTCGTGAAGCGGGCACGGCAAAACCTATTCCCCCTCAGGAGACTGAAACATTTCCTCAGATCCTCAAAAGGTTCTACAGCTGAACCATCAAGAGCATCCTGACTGGTATGGCAACTGCTCTACATTTGTTCTGGCTCAACAACAGCTGCCCATGCTGCCCAAAATGAGAGAAAGGGATGAGAAAGAGAAAGGGCTTTTATTTCCATCACCCTCATTCCCTCCCCTCATCACCCTCATTCCCTCCCTCCACCCACCATCACCCTCATTCCCTCCACCTATCACCCTCATTCCCTCCCTCCAGCCACCATCACCCTCATTCCCTCCCTCCACCCACCATCACCCTCATTCCCTCCACCCACCATCACCTTAATTCCCTCCACCCACCATCACCCTCATTCCCTCCACCCATCACCCCCATTCCCTCCCTCCACCCACCATCACCCTCATTCCATCCACCCATCACCCTCATTCCCTCCACCCACCATCACCTTAATTCCCTCCACCCACCATCACCCTCATCCCCTCCACCCATCGCCCTCATTCCCTCCACCCACCATCACCCTCATTCCCTCCACCAACCATCACATTCATTCCCTCCACCCACCATCACCCTCATTCCCTCCACCCACCACCCTCATTCCCTCCACCCACCATCACCCTCATTCCCTCCAACCATCACCCTCATTCCCTCCACCCACCATCACCCTCATTCCCTCCACCCACCATCACCCTCATTCCCTCCACCTAACATCCCCCTCATCCCCTCCACCCACCATCACCCTCATCCCCTCCACCCACCATCACCCTCATTTCCTCCACCCATCACCCTCATTCCCTCCACCATCACCCTCATTCCCTTCACCCTAATTTCCTCCACCCACCATCACCCTCATTCCCTCCACCCTCATTCCCTCCACCCTCCATCACCCTCATTACCTCCACCCTCCATCTCCCTCATTCCCTCCACCCTCATCCCCTCCACCCACCATCACCCTCATTCCCTCCACCCACCATCACCCTCATTTCCTTCACCCTCCATCACACTCATTCCCTCCACCCTCCATCACACTCATTCTCTCTTTCCCCCAAATGGGACAGCCCAGGATTATCCATCTGTCCCTTACAGAAGGTCTCTTCTAAATACAAACTCTACAAAGTCAAGTTGTTCTCCATCTAGCTGGATCAATAATGTATAAATCCCTGGTTAAAGGGATATAGTTTGTTCTTGTTTTATTTCCCTTGGAGATATTATCCTCACATGAACTGTAAACAAAAACAAAAACCACAAGTGCCACAGCTCGTAGAGAAAAGGCAGCATCCAACTGGGCATATAGGAAAGGAGTCTTATCCAGATAATGGATTCCAAACATGGCCAAAACATTTTCTGAAGAAAAGGTTCCCCGTGGTGTATACAGCGACCATTGATGAGACCAGTGTGGTACCATGGAGGAGGCTATGCACATCAGATGGGGGACATACTGTAGACGATATGATAGACAGAGAGTGATTGGGTACATTGGGACCCATCCCGCCATCCCTAGAGCAGCGTCTGGTCTTGTCCCATTTGCCCTCCAGGCTTCCTCTGTAGAGTGCCTCTCCTCTGGGCTTGGGGTGCTTCCAGCTGGCCCCTGCTCCTCTCTGTTCCCACAGCACAGCTGTCCCCTGTTTGGTCTGTGGTTCTCTCTGGCTCCGTCCAAAGGGCATTCCCCCGTTCCGAGTCCGCATGGTGCCAATGACAGAGAGGACAATGTAGCCCTCCCGTCCGTCAGATGGTGAGTCTGTCTAGTCCCATGGACCTAAGCCCATGCCCATGACTGAACCCTGTACCCATTCCAGGGTCCTGCCTGCAGCTGGGCACCTGGGTTGTACTTTCTCTGCCTGATTTAATGTCTCAGTTGTGATCAGGCAGATGTGCATATCAGAGGGGCCTTGGGCAGGCCCTGAGGGCTGGGCTGCTAAACACATTTCTAAGAACAGTAAGAGCGTCATAAAGTGTCTCAGTGGAGGTATACTGATCTAGGATCAGGTTCCCGCTGTCCATAAAGACTTATTCATTATGACCTAAAAGACAAACTGATCCTATATCAGCGCTCTTACTCTGACTCCTCAATAATACCAATTAAAATGATGATCCAATGCGCCTTACAGTCATGCATACATACATCTTTCATATGGGTGACACCAGATGGAATCGAACCCATGGCCCGGGCTTTCCAAGCACCATGCTCTACCAATATAGGAAAAGAGACTGAAGCACAGGTCTAGGAACAGTTAGACAGGCCATTGTCTGTGCAAACAGAAAGCCACATTAGCAAGGCGTGCAGACCTGAGCTGTTCCCCTGCACACCATCTCTATCACTATAGCCTTGGGCACACACAACAATGGGTGCATGGGTTGGATGAAGAGAACACACAACAATGGGTGCATGGGTTGGATGAAGAGAACACACAACAATGGGTGCATGGGTTGGATGAAGAGAACACACAACAATGGGTGCATGGGTTGGATGAAGAGAACACACAACAATGGGTGCATGGGTTGGATGAAGAGAACACACAACAATGGGTGCATGGGTTGGATGAAGAGAACACACAACAATGGGTGCATGGGTTGGATGAAGAGAACACACAACAATGGGTGCATGGGTTGGATGAAGAGAACACACAACAATGGGTGCATGGGTTGGATGAAGAGAACACACAACAATGGGTGCATGGGTTGGATGAAGAGAACACACAACAATGGGTGCATGGGTTGGATGAAGAGAACACACAACAATGGGTGCATGGGTTGAATGAAGAGAACACACAACAATGGGTGCATGGGTTGGATGAAGAGAACACACAACAATGGGTGCATGGGTTGGATGAAGAGAACACACAACAATGGGTGCATGGGTTGGATGAAGAGAACACACAACAATGGGTGCATGGGTTGGATGAAGAGAACACACAACAATGGGTGCATGGGTTGGATGAAGAGAACACACAACAATGGGTGCATGGGTTTGGATGAAGAGAACACACAACAATGGGTGCATGGGTTGGATGAAGAGAACACACAACAATGGGTGCATGGGTTGGATGAAGAGAACACACAACAATGGGCGCATGGGTTGGATGAAGAGAACACACAACAATGGGTGCATGGGTTGGATGAAGAGAACACACAACAATGGGTGCATGGGTTGGATGAAGAGAACACACAACAATGGGTGCATGGGTTGGATGAAGAGAACACACAACAATGGGCGCATGGGTTGGATGAAGAGAACACACAACAATGGGCGCATGGGTTGGATGAAGAGAACACACAACAATGGGCGCATGGGTTGGATGAAGAGAACACACAACAATGGGTGCATGGGTTGGATGAAGAGAACACACAACAATGGGTGCATGGGTTGGATGAAGAGAACACACAACAATGGGGTGCATCATACCCACATCACCTATAGCTGTCCCTGGTGAGTCTCCTGACTGAATGGATGCTTTTCTCAATGGGTTTGCAAAGTAGCAGGGAGGATGACATAAATTCAGGCGTATTGTACATGCATCAAACAATACTATTATACACTACATGACCAAAAGTATGTGGACATCTGCTCGTCAAACATCTTATTTCAAAATCATGGGCATTAATATGGAGTTGGTCCCCCCTTTACTGTTATATCAGCCTCCACTCTTCTGGGAAGACTTTCCACTAGATGTTTGAGCATTGTTGCAGGGACTTGCTTCCATTCAGCCAAAAGAGCATTATTCGGGGTTGCAATTCTTCCCAAAGGTGTTTGATCAAATCAAATCAAATGGATTTTTATAGCCCTTCGTACATCAGCTGATATCTCAAAGTGCTGTACAGAAACCCAGCCTAAAACCCCAAACAGCAAGCAATGCAGGTGTAGAAGCACAGGGTTGATGGGGTTGAGGTCAGGGCTCTGTGCAGGCCAGTCGAGTTCTTCCACACCGAACTCAACAAACCATTTCTGTATGGACCTAGGTTTGGGCACGGGGCATTGTCATGCTGAAACAGGAAAGGGCCTTCCCCAAACTGCTGCCACAAAATTGGAAGCACAGAATCGTATATATTTATTTATTGTATGCTATAGCGTTAAGATTTCCCTTCTCTGGAACTAAGGGGCCTAGCCCAAACTATGAAAAGTAGCCCCAGACCAGTACTCCTCCACCAAACTTTACAGTTGGCACTATGCATTGGGGCAGGTAGCGTTCTCCTGACATCCGCCAAACCCAGATTCGTTCGTCGGACTGCGAGATGGTGATGTGTGAATCATCGCATTTCCACTGCTTCAGAGTTCAATGGTGGCGAGCTTTACACCCCTCCAGCCGACGATTGGCATTACACATGGTGATCTTAGGCTTGTGTGCGGCTGCTCAGCCATGGAAACCCATTTCATGAAGCTCCCGACGAACAGTTATTGTGCTGACATGAGTGTTGCAACCGAGCACAGACGTTTTTTACACGCTATGCGCTTCAGCACTCCGCAGTCCCGTTCTGTGAGCTTTTATGGCCTACCACTTCACAACTGAGCCGTTGTTGCTCCTAGACGTTTCGACTTCACAGTAACAGCACTTACAGTTGACCTTCAGAAATTTGACGAACTGACTGATTGGAAAAGTCATATGACGGTGCCACGTTGAAAGTTACTTAGCTCTTCAGTAAGGCCACTCTACTGCCAATGTTTGTCTATGGAGATTTCATCGCTGTGTGCTCAATTTTATAAACCTGTCAGCAACGGGTGTGGTTGAAATAGCCAAATCCACTAATTTGAAGGGTGTCCACATACTTCTGTATATATAGTGTATATTGAATGATGTCTTCATTGTTATTCTACAATGTATAAAATAGTGAAAATCAAGAAAAACCATTGAATGAGTACCCTATGTAAAGAAAATCACTTAACTTTCATGTCATGCACTTTACTCTCCTTCTGACAGCTCGTCCTCTTTTATGGGTAGTTTTCTTTCTCCCTTCAGATCAGAAGTCAACTCTGAATACAGTAATGAGCTAGGTCAGAGGCATGCAAATCCAAACCTGCAGATAAGAGCGCATGCACGCACACACACACACACACACTCTCACAGGGCAAGGTTTAGTGATGCTAATAGGGGCTGGGTAAGGCTGAAGTGTGGTGTTGGTCAGCTCTGCCCTTGTTGCCGTTGACCCTCTCGCTCTACAGAACATCACTGCTGACATGCAAATCCTGTGGCACACTTGCTGCACTTCCGTCTCTTTCTCTCTCTCTCTGTCCTCTCCCTTTCTCTACTCCCCTCTCTCTCTCTCTCTGTCCTCTCCCTTTCTCTACTCCCCTCTCTCTCTCTCTCTGTCCTCTCCCTTTCTCTACTCCCCTCTCTCTCTCTCTCTGTCCTCTCCCTTTCTCTACTCTCCTCTCTCTCCCTCTCCTGTTCTTTGCTGTGTGTAACAGTCTAAAGCCTACAGTCAGTCTGTCCAGGGAAGCCGCAGAAAGAGATGCATGGAGCTCACAGGGCTCACCGCCCAGCCTCCACACGCTTACTACCCAGCCTCCACACGCTCACCACCCAGCTTCCACACGCTCACCACCCAGCCTCCTCACGCACACCACCCAGCCTCCACACACCCACCACCTAGCCGCCCCACACGCTCACCACCCAGCCTCCACACGCTCACCACCCCGGCCTCCACACGCTCACCATGCAGCCTCCACATGCTCACCATGCAGCCTCCACACGCTCACCACCCTTCTCCTTCCCCTGTCTTTCTCTCCCTCCTGTGATATGGCCACAGAGCACAAGGACAAGGCTGGACAGGAGTGGAGGAAGGCTGTACCCAGCTATAACCAGTCCAGTAGTGGGGCTGTGGACTTCCGGACCTGGAGCACCTTACCACGTGACGAGAGCCAGGAACCGCTGCCCAAGACCTGGGAGATGGCCTACACAGAGACGGGCATGGTCTACTTCATAGAGTAAGTGTTGGACTTCTGGTTCTCTACTCCAGTACAGTGCCAGTGTGGTGTTGGGGATGCTAGAAGTGGCGAGAGGTAGTTTTGAAAAAGAGCATTGAGATTTGTTTGTTCAGAGAATAGTTTGTTCCACTATAAAGTCTGTGTTACACTGTTACATACAGTATCCTACTTGTTTCTCTGCGGCTCAGACGTACAGTAGCAGTACAGTACTTGGAGAAGTTAACAATAGTATTATTGTTAATATAATTATGGATTTGTGAAATTATTCATTATTTTAACCCATCTGGCGTCTAAAATACAGTTGTATTGTTTTCCTGTGTTTGATGTGATGGTACTTGGCTTGGGCTTAAAGCACTGGGCCTCTCCCTCTCCCTTTCCCTTTCCCTTTCCCTTTCCCTCTCCCTCTCCCTCCATTGCTTATCAGTCAGTCTGTTTGTGTGGCTCACACAGCCTACAGAAGAGAGGGCCAGGTGCTGTAGCCTGCCTAAAATCAATAGCCCATTCTCACTTCACAGGAGACAATTCGGCAAATGAAATGCTCCCAGAGGCCTGCTCTCTGTGTTCGGCTCTACCTTTCCCTCCTTTCCCCTCTCCTTTCCTCCATCCCTCCTTCCATTCCTCCATCAAAGGACCTATCTGCCTCTATTTGGTTCTGACTACCTCTCCCTACCTCCATCTGTCCCTTCCTCCTTCTGTCCCTACCTCTATCTGTCCCTACCTCCCATCTGTCCCTACCTCCATCTGACCCTACCTCCCATCTGTCCCTACCTCCATCAGTTCCTACCTCCCATCTGTCCCTACCTCCCATCTGTCCCTACCTCCATCTGTCCCTACCTTTCATCTGTCCCTACCTCCATCTGACCCTACCTCCCATCTGACCCTACCTCCATCAGTTCCTACCTCCATCTGCCCCTCCTCCATCTGTCCCTACCTCCCATCTGTCCCTACCTCCCATCTGTCCCTACCTCCCATCTGTCCCTACCTCCCATCTGTCTCTATCTCCCATCTGTCCCTACCTCCCATCTGTCCCTACCTCCCATCTGACCCTACCTCCCATCTGACCCTACCTCCATCTGACCCTACCTCCATCAGTTCCTACCTCCCATCTGTCCCTACCACCCTTTTGTCCCTACCTCCCATCTGTCCCTACCTCCATCAGTTCCTACCTCCATCTGACCCTACCTCCATCTGTCCCTACCTCCATCTGACCCTACCTCCATCTGACCCTACCTCCATCAGTTCCTACCTCCATCTGACCCTACCTCCATCAGTTCCTACCTCCATCTGACCCTACCTCCATCAGTTCCTACCTCCATCTGTCCCTACCTCCATCTGACCCTACCTCCATCTGACCCTACCTCCATCAGTTCCTACCTCCATCTGACCCTACCTCCATCTGACCCTACCTCCATCTGACCCTACCTCCATCAGTTCCTACCTCCATCTGACCCTACCTCCATCAGTTTCTACCTCCATCTGACCCTACCTCCATCTGACCCTACCTCCATCAGTTCCTACCTCCATCTGACCCTACCTCCATCAGTTCCTACCTCCATCAGTTCCTACCTCCATCTGACCCTACCTCCATCAGTTCCTACCTCCCATCTGTCCCTACCCCCATCTGTCCCTACCTCCCATCTGTCCCTACCTCCATTTGTCCCTACCTCCAACCCTCCCTCCCTCCTACCTCCATCCCCCCTACCTCCATCCATCCCTCCTACCTCCATCCCCCCCTACCTCCATCCATCTATCCCTACCTCCATCCCTACCTACCTCCGTCCCTCCCTACCTCCATCCATCTATCCCTACCTCCGTCCCTCCATACCTCCATCCATCTATCCCTACCTCCATCCCTCCCTACCTCCATCCATCTATCCCTACCTCCATCCATCTATCCCTACCTCCATCCATCCCTCCCTACCTCCATCCCTCCCTACCTCCATTCATCTATCCCTACCTCCATCCCTCCCTACCTCCATCCCTCCCTACCGCCATCTTTCTATCCCTACCTCCATCCATCCCTCCCTACTTCCATCCATCCCTCCCTCCCTACCTCCATTCATCTATCCCTACCTCCATCCCTCCCTACCTCCATCCCTCCCTACCGCCATCTTTCTATCCCTACCTCCATCCATCCCTCCCTACTTCCATCTATCCCTCCCTCCCTACTTCCATCCATCCCTCCCTACTTCCATCCATCCCTCCCTACCTCCATCCCTGCATACCTCATCCCTCCCTCCCTACCTCCATCCCTCCCTCCCTACCTCCACCCATCCCTCCCTACCTCCATCCATCTATCCCTCCCTCCCTACTTCCATCCATCCCTCCCTACCTCTATCCATCTATCCCTCCCTCCCTACCTTCATTGATCTCTCCCTACTTCCATCCATCCCTCCCTACTTCCATCTCTCCTTACCTCCATCTCTCCCTACCTCCCTCCATCCCTCCCCCCTACCTCCATCCCTCCCTCCCTCCCTCCCTACCTCCATCCATCTATCCCTACCTCCATCCCTACCTACCTCCGTCCCTCCCTACCTCCATCCATCTATCCCTACCTCCGTCCCTCCCTACCTCCATCCATCTATCCCTACCTCCATCCATCTATCCCTACCTCCATCCATCTATCCCTACCTCCATCCATCCATCCATCCCTCCCTACCTCCATCCCTCCCTACCTCCATTCATCTATCCCTACCTCCATCCCTCCCTACCTCCATCCCTCCCTACCCGCCATCCATCTATCCCTACCTCCATCCATCCCTCCCTACTTCCATCCATCCCTCCCTACCTCCATCCCTCCCTACCTCCATCCCTCCCTACCTCCATCCATCTATCCCTCCCTCCCTACTTCCATCCATCCCTCCCTACTTCCATCCATCCCTCCCTACCTCCATCCCTGCCTACCTCATCCCTCCCTCCCTCCCTACCTCCATCCCTCCCTCCCTACCTCCACCCATCCCTCCCTACCTCCATCCATCTATCCCTCCCTCCCTACCTTCATTGATCTCTCCCTACTTCCATCCATCCCTCCCTACTTCCATCTCTCCTTACCTCCATCTCTCCATCTGTCCCTACCTCCCATCTGTCCCTACCTCCATCTGTCCCTACCTTTCATCTGTCCCTACCTCCATCTGACCCTACCTCCCATCTGACCCTACCTCCATCAGTTCCTACCTCCATCTGCCCCTCCTCCATCTGTCCCTACCTCCCATCTGTCCCTACCTCCCATCTGTCCCTACCTCCCATCTGTCCCTATCTCCCATCTGTCCCTACCTCCCATCTGTCCCTACCTCCCATCTGACCCTACCTCCCATCTGACCCTACCTCCATCTGACCCTACCTCCATCAGTTCCTACCTCCCATCTGTCCCTACCACCCTTTTGTCCCTACCTCCCATCTGTCCCTACCTCCATCAGTTCCTACCTCCATCTGACCCTACCTCCATCTGTCCCTACCTCCATCTGACCCTACCTCCATCTGACCCTAACCTCCATCAGTTCCTACCTCCATCTGACCCTACCTCCATCTGACCCTACCTCCATCTGACCCTACCTCCATCAGTTCCTACCTCCATCTGACCCTACCTCCATCAGTTCCTACCTCCATCTGTCCCTACCTCCATCTGACCCTACCTCCATCAGTTCCTACCTCCATCAGTTCCTACCTCCATCTGACCCTACCTCCATCAGTTCCTACCTCCATCTGACCCTACCTCCATCTGACCCTACCTCCATCTGACCCTACCTCCATCAGTTCCTACCTCCATCTGACCCTACCTCCATCAGTTCCTACCTCCATCTGACCCTACCTCCATCTGACCCTACCTCCATCAGTTCCTACCTCCATCTGACCCTACCTCCATCAGTTCCTACCTCCATCAGTTCCTACCTCCATCTGACCCTACCGTCCATCAGTTCCTACCTCCCATCTGTCCCTACCCCCATCTGTCCCTACCTCCCATCTGTCCCTACCTCCATTTGTCCCTACCTCCATCCCTCCCTCCCTCCCTCCTACCTCCATCCCTCCCTACCTCCATCCATCCCTCCTACCTCCATCCCTCCCTACCTCCATCCCTCCCTACCTCCATCCATCTATCCCTACCTCCATCCCTACCTACCCTCCGTCCCTCCCTACCTCCATCCATCTATCCCTACCTCCGTCCCTCCCTACCTCCATCCATCTATCCCTACCTCCATCCCTCCCTACCTCCATCCATCTATCCCTACCTCCATCCATCTATCCCTACCTCCATCCATCCCTCCCTACCTCCATCCCTCCCTACCTCCATTCATCTATCCCTACCTCCATCCCTCCCTACCTCCATCCCTCCCTACCCGCCATCCATCTATCCCTACCTCCATCCATCCCTCCCTACTTCCATCCATCCCTCCCTACCTCCATCCCTCCCTACCTCCATCTCTCCCTACCTCCATCCATCTATCCCTCTCTCCCTACTTCCATCCATCCATCCCTACTTCCATCCATCCCTCCCTACCTCCATCCCTGCATACCTCATCCCTCCCTCACTACCTCCATCCCTCCCTCCCTACCTCCACCCATCCCTCCCTACCTCCATCCATCTATCCCTCCCTCCCTACTTCCATCTATCCCTCCCTACCTCCATCCATCTATCCCTCCCTCCCTACCTTCATTGATCTCTCCCTACTTCCATCCATCCCTCCCTACTTCCATCTCTTCTTACCTCCATCTCTCCCTACCTCCCTCCATCCCTCCCTCCCTCCCTACCTCCATCCATCTATCCCTACCTCCATCCCTACCTACCTCCGTCCCTCCCTACCTCCATCCATCTATCCCTACCTCCATCCATCTATCCCTACCTCCATCCATCTATCCCTACCTCCATCCATCCATCCCTCCCTCCCTACCTCCATCCCTCCCTACCTCCATTCATCTATCCCTACCTCCATCCCTCCCTACCTCCATCCCTCCCTACCGCCATCCATCTATCCCTACCTCCATCCATCCCTCCCTACTTCCATCCATCCCTCCCTACCTCCATCCCTCCCTACCTCCATCCCTCCCTACCTCCATCCATCTATCCCTCCCTCCCTACTTCCATCCATCCCTCCCTACTTCCATCCATCCCTCCCTACCTCCATCCCTGCCTACCTCATCCCTCCCTCCCTCCCTACCTCCATCCCTCCCTCCCTACCTCCACCCATCCCTCCCTACCTCCATCCATCTATCCCTCCCTCCCTACTTCCATCCATCCCTCCCTACCTCTATCCATCTATCCCTCCCTCCCTACCTTCATTGATCTCTCCCTACTTCCATCCATCCCTCCCTACTTCCATCTCTCCTTACCTCCATCTCTCCCTACCTCCCTCCATCCCTCCCCCCTACCTCCATCCCTCCCTCCCTCCCTACCTCCATCCATCTATCCCTACCTCCATCCCTACCTACCTCCGTCCCTCCCTACCTCCATCCATCTATCCCTACCTCCGTCCCTCCCTACCTCCATCCATCTATCCCTACCTCCATCCCTCCCTACCTCCATCCATCTATCCCTACCTCCATCCATCTATCCCTACCTCCATCCATCCATCCATCCATCCCTCCCTACCTCCAATCCCTCCCTCCCTACCTCCATTCATCTATCCCTACC
The DNA here is from genome assembly GCF_002021735.2 of Oncorhynchus kisutch. NCBI lineage: Eukaryota > Metazoa > Chordata > Actinopteri > Salmoniformes > Salmonidae > Oncorhynchus > Oncorhynchus kisutch. Next base: position 70,853,389 of record NC_034190.2, on the reverse strand, counting down.
TCCATCCCTCCCTACCTCCATCCCTCCCTACCGCCATCCATCTATCCCTACCTCCATCCATCCCTCCCTACTTCCATCCATCCCTCTATCCCTATCTCCATCCCTCTCTCCCCCTCCCTATCTCCATCCCTCTCTCCTCCCCCCTCCCTATCTCCACCCCTCTCTCCCCCCTCCCTACCTCCATCCCTCTCTCCCCCCTCCCTACCTCCATCCCTCTCTCCCCCCTCCCTACCTCCATCCCTCCCTACCTCCATCCATCTATCCCTACCTCCATCCATCTATCCTACCTCCATCCATCCCTCCCTACCTCCATTCATCTATCCCTACCTCCATCCCTCCCTACCTCCATCCCTCCCTACCTCCATCCATCTATCCCTACCTCCATCCATCCATCCCTCCCTACCTCCATCCCTCCCTACCTCCATTCATCTATCCCATCCCTCCCTCCCTACCTCCATTGATCTGTCCCTACCTCCATCCCTCTCTCCATCCCTCCCTACCTCCATCCGTCCCTCCCTACCTCTATTGATCTGTCCCTACCTCCATCCCTCTCTCCATCCCTCCCTACCTCCATCCGTCCCTCCCTACCTCCATTGATCTGTCCCTCCCTACCTCCATCCCTCCCTCCCTACCTCCATTGATCTGTCCCTCCCTACCTCCATCCCTCTCTCTCTCTCTCCTCCCTACCTCCATCCCTCTCTCCCTCCCTCCCTACCTCCATCCCTCCCTCCCTACCTCCATTGATCTGTCCCTACCTCCATTGATCTGTCCCTACCTCCATCCCTCCCTACCTCCATTGATCTGTCCCTACCTCCATCCCTCCCTACCTCCATCCCTCTCTCCCTCCCTCCCTCCGTACCTCCATCCCTTCCTACCTCCATTGATCTGTCCCTACCTCCATCCCTCCCTACCTCCATCCCTCCCTACCTCCATCCCTCCCTACCTCCATTGATCTGTCCCTACCTCCATCCCTCCCTACCTCCATCCCTCTCTCCCTACCTCCATCCCTCCCTACCTCCATTGATCTGTCCCTACCTCCATCCCTCCCTACCACCATCCCTCTCTCTCCCTCCCTCCCTCCCTACCTCCATTGATCTGTCCCTACCTCCATCCCTCCCTACCTCCATCCCTCCCTACCTCCATCCCTCCCTACCTCCATTGATCTGTCCCTACCTCCATCCCTCCCTACCTCCATCCCTCTCTCCCTCCCTCCCTACCTACCTCCATCCCTCCCTACCTCCATTGATCTGTCCCTACCTCCATCCCTCTCTCCCTCCCTCCCTACCTCCATCCCTCCCTACCTCCATTGATCTGTCCCTACCTCCATCCATCCCTCCCTACCTCCATCCCTCCCTACCTCCATCCCTCTCTCCCTCCCTCCCTACCTCCATCCCTCCCTGCCTCCATTGATCTGTCCCTACCTCCATCCCTACCTCCCTCCCTACCTCCATCCCTCCCTACCTCCATTGATCTGTCCCTACCTCCATCCCTCTCTCCCTACCTCCCTCCCGAACTCCATCCCTCCCTACCTCCATCCCTCCCTACCGCCATTGATCTGTGCCTACCTCCATCCCTCTCTCCCTCCCTCCCTCCCTACCTCCATCCCTCCCTACCTCCATTGATCTGTCCCTACCTCCATCCCTCTCTCCCTCCCTCCCTACCTCCATCCCTCCCTGCCTCCATTGATCTGTCCCTACCTCCATCCCTCCCTCCCTCCCTACCTCCATCCCTACCTCCCTCCCTACCTCCATCCCTCCCTACCTCCATTGATCTGTCCCTACCTCCATCCCTCTCTCCCTACCTCCCTCCCGAACTCCATCCCTCCCTACCTCCATCCCTCCCTACCGCCATTGATCTGTGCCTACCTCCATCCCTCTCTCCCTCCCTCCCTCCATCCCTCCCTACCTCCATTGATCTGTCCCTACCTCCATCCCTCTCTCCCTCCCTCCCTACCTCCATTGATCTGTCCCTACCTCCATCCCTCCCTACCTCCCTCCCTCCCTACCTCCATCCCTACCTCCCTCCCTACCTCCATCCCTCCCTACCTCCATTGATCTGTGCCTACCTCCATCCCTCTCTCCCTCCCTCCCTCCCTACCTCCATCCCTCCCTACCTCCATTGATCTGTCCCTACCTCCATCCCTCTCTCCCTCCCTCCCTACCTCCATCCCTCCCTACCTCCATCCCTCCCTACCTCCATTGATCTGTCCCTACCTCCATCCCTCCCTACCTCCATTGATCTGTCCCTACCTCCATCCCTCTCTCCCTCCCTCCCTACCTCCATCCCTCCCTACCTCCATTGATCTGTCCCTACCTCCATCCCTCTCTCCCTCCCTCCCTACCTCCATCCCTCCCTACCTCCATTGATCTGTCCCTACCTCCATCCCTCCCTACCTCCATCCCTCTCTCCCTCCCTCCCTACCTCCATCCCTCCCTACCACCATTAATCTGTCCCTACCTCCATCCCTCCCTACCTCCATTAATCTGTCCCTACCTCCATCCCTCCCTACCTCCATTAATCTGTCCCTACCTCCATCCCTCCCTACCTCCATTAATCTGTCCCTACCTCCATCCCTCCCTACCTCCATGAATCTGTCCCTACCTCCATCCCTCCCTACCTCCATTAATCTGTCCCTACCTCCATCCCTCCCTACCTCCATTAATCTGTCCCTACCTCCATCCCTCCCTACCTCCATTAATCTGTCCCTACCTCCATCCCTCCCTACCTCCATTAATCTGTCCCTACCTCCATTAATCTGTCCCTACCTCCATCCCTCCCTACCTCCATTAATCTGTCCCTACCTCTATCCCTCCCGCAACGGCACCTGCTCCTTTTGTTCTTTCCTTGAAAGAGCCACTGGATTCCAAAATAATTACATAAGTTTGTGTTTTTGAAGGGCCCTTTATTTTTGGCCGAATGGTTAGGGAGCGCGAGGGGACAGTTGTTTCCAAATACTGGCTGGAGAATAGCTAGCTATACTTCACCTAGTTGTTGTGGTGTTGTGAGGCTTTTTGTTCAGCTTGTAAAGTTGTGCCTCTGTATCTCCACAGTCACAACACCAAGACCACTACCTGGCTGGACCCCAGGCTGGCCAAGAAGGCCAAGCCCCCGGAGAGGTGTGAGGATGGAGGTGAGAATCTCACACACACACACACACACCGCGTTCTCATACACAGACGGTGTAGTAGCACTTATCTTTCTTACACAAGCATCTTGTAGCAATATTTCACTCACATGCACTCATTCACCCTCACTACTCTCTCTCACTCACACACATATTACTGTCCACGGTCTGAATACACCACATTAAGCATACTGTAATTATGAGTGGAGACCCCCTATGCCACTTAAGTTTGTGACCTACAGTATAGACAAACACACATACACACAGACAGTAAACCACTAAGCAGGACCCAGCCTGCCCCTGTCCCTAATGGCTTGTGGGAGACCTGCGTAGAGCTCATCAGCGCTGTATCTCTGAAAAGGCAATTCCACAGTCTCCTCTTGCGTGAAGCACTCTTTTCCCCTGCATGTGTTCGTCACAGGACAGCACACACTCCAGATTCCACTTACACACCGCTGGGAAAAGACAAGACATTTTTTTCAGCATGGGCATAACAACTACACATTTCCTTGCTTCCATTTCCTTGCTTCCAACTACACGTTCTCTCTCACTCTCCCCTCTCTCTCTCACTCTCTCAATTCAAGGGCTTTATTGGCATGGAAAAGTGAAGTAGATAATAAACAAAAGTGAAATAAACAATAGAAATTAACAGTAAACATTATACTCACAGAAGTTCCTAAAGAGTAAAGACATTTCAAATGTCATATTATGTCTATATACAGTGTTGTAACAATGTGCAAATAGTTAATGAAAATAAATAAACATAAATATGGGTTGTATTTACAGTGGTGTTTGTTCGTCACTGGTTGCCCTTTTCTTGTGGCAACAGGTCACAAATGTTGCTGCTGTGATGGCACACTGTCGTATTTCACCCAGTAGATATGGGAGTTTATCAAAATTGGGTTTGTTTTTGAATTCTTTGAGGATCTGTATAATCTGAAGGAAATATGTCTCTAATATGGTCATACATTTGGCAGGAGGTTAGGAAGTGCAGCTCAGTTTCCACCTCATTTTGTGGGCAGTGTGTACAACGCCTGTCCTCTCTTGAGAGCCATGTCTGCCTAGAGCAGCCTTTCTCAATAGCAAGGCTATGCTTACTGAGTCTGTACATAGTCAAAGCTTTCCTTAAATTTGGGTCAGTCACAGTGGTCAGGTATTCTGCAACTCTCTCTGTCTGTCTCTGTGTCTCTCTTTGTCTATCGCTTTCTCTTTCACTCCCTCCCTCTCCCCCTCTCGACCTTTCCCCTCTCTGTCTCTCCCTCTCCCCCTCTCTCCTCTCGCTCTCCCTCTCCCCTCTCTGTTTCTCCCCTCTCTGTCTCTCCCTCTCCCCCTTTCCCCTCTGTCTCTCCCTCTCCCCCTTCCCCCTCTCTGTCTCTCCCCTCTCTGTCTCTCCCCCTTTCCCCTCTCTGTTTCTCCCCTCTCTGTCTCTCCCTCTCCCCCTTCCCCCTCTCTGTCTCTCCCTCTCCCCCTTCCCCCTCTCTGTCTCTCCCCTCTCCCCCTTCCCCCTCTCTGTCTCTCCCCTCTCTGTCTCTCCCCCTTTCCCCTCTCTGTCTCTCCCCTCTGTGTCTCTCCCTCTCCCCCTCTCCTCCTCTCCCCTCTCCTCCTCTCCCCTCTCTGTCTCTCCCTCTCCCCCTCTCCCCTCTCTGTCTCTCCCTCTCCCCCTTTCCCCTCTCTGTCTCTTCCTCTCCCCCTTTCCCCTCTCTCTCTCCCTCTCCCCCTCTCCCCTCTCTCTCTCCCTCTCTGTCTCTCCCCTCTCTGTCTCCCCCTCTCCCCTCTCTGTCTCTCTCTCCCCCCTTCCCTTTACATCTGTGTGTCTCATTGTGTGTGTAGATGATGTACCAGTTGCTCCAGAGCTGTAGCAGCACAATGATTTGCATCTGCTTCTGTCTGTCTCTTGCCTGCAGAACTTCCGTATGGCTGGGAAAAGATTGAGGACCCGCAGTATGGAATCTACTACGTGGAGTACGTACACCTCTCCTGATAGTTGTGGTGATACAGGAAGTAGTGGCATGGTTATTATTTGATAATAACAAGTGTTTGTTTCATGAGATGGGATGAGCTGGGATTTCTGTTGAAGTCATTAAGAGATGCTGGACAGGCAGACCTGCGCTTGTGATGCTGTCACTGCCTCGCCTCACTGAGAAATGCACACTGGCACACAGTTCACCCAGCATGGATTCCCATGGGAGTAGCAGGAAGGAGAATTCTGTCTTTTTGTTTTGAATGAATACAGTAAAACACAATGGATCATTATGTTCTAACTAAAGTAGAGAACAAGTCATGGCAATCAGAAGAACATAGAGGACTGAGCACACTCAGTCACGGAGGAGTGCTTCTGTTCCTTGATTGGATAGTGAGGATAACTCTCAGCATGACTCATGCCCAACAAGAGCACAAACAGTACTTTTCTTCAAATCACACATCCACACACTGGCACACATACAAATTAACACACGTATAGGACTGCGGGAAAATATTTTGTGTTGAGGTGTTGTCAACAGGGAGCGTATTTTTCTCCGCTCTGCTGAAGTTTTAATTTTTGATTTATCAGGGGAACACACACACACAGGCTGGCAATTGGCACACACAGCACACACACTGTCACACATACACACACTCCGCATATGCATGTGATTCAACGAGCAGAGCAGGAGTGGCATCCCTTCCAAAAAAACCTGAGTAACGACTGGGGCTGAGCTACAACTGTTAAAGCACAGGCGCATTATGCAGATCAGTTGCTTTCCTTGCTTTACATTCAACCTGGGGGCTCATCTCACAAAGGGCTGGCCTGGGAATCTACAGCGCTACAGGGAACAGGAGGCACACAGACTGCTTTACTGATCCTAGGTCAATCAGATGTGGCCGTTGTGGGCAGGATATATATCTTGGGTATATGGTTATTCCACTGATCTTAGGTCAGTGGTTATACGTGTCAACAGTACTGCAGTGTCATTTCCTTTGTCGTTTACAGATGAGAAAGTGCTGTGTTGGTGTGTCGCTGATTAGAATATGATCACTGTGATGTAATATAAGCTTGGTACCAGAGGTTTGCAATGACTGGATAGTGCTCTGGGACGTCACTAGACTGTAATGTGTAAGGGTACTGTGAAACTGTTTTGACTTTTGGTCACGACACAAACCATTGAAGAAAGCGGCTCCAGAGAGATTAAAGATTACTTGGATTTTGTGTTGCTGCCAAATGAAGAGATCCAGATAACTGTGTGTCATAGGAGGAGAAGGAAAACATTGAAATAAGGCTATGAAATCATGTAAGCCTCACTCTCTTTTGGTCGGTTTCACCTTCTCTAAGATTTATGAAGTGTGTATTAGTCCTCGCTTGAGGTTGTATTTCTTTGGTTTTTATACAGTATGTAGAGTAGCACTGTGCATGTGTGCTGTATACTGATCACTCCAGTGAGTGTTCTGTCTTGTCCCTTGTCTCTGTGCTGTATACTGATCTCTCCAGTGAGTGTTCTGTCTTGTCCCTTGTCTCTGTGCTGTATACTGATCTCTCCAGTGAGTGTTCTGTCTTGTCCCTTGTCTCTGTGCTGTATACTGATCTCTCCAGTGAGTGTTCTGTCTTGTCCCTTGTCTCTGTGCTGTATACTGATCTCTCCAGTGAGTGTTCTGTCTTGTCCCTTGTCTCTGTGCTGTATACTGATCTCTCCAGTGAGTGTTCTGTCTTGTCCCTTGTCTCTGTGCTGTATACTGATCTCTCCAGTGAGTGTTCTGTCTTGTCCCTTGTCTCTGTGCTGTATACTGATCTCTCCAGTGAGTGTTCTGTCTTGTCCCTTGTCTCTGTGCTGTATACTGATCTCTCCAGTGAGTGTTCTGTCTTGTCCCTTGTCTCTGTGCTGTATACTGATCTCTCCAGTGAGTGTTCTGTCTTGTCCTTTGTCTCTGTGCTGTATACTGATCTCTCCAGTGAGTGTTCTGTCTTGTCTCTGTGCTGTAGCCATATCAATCAGAAGACCCAGTTTGAGAACCCAGTCCTGGAAGCCAAGAGGAAGCTGAGCCTGGACACCCCCTCCCCTGGCCTGCAGGGGGTTAACACACCCTCAGGTAATACCTCTCTGCCAGCCCACGGTCACCATAGATTCAATTGAAAACTGATCATTGTCATGGTCACTAACTAGTATACCACTTATTATGAAGCAGTGTGTTTAATTGATTGGACATATTAAATGAATGGGTGTTTAATTGGGCATGCATTCTGTATGCTAGTGTCTATTGGAACAGAGCCTAAAGCCAGAATGTCAGAATAGTTCTTAATCAGATCCCCTTAGCTTAGAGACCATGTCAGTGTAGACGCCAAATACACGACATGCCACTTGGACCACTTGTCATTGTAGTGTCTACTGTCTAAAGATAATCATGACAGTTGCAGCCAGTGAGGGCAGTACCAAGTGGCCATCGTAACAATGGTATTAAAATGGTACTAATGGATAGTAACCACTTTACTTCAAATGGATTTTGACAAGTATGTTGTGAAGTGGAGAAGGCACTCGTTTTGCTCACAGCTCGCTTGCACAAAAAGCTTTTGTCTGTCCCTGTCACTCATCGCTTCAAACACTTCACACTGCCGAGGGAGAGATGCAAGAGAGTCATGAGACGAAGTGATCTAGAGAAAGAGCGAGTCATGAGACAGAGAAGAGGAAGAGCGAGTCATGAGACAGAGAAGAAAAAGAGAGTCATGAGATAGAGAAGAGAGAGAGAGAGAGAGAATCATGAGAGAGACAGAGAAGAGAGAGAGAGAGAATCATGAGAGAGACAGAGAAGAGAGAGAGAGAATCATGAGAGAGACAGAGAAGAGAGAGAGCGAGTCATGAGACAGAGAAGAGAAAGAGAGTCATGAGACGAAGTGAGCGAGAGAAAGAGCGAGTCATGAGACAGAAGAAAAAGAGAGTCATGAGACAGAAGAGGAAGAGCGAGTCATGAGACAGAAGAAAAACAGAGAGTCATGAGATAGAGAAGAGAGAGTCGTGAGAGAGACAGAGAAGAGAGAGAGCGAGAGTCATGAGAGTGGCAGAGAAGAGAAAGGGAGAGTCATGAGACAGAGAAGAGAGAGAGAGAGTCATGAGAGAGACAGAGAAGAGAGAGAGCGAGAGTCATGAGAGAGACAGAGAAGAGAAAGAGAGAGTCATGAGAGAGACAGAGAAGAGAGAGAGGGAGTCATGAGAAAGAGAAGAGAGAGAGCGAGAGTCATGATATACAAAGAGAGAGAGCAAGAGTCATGAGAGAGACAGAGGAGAGAGAGTCATGAGAGAGACAGAGAAGAGAGAGAGCGAGAGTCATGAGAGAGACAGAGAAGAGAGAGAGAGTCATGAGAGAGACAGAGAAGAGAGAGAGAGTCATGAGAGAGACAGAGAAGAGAGAGACAGAGAAGAGAGAGAGCAAGAGTCATGAGAGAGACAGAGAAGAGCGAGAGTCATGAGAGAGACAGAGGAGAGAGAGACAGAGGAGAGAGAGAGCGAGAGTCATGAGAGACAAAGAGAGAGAGCAAGAGTCATGAGAGAGACAGAGGAGAGAGAGTCATGAGAGAGACAGAGAAGAGAAAGTGAGAGTCATGAGAGAGTCAGAGAAGAGAGAGTGAGAGTCATGAGAGAGACAGAGAAGAGAGAGAGCGAGAGTTATGAGAGAGACAGAGAAGAGAGAGTGAGAGTCATGAGAGAGACAGAGAAGAGAGAGTGAGAGTCATGAGAGAAACAGAGAAGAGAGAGAGCGAGAGTTATGAGAGAGACAGAGAAGAGAGAGTGAGAGTCATGAGAGAGACAGAGAAGAGAGAGAGTCATGAGAGAGACAGAGAAGAGAGAGAGCGAGAGTTATGAGAGAGACAGAGAAGAGAGAGAGTCATGAGAGAGACAGAGAAGAGAGAGAGTCATGAGAGAGACAGAGAAGAGAGAGAGTCATGAGAGAGACAGAGAAGAGAGAGAGTCATGAGAGAGACAGAGAAGAGAGAGAGTCATGAGAGAGACAGAGAAGAGTGTGTTGGACATAGAAAGTTTTCTTAATCGTGGTAGTTTGGTGTCAATGGATTGACAGATCAATTAGAATGTAGTAGTTGTAAATTACATAATGATTGACTCATCCTCTCAGGACCACTTCCTCTAAGTAATGTCACCGAGACATTCTGTACTCTAACCACACTGTTAGTCAGCATTCAGCTCTGATTAAAATCACATTTTATTGGTCACATCCATGTGTGTAGCTATTGCGGGTGTAGTGAAATGCTTGTGCTTCTAGCTCTGACAGTGCAGTAATATCTAACAAGGAATATCTAACAAATTACACAACAAAAACCCAATACACACAAATCTAAGTAGGAAGTAATTAAGACTATATACATATGGATGAACGATGTCAGAGTGGAACTGACTAAGATACAGTAGAATAGCATAGAATACAGTATATACATATGAGATGAGTAATGCAAGATATGTAAACAGTATTACGTGAATGAGATACCATAGAATAGTATAGAAAACAGTATATACAGTGCCTTGCGAAAGTATTCGGCCCCCTTGAACTTTGCGACCTTTTGCCACATTTCTGGCTTCAAACATAAAGATATAAAACTGTATTTTTTTGTGAAGAATCAACAACAAGTGGGACACAATCATGAAGTGGAACGACATTTATTGGATATTTCAAACTTTTTTAACAAATCAAAAACTGAAAACTTGGGCGTGCAAAATTATTCAGCCCCTTTACTTTCAGTGCAGCAAACTCTCTCCAGAAGTTCATTGAGGATCTCTGAATGATCCAAAGTTGACCTAAATGACTAATGATGATAAATACAATCCACCTGTGTGTAATCAAGTCTCCGTATAAATGCACCTGCACTGTGATAGTCTCAGAGGTCCGTTAAAAGCGCAGAGAGCATCATGAAGAACAATTTTTCAGTTTTTGATTTGTTAAAAAAGTTTGAAATATCGAATAAATGTCGTTCCACTTCATGATTGTGTCCCACTTGTTGTTGATTCTTCACAAAAAAATACAGTTTTATATCTTTATGTTTGAAGCCTGAAATGTGGCAAAAGGTCGCAAAGTTCAAGGGGGCCGAATACTTACGCAAGGCACTGTACAGTTGAAGTCAGGAGTTTACATACACCTTAGCCAAAACACATTTAAACTCATTTAAAAGTTTTTCACAATTCCTGACATTTAATCCTAGTAAAAAATCCCTGTCTTAGTTCACTTAGAATGACCACTTTATTTTAAGAATGTGAAATGTCAGAATAATAATAGAGAGAATTATTTATTTCAGCTTTTATTTCTTTCATCACATTCCCAGTGGGTCAGAAGTTTACATACACTCAATTAGTATTTGGTAGCATTACCTTTAAATTGTTGAACTTGGGTCAAATGATTCGGGTAGCCTTCCACAAGCTTCCCACAATAACTTGGGTGAATATTGGTGTCACGCCCTGACCTTAGAGAGCCGTTTTATGTATCTTTTTGGTTAGGTCAGGGTGTGATGTGGGGTGGCATTCTATGTTTTGTTTTTCTATGATTTTGTATTTCTATGTTTTGGCCGGGTATGGTTCTCAATCAGGGACAGCTGTCTATCGTTGTCTCTGATTGGGAACCATACTTAGGTAGCCCTTTCCATCCTTTCAGTATGGGAAGTTAACTTTGTTTGTGGCACATAGCCCTTAAGCTTCACGGTTGGTTTTGTATTGTTTATTGTTTTTGTTGGCATCATCCTAATAAAAAGGAAAATGTACACTGCGCTTTGGTCTACTTCTTTCAACGGCCGTGACAGAACGTCCCACCACCAAAGGACCAAGCAGCGTGGTAAAGAGGACTCCTGGACATGGGAGGAGATCCTGGACAGTAAGTGACCCTGGAGGCAGGCTGGGGAGTATCGCCGTCCACAGGAGGAGATAACGGCAGCGAAGTAGGAGCGGCGGCGATATGAGGAGGCACGTCAGCGAAGCAGGCACGAGAGGCAGCCCCCAAATAGTTTTTGGGGGGGAGCACATGGGGAGTCTGGCTGAGTCAGGTTGGAGACCTGAGCCAACTCCCCGTGCTTACCGTGGCGAGCGTTGAACTGATCAGGCACCGTGTTATGAGGTGGAGCGCAGTGTCTCCAGTGCGCGTTCACAGCCCGGTGCGCTACATCCCAGCTCCCCGCATCTGCCGGGCTAGGGTGAGCATTCAGCCAGGACAGATGGTGCCGGCTCAGCGCGCCTGGTCTCCAGTGCGTCTCTTCGGCCCAGGATATCCTGTGCCGGCTCTGCGCACTGTGTCTCCTGTACATCTGCACAGCCCAGTGAGTCCTGTGCCAGCACCCCGCATTTGCAGGGCGAAGATAACGACCCAGCCAGGACGGGTTGTGCAGGCTCTAAGCTAGAGACCTCCAGTGCGCCTCCACGACCCAATGTATCCGGTGCCTCGGCCAAGGACAAAGCCTCCTGTATGCCTCCCCAGCCTGGTGAGTCCTGTGCCTGCTCCCAGAGCCAGGCCTCCTGTGTGTCTCTCCACTCCAGTGATGATCCATGGCAAGAAGCCTCCAGTGATGATCCATGGCAAGAAGCATCCAGTGATGATCCATGGCATGAAGCCTCCAGTGATGATCCATGACAAAAAGCCTCCAGTGATGATCCATGGCAAGAAGCCTCCAGTGATGATCCATGGCAAGAAGCATCCAGTGATGATCCATGGCATGAAGCCTCCAGTGATGATCCATGACAAAAATCCTCCAGTGATGATCCATGGCAAGAAGCCTCCAGTGATGATCCATGGCACGAAGCCTCCAGTGAGGAGTCATGGCACATGGGTACTGTCACGCCCTGACCTTAGAGAGCCGTGACTCCAACATAAGTGTATGTAAACTTCCGACTTCAACTGTATGAAATGAGTAATGCCAGATATGTAAACATTATTAAAGTGACTAGTGTTCCATTCCTTAAAGTGGCCAGTGATTTATAGTCTATACCTATATGCAGCAGCATCTAATGTGCTAGTAATGGCTGTTTAACAGTCTGATGGCCTTGAGATAGAAGCTATTTTTCAGTCTTTTGGTCCCAGCTTTGATGCACCTGTATTGACCTCGCCTTCTGGATGAATTGGGGTGAATAGGCAGTGGCTCGGATAGTTGATGTCCTTGATGATCTTTTTGGCCTTCCTGCGACATCGGGTGATGTAGGTGTACTGGAGGGGCGGGTAGTTTGCCCCCGGTGATGCGTAAAAGTTTGTGGGTTTTAGGTGACAAGACAAATTTATTTCGCCTCCTGAGGTTGAAGAGGCTCTGTTGCGCCTTCTTCACCACTCTGTCTGTGTTGTTGGTCCATTTAAGTTTGTCAGTGATGTGTACACCAATGAACTTAAAGCTGTGCACCCTCTGCTGTTTCCTGAAGTCCACGATCATCTCCTTTGTTTTGTTGACGTTGAGTGAGAGGTTGTTTTCCAGGCACCACAATCCCAGAGCCCTCACCTCCTCCCTGTAAGCTGTCTAGGGCTGTCTTGTTTTGAGTGAGCGTGGTTTTCAGTGAGTCTCTTATGTTCAATAAGTCTGTAAGGATATTAATGAATCAATCAATGGAATGTATGTATAAAGCCCTTTTTACATCAGCAGTTTTCACAAGTCCTCTTCTGGCTGTGTTGGGTGGAGATTACAAGAGTACATGGCCATTGAGGCCAGCGCGTTCTTCAAGATGTTCAACCATTCATAGATGAGCAGGGTCCAATAATAATCACAGTGATTGTAGAGGGTGCAACAGGTCAGCACCTCAGGTGTAAATTGTGGGAGGGAGATGACCAGGTGGACTGGGACAGCCAGGAGTCGTCAGGCCAGGTAGTCCTGAGGCATGGCCTCCAGCTGTTTGTTTAGAAATTGTATGGACAATAAAGAAGCCTGTGTCTTGTGACTGTAGTGTACATGTAGGTATGTACAGCAAGACCAAATTGGAGAGATGGGTATGAGCATGTCCAGGTAATGTTTTGTAGTTTAACAGTAAAATCATGAAATCAGCCCTAGCCTTGACAGGAAGCTAGTGTAGTGGCTAGAGTAATATTATCTGGAGTAATATGATAAACATTTTGGGCTCTAGTCAAGAATTTAGCAGACGTATTTAGCACTAACTGAAGTTTATTTAGTGCCTTATCCAGGTAGCCGAAGAGTAGAGCATTACAGAAATCTAATCTTGAAGTGACAAAAGCAGGGATTATCTTTTCTGCATCATTTTTGGACAAAACATTTCTGATTTATGCAATGTTACGAAGATGGAAAAAAGCAGCTCTTTAAATATTTTTTATACATTCGTCAAAAGACAAATCAAGGTCCAGAGTAATGCCGAGGTCCTTCAGTTTTGTTTGACTACTGTACACCATTGAGATTCATTGTCAGATTCGACAGCAGATCTCTTTGTTTCTTAGGTCGTAGAATTAGCATCTCTGTTTTATATAGTTTAAAAGATAAATATATGCCTGCATCCACTTTCTCATGTTTGAATCACAGGCTTTCAGGTTTGGCAATTTTGGGGCTTCATCTACGTGTAGACCAATTAGGGTTTAAAATCTCTCCAAAAGAATGTGGTGATCGATGGTGTCGAAAGCGGCACTAAGGTCTAAGAGCACGAGGACAGACGCCGGGGCTTGGTCTGACGCCATTAACACGTCATTTACCACCTTCACGAGTGCGGTCTCAGTACTATGGTGGGGTCTTAAAACAGGCTGGAGCGTTTTGTATACATTATTTGTCTTCAGGAAGGCAGCGAGTTACTGAGCAACAGCTTTTTATAAAATGTTTGCGCTGAATGGGAGATTTGATATAGGCCTATATCTTTTTAAATAATCTGTGTCAAGATTTGGCTTTTTTAGGAGAGGCTTTATTTACTGCCGCGTTTAGTGAGTTTGGTACACATCTGGAGGATAGGGAGCCGTTTATTATGTTCAACATAGGAGGGCCAAGGCCTCCCGGGTGGCGCAGTGGTTAAGGGCGCTGTACTGCATCGCCAGCTGTGCCATCAGAGACTCTGGGTTTTTCGCCCAGGCTCTGTCGTAACCGGCCGCGACCGGGAGGCCCATGGGGCGACGCACAATTGGCTTAGCGTCATCCGGGTTAGGGAGGGGTTGGCCGGTAGGGATGTCAAATCAAATCAAATTTTATTTGTCACATACACATGGTTAGCAGATGTTAATGCGAGTGTAGCGAAATGCTTGTGCTTCTAGTTCCGACAATGCAGTAATAACCAACAAGTAATCTAACTAACAATTCCAAAACTACTGTCTTATACACAGTGTAAGGGGATAAAGAATATGTACATAAGGATATATGAATGAGTGATGGTACAGAGCAGCATAGGCAAGATACAGTAGATGGTATCGAGTACAGTATATACATATGAGATGAGTATGTAAACAAAGTGGCATAGTTAAAGTGGCTAGTGATACATGTATTACATAAGGATGCAGTCGATGATATAGAGTACAGTATATACGTATGCATATGAGATGAATAATGTAGGGTAAGTAACATTATATAAGGTAGCATTGTTTAAAGTGGCTAGTGATATATTTACATAATTTCCCATCAATTCCCATTATTAACGTGGCTGGAGTTGAGTCAGTGTCAGTGTCAGTGTGTTGGCAGCAGCCACTCAATGTTAGTGGTGGCTGTTTAACAGTCTGATGGCCTTGAGATAGAAGCTGTTTTTCAGTCTCTCGGTCCCAGCTTTGATGCACCTGTACTGACCTCGCCTTCTGGATGATAGCGGGGTGAACAGGCAGTGGCTCGGGTGGTTGATGTCCTTGATGATCTTTATGGCCTTCCTGTAACACCGGGTGGTGTAGGTGTCCTGGAGGGCAGGTAGTTTGCCCCCGGTGATGCGTTGTGTAGACCTCACTACCCTCTGGAGAGCCTTACGGTTGTGGGCGGAGCAGTTGCCGTACCAGGCAGTGATACAGCCCGCCAGGATGCTCTCGATTGTGCATCTGTAGAAGTTTTTGAGTGCTTTTGGTGACAAGCCAAATTTCTTCAGCCTCCTGAGGTTGAAGAGGCGCTGCTGCGCCTTCTTCACGATGCTGTCTGTGTGAGTGGACCAATTCAGTTTGTCTGTGATGTGTATGCCGAGGAACTTAAAACTTGCTACTCTCTCCACTACTGTTCCATCGATGTGGATAGGGGGGTGTTCCCTCTGCTGTTTCCTGAAGTCCACAATCATCTCCTTAGTTTTGTTGACGTTGAGTGTGAGGTTATTTTCCTGACACCACACTCCGAGGGCCCTCACCTCCTCCCTGTAGGCCGTCTCGTCGTTGTTGGTAATCAAGCCTACCACTGTTGTGTCGTCCGCAAACTTGATGATTGAGTTGGAGGCGTGCGTGGCCACGCAGTCGTGGGTGAACAGGGAGTACAGGAGAGGGCTCAGAACGCACCCTTGTGGGGCCCCAGTGTTGAGAATCAGCGGGGTGGAGATGTTGTTGCCTACCCTCACCACCTGGGGGCGGCCCGTCAGGTACCCAGTTGCACAGTACCCAGTTGCACAGGGCGGGGTCGAGACCCAGGGTCTCGAGCTTGATGACGAGCTTGGAGGGTACTATGGTGTTGAATGCCGAGCTGTAGTCGATGAACAGCATTCTCACATAGGTATTCCTCTTGTCCAGATGGGTTAGGGCAGTGTGCAGTGTGGTTGAGATTGCATCGTCTGTGGACCTATTTGGGCGGTAAGCAAATTGGAGTGGGTCTAGGGTGTCAGGTAGGGTGGAGGTGATATGGTCCTTGACTAGTCTCTCAAAGCACTTCATGATGACGGAAGTGAGTGCTACGGGGTGGTAGTCGTTTAGCTCAGTTACCTTAGCTTTCTTGGGAACAGGAACAATGGTGGCCCTCTTGAAGCATGTGGGAACAGCAGACTGGTATAGGGATTGATTGAATATGTCCGTAAACACACCGGCCAGCTGGTCTGCGCATGCTCTGAGGCGCGGCTGGCGATGCCGTCTGGGCCTGCAGCCTTGCGAGGGTTAACACGTTTAAATGTCTTACTCACCTCGGCTGCAGTGAAGGAGAGTCTGCATGTTTTCGTTGCAGGCCGTGTCAGTGGCACTGTATTGTCCTCAAAGCGGGCAAAAAAGTTATTTAGTCTGCCTGGGAGCAAGACATCCTGGTCCGTGACTGGATTTCTTCTTGTAGTCCGTGATTGACTGTAGACCCTGCCACATGCCTCTTGTGTCTGAGCCGTTGAATTGAGATTCTACTTTGTCTCTGTACTGACGCTTAGCTTGTTTGATAGCCTTGCGGAGGGAATAGCTGCACTGTTTGTATTCGGTCATGTTACCAGTCACCTTGCCCTGATTAAAAGCAGTAGTTCGCGCTTTCAGTTTCACGCGAATGCTGCCATCAATCCACGGTTAGGGAATGTTTTAATCGTTGCTATGGGAACGACATCTTCAACGCACGTTCTAATGAACTCGCACACCGAATCAGCGTATTCGTCAATATTGTTATCTGACGCAATATGAAACATATCCCAGTCCACGTGATGGAAGCAGTCTTGGAGTGTGGAGTCAGCTTGGTCGGACCAGCGTTGGACAGACCTCAGCGTGGGAGCCTCTTGTTTTAGTTTCTGTCTGTAGGCAGGGATCAACAAAATGGAGTCGTGGTCAGCTTTTCCGAAAGGAGGGCGGGGCAGGGCCTTATATGCGTCGCGGAAGTTAGAGTAACAATGATCCAAGGTTTTTCCACCCCTGGTTGCGCAATCGATGTGCTGATAAAATTTAGGGAGTCTTGTTTTCAGATTAGCCTTGTTAAAATCCCCAGCTACAATGAATGCAGCCTCCGGATAAATGGATTCCAGTTTGCAAAGAGTCAAATAAAGTTTGTTCAGAGCCATCGATGTGTCTGCTTGGGGGGGATATATACGGCTGTGATTATAATCGAAGAGAATTCTCTTGGTAGATAATGCGGTCTACGTTTGATTGTGAGGAATTCTAAATCAGGTGAACAGAAGGATTTGAGTTCCTGTATGTTTCTTTCATCACACCATGTCTCGTTAGCCATAAGGCATACGCCCCCGCCCCTCTTCTTACCAGAAAGATGTTTGTTTCTGTCGGCGCGATGCGTGGAGAAACCCGCTGGCTGCACCGCCTCCGATAGCGTCTCTCCAGTGAGCCATGTTTCCGTGAAGCAAAGAACGTTACAGTCTCTGATGTCCCTCTGGAATGCTACCCTTGCTCGGATTTCATCAACCTTGTTGTCAAGAGACTGGACATTGGCGAGAAGAATGCTAGGGAGTGGTGCACGATGTGCCCGTCTCCGGAGTCTGACCAGAAGACCGCCTCGTTTCCCTCTTTTTCAGAGTCGTTTTTTTGGGTCGCTGCATGGGATCCATTCTGTTGTCCTGTTTGAGAGGCAGAACACAGGATCCGCTTCGCGAAAAACATATTCTTGGTCGTACTGATGGTGAGTTGATGCTGATCTTATATTCAGTAGTTCTTCTCGACTGTATGTAATGAAACCTAGGATGACCTGGGGTACTAATGTAAGAAATAACACGTAAAAAAAACAAAAAAACTGCATAGTTTCCTAGGAACGTGAAGCGAGGCGGCCATCTCTGTCAGCGCCGGAAGTACTATGTCCTTGTCTCATCGCGCACCAGCGACTCCTGTGGCAGGTCGGGCGCAGTGCTCGCTAACCAAGGTTGCCAGGTGCACGGTGTTTCCTCCGACACATTGGTGCGGCTAGCTTCCGGGTTGGATACGCGCTGTGTTAAGAAGCAGTGGTTGGGTGGGTTGTGTATCGGATGACGCATGACTTTCAACCTTAGTCTCTCCCGAGCCCGTACGGGAGTTGTAGCGATGAGACAAGATAGTAGCTACTAAAAACAATTGGACACCACGAAATTGGGGAGAAAAAGGGGTAAAAGTAAAAAAATATATTAAAAAATTAAAAACATAGGAGGGCCAAGCACAGGAAGTAGCTATTTCAGTAGTTTAGTAGGAATAGGGTCCAGAAGACAGATGGAAGGTTTAGAGGCCATGACTGTTTTTGTGAATGTGTAGAGAGATACAGGATTTTAAAAAACTTGAGCGTCTTCATTGAGCTGAGGTCCTGGCAGTTCTGTGCAGTCTCAGGACAACTGAGTTTTGGAGAGGAGGAGTCCATCATTTTTCTAATGATCATGATATTTTTGCCGAAACAGTTTATGAATATCGTCACTGCTGAAGTGAAGGCCATCTTCACTTGGGGAATCCTGCTTTTTTGAGGCATCACTACAGACCCACTTTAGATCCAAGGCTGTGTCACCACCGACTGTCACCGGAAGTCTCTTGGGGCGGCGACAATTGGCCCAGCATCATCCTGGTTTAGGGGGGGGGGGGCTTTACATGGCTCATTGCGCTCTCTGGAGCCTATTGGGGTGTTGCAGAGATGAGACAAGATCAGAATTGGATCGCAATTGTATATCACGAAATTGTGGAGACAAATATAAAAATAAAGTTACTGAGTAGACTCCATAGATTTCATGACTAGAACCTCAAAAGACATATTTGCTGTCAAAAATGTTAGCAACACCTCCACCTTTGCGGGATGCACAGGGGGTTTGGTCACTAGTGTAACCAGGAGGAGAGGCCTTATTTAGCTCAGTAAATTCATCACACTTAAGCCATGTTTCAGTCAGGCCAATCACATCAAGTTAATTTGACTATGACTGCCTTGGAAGTGAGGGATCTAACATTAAGTAGTCCCATTTTGAGATGTGAAGTATTATCACAATCTATTTCATTAATGACACACATGGAGGTCTTCATTCCAGCGAGATTGCTTAGGCAAACACCACCATGTTTAGTTTTTCCCGACCTAGATCGAGTAACAGACACAGTCTCAATGTGGAAAACTGAGCTGACTACACTGACTGTGCTAGGGGCAGACTAACAGCCTGCTGCCTGGCCTGCACCTTATCTCATTTTGGAACTAGAGGAGTTAAATCCCTTTCTATGTTGCTAGATCAAATGAGAGCACCCCTCCAACTAGGATGACGTCGTCACTCTTCAGTAGGCCAGGCTTGGTCCTGTTTGTGGGTGAGTCCCAGAAAGATGGACAATTACCTACAAATTCAATCTTTTGGGAAGGACAGAAAACAGTTTTCAACCAGCGATTGAGTTGTTCAAGTCTGCTGCAGAGCTCATCACTCCCCCTAACTCCCTCTAACTGGGATTGATCATCTAGCCATTGATGTTTCTCTGCTGAGACAACTCGGTGATGCCCAGTTGCCCACAGAACAGAATTGAACATGAGTCAGACCAGGTAGTGACAATGGTCTGACCACAGAGGCTCTCACAAAAAGGCCTAGACCCTATCAGCACTACCTCTCTCTGTACCAGCTCTTCCAGACACCCTTCAGGCTGCTATTTTGACTGGTACAGCATTAGCATCCAGAGGCTATTGGAGGGGGAAGCACAGTGTATGTGTGATTTCTACACCACCAGAGACCCCCTCAGAGAGAAGTCTTTAGCCTGGAGGCCCTTACTGCCAAAGGAACCTACTGCGCTGTAGTAGGCTGCCAATGCTGTCCTGGAACAGACCACAATAACCCAAAATAACAGAAACTATTATGTAACCTTAAAACAGCCACTGATTGGGGAAGGATGCATGTTCCTCAGGCTTTGCTCTGTGTCATTCCTGGGGGGTAGGTCCTTGGAGGTGTCTTGTTTTGCATGCTTTGTACAAAATAATCAAATGCAGTACGACAGGATCTTTATGCAGGATCTTTATGCAGTACCAGTCAAAAGTTTGGACACCTACTCATTCAAGGGTTTTTCTTTATTTTCACTATTTTCTACATTGTAGAATAGTAGTGAAGACATCACAACTATGACATAACACATATGGAATTATGTAGTAACCAACAAAGTGTTAAACAATTCAAAATATATTTTATATTTGAGATTCTTCAAAGTAGCCACCCTTTGCCTCGATGACAGCTTTGCACACTCTTGGCATTCTCTCAACCATGATGCAGTCTTGAAGGAATTCCCTCATATGCTGAGGATTTGTTGGCTGCTTTTCCTTCACTCTGCTGTCCAATTCATCCCAAACCATCTTAATTGGGTCGAGGTCGGGTGATTGTGGAGGCCAGGTCATCTGATGCAGTGCTCCATCACTCTCCTTCTTGGTCAAATAGCCCTTACACAGCCTGGATGTGTTTTGGGTCATTGTCCTGTTGAAAAATGAATGATAGTCCCACTAAGCACAAACCAGATGGGATGGCGTATCACTGCAGAAGGCTGTGGTAGCCATGCTGGTTAAGCGTACCTTGAATTCTAAATAAATTACCGGCCAGTGTCACCAGCAAAGCTCCATCACACCTCCTCCTCCATTCTTCACGTTGGGAACCACACATGCGGAGATCCTCTGTTCACCTACTCTACGTCTCACAAAGACACAGCGGTCAACTATGGACTTATCAGACCAAAGGACAGATTTCCACCGGTTTGAATGTCCATTGTATACCACCCCTACCTTGTCACAACACAACTGAATGGCTCAAACGCATTAAGAAGGAAAGAAATTCCACAAATTAACTTTTAACAAGGCACACCTGTTAATTGAAATGCATTCCAAGTGACTACCTCATGAAGCTGGTTGACAGAATGCCAAGAGTGTGCAAAGCTGTCATGAAGTGGCTACTTTAAAGAATCTCAAATATAATATATATTTTGATTTGTTGAACACTTTTTTGCTTACTACATGATTCCATATGTGTTATTTCATTGTTTTGATGCCTTCACTATTATTCTACAATATAGAAAATAGTCAAATGTAAGAAAAACCCTTGAATGAGCAGGTGTGTCCAAACGTTTGACCTGTACTGTAGCTATAACTGGCATGTTCATGTGTCTCCGGCCATGATCAACTGCAATGACCTAACCTGGTGGTCTAAATCAATCATAGTGCAGTATGATATGACGTTAGAATGCCACCAATTACAATTCAGTATGTTGACACATACTGTATGAATATTACAGGAGGTTGTTGGTAAACAAACAGGGTTTGATTGAACAGAGACCCTAGTGTTAGAACCAGATCAACTCAGACCCTCTAGACAGAATAAACACTCTGCTCTATGCACAGCCTATTGGGACCGAACAAGTCCCAGGCTACATCCCAAATTGCACCCTATTCCCTTTATATTACACTCATTTTGACTAGGGCCTATAGGGCTCTTGTCAAATGTAGTGCACTCTAAAGGGAATAGGGTGCCATTTGAGACACGTCCCCAGTTAGTCCAGCTTCTGTCCAGCTAAAAGAGCTTATTTCCCATGGTATAGTTTCCTGGACTGTTCTTTTAACAGATCCTCTAGTTTTTGCCTGAGTGATTCTCTGTTCTGACAGAGCTCTCTACTTTGCTCTCTACACATTCCCCGTGCTTGTTAATGAGTGGTCTGTCTCACAGCGAGCAGAGCAGAGTGGATCGGAGAGATCCCAGAGGGGCGTGCTCCCATGTAGAGTTTTAAACGCTGTTTTGACAAGGCAGACTGACCTCCCTCTCAGTGAAAGAGGCTGCGGTCTGTTGCTATAGTGCTGTAGCTGCATGGGACTGTAATTATCCTGCACTGACAGTCCTCTCTATATGTGATTTTCAAGAATCACAGCGAGCTGCCTGCCTGTCTGAGAAATAGACCAACTCTTTGTGTTACCACGACTTAATCATGACATCGTGGAATATGTCACATGTCATGGTACATACGCATGTTGGCGCATATTCTATGCCCGCACACACACACACACACACATTGAAAGACACATACACATGCATACACACACATACACTGAGCGTACAAAACATTAAGGACACCTTCCTAATATTGAGTTGCACTGCACCTTTTGCTCTCAGAACAGCCTCAATTTGTTGGGGCATGGATTCTACAAGGTCTCAAAAGCGTTCCACAGAAATGCTGGCCCATGTTGACTACAATGCTTCCCACAGTTGTGTCAAGTTGGCTGGATGTCCTCTGGGTCATGGACCGTTCTTGATACACACGGGAAACTGTTGAGTGTGAAAAACCCAGCAGCGTTATCGTTCTTGACACCAAACGGTGTGCCTGTCACCTACTACCATACCCAGTTTGAAGGCGCTTAAATATTTTGTCTTGCCCATTCACCTTCTGAATGGCACACCTACACAATCCATGTCTCAATTGTCAGATGGCTTAAAAATCCTTCTTTAACCTGTCTCCTCCCCTTCATCTACACTGATTGAAGTGGATTTAACAAGTGACGTCAACAAGGGATAATAGGTCAGTCTATGTCAAATCAAATCAAAATGTATTGGTCACATACACATGGTTAGCAGATGTTATTGCAAGTGTAGCGAAATGCTTGTGCTTCTAATTCCGACAGTGCAGCAATATTGAACAAGTAATCTAACAATTCCACAACAACTAGCTAATACACACAAATCTAAGTAAAGGAATGGAATAAGAATATATACATATAAATATATGGATGAGCAATGACAGAGCGGCATATGCAAGATGCCATGGAAAGAGCACGTGTTCCTAATGTCTTGTACACCCAGGGTATATGCTCACACACAAATGGCTCAGTGAAACTGCTGGTATGTGAGAATGTCATGTTAATCACACTCAGCAAATCTAAATCCCATGACACATGACACATGGGGGGTAGTGGAGGAGGACGGGGGGTGTCTATATTTACTCCAATTAAAGAGATTGATGCCCCCCACCCCCCACTATCCATCCCTCAGTGTGTGAAGAATCACTAGAGGAGACACAGCCTATAACTCACCCAATGGAAACCAAGGTCAGACAGGGGCCATGGATATCTCTTTGCTCCCTCTCCCTCCTCTATCGCTGTCAATATCACTCTCCTCTCGATATCTCTGTCCCCCACGCTCTCTGTGCTGATGCAGAGGAAAGGGCGCCCCCCCCCCCCCCCCTCTCTCTGCTGATGCAGAGTTAAGGGCCGCTGTGTCTCAGTCACATGGTGAGAGCCTCCAGCTGCAGTTTGAGGTCAGCTGTCTGTCTGCCTCTATCCCTGCGTTGTGGTGGTTATTCAGGTGGATGTACCCCTGCAGTGTACACACACACACAAATACACACACAGTTTGTCTCCTGGACATTTATTCCCATGCACCATCCTACAGGCATAACATAGCAAATTCAATCTGAAAGTTTATCACATCTCTGTAAGATTTGAAATGTCAAGGTTATATCCAAACGGATTTGTCACACTGCTTTGTGCGTCATGTGTGAGTTCTTTTTTCTTTTTTTTACAGTATGTTTTTTTTCACTGGCAGGCTTAAGTAAAAGAGGAGCATCTCTGTTCACCAGTAGCATAGTTCTTAGTGACAGTGACAGTCTGAGTGACGAGTAGGTGTCAGCTCCCTGCCACCGTGGCGGTAGCCTGCACTGTGACGTTACAGGGGACAGATGCCTAACAGCCTGTGAACTTGCACCTATGTGCATCTCACACACACACACATACACTCTACCTACCATACAAAATAACGATACTTCAGGTGTTCTTTGAAGTTGTCCCATATGGATATATCAGAATAAAATAAGTGTAACGGCATAGACGTGTCACTGTAATCTCTGTCATTATGGATTCTCATTGTGAATTAGCTCAAGCAGCCTAGCCTGGTTTCTCTGTCAGATCAATGGATTAGCGCTAGCAGCTAGCCTAGCATGGTTTCTCTGTCAGATCAATGGATTAGCGCTAGCCGCTAGCCTAGCATGGTTTCTCTGTCAGATCAATGGATTAGCGCTAGCCTAGCCTGGTTTCTCTGTCAGATCAATGGATTAGCGCTAGCAGCTAGCCTAGCATGGTTTCTCTGTCAGATCAATGCAGCTGAACAATAGTGACAGGCCTTGTGATGATAATACGACAAACAAACAAAGAATAGTCACTAATTTGTAAAGTAAAATACTTCAATAGGGCATTAAGGTTTGAGAGCAATTAGCTGAATTACAGTCATAATAATTAGGTATTTGCTTATACAGTACTTCCTCAATTTGCATCTCTCTCTCGTTGTGCTTTTTTTGTATTTAGTTGTCTTTCTCTAAGGTTTTTTTCTTTCTCTTTGCTCTGTTCTCTATCCCTCTCACCCTCTTACTTCCCTCTCCCCTCACTTCCTCTCTCCTTCAGATGAGCCTGTTGTGGGTGTGAGGGGTTTTGTACGGGACCCAGCCCATCTCCAGGGCTCCATTCTGAGGACAAATCTGAGGAAGAGCCCCCAGGGGTTTGGCTTCACCATCATTGGGGGAGACCGCCATGACGAGTTCCTCCAGGTGAAGAACGTGCTCCGAGACGGGCCCGCCGCGCATGACAACAAGATGACCTCTGGTGAGTGTTGTACGCACATGTAAACACACTCTCCCACACACACAGACGTACACATAGATGCTTGTACGCAGGAACGCACGCACACAAACACACACACATCGCACTTGTGCACACAGATCAACAAGGTTCATTTATCATTGTCTGTACACACACGTTTATGGTAACGCCCTGATTTGAAGTGGAGTTATACGCAGTATTTCAGATTTCATACTGAAGGCCTCTTGGCTGTGCTTCTTTACATGCTTATGATTATTACGAACATGCATATCTATAAGTGTGGTCATACAGTATATCTTGGATCACGTACAGTTGAAGTCGGATGTTTACATACACCTTAGCCAAATACATTTAAACTCAGTTTTTCACAATTGCTGACATTTAATCGTAGTAAAAATGATCTGTCTTAGGTCAGTTAGCATCACCACTTTCTTTGAAGAATGTGAAATGTCAGAATAATAGTAGAGAGAATGATTTATTTCATCTTTTATTTCTTTCATCACATTGCCAGTGGGTCAGAAGTTAACATACACTCAATTAGTATTTGGTAGCATTGCCTTTAAATTGTTTAACTTGGGTCAAACATTTCGGGTAGCATTCCACAAGCTTCCCACACTTCCCACATTTAGGGCAGCAGCGTAGCCTAGTGGTTAGAGTGTTGGACTAGTAAGAGGGTGAGAGGTTGCACGATCAAATCCTTGCGCTGACAAGGTACAAATCTGTCATTCTGCCCCTGAACAAGGCAGTTAACCCACTGTTCCTAGGCCATCATTGAAAATAAGAATTCGTTCTTAACTGACTTGCCTAGTTAAATTAAGGTAAAACATAATAAATAAAAAATTAAGTTGGGTGAATTTTGGCCCATTCCTCCTGACAGAGCTGGTGTAACTGAGTCAGGTTTGTTGGCCTCCTTGCTCACATACGCATTTCAGTTCTGCCCACAAATGGGATGGGAGGTCAGGGCTTTGTGATGGCGACTCCAATACCTTGACTTTATTGTCCTTAAGCCAACTTCGGAAGTATGCTTGTGGTCATTGTCCATTTGAAAGACCCATTTGCGACCAAGCTTTAACTTCCTGACCGATGTCTTGAGATGTTGCTTCAATATATCCACATAATTCTCTGACCTATTTTGTGAAGTGCACCAGTCCCTCCTGCAGCAAAGCACCCCCACAACATGATGCTGCCACCCTGTGCTTCACGTTTGGGATGATGTTCTTCGGCTTGCAAGCTTCCCCCTTTTTCCTCCAAACATAACGATGGTCATTATGGCCAAACAGTTCTATTTTTGTTTCATCAGACCAGAGAACATTTCTCCCAAAAGTAAGATCTTTGTCCCCATGTGCAGTTGCAAACCGTAGTCTGGCTTTTTTTATGGTGGCTTTGGAGCAGTGGCTTCTTCCTTGCTGAGCAGCCTTTCAGGTTATGTCGATATAGGACTCGTTTTACTGTGGATATAGATACCTTTGTATCTGTTTCCTCCAGCATCTTCACAAGGTCCTTTGCTGTTGTTCTGTGATTGATTTGCACTTTTTGCACCTGTTAAAGGAATTCTACAATTCCTATATGTGTTCATTAACCAATTCAATTAAAATCACTCTGTCTGTTTCTAAGAATTTGTAAGATCCTTATTTGCATAAAATAGACAAGAGACCAGTCTACCAAAATTAGCCAATAGCATTTATTCTTGAGAGCACTGGTCATAGAACCCTGTACAACAGTTTATATATCAAATATGACATCATAGGTTATAAAATATATCTCCTCCTCTCGACCAGGACAAAGCAGGTTCAAAAGTTCATTCCAACTCACTAGCACACATACCTGACACACTATACCTGGATTAACTCACCATAGTCTCACCATAGTTTATTACCACTTCGCAGACAGTTCCAGAATAGGAAAACCTGGATGGGCTCTCGCTGTCTTATTTTATCGCCACAAAGTTATAGCTGAGTTGGTTCAAACATAGGTTAATCGTGCTACTTTAGACACACACACATACATTCCTTCTTCCACCATGGTTGTCATTTCCAATTACCCCTTATCCTTGCTACATAACCTCTTTCTTAGGAACTAACATTATTAATCAGATATCGTAAAACAGGGTAGAGTTTAATTAGTTATAGTTCTATTTAAATGTAAATATTGTTTAGCCATTATTCATAAAATTCCTAACAGGACCAAAGTACGTTCATCTCTAGGAGACAGAACGCGTCTCCTTCATGAGCGGTAAGACGGCTGCGTGGTCCCGTGGTGTTTACACTTGCGTACTATTGTTTGTACAAATGAACGTGGTACCTTCAGGCAGGCGTTTGGAAATTGTTCCCAAGGATGAACCAGACTTGTGGAGGTCTACAATATGTTTTCTGAAGTCTTGGCTGATTTCTTTTGGTTTTGCCATGATGTCAAGCAATGAGGCACGGAGTTTGAAGGTAGGCCTTGAAATACATCCACAGCTACACCTCCGATTGACTCAAATGATGTCAATTAGCCTATCAGAAGCTTCTAAAGCCATGACATCATTTTCTGGAATTTTTCAAGCTGTTTAAAGGCAGTCAACTTAGAGAATGTAAACTTCTGACCCACTGGAATTGTGATACAGTGAATTATAAGCGAAATAATCTGTCTGTAAACAATTGTTGGAAAAAGTACTTGTGTCATGCACAAAGTAGATGTCCTAACCGACTTGCCAAAACTATAGTTTGTTAACAAGAAATTGTGGAGTGGTTGAAAAACAAGTTTTAATGACTCCAACCTAAGTGTATGTAAACTTCCTACTTCAACTGTATGACATACAGTATACACAGCCCAAACGGCCTTCAATAAACATCCCGGTATTAGTATATAGCTGCCAGTATATAGTTGCTTTGTCGAGATCACGAAATAATCAGAAGTAGCACGCATCATCCATTCATTTGTTCAGATGCACGATAACCACCTCATCAAGGAGCCCTGTGGCTGCAATGATCGCAATGCGCTCTTGGGGCATTTAAGCCCTGAACAATGTCTGACAGGCAATACTGTCTCCCAGGCTGCACCCTGCCGCCAAGACCACAGTCAGTCTCATGCAAAGGATAACGCAGCTAACTTGGCTAGTCTTGTGAGATGGATAGTTAGCTAGTTAGTCTTGTTGGCTATCTAGCAAGCTAGCTTGTTATCTATGCTGGTTGTTAGCTTGCATAACGATATATATAGTTCATGGATAATATTTACAATTACAGTGGGTGAGCTCCATCCCTGACAGGTTGATCAGATTAAATTTTAGCCTCAGATGCTGATAAATCAGGATGCTGCCTCATAGGCTGTTTCATAGGTAAGGCTCCTTGAAGACAGACTAGCTGTCAAATTGCTTTATAGGCAGATGCATATCTGATCCAGGGGGTGAGCTCTATTCCAGGCAGGCTGATCAGATTCAATAGCCTCAGAGGCTGGTGTCAGGATGCTGCCTTGTAGGCTGTTTCAATGGTAAAGCTCCTTGCAGGCAGATTAGCTGTCCGTGCTTTATAGGCTGATGCATATCATCCAGAGTGGGTGAGCTCTATTCTTGGCAGCTGATCAGATTCAATAGCAGCCTCAGAGGCTTGTAAATCAGGAGCCTGACTTGTAGGCTATTTCATATGTAAGGCTCCTTGCAGACAGCATACAAGGCTGCATCCTGACATATCAGCCTCTGAGGCGGCTATTGAATCTGATCAGCTTGCCAGGAGTAAAGCGTACCCTCTCTTGATCATATACATAATGCATTGGCTGCTAATCTGCCGGCAATGAACTATAGACGTGCTGGTTGTATAGCAACAGAAACGATGCGCTCGCAACCATGGAGCAAACAGATGAGGGTGCCTTATCTATCTAACCCATCTATGAAACTACAAGGCAGAATCCTGATTTATCAGCCTCTGAGGCTGCTATTGAATCTTATCAAGCGCTGAGCCTGAAATGTAATCTGATCAGCCTGTCAGAAATAGAGCTCACCCACTCAAATGTAAATATCATCCATAAAACAAGTGCCCCTTACAATCATACACATACTGTATCAGATATGCAAGCTAACGACCAGAATAGAAAACAAACTAGCTAGCTAACTAGCTAGTAGCGCTCTTGCTCACAAGACTAGCAAAGTTAGCTGCATTGTTGCTTACATGCGATTGGCTGTGGTATGGGCGTGGCAAAGAGCCTGGGAGACAGAGCTGCCTGTCAGGCATCGTTCAGGGCTTAAATGCCCCACAAGCGGATTTAAAAAAATAATTGTACCTTTATTTAAGCAAACCAGAAGGCACAATTTTCATTAGATTTTTTATTGACGGATATCCAGGGGCACACTCCCAACACTCAGACATAATTTACAAATGAAGCATTTGTGTTTAGTGAGTCCACCAGATCAGAGGCAGTAGAGATGACCAGGGATGTTCTCTTGATAAGTGTGTGAATTGGATCATTTTCCTGACAAAATGTAACGACTACTTTTGGGTGTCAGGGAAAATATATGGAGTAAAAAGTCTATACTTTTGTTTAGGAATTAAGTGAAGTAAAAGTTGCCAAAAATATAAATTGTAAAGTACAGATACCCCAAAAAACAACTTAAGTAGTACTTTAAAGTATGTTTTACTTAAGTACTTTATACCACTGCTCCCAGCTAGTTAGTGGTGGGGAGTTTCCTGTTTTTGTTTTGGCTGGCGATAAGCTGAGCACATTTTCCTAGTATTTATTGATCTGGCTGGGATCTAGCTGACTTAATACACCCAGGCTGGAATGATGGAGGATGAGGGGAAGGAGAGAGTGTTAGGCTGTACCTTACTTCTTTGTTCATTCATCAACCCCAAAGCAGTTGTTTATGGAGCAGACTCCAAGGAAACATATTTCAGCTCCTGACCAACGATGCCTTCATGCGGGAACTGTCTGCGCTAAACGTTAGTGGACTGGGTATAGTGCCACAACTAACCACAGCACACTCCCATTTTAAAGACAGTTGCCAATGCTGATATTGACACTTCCTTCTCCCTTCTTCCTCTCCTCTCCTCTCCCTCTACTCTACCAGGTGACGTCATCGTGGACATCAACGGACTGTGTGTCCTGGGGAAGACTCATGCTGACGTGGTTCAGATGTTCCAGTCTATCCCAGTCAACCAGTACGTGGACATGGTGCTGTGTCGGGGTTACCCCCTCCCTGAGGACCCCAGTGGGAGTGACGACGCCTCCTCGTGGGACATAGCCACAGCCCTGGCTCCCGAAGCCACCCCTTC
The DNA here is from genome assembly GCF_002021735.2 of Oncorhynchus kisutch. Classification (NCBI taxonomy): domain Eukaryota; kingdom Metazoa; phylum Chordata; class Actinopteri; order Salmoniformes; family Salmonidae; genus Oncorhynchus; species Oncorhynchus kisutch. Next base: position 70,823,718 of record NC_034190.2, on the reverse strand, counting down.
ACTTTCGACCTCTAACCCCGAGGAGATACACTATGTCACCAGCCCAGACGGCACCCTCCCAAGACAGGTACAGTACAACCAGTTCCTCCCTAGGTTTCTTCCTTTTAGGGCGTTTTTCCTGGCCACTGTGCTTCTGTTTTTGCTTGCTGTCAGGGGTCTAGCCTGGGTTACTGTAAAAGCACTTTGTGAAAACTGCTGATTTAAAAAGGGGCTATATAAATAGATTTGGGTGATTTTGATTTGATTGATTGATTGACAGACAACAGCTGTCCCAGCCATGTCCAACGGGGGGCGCCACTACCCTGAGGGTCCAGACCTCACGCTGTTGCAGCCGGAGCTGGTGGGTGTACCCCTGGTGAAGGGGCCAGGAGGGTTCGGCTTTGCCATTGCAGACTGCCCCCTGGGCCAGAAGGTAAAATGCATTGAATGAATTTCCGGTAACACTTTACCATAGCCCCTCTTATGTATGACTGGTGTTATAATGCCAGAGGTGTGGACTCGAGTCAGATGACTTGGACTCGAGTCACAAATTTGATGACTTGAGACTCGATAGAAAATAAAATGACTTGACTTGGACTTGGAGCCTCCTGACTTGAGACTCAACTTTGGTTTTGTAACGTTTTGTCACTCATTTTGTTGCACACTCTCTGTGGATTACTCTCCATGAAACACTCAGCCCTCTGATTGGACCAGCAAACTGTCAATCAACACATGTCGGGTGAGATAGTGCAATGAGGTTTTGACGGGTTGCGAGTGTGAAACTGAATGGAGAAAAACATATATTTTTCATACATATAGCCTACCATTTGTATTTTATATTTATACCTTTGCTTATTCGATCTTGTCACTGACATAAGCCTATGGCGTTGCACCAAATTTTTGTTTCAAAAACCAAAAAGTTGTGCGTTTTGACTGTTGACCAATGAGCAGTCATCAGCATTTGTGTGCAAAGGCGGGCGCACATATCCAGGTTAGTGATCAGAAAGCACTAGATTAATTTTCTCCGGTTTTGCCTGGCAAAAACAGAGTAGCCTACCTACATTGCTATGGACTCATCTTTGCCACATATAGGCTACCTGGTTGATTTCCTTGATCATTTTTATACTTCAGATAGGCCTAGTTTGGGTGGGATATAATTATATAGATGCCTCGGTGGTGGTACTGCATGTCTCTAAAGATACCTGTAACATCGTACTACCTTCAATACTTATGGGATGAAGATGTAACATTCTGGCAAATGAATTAGGAGAGAGAAGAATGCTACAGACAGATCATGCTTTTCATCCGATCCTGTAACCCCTGCTGCATACAGGTAGGCTGTATGATCCTGCTTGCTCTGGACTCCAGAAGGGACAGTGTGACATAATATCCCTAGTTATTATTGACTGCTAACATTAATGACTTTCATCTCAAAATGCAGGTGTTTCTGCGTTTCTATATATTCAATTTCTATATCTTGCGTTTTGAAAATGCATCACCGTTTATGGCTGTAATGACGAGCTACATTTGCGCAGTGATTGTGCGATGGGGTCGCAAGCTTTGAACCAACCAGGTCGAGGGTCAAAGAAGTTAGTAAACCACTGAGCTAGAGAATTCCTCTGTATAAAGCCTTATGTAGTAGTAGGTGTTGTAACAACTTGATGAATGGTATATATAAGGAAGCCTACAGTAAAGATTTACAGAATGTACTTTCATCTAATTGAATGTAGGTTAAACTAATCCAATATAATGTAATCAAATGTAATGTAACCTAACCAATGTAATCCCAGGTGAAGATGATCCTGGATGCCCAGTGGTGTCATGGCCTGCTAAAGGGTGATGTAATCAAGGAGATCAACCGTCAGAACGTCCAGACAATGAGCCACTCCCAGGTGGTGGACATCCTGAAAGACCTATCTGTGGGGAGCGAGGTCAACGTGTTAGTTCTCAGAGGAGGTGAGACAGACATATCCGTTATGATATTATAAAGCTCTGCATTACAGCTGCTTCTCCTATGCAATATGCACTTTCTCTCAGTCTATACTAGACAGTGTATGCCTTGAGCAAGGTCATTTCTGGTGTTCAGTTGAGACATTCATAAGAGTGTCACTAAGATGTGTTTCACAAAACTGCTTCCGCTTTGCAGTAGTTTATGGGCTTGTTGTAGACCAGTGGTTGCCCACCTTGGTTACTGTACCACCAACTGAATATTGCTCTGCCCGGAGTACCCCTGAAGTACCCCTTCATGTTCATTTTACCAGTAGGCCGATGGTCTCATGAGTCTTCTCAAGTACCCCTGTGGATAGGTCAAGTACCCCTAGAGTCAGTGTCCTACCCCTGGTTGGGAACTACTGCCTTATGCCTTGGTAATCAGCGTTGTTATGATAGGAGTGTGGCAGTGCATGCCTTCATCCCAGTCAACATACCTGTGTTCAGAGGAGCTGCCAGACCAAACTGATTGCTTCCACCGTAGTCTGACTGGGTCATGCTGCTGTGAAGATGTGGTAATAGTAGTTCATAGAGGAAGTATGTTAGATGGCCGTTCAGCCCTCCCAGAAGCCAGCCCCAGAGCCACCCACTGTTTAATAAAGCAATTTCATGCTCTAGTCTATCCCACTATCGATCCACTATCCATTTCCCATTTGCACCTCTGCACCTTGACCGGAGAGGGAGGCCTGAGAAGGGTATGCTAACGCAAGATATATTCAGACAACTGTAGTGTTTGGCTAGGTAGTGATTCATGATGGGGGGGAAAAAATGTTGTATATTATTTGTTGACGATATATCGTATTGTTTTGACAATAGTGCAATATTCTTTGCAATTTTCTGTACCTGCACAAATTCCAGTATTCATAGCTTGTTCTCCATCTTCTTTTTAAATATGGAGCCAATTTGTTTTTTAGCACTTTTTCCATGGCTGGTCAAATCTCATTTTCTCATGACTCTCGAATTGGAACATAGAATTGCAATAAAATCACAGTATCTAATCGCAATACATATAGAATAGTGAGAATCGCAATGCATATCGTATCGATGATCTTGTATTTTGAGGTACCTGGCATTTTCCAGCACTAGTAGTTATCTCTCAGCTCAGACTTCAATGGCAGGCAGTCTGACATGTTGTGAAGTGGAGAGTAATGGTATGTTCACCTAATGACGTGTGCTCTGAAGAGTCCTAATTGTGCTGAGTGATTAGAGGTCCGTTCGGTTTTGGTAAAAATGTAGACATTAAATGCATTATGTGGGTTGAATGATATAACAACACAGAAAAACATATGAATAAAAGTCCCATAATAGTAGGGACTGGCCATTACTGATTACCACTTATTAACCAGCATTTATTTGCATTGCTTTACTTATTTCAATATTTGTTTTATTTGATGACTTTATTATTTAATTCCAAGTCATCTCTATATAGCAGCTGTCTATACCATCTGACAAAATCACTACTTTAGTAGTTCTTCAAAGTAAATAATTACTTTTATGACTGCTGAATACCAACTATCAATCACTTAGATCACTTATTTTCAGGCTCACGAAGCAACCGCTTTCTATCTCTCTCCATCCAGCGTTCTCTCTTCCCTCAGTCCCCATGTCTTGCTCTGCACAGACCGGACAAATTTAAGCGAGAGCAGAAGGGATTATGGTCATTGTGGTTCATTACCACGTTTTCTGAGCTAAACATGTAGAATATTGGGCTGTTGGAAACTACAACGTTATAATACATCGCACAATTCAGGCTTGATCTGATTTATCTCTAAAGAAACTGCACATTGAGCTCAAGTAATTGAATTGACATCGGTCCATTAGTTGTTTAAAAAACGAAAAATTCGAATGAGTCAAGAAGCAGTATGTTCAGCCAGAGATGTGGTGTGCCAACTCCTGACTTGTCCTAAGGAGGCCTGGGGGAGGGAGCAGGATCAGGTTATACTGTTGACTCCTCCATGGGAGAATGAGGGGAGACTGGTGGAGGGGCTGGCAGGGTCATCAGGAGGTCACCTAAGGGCTGAGGTATAGAACCTTGGGTCTATGACCAGGGGGTAACAGCAGCTCTCCACCACTGACAGCCATAGAGAGGGAGAACAGGAACTTGCCTGCTGGGTTGGCCCCAAGCACTATCCAGCTCACTAAAGGGTGCTTCCGCTGTGCAATAATGGTGCTTGCCTGAGGCGGTACTGGTAATACCTATGGGAATGTTCACCATGGTCAATGAAAAGGTGCTGACTGGTGACTGCTACCTGTGTGTTGTGGAAGAGTTCGAAAAAAATCCAACCCGGAAGTGGGAAATCTGAGGTTGGTCGATTTTCAACTCAGCCCCTATTGAAGATACAGTGGGATATTGGTAATCTTGTACTTCCTAAGCCTTCCACTAGATGTGAACCGTCTTTAGAAACTTGTTTGAGGTTTTTGCTGTGAAGGGGGGCTGAATGAGAGGGGAATGAGTCAGAGGTCTGCCAGCAGCCATGAGCTGGTCACGCGCATTCACATGAGACGTAGCTCCCGTTCCTTTGCTTTTCTGAAGACAAAGGAATTCTCCGGTTGGAACATTATTGAAGTTTTATGTTAAAAAAACATCCTAAAGATTGATTCTATACATCGTTTGACATGTTTCTATGGACTGTAACGGAACTTTTTGACATTTCGTCTGCAACTAGTCAACGCACTTTGTGAGTTTTGATTTGTTTACCAAACGCGCTAACAAAAGTAGCTATTTGGACATAAATTATGGACATTATAGAACAAATCAAACATTTATTGTGTAACTGGGATTCCTGGGAGTGCATTCTGATGAAGATCATCAAAGGTAAGTGAATATTTATAACGTTATTTCTGACTTCTGTTGACTGCACAATTATGGCGGATATCTTTTTGGCTTGTTGGGTCTCTGAGCGCCGTATTCAGATTATTGCATGGTTTGCTTTTTCTGTAAAGAAGTTTATCTATATTTCCATGGATAACACTTGTATTTTCAACAACATTTATAATGAGTATTTCTGTAAATTGATGTGGCTCTCTGCAAAATCACCGGATGTTTTTGGAACTAGTGAACATAACGCGCCAATATATACTGAGATTCTTTTATATAAATATGAACTTTATCGAACAAAACATACATGTATTGTGTAACATGAAGTCCTATGAGTGGCATCTGATGAAGATCATCAAAGGTTAGTGATTAATTCTATCTCTATTTATGATTTTTGTGACTGGAAAATGGAAAATGGCTGTGTTTTTCTGTGATATGGCTCTGACCTAACATAATCGTTTGTGGTGCTTTCGATGTAAAGTCTATTAGAAATCGGACACTATTGTGGGATTAACAACAAGATTACCTTTTAAAACGGTATAAGGTACATGTATGTTTGAGGAATTTTAATTATGAGATTTTTGTTGTTTTGAATTTGGCGCCCTGGTATTCACTGGTTGTTGTCATATCGATCCCTAAGAGGGTCATCAGGAGGTCCCTCCACAATGATACAATAATACACATTGTGGACCACTTAAATTGAGTTTTGAGAAACTAAAAACAATCCTAGTCAAAAATGGTACAGGCGTCATCTAGAATGTGTTACATCATCTATACACATGTATGCAAAAACAAAACATAGTACAGTGTATAAAATGACAAATGTGAACATAAAATTTACATTATTGTTACCTGATTACATTTTCATCAAGACCGTTAGTATTTTTGGTGTGTCAAACAGATATACACCACTGGGCTTCTTTTGATGGTCACTGGGCATCTTTTAATGGTCACTGGGATTCTTTTCATGGTCACTGGGATTATTTTCATGGTCACTGGGATTCTTTTCATGGTCACTGGGATTCTTTTCATGGTCACTGGGATTCTTTTCATGGTCAATGGGCTTCTTTCGATGAGGGTGGTAGGTCTAATGCTGATTATCTGAATGGAGTGTCTTACTGTGGAATGGTAGCAACAGGTGTGGAGAATAAATTACAAGGTTAACCCTTGGTGAGGCACATCTCATTCCTCTTCCCTTAGTCTGTTTCTCTGTGTTGACGTCAGAGATCCTTCCCACGCTGCTGCTTGAGCATAATACCACCTACTGGTCAAGTTGAACCATGATCCTGCTGGCGTTTAGTACCAGAGAGTAGAACAGGGAGAGGTTATAGAGATGTATGGGGCTGTCATGGTTACCACTCATTATGTAGGGCAGAGTGTGTGTCTAAGGGAAACAGTCATCTTGTATGATGAATGAGAATGTACTGTTTTACAGCAGAACAGGGTCAATGGTGTGGGGAAACAGAGATGTATAATAATATATCAGACCTCCATCACAATAACCCAGTCACCCAATATGTCCTCCATAGTAAATGCTCTTCTTCTACTGTATTGAGTCATCTTTCTATTTTTTTTTCTATCTCTCTCCGCCCCCAGGTCAGACATCTCCCGTGAAGTCTCTAAAACCTGTAAGTTAAAAGAAATGCTTTTAATTACCCTACTCCTTCTCCTCTCCTCCTCCTGCTGTCCTCTCTCACACTCGCTCACAGAGACTCTCTCCTCTCTCTCTCCTCACTCCCTCCTCTCTAACAGAGACTCTCTCCTCTCTCACAGAGACTCTCTTCTCTCACAGACTCTCTTTCCTCACTCTCTCCTCTCTCACAGAGACTCTCTCCCCTTGGCCTCTACAGGGGATTCCAATGAGAGGCCATGTGTCCCAAATTGCACCTTATTCCCTATATAGTGCACTTCTTTTGTTCAGGGCCTATAGGGCTTTGGTCAAAAGTAGTGCACTATGTAGGAGGGAAAAGTGCCATTTGGGACAGATACTGTAGAAAGTGTCAAGTGAGTCTAGGAACAGAGACAGAAACACAGCGTTTTTAAACACCAGACAGGAGATGAATTATTAAAACAATCGTGATATAACTTTGTCTTAGTTTCTTTCCCCCACCAGCAAGCAGAGTCGTCTACTGTAGAGAGAATTATTCAAAGAGCTAACACGAGTTGCGAGCCAAAAACACACACAATGGTGTTATTTTTGGAGGCAACCGGCTGACTGGGGTGTGTGAATGTGCTCCTGGCAAACAGCTACTTATCATCCTGGCTGGTAGTAACTATAGTATGTAGCAGTGGTGTAAGCTGTTAATAACCTCTCTAGGATAGGGGGACAGTCGCGTCCCACTTGGCCAATTGCCAGGGAAAATGTAGAGCGCCAGATTCAAATAAAATGATATAAAAATCAAACTTCCATTAAATCACACATGTAAGATACCAAATTAAAGCTACACTCGTTGTGAATCCAGCCAACATGTCAGATTTTTAAAAGGCTTTTCGGCGAAAGCATAAGAAGCTATTATCTGATGATAGCACAACAGTAAAAAAAGAGAGTAGCATATTTCAACCCTGCAGGCGCTACGCAGAAATAAAATATATATCATGCCTTACCTTTGACAAGCTTCTTTTGTTGGCACTCCAATATGTCCCATAAACATCACAAATGGTCCTTTTGTTCGATTCATTCCGTCCATATATATCCAAAATGTCAATTTATTTGGCACGTTTGATCCAGAAAAAAACAGCTTCCAATTTGCGCAAAGTCACTACAAAATATCTCAAAAGTGACCTGTAGATTTTGCCAAAACATTTCAAAATACTTTGTAATACAACTTTAGGTATTTTTAAACGTTAATAATCGATCAAATTGAAGACGGGTCTAACTGTTTTCAATAGAGGACGAGAGGAAACTAACGCCACTTTTCAAGTTTTGGCCAACTCTCAACAGCGTTACCCTTTTCCAAGTTGGCCGTACTTCTTCATTGCACAAAGGAATAACCTCAAACAAATTCCAAAGACTGGTGACATCCAGTGGAAGCAGTAGGAACTGCAAACTAGTGCCTAAGAAATATCGTTTCCCATGAGAACTCAATGAACAGACAGTGACCTCAAAAATAAATAATTCTGAATGGTTAGTCCTCGGGGTTTTGCCTGCTACATAAGTTATGTTATACTCACAGACATGATTAAAACAGTTTTAGGAACTTCAGAGTATTTTCTATCCAAATATACTAATAATATGCATATCTTATATTCTTGGCATGAGTAGCAGGAAGTTGAAATTGGGCACGCTATTTATCCAAAAGTGAAAATGCTGCCCCCTATCCCAAAGAGGTTTTAAGCCATGTTCAATAGTTCTGTTCCTAGAGCCCAGCAGATACATTCTTAGAGGGCTGCCTTCTCTGAACAACAGACTAGAGAAGTCTACTTGGTCATCAACAAGCCTTTGTACACGGCTCAGAATCAGTGTAGACAAAGCCTTATATTGAGATATATAACTAAGGCTTTGGCTCAGTGGAAGTATTATCATTCAGCTTTATAAAGGGACTGTGTTAGTAGAGTTAAGGCCAGCACTGTAGACACTAGGGGGAAAACTCCTAAGTGTAGTTTGGTGTTACAGAAGAAAGGTAACTCTTCCTAAATCCAACACTATTACACTCAGTGTCTGAGTTGTAGGTTATTGTATACTGTCTATGTTAAAACCATGATATGAATAAAAAACAGTTTTAATTGAATCATCTTGTTTATTGTGTTGCAGTGCACTGCTCCCATGTCTCAGCAGAGGCAGGAGAGAAAGGAGAAGGAGATGACAACCAGCACAGAGACCCTCAGCACCCCAGAGCCAGCCCTGACCCCCGCCCCACAGCCCCTTCCCTTTTCCGCCAACAGCATCCACTCAGCCTCCCCCAAGCCTGACCCCTCAGACCTCTACCTCAAGTCCAAGGCCCTGCTGGACAGCAAACGTGAGTATACACAAACCCCTCTAACCTGACTGACGGACAGTCTCTGTCCAGTCTCTCACAACACTCTGCTTGGCTGGTACTTTTAAATGTTCAGGCTGTCACAAGAGACTTCATATCATACTGTAGTTCACATTTTCCACCTGTCAGACTGATATTACTTAGCAGGTTGTCCAAGTCTTATCATTCCACTGCACAGTATCTGGCTATTCTTCACTAACAATAGTTAGTTAACCCATTGTGTCCTTCTCCCTGTCTTTCCCTGTTTATCCAGCCCCCAACACCAAGGACCTAGATGTCTTCATCAAGAGGAACCAGGAGTCGGGCTTTGGTTTCCGAGTCTTAGGAGGAGAGGGGCCAGATCAGCCCGTAAGTACCCACCCAGAGAGACTGCTCTATCCTGGTTCAGCCAGCATTAAAACTTCTTAGGCATCGGCATCCCATCAACGGGACAGTTGTAAATCATGCAGCGCAAATGTCTGTACATACAACAAATGTCTGTACATATAAATGTCTTATATCGGCTGAAAGCTTAAATTCTTGTTAATATAACTGCACTGTCCAATTTACAGTAGGTATTACTGCGAGAAAATGCCATGCTATTGTTTGAGGAGAGCTCCTAACAACAAAACATTTTTTTTCACAGCGATAGGTTTGATAAATTCACCTCTGAAGGTGAAATATGTACTTACATTATGAAATCTTGCTCTGATTTATCATCCAAAGGGTCCCAGAGATAACATGAAGTGTTGTTTTGTTAGATAAAATCCTTTTTCATATCCTAAAAAGGTCCATATAGCATGTATGATCAATTGTGTATTTCCACTCGTTCAATTTACAAAAAAAGGAATCAGTGAAAATCTCACCCTAAACATTGGTTCATCGAATCCAATCACATTTGTATGTATTCCTCAGAGATCCTAGAACGTAACAAGACTTCACTATATCATTACGGGTGTAGTATATCCTATAGGACACCATATTTGGTCAGAGAGCGACGCCTTCATTGCACGCCGAAGGCGGTCTTCACTTGAATGACTCTAACTTTGTCAAATAAGCACCAATCGGGGTCAAAAAAAGCTATCTAGATAGCCAATGAGCTGGGCTTTACGGGTGTATCCGGAAACCCTGTGTCTGTCACAAAATGTAACCTTTTGCAACAGCATGCCTTTTTTTTTTTTTTACTTCAAGTTACCTGTGTGAAACTTTGCACATACACTGCTGCCATCTTGTGGATACCATCGGAATTACAACCAGTGTGATGGCTAGAATTGGGACCTTTCTCTTGCATTTCAAAGATGGAGATAAAAAAAACTGTTGTTTTTTAAAATTGTATTTTCTTCTACCAGATCTATTATGTTATATTCTCCTACATTCAAATAACATTTCCACAAACGTCAAAGTGTTTCCTTTCAAATGGTACCAAGAATATGCATATCCTTGCTTCAGGGCCTGAGTTACAGGCACTTAGATTTGGTATGTAATTTTAGGTGAAAATTGAAAAAAAGGGGGGTATCCCTAAGACGTTTTAAAACTCTGGGCACACTGTGGGCTGCTTTCCCGGAACTAGGTTAAGCCTAGTAGTAGAGTTAATAGTGCTTTAAATGGGTTACCTCCATTGACAATGTTTTTTAATCTGGGTCTGGGAAACTGGCTCTAAATCAGGTTAAAGTTATCCCCCTGTGTTTGAGTGTCTTAAATACCTGCCTCTCTCCCTGCGTCAGGTGTACATTGGTGCCATCGTGCCCCTAGGCGCGGCAGAGAAGGACGGACGTCTTCGGGCAGGTGATGAACTCATGTGTATCGACGGGGTGCCAGTCAAGGGCAAGTCTCACAAGCATGTGCTGGAGCTGATGACCAATGCTGCCCGCAATGGACAGGTCATGCTGACAGTCCGCAGGAAATTGGCACATACAGGTATGTGAGTGGCTGGGTGTGACTGTGAGTGTGAGTAGACAATTGGCTTTGAGAGGAGAGAAAGATTGAGAAATAAAGAGAAATTTGTGTTTGAGTGTTTATGCATCTCTTCTAAAAGTGCTGATAATTGTGTGAAGTGCTGTGGAATCAGATCCAGTTGGAGAAGAAGATTTCCATGGCACACAGAAAACAAGATGATTGCTGTTCTGTTCTGACAGACTGAAGCCCACGCAGTATACAGCAGCTTTGTTTACACAAAAAAATAAGCTTCTATGACAAGAGAGAGAACTTTTTAAATTGCTTTGAATGACAGACATGATCGTACTGGAGGAAATTAACCATCAATCATATACTCTTTGTGGTTGAAATCAAAGCATGAGTTGACAAGACAAAGATTCAAGAAAACTAACACATAGGCTACACATGAAAGATTGACTGAGGCAGAATTGACTTATCAAACATTTCTTTCCAAATATTTATTTCCTATTCTGTGCACAGATATGCCAAACACACATCAGTGAGTCTTTCTATACTGTAATTGTGGGGTTCATTTTAAAATGAACACTAGTATGACATTGATACAGCCTAAAATGAATAATTGGTGGCTTAAACTGAGCATTATAAACAACTTTAATGGGCGGCAGAAAGCTTACCGGTTAGAGAGGCGAGTCAGCAATCCGTCGGGAAAATATCTGGCGAGAATTGAGCTGGTAACTGGAGGCTTGCTAGTATCAAATCCTACATGCCATTGCCTGTCGTTGTGCCCTTGAGCAAGGCACTTAACCCCCCACAACAACAGCTCCCCGGGTGCTCAGTGAGGCAACCCCCCGCAGCTCTCCAAAACCTGTATATGTATGTCAGTGGAGGCTGGTGGGTGGAGCTATAGCAGGATGGACTCATTATAACGGTTGGAATGAAATGGATGGGACGGAGTCAAACATGGTTTCCATATGTTTGATGTGTTTGATACCGTTCCTTTAATTACATTCCAGCCATTATAATGAGACCTTCCTCCTATAGCTTCTCTCACCAGCCTCCACTGATGTATGTGTGTCTTTCGGAGGAAGTAAAATTGAGGTTGGAACGTGTATGCAATTGACCAATAAAGTGATGTTAACTCATACCTTTGAGCTTTCATAAGAATGGCTGTGAGAGAGAGACCATAAACAACCCGACAATTACATGAATATAATGTAGACAGTAAGTTATCCCAACTGAACCCATATAAAACTATTTTTCTCTGTGCGTGTGTGATCAGAGGGCAGTGGAGAGGAGGATGGTGGTAGTGGTCAGCAGCAGGTGGCTCCAGCCCTGGTCAATGGCTCCCCCAAGCAGCCCCGCATCCAGGTCCCTACAGCCAGCTCCCCCCACCAACCAGAATGCTACGACATCACCCTGCAACGCAAAGACAACGAAGGCTTCGGCTTCGTTATCCTTACCTCCAAGAACAAGCCTCCTCCCGGAGGTGAGATATATTCCAACTCTACTCCAGCTCTGTATGGATGTTGCTGTTTAGAGACAGTTCCCTCCCATACAAAACATAACCTCCATGCTTGTATTCCACTCAATCACAACGTAGACTATTTTCAATGCCTCTTATTTCAAGTAGATTCAAGTAGAGAAAATAGCTTATTTTTTGCATAATTGGTCTTTCCAAGCTGTTTAATCTCTTGTCATTACTGATTGGGTAACACACAGAGCACGGTATTGAGCCACGCAGCATGCCATCTCTCTCTCTTTCTGTCACTCCTTTTGTCTCTCCCTGTCTTTCTGTCTGTCAGTACTTGAGTTTGTGTGTACACTGAACTAATGGTACAGACAGGAGGCATGGAGTAGTGAGGTTCACTATACGTAAAGTACTTCCTATGAGGGAGATGACAAAGGACAATAAAGACTCTTTCAAATTGTGTTTGGTTGAAATTGTCAAAAATGAGAATTATAGCTTTATTTAGCTTATTGAATACTTGTTTTTTTAATAATGATTATTTTTACCTTTAGGCAAGTCGGTTAAGAACAAATTCTTATTTTACAATGACGGCCTACCCCGACCAAACCTCCCCTAACCCTGACAACACTGGGCCAATACTGCTTTGATACAATGAATAACCAGTTTGGTAACTGCTTTACAAGTACCATCTGCAGTAGTACCTGACAGAGTGAAGCTAAATGGTCCTGTCGTCTCGTTCACTCTCTGATGCTTCAGTTATCCCTCACAAGATTGGTCGCATCATCGAGGGCAGCCCCACAGACCGTAGCGGTCAGCTGAAGGTGGGCGACCATATCTCAGCGGTCAACTCCCAGTCCATCATGGAACTGTCCCACAACGACATCGTCCAACTCATCAAGGAGGCCGGCAACACTGTCACCCTCACTGTGGTGCCAGAGGATGGTGAGACCTTCCACAGACACACTGCACTCTGGGAAATGGAGCCCTACTTGATATGGGATTCTGTAGTATTGTTTTAATGTTTACTGTGGAATGGGGAACTACTAAATTTGTTAGTCTTGCATTTTCAGTTTTTGTTATTTTGATATTGCTAGATAAAGTGAAAAAGGAAATGTTGGAGAGGATGAAATGTTAGTTTGCATGACATTCCATACTGAAAGTCTTCTGTGTTATTTTAGAGAATAGTGGCCCTGCATCTGAAACCAGTTCAGCCAAGCAGAGCCCTGCAGCACAGCACAGAGCTATGGGCCAGCAGCCTGCCAACCACACTGACAGGTACAGGAGCGGACGCACACATACATACACACACACACACACACACACACACACACACACAGCGCTACATGGCCCATCCTGAAGAGAAGGGGATGGAAGAGAAGGATTAACAGTGGATGGTGTGGCTGCACTTAGTATTAGATCTTCCTGTTTAAACCAGATTACCTGTGTTGGACTTTTAATCCATTACTACAGCACCTATAATTCCCCTCTCATTTCCTAACCCTCTCACTCTGCTCTGCTCTGTGGTTTCACCCTGGATCTTTCCTCATTTCCCCTTTCCCACTTTTCTCTCTTCTCAAGTAACGACCTTCCTCCTTGTCATGCATCTCTAACACATGCCAGGGTGAGGTAGGTCTCTGTAAATAAAGGGAGAGAGAGAGGAAGGCTGTCTGCTTAGCAGTCTTAAGTATGTAAACTCTTCTGCTAAGAATACTCTTTAGATATCACTGGTTCCCTCTAGCATATTATATTATTATTATTATATCACTGGTTCTCTCTAGCATATTATATTATTATTATTATATCACTGGTTCTCTCTAGCATTTATTATTATTATTATTATATCACTGGTTATCTCTAGCATATTATTATTATTATATCACTGGTTCTCTCTAGCATATATTATTATTATTATATCACTGGTTCTCTCTAGCATTTATTATTATTATTATATCACTGGTTCTCTCTCACCTTTATTATTATTATATCACTGGTTCTCTCTAGCATTTATTATTATTATTATATCACTGGTTCTCTCTCACCTTTATTATTATTATATCACTGGTTCTCTCTAGCATGTATTATTATTATTATATCACTGGTTCTCTCTCACCTTTATTATTATTATATCACTGGTTCTCTCTAGCATGTATTATTATTATTATATCACTGGTTCTCTCTAGCATTTATTATTATTATTATATCACTGGTTCTCTCTCACCTTTATTATTATTATATCACTGGTTCTCTCTAGCATGTATTATTATTATTATATTACTGGTTCTCTCTAGCATGTATTATTATTATTATATCACTGGTTCTCTCTAGCATTTATTATTATTATTATATTACTGGTTCTCTCTAGCATGTATTATTATTATTATATCACTGGTTCTCTCTAGCATGTATTATTATTATTATATCACTGGTTCTCTCTAGCATGTATTATTATTATTATATCACTGGTTCTCTCTAGCATGTATTATTATTATTATATCACTGGTTCTCTCTAGCATGTATTATTATTATTATATCACTGGTTCTCTCTAGCATGTATTATTATTATTATATCACTGGTTCTCTCTAGCATTTATTATTATTATTATATCACTGGTTCTCTCTAGAATGTATTATTATAATTATATCACTGGTTCTCTCTAGCATGTATTATTATTATTATATTACTGGTTCTCTCTAGCATGTATTATTATTATTATATCACTGGTTCTCTCTAGCATTTAGTATTATTATTATTATTATTATATCACTGGTTCTCTCTAGCATTTAATTATTATTATTATTATTATATCACTGGTTCTCTCTAGCATTTATTATTATTATCATTATTATTATATCACTGGTTCTCTCTAGCATTTATTATTATTATTATTATATCACTGGTTCTCTCTAGCATTTATTATTATTATTATTATTATATCACTGGTTCTCTCTAGCATTTATTATTATTATTATATCACTGGTTCTCTCTAGTATTTATTATTATTATTATTATTATTATTATATCACTGGTTCTCTCTAGCATTTAGTATTATTATTATTATTATTATTATATCACTGGTTCTCTCTAGCATTTATTATTATTATTATTATTATTATATCACTGGTTCTCTCTAGCATTTATTATTATTATCATTATTATTATATCACTGGTTCTCTCTAGCATTTATTATTATTATTATTATTATTATTATATCACTGGTTCTCTCTAGCATTTATTATTATTATTATTATTATTATTATTATTATATTACTGGTTCTCTCTAGTATTTATTATTATTATTATATCACTGGTTCTCTCTAGCATTTATTATTATTATTATTATTATTATTATTATTATATCACTGGTTCTCTCTAGCATTTATTATTATTATTATATCACTGGTTCTCTCTAGCATTTATTATTATTATATCACTGGTTCTCTCTTGTATTTATTATTATTATTATTATATCACTGGTTCTCTCTAGCATTTATTATTATTATTATATCACTGGTTCTCTCTAGCATTTATTATTATTATTATTATTATTATTATATCACTGGTTCTCTCTAGCATTTATTATTATTATTATTATTATATCACTGGTTCTCTCTAGCATTTATTATTATTATTATTATATCACTGGTTCTTTCTAGCATTTATTATTATTATTATTATTATATTACTGGTTCTCTTTAGCATTTATTATTATTATTATTATTATTATTATATCACTGGTTCTCTCTAGCATTTATTATTATTATTATTATATTACTGGTTCTCTTTAGCATTTATTATTATTATTATATTACTGGTTATCTCTAGCATTTATTATTATTATTATTATTATATTACTGGTTCTCTCTAGCATTTATTATTATTATTATTATATTACTGGTTATCTCTAGCATTTATTATTATTATTATTATATTACTGGTTCTCTCTAGCATTTATTATTATTATTATATCACTGGTTCTCTGTAGCATTTATTATTATTATTATATCACTGGTTCTCTCTAGTATTTATTATTATTATTATATCACTGCAGCTCAACTCTGACAAAAGATTGTAATGAGATTGAAGTCTGCTACAAGCAGCGGTTACTTTAGTTTACAGAACAAGCAGCTTGTCTCTTCAGAAGAATTATAACATACACAATTGACCTCACACTGTATAAGCATACTGAAGGAAAGAGACACCAAACGCTATAAACCCTGTGAAGGTGGAAACCTTTCTGGAAAAAAAAGCTTTCACAGTACACTGACACTTTGATGTTTTGTATGTGACTGTTTAGGAATGGAGACGCCCTGGAGTATAAGTCCCTTCCACCCAGCGAGATGGGACAACTCATCACCTCAGACCCCAAGCAGGTGAGGCTATGGAGAGAAAAGATCAAACACTGTGTGTATGTGTTTATTGTTGTCTATTTTTAGCCATGTGAATCAATATTGGGTAACTGAATATCATAAAGCATTAAACATCTATTACAATATGACATGTTAGCTGAATAACTGATGTATAGAGATGTATATTTTCTCTGTATCAGGGTGGTTTCCATGTGGAGCTGAAGCGAGGCCAGCGGGGGTTTGGCTTCAGTCTGCGGGGAGGGAAGGAGTACAACATGGGCCTGTTCATATTGAGACTGGCGGAGGAGGGCCCTGCACTGAAGGACGGCAGGATACACGTGAGTCTAACTGGGCCAGTCCGTCACCAACCCAGGGCATTAATTCCTGCTCTCATATATGGTGGCTACATGTGTTCTCTCTATGAGAATGGGCACACATACAGTACATATCTGTTGAATGGTGTCTAGGGGAGAAAGACGATTTTGCTGTGTTTAATGACATTGGGAGATTTCAAGGATTCAAGTGATTGTAGTATTAGCATTAGCTTCATACTGAGTAAATACTGTGGCTATTAGTACTGAAACATCATGTGTTTTACCGCAGGTAGGAGATCAGATTGTGGCGATCAACGGTGAGCCCACCCAGGGCATCACACACACCCGGGCCATCGAGCTGATCCAGGCTGGGGGCACCAAGGTCCTGCTGCTCCTCAGACCTGGCCTGGGCCGGGTCCCCGACCCCAGTGAGAAACCACAGTCTCAACCACATACTCTACTCAAACACACATAAAAGAGTGACCATGTTCTCAACCACAGAATTAGAATGTGGACTCATCAACATGTAACCTACTCAGACACTGTCTCTACTGCTTGCAATACACTTATGGATAGAAGACTGACCATGGACTGAACCATAGAATTAGAATGTGTCCATTCTAGTTGTTCTACTTCTATGGACTCAGCACATTCTACTCAAACACTGTTAAACTTTCAACACACACAATATATAACCCAGTCTATACAGTACATATAAATTACCATACCTCCCTTTTGTGCATGTGAAAGCTTTTGCAATCGTGTCGCTTTACCATGGTTTGTCTCTCTAGCTTTATACCTCTCTATCTATCTGGCTCTACCTCTCTCTGTCTACCTGTCCTGGCACTGTTCTCTCTCTCTTCTTCCTCCCTGTAGGTGTGAACACTTCTTCCTCCACCCTGTGCTTCTACATGAAACCAGAGAGTCACTAGCAGCCTCACTGCTTTTCTTGGTCTGTCCTTAATAACCTTGGTAAACCACCTCGTACTTCTTCTCTTTGCCTCTGTTCTCTCCGTTTCAAAGTGCTACACCTCCTTTTAAAATCAGCTTGTGTTTATATCTCCTCCTTGCTCCCGTTAATCATAGCTGGACATCTCCTCCCATAACAGTCCTACGCTCAGAAAGGCCTCGCCCAATGAGAGCTACACTGTAACCAGTAGGCGGTCTGAACGGGGGCTGTGACTCCAGTTGAACATGTTTACTAACGAAGGCCCCAATTCAATCAATGACAGATAAAGGAAATTGCACTACAGGTTAAGTGTTTATGTTGTACTAATAGTGTTAACCACAAAAAGACACACCCCACAAGTTGTTCTTCTCAAGGACAAAACCAAACCTTTCTTTGAAATACATTCTGAGTGAAACTGCAGTTTTCCTTTATCTGCAATTGATTGAATTGGGGCCTGAGACCCACGCTGGATCACGATGTGGCTCTAGAGCCCCTGAGTTGTTATTACAGAACACAAACACTCCACTGCCGCTGAACACACACAACATCACAATGATCAAGACCAGGAGAAAGTCGTTAACTAGATATTGATCAGTGAGATGTTCAAATGATGTATGTGCGTTCACCGGCATCAACTCTCTCCTGTCCTGATTTTAAGAAGAATGGATTTCTATGAGTTGTTTCTCATAGAAATCGAAACCCCATTTCAGCTCCACTAAGTCCATCTCACTTTCTGGTTCTCCGCTACACATCTTTGCTCTTTCAATCACGCCAGCGCTACTCTTATCAGCTCTTGAGGGAAATTCAAACGTCAGCTGTGCGGTGTAGAAATGCTTACACCTACCTCCCTTTGATGGCACTGATACATATCTCAGATTCATATTGTCTGTGTGACTTAAAGCTCCTATTTGAAAGGTTATAATGGAAAGATTAATTTTGTTGGTGGATTATTGAATGTGCACTTATTTTAGATTTCAAGATGCTTCACCACCTTCACATATTGAATATACAATATATCCCTTTAATATAACTACAGTCGCCAATCTGCTTCAGTATCACAGTCTTTATTGTTATTTCTTTCTCAGCTAATTGGAGGTGGAACCAATGTCTCACTCACTATGACTCTCAATGCCTTTATTCCAGGTATGAAGGAGAAAGTGAACAATTCACCCTCAAGCTTTCCTAGACTCTCTGCATCCAACCAGCAGTCATCCCCCACCTCTCCATCCTCAATCTCCCTGTCCACCTCCGAGCTGTCCCGCCCCTCCTCCGCCAACAACTCTGCCCCCGAGGAGCCCTCTGACTGGGATACGTCTGCTGCAGCTGCACCCTCCCCCTCCAGGCTGCTGGGGCCCAACAAGGCCAGAGGGCAGCAGCCTCACCACCATAGCCAGAGGAGAGCCAACAGCCCCGACAACAACACCCTCCCCAAGAAAAGTGATTCCATCACCTCCCACAGCGACAAGCATGCTAACCCCAAGAGATCCACCGAAGTCCAGGCTGAAACCAAGGAGCGCTCCCAGAGCCCCAGGAAGACCGACAGAGTAGACCGAGACAACAAGGCAGAGAGTGCTGAACACAAGAATGGCTCAGTGGAGGGAGACCTGAGCAGCGAGAGGAAGGCCCATGGCCAGAGAGAGGGCCGGAAGGTTCGAGAGTGCCGCTCTTCCAGCCCCAGGAAGATGACCTCAAAGAGGGATCCGGAGGCAGCAGTCTCCAGGCAGCCCTCGAAGGGCCAGGAGGGTCAGAGGCACTCTAGGGGGCAGCATCCCATCTCCGACCCTGCCCCTGGTAAGGGCACTCAGGGGAGAGAAAGGAGACACAAGGAGGAGGACCCCTCTCACAGACAAGAGAGGGAGACGAGAACCAGCGAGCGCCGCAGGAAGGACACATGGGTGGAGCGAGAGGCAGAGCCTCTTAGATCCCAGACACAGAAGGAGAAGACCGGGCCGGACTCAGAGGGCGGAAACCTGAATCGAAGAGAGAGGAGTCAGAGAGAGGGCAAACACAGAGCGGCAGCGGAGGAAGAGAATCAGAGGGACACCCGGGATAGCACCAGTAGTGCTGCTAGCCAGGACTCCACATTCAACAGGAACCCCAGCAGCAAGAAGCAGGCCACCATCACCCCAGGGCCTTGGAAGGTCCCTAGTTCAGCCAAAATCCATGTGGAGGGAAACTGATGGATCGTAGACTGACTAACCTGTCCAATACAGATACATACACAGCTTCTACAGTTCTGCTCATTTGCAGCATGATGACATTTAGAATGGACCAATGAGGATTGAGATGATTTAGGCTATTTTGCGTCACTGTGTTACTCCATATCATCACATTGCCTCTTATTGCATATCAGTGCTTCTTTTCACAGTTTGCTTCAGCCAACCTTCCTACAGGCTGTTTTAATGTCCAGAGTTCAGTCAGTTTGTGGCTCTGCAGATGCAGAGCCTGTTGATCTGGAGGATGTGAAGTCCAATCTGTTTTGTGCCAATCAGACTCCAACCTGCTGGGAGGAAGTTGGTCCATGTCATGTGATGTATCGTCCTTTCTGTGATGTGAAACTCTTTTGTGGTTGAATGAAAGGAGATACTTCCTCTCTGATGCTGGCTTTGATGAAGGATGTTGTTGTTTGTCACTACTGTATGAAGGTTTTAAAGACAGACTCTTATCCAGGCAATCACTCAGCATGTTCTGTTCCTGGTGGCTGGTGGGATTGATCCACTGCTATGTACCTGATGGATGTATAAAGAGGTGAGGGTGATTTCTCCTCAAGTCACTGGGAGATCAGGGGGGTTTGGGTTTTCAATCATTTTCTGTCCATATCTACAAATCCAGTCCAGACATGTTAACTGGTGTGTAGGCTACATGCTCTGTGCAGACTCGGAATCACTGTTGTCATCAGCTTTGCAGTGGATTTTAGATCATTACGGAAAAGCTTTATATGCATATCTATGTGAAGACCAGACACTTGTGGTTAGGTATATTGTTTACTACTACACACGTGTGTTTATTATGAAGCATATTGTCATTTATTGAGATTAAATTACAAAGAATAAGTATATATGTGTCCATACTGAGCCATTCCATATCTTGATGTACTGACCACAGGAGGTTGGTGGCACCTTAATTGGGGAGAACGGGCTCATGGTA
This sequence comes from Oncorhynchus kisutch, assembly GCF_002021735.2. Taxonomy (NCBI): domain Eukaryota; kingdom Metazoa; phylum Chordata; class Actinopteri; order Salmoniformes; family Salmonidae; genus Oncorhynchus; species Oncorhynchus kisutch. The sequence continues at coordinate 70,802,858 of NC_034190.2, read as the reverse complement.
ATGACTGGAGTGGTATCAGTGGAATTTTTGTTTGATGTCATTCCATTTACGCCGTTCCGGACATTATTATGAGCCGTTCTAGTGTGTAGAGACATCACCACTGAACATGTTCATTTGCTTTATTGCAGGAGAACCTTCCTATCCTCAAACTTGTAGTGTATTTGAGGTTTAAAAAGACACTTTCAAATTTCAGTCTTGATTTTCCCTTACGAAAAATGTATCAACCCCTACAAAAGTGAACATGAATTATAATCCACATAATAATTCACATTTCCTGTTCCTGCAGGATTATTTTCCTACTGTAGCAAACTGGCTCAAATTAAGATCTTACATCTGTACTTCAATTATTGCTCATCACTACTGTGTTTTAGTGTACATTACATTCACGTCACTGTATCAATAACTGTGCCCCCATGTTGGATGAGCCATGTCAATCACTTATGACAATTCTATCCCATGTTAGTCTATGATCCGTATACATTGTATTTCTATCCATTCACAGCCCTTTCACATCCTTAAATCGGTAATGGTGTTTATTGTAAGCAGCCATTTTAGATTCTCTGGTAAAATGTGTATACTACAAGCTGACAGATGTGTATTTTAGACAGTGCTGTAGCTTTGACTGTACGTTATCTAATATGTGTATTATTTAGCCAGGTGTTTTCTAATCTAAATGTGGGGGTAAATTAGCTGTATTGGCAGATTGTGGTTAAAAATTGAGACCTTTGCATTTTTATGACACCACAATTGTTCTTCTTCCAACGTGCACATCAAAATGTGCTTTTAATTTTACACCAGTCCAAGATGTTAATATTAAATACATCTAAAAACTACAGTAATACCAAACATATCCTGATATATTCTGGCACACATCAGACCAAGGTTTCCCAAACTCAGCCCTGGGTGCACATCTAGTTGTTTGCCCTACCACTACACAGCTGATTGAAATAGCCAACTCATCATCAAGCTTTGATTATCTGAATCAGCTTTTGTAGTGCTGGGGCAAAAACCAAAATGTGCACCCAGGGCAGAGTTTGGAAAACTATGCTTTAGACCAGTGGTTCCCGAACAGTGGTGCGCGGAACTCCCTAGGGGAGGGCTCCCGAGTGGCGCAGCAGTCTAAGGCACTGCATCTCAGTGCTAGAGGTATCACTACAGACCCTGGTTCGATTCCAGTCTGTATCACAACCGGTTGTGATTGTGCGCCACCCCATGGGACTCCCAATTGGCCAAGCATTGTCCGATTTAGGGTTTGGCCGGGGTAGGCCATCATTGTAAATAAGATTTTGTTCTTAACTGACTTGCCTAGTTAAGTAAACGTTCAATAAAATAAAATAAAATGTCAAACTCAGTCCGGCTTTAAACTTACTCTTGAAAGTTGTAATAGTAGAATGCACGAGGTGCAATTTTGAAATGGACAGTTTCTCTTGTCATGGTTAGTCATTGCATACCTTAGAGGTATGTAGAACTTGTCTGAGATGTCCAGATCAACTAGCCCATGTCAGCTACCGTTTTTTTATTAAGGTTTTTTAGCCCATAGATATTGTTGTAATATTTCTGTCACTCAAATAACATTACACATGGCAAAATATATAGAATCGCAAGAAAATTAGCTTTAAAACTGCAAAATGTTCTTTGCACTCTAAACATTATAAACATTTGTTTGTAGAATTGCAGGAAAAAAAGATTTAAGCCTGAGCAATTCTCTCCACCAACAAGAGGGGTGTGAACAGTGCTTGTGCCCATAAAAATAGATGTGGCACGTGAATGCGCAAGGGGGGCACGGGATGTTCCCCAATGCTGGAAGGGGGCGCTGAGTGAAAAGGTTTGTGAAACCCTGCTTTAGACTATAGTGCCCTCTTCTGGAGGAACGGAAATAAAGGAACTCCATTCGACAATCTAAAATGTTTGACATTTTAATCCAGAGCGATTTACAGGAGCAATTAGGGTTACGTGCCTTGCTCAAGGGCTCTTCGGACGATTTTTGACCCAGTCGGCTCAGGATTCGAACCAGCAACTGTTTTGGTTTCTGGCCCAACTGTCCTAACCGCTAGGCTACCTGCCACCCCTAATCTGTGTCACGATTTTACAAAATGGCAGAAGTTTACACAATTGATAACCTAGTCTGTTTGAGTGCATCGTTATGTGGCAGCTTTGGAAATGATCTGCCAAAACCTTACATTTGGGTGTGTCCAGCTTCAAGTCTTCTCTTTCAATCTACCTTTTAAATCTTGTGATAAAATCTTAGACAAGTTTAAGGATGATGATTTACTCTTCACCGTTATGTTTAGTTTCCCTTGTACCCCCCATCATTCATGTCATGTGTCTGTATATAATAATGTGGCCTTGCATTGCTTCAACAGAAAACAGCCTTTTGGTCTTTACATTCTGTGGTAGTTGTAAATGTTTATACATTGTACAGCACCTGTATAAATACATGCCTTCATTCAGGAAAAACAACTGTAAATCGCTCCATTATTTTTTTTAAGTAATTGAGAAGAAAATGATATAAAGTGGTGAGAGAAAATAATCTGGTCATGGCATTCTGTTCATGCACTGATAAATAAAGTTTTACTGAATAAACGTATTCCATTGTGTGAAGCCTACAGTCATTGGTGTAAAGTGGGTTTTATCGGAGAGGAAGAGGCAACGCAAGAAGGTTTACTCCGCCCAAAATCTGGGATGTTTTGAATGGTTTAACCCCTAACCCCTAGGTTTTGTATGGCTTAACTACTACCTAAATGTACGTTAGAAACACTCTTTTCACCCCACTTCGATTCCGAACTAAGTTACTTTTTCGTAACAGGTTCCGAGAATTAACATAGCAGGTTAGGAGACTTACGTTAATGTTAGGAAAAAGGTTAGGGTTAGCGAAAATCACTTTGTATCGTTTCACCTTGTAAGTGTTTCCCATATGTATACAGAAAAAATATATAAACGCAACCATTTCAAAGAGTTCAAAATCAGATCCGTTACAGTTCATATATGGAAATCAGTCCATTTAAATAAATTCATTAGGCCCTAATCTATGAATGTCACATGACTAGGAACACAGATATGCATCTGTTGGTCACAGATAACTTGTTTTTTAAAGTGGCGTGGATCATAAAACTAGTCAGTAATCTGCTGTGACCACCATTTGCCTCATGCAGCACAACACATCTCCTTCGCATAGAGTTGATCAGGCTGAGTGTGGCCTGTTGAATGTTGTCCCACTTCTGTTCAATGCCTGTGCGAAATTGCTGGATATTGGCGGGAACTAAAACACCCTGTTGTACACGGCGATCCAGAGATTCCAAAACATGCTCAATGGGTGACATGTCTGGTGAGTATGCAGGCCATGGAAGAACTGGGACATTTTCAGGAATTGTGTAGAGATCCTTTCGACATGGGGCCGTGCATTATCATGCTGAAACGAGGTGATGGCGGCGGATGAATGGCACGACAATGTGTTGCTGTATCCTGGCACAAGCTTACCATGTCCTGTATGGTGTTGTGAGTTTGATTCCTGGTATCATCCATATGTAAAATGTATGCACCTATGACTGTAATAAAATAATTGGATGAAAGAGCTTGCTAAATGCCATATTGTTGTTATTATTATTATTGTTGTACTATAAAACCAAAGGTGCAAAGAAGGACACGCAACGTCCTCTATCTCTCCGAGAGTGGCTCAGTTTACCATTACGTCAGCTGTAAAAGTGAGTTTCTCTAAAACACGAACTTCAACTCCCAGACAGCCATGCAACTAACTACAATACTGAGAGTGCGCATGAGCTGCCCATAAACCCGAACGGGTGAAAAACTACAAATACAATATCGCTGAGCGCTTAAAAGAACTACAAACTCCCATCGAGTTGCGCAGTATGAATTTCTAGCCCTTTAAATGTACGTGCAAAATGGCTGCGCACGTCGACTTTGTCCGTATTAAAGTAGAAAATAAGGTAAGGGACGGTCTTGATAAATTTGCCAAAGAAAAGAAGAAGAGGGAACTGTCACCGTCCGCGGATAAACGGCAGCGTTCATCCAAGGAGGCAAAGAAAGTAAAGCTCCATCATCATCGGCACCACCATGACCCACAACATGTTCAACAGCAGCAGAATGGCCAACCACAACCACGCAACTCCAGTGCCGAAAAACCTACCCTACAACGACACCAGCATCAGCATCAGCACCACAACACCAACGATGCAAAGAAGGACTCGCACCTGCAGCCTACTCTGCCTGCGCCGAAGGTGGTACGCGCAGCAGGCAAGTTGGACAGGAAGAAAGCACTTCCCCCGGTTCTGCCGCCTGGACTATTGAATTTTACGCCCCTCAAAGTAGCCGAGCCCAAGGACAAAATACAGGAGAGCAAGGAAAAGCACAGGGAGAAAGAGCTCAAACTCAAACCTAAGAAGGAAAACACAGAGGCTAACGTAAAACATGGAGTAGTCCCATATAAGAAAAAGAAGGGTAGGTTATTCTTCATTCTATTCCATTATATTAGTATGTTACCACTCTTAATGCTTGAATCTTATGCAAAGTTACAATTAAGTCAGACAAACCTATGTTTGTTTACATACACAAAATGATCAGCCAGATGATGCACATGCAAGTTCCATGAACATTATTTTTATTTATATATATATGTATATTTATATATATTTTATGTATTTATTTTTCAATTGCCTGCCTTCTCAGACTCTATGGCACACCCACTGTTGTTAGGCCTACTTTTGTTGCAGAGAAGAAACTATGTAGCGAACGATTGTTTGTTTTGCAATACTCCTAGTTGTCAACCCTGTTACCATCATGGCCACCTGGCACCTAATCATCCCCAGCTTCCAATCGGCTCTCCAGGTCGTTGCTCTAACTGAGAATGTGTTCAGTCAACTTGCCTGGTAAAATAAAGAAGTGAACCAATTGCAATATGGGTATTGACAAATTATGTGCATCGTAATGAGCTATTGTCTTCCTGTCTCCAGAGCCCCATCATGATGAGAACAGCAAGACTCAGTCCCTGGAGGAGTACCTGTTGAGGAAGAAGAAAAAGAAGCGGAGGCACCGTGAGGATGAGCGTGGTAAGACGATCCGCACGTACAACAAGGAGGTCCAGACCATGTATGGCGGTCTGACTGACCACAGTCCTTCAGCCCGCCTTGGCCCCGTGAAGGAGGGGAAACACTGCCAGCCTGGTACAGGCACCAACAACAACCACCTCCCCTTCCTCTCCCCCCAAGACCACTTCATCCGCAGCTCGTCTCTGCAGACAGGCACCGTCTACGGACGCTTCATCCACGAGGAGCGCCAGGCCAACGGCGGGGCGTCGGTCCTGCACGCCTACGCTGATGAGGTGTCCTCTCTACGGCCAGGGGAGATGGAGCACTTCGCCCAGGAGTTCCTAGAGCTGGCCTTCGCTGAGAGCCCCCGAGGGGCAGCCCGCTACGCCCTGACTGTGGTGCACAGGGCTGCTGCCTTCCTACCTGACTTCCTGGACTACTTTGCCTTCAACTTCCCCTCCACGCCGGTCAAGATGGAGATCCTGGGGAAGAAGGATATAGAGACCACTACTATCGCTAACTTCCACTCTCAGGTACAGCAGTACAACATTATGGAACTGGCCTGTCACTGTCCTTCTGATGTTGCCTGTGTTAGCCAGTTGCCTGTGTTACATTTCATATTAAGACTGGGAATTTCCAGGGACCTCACAATACAATATTATCACAATACTTACACTGAAATACCATACACCCCCGCAAGGTGGGGGCCCCATGAGCTCTGGGGGCACATAATCATCGATGTCAATTTTAAAACATTGAATAAATCATTTTGACAGTAACCCTCTAAAAAGTCATTTGTAAATCTTTTTAATATATATATGTTCTAGGAAGCAAAGTGTTTGTTTCTTGGGCTTCAGGACAGTGACTAAAAAAGAAACTGATTGAAAGTATGAGGGGATATCCGTGAACAAATGCCATCCGTGGTCAAGGCTGCGACGGCGCCAGTGCAATGAGTGGAGCTTACTCAGATGCTCAAATGCTCATATCAGACCGAGAGCCTGATGCTTCTTAGGTAGTTCTTTATGAGTTTTAGTTTAGAAAACGATCTCTCCGTGGAAGCGACAGTTACAGGGATGGTAAAAACAGCTCGATTGCTGTAGCAACCTCAGGGAAACTGGGCAACCTCAGGGAAACTGGGAAACCTCAGGGAAACTGGGCAACCTCAGGGAAACTGGGCAACCTCAGGGAAACTGGGCAACCTCAGGGAAACTGGGCAACCTCAGGGAAACTGGGAAACCTCAGGGAAACTGGGAAACCTCAGGGAAACTGGGAAACCTCAGGGAACCTCCCGGTCACGGCCGGTTACGACAGAGCCTGGGCGCGAACCCAGAGTCTCTGGTGGCACAGCTGGCGCTGCAGTACAGCGCCCTTAACCACTGCGCCTCCCGGGAGGCCCCGTTCAAATCAAATTTGATTGGTCACATACACATATTTAACAGATGTTATTGCGGGTGTAGTGAAAAGCTTGTGTTCCTAGCTCCAACAGTGCAGTAATATCTAACAATACACAACAAGACGCACAAATCTAAAAGTAAATGAATGGAATTAAGAAATATATAAATATTAGGACGAGCAATGTTAGTCTAGTGTGTGTGTGTGTGTGTGTGTGTGTGCGCGTGTGTGTGTGTGTGTGTATATGGGATGGCATGGGATGTATAAACATTATGGACAGTATGTTGGTATACTAAATATTCTGAAGAATGGGCTCCCGAGTCACGCAGCGGTCCCAGTGCTTGAAGTGTCACTATAGACACCCTGATTTGAATCGAGGCTGTATCACAACCAGCCATGATTGGGAGTCCCATAGGGCGTCGCACAATTGGCCCAGCATCGTCCGGGTTGGGCTGGCGTCGGCAGTCATTGTAAATAAGTATTTGTTCTTAACTCACTTGCCAAGATAAATGAAGGTTAAATAAATTTGTGCTTTCAGTTTTGCGCAAATGCTGCCATCTATCCACGGTTTTTGGTTTGGGTATGTTTTTATGGTAACAGTGGGAACATCCCATACAGTGCATTCTGAAAGTATTCAGACCCATTGACTTTTTCCACATTTTGTTAACCTCTCTGAACTACCGATCCCGGATACGGGCTTGAATTCAACAACATACGGTGTTCGCCACAAATAGTCATATTAAACATTCATGAAAATACAAGTGTCTCACATGCTTCAAAAGCCTAGAATCTTGCTAATCCAACTGCGTTGTCATATTTAAAAAATAATTTATTGCGAAAGAAATAGCTGCGATTATCTGAGCATAGACCCCCATATCAAACTACTTATTCAACCAGCACTTGCGTAACAAAGTCACAGATTGCATTGAAATAAATCGTTTACCTTTGAAGATCTTGCTCTGGTTGCAATCCCAAGGCTCATTGTTACACAATGAATGGTCGTTTGTTCGGTTAAATCCATTTTTTATAGCCTAACACGAAACATTTTGTGAACGCTTATCTCGTTGAATTTCCTGTCATACAATTTTCAAAGTAACGTCCAACGTAAAGAGACTCTCTTTTCCTCGTCTTTTCCCTCTCTTTCCAGTCATGTTTGGTTTACTTGCAATCAACTCTTTGTTTGGAACACAATGAACCCTGATGGGCCATTTTGCGGGACCTATTGATATGGTAATTACCGATTGGAAGACAACACGTGAGGAGCCCATTGCGCACCAAGTATATGACCACTGTCTCTTTGATTGACTCTATTTTAACCCAATGACCACTGATCTTCTTGAAATCTAGCTGGGTAGATAGCCAATGAGCAGATGTAACTGGAAATATCCCATGATTCATTGTTGTAAGACAAACCGATACACTGGAGGCAGGCGTAAAGATCGTTCTTTCGCCATTGCCTATTGAACCGTGAAGGAGTGATTCTAATTACGCACAGACGTTTTTCAGTAATTTGCTACTTCAACTGTTTATTTCGCGACTAAAATGGCAAATAAGTCAAAGAAAGCTACCTCTAAGGCTAGATACACGAATGTAGAAATGATTTTGGAAGAGATTGCCCGGGATAGTGAGACAGATTTGGCCGAGATTGAAGAGGACTCCATTAGCTCCCATATTTTTTGAACGGAGAGGACATAGTTTTGGACTGGTAAGTTGCTCTCATGCTAATGCCGTTGTTTGACTTTAATATAAAATATTATTAGTGATTGTTTTTACATTTTATTTGCAAAAATGGCTAAAGTACACGTTAGCTAGCCATTGTGAGTGAGGGCCTGTTTCTTTGAGAACGCATGGTCTACCCCAAATAGCCTATTTTGAGGTAAGCCCATTTCACTTTGGCAATTGATGTGGAACAGCACTTTATATACATGTATATTATAGCTGTTTTTACATTTTATTAGCAATATATAGCGATGTAATGAAATGGCTAAAGTGCACGTTAGCTTGTCATTGTGAGTGGGGGCCTGTTTCTTTGAGAACGCATGGTCTACCCAAATAGCCTATTTTGAGGCAGGCCCACATCAATTGCCAAAGTGATATGGAACAGCACTTTATGTTCCCTGTACTCTATATGCATGTTTATTATAGCTGTTGATACAGGGCTACTCCCTGTACTCTATATGCATGTTTATTATAGCTGTTGATACAGGGCTACTCCCTGTACTCTATATGCATGTTTATTATAGCTGTTGATACAGGGCTACTCCCTGTACTCTATATGCATGTTTATTATAGCTGTTGATACAGGGCTACTCCCTGTACTCTATATGCATGTTTATTATAGCTGTTGATACAGGGCTACTCCCGTACTCTATATACATGTTTATTATAGCTGTTGATACAGGGCTACTCCCTGTACTCTATATGCATGTTTATTATAGCTGTTGATACAGGGCTACTCCCGTACTCTATATACATGTTTATTATAGCTGTTGATACAGGGCTACTCCCTGTACTCTATATGCATGTTTATTATAGCTGTTGATACAGGGCTACTCCCTGTACTCTATATACATGTTTATTATAGCTGTTGATACAGGGCTACTCCCTGTACTCTATATGCATGTTTATTATAGCTGTTGATACAGGGCTACTCCCTGTACTCTATATGCATGTTTATTATAGCTGTTGATACAGGGCTACTCCCTGTACTCTATATACATGTTTATTATAGCTGTTGATACAGGGCTACTCCCTGTACTCTATATGCATGTTTATTATAGCTGTTGATACAGGGCTACTCCCGTACTCTATATACATGTTTATTATAGCTGTTGATACAGGGCTACTCCCTGTACTCTATATGCATGTTTATTATAGCTGTTGATACAGGGCTACTCCCTGTACTCTATATGCATGTTTATTATAGCTGTTGATACAGGGCTACTCCCTGTACTCTATATGCATGTTTATTATAGCTGTTGATACAGGGCTACTCCCTGTACTCTATATACATGTTTATTATAGCTGTTGATACAGGGCTACTCCCTGTACTCTATATGCATGTTTATTATAGCTGTTGATACAGGGCTACTCCCTGTACTCTATATGCATGTTTATTATAGCTGTTGATACAGGGCTACTCCCTGTACTCTATATGCATGTTTATTATAGCTGTTGATACAGGGCTACTCCCTGTACTCTATATACATGTTTATTATAGCTGTTGATACAGGGCTACTCCCGTACTCTATATGCATGTTTATTATAGCTGTTGATACAGGGCTACTCCCTGTACTCTATATACATGTTTATTATAGCTGTTGATACAGGGCTACTCCCTGTACTCTATATACATGTTAATTATAGCTGTTGATACAGGGCTACTCCCTGTACTCTATATGCATGTTTATTATAGCTGTTGATACAGGGCTACTCCCTGTACTCTATATGCATGTTTATTATAGCTGTTGATACAGGGCTACTCCCTGTACTCTATATGCATGTTTATTATAGCTGTTGATACAGGGCTACTCCCTGTACTCTATATGCATGTTTATTATAGCTGTTGATACAGGGCTACTCCCTGTACTCTATATGCATGTTTATTATAGCTGTTGATACAGGGCTACTCCCTGTACTCTATATGCATGTTTATTATAGCTGTTGATACAGGGCTCATATGTGAAACTATTCTAACTGAACATTTTCTTTCACAGTGGCACTGACTCCGACTGGGAGCCCCCAGTGCCAAGGTGTCCATCCCCCTCTGAAGCTGGTTCATCCAGCTGTACCCCTGCCGTCTCTGGCTCCACACCTCCCGGGCCATCTAGAGGTGTGAAGAGGAGGGGGGAAGTGTGCCACCCACTAACAGAGGGACAGAAGGGCGTTGGCACACCGTCCTAGAAGATGATGTGGAGCCACCACAACCAACTTTTAGGCCGAAAAGGAAGCCAGGACCTCAGGTGAACCCGACCTCCACTTACACCCCCCTTCAGCTTTTCCAACTGTTTTTTACACCATCTGTTGTAGGTTCGCTCGTGTCCAACACAAATAAGAATGGGAAGAAGAAACAAGCAGGCAAAAAGGTAGCATGGAAGCCCATACCCATGTCAGATCTTTTTTGCTACCTTTCACTTGTTATCTACATGGGGCTGGTGAAGCTGAAGAACCTGAAGGACTACTGGAAAACGTCATATCTGTACCAACTGCCTTTCCCCATGACTGTTATGTCCTGCAAAAGGTTTATGATTATTTCACAGGCGCTTCACATCAGTGACCCAAAGGTTGATGAAGAGAATGAGAAGAAGAGGGGCACAGCAGCGTTTGCTAGACTGTGCAAGATCAAGCCGCTCTACCACAGCATAGTTGAGGCCTGCAAGACGTATTTTCAGCCAGCCCAGAATGTGTCAATCGATGAGAGGATGGTATCCTCAAAGGCAAAAATTGGCCTCAAACAATACATGAGAAACAAACCAACCAAGTGGGGTTACAAGCTGTTTGTTTTGGCTGATTCTGTATGTGCCTACACATGCAATTTCTTTGTCTACGAGGGGAAGAACAGTTTTGCTACCGGTAAGGGACTCGGCTATGACTCTGTAATGGCGTTATTGGATTTTCAACTGCTAGGGAAGGGCTACAAACTGTTTGTGGATAACTTCTACACAAGCCCTACCCTGTTTGCAGACCTAAGGAAGCTGGATGTATGGGCTTGTGGCACCATTCGTACCACCATTCGTACCAACAGGGTGGGCTTTCCGAAGACGAAGGTGAACGACATGCCGAAGCGGGCTGAGCGGGGGAGCATGCGATGGATCCGTGAAGATGGCCTGCTTTTTGTAAAGTGGATGGATACCAGAGAGGTGGTGATGTGCTCCACTATCCACAAGTCCTTCAGTGGGGATCGTGTTGTCAGGCGTGTGAAGGACCGTGCCGGGGCATGGACCACCAAAAATGTCCCCATTCCAGCTGCAGTGAAGGACTACAACAAGAGCATGGGCGGAGTCGACCTTTCGGACGCGCTAATCGGCTACTACAATGTTCTCCACAAGACAATGAAATGGTACAAGACCTTCTTCTATCATTTCATCGACATCGCCGTAGTGAATGCATTCATCCTACACAAGGAAATGGCAACGAGCTGTGGAAAGCCCTTCCTCTCACAGAAAGCCCTCAGAGAGCAGCTCATCAGGGAGCTTGCTGGCTACAGCACCACTGCACCAAGCCCTGTCCCTTCTGCTCCTGCCACAAGTGTTCATCTGCCCAAATATATTTGTGCAGGCATGGATGTGCCTAAGGGCCAAAAGGGCACAGCATGGAGGCGTTGCTGTGTTGTTTGCAAGATGAAGTCTCCCATCACATGCAGCACATGCTCAGTGACCCTCTGCTTTACATCAGAGAGAGACTGCTATGGCATCTGGCATGAGCAGCAGAACATTGTCTAGAGTTTTGGCAATGTTGGTGGGGTCATATGGCAAAGTGGGTCTGCGGTCTAGCTGAGAACACCAGTCTGCGGTCTAGCTGAGAACACCAGTCTGCGGTCTAGCTGAGAACACCAGTCTGCAGTCTAGCTGAGAACACCAGTCTGCAGTCTAGCTGAGAACACCAGTCTGCTGTCTAGCTGAGAACACCAGTCTGCAGTCTAGCTGAGAACACCAGTCTGCAGTCTAGCTGAGAACACCAGTCTGCAGTCTAGCTGAGAACACCAGTCTGCAGTCTAGCTGTGAACACCAGTCTGCAGTCTAGCTGAGAACACCAGTCTGCAGTCTAGCTGAGAACACCAGTCTGCAGTCTAGCTGAGAACACCAGTCTGCAGTCTAGCTGAGAACACCAGTCTGCAGTCTAGCTGAGAACACCAGTCTGCAGTCTAGCTGAGAACACCAGTCTGCAGTCTAGCTGAGAACACCAGTCTGCAGTCTAGCTGTGAACACCAGTCTGCAGTCTAGCTGAGAACACCAGTCTGCAGTCTAGCTGAGAACACCAGTCTGCAGTCTAGCTGAGAACACCAGTCTGCAGTCTAGCTGAGAACACCAGTCTGCAGTCTAGCTGAGAACACCAGTCTGCAGTCTAGCTGAGCTAGGGTCAGTATGTCATATCTGGAGTATTTTTCCTGTATTTTTCCTGTCTTACCTGGTGTCTTGTGTGAATTTAAGTCTGCTCTCTTTCTCTCCTTCTTTCTCTCGGTGGACTTGAACCCCTGGGACCATGCTTCAGGACTACCTGACATGATGACTCCTTGCTGTCCCCAGTCCACCTGGCCTTGCCGCTGTTCCAGTTTCAACTGTTCTGCCTGCTGCTATGGAACCCTAAACTGTTATTTTTTTTCTCCTGAGGTGCTGTCCTGTTGCACACTCTACAAAAACACTGTGATCTCTACCCGGCACAGCCAGAAGAGGACTGGCCACCCCTCATTGCCTTGTTTTTGCCTTTCTAGGTTTTTCTTAGCCACCGTGCTTCTACACCTGCATTGCTTGCTGTTTGGGGTTTTAGGCTGGGGCTATGTAAATAGATTTGATAGAGGACTGAGGGTGTGTAAAAGTGTGTAAATAGTTACCCATGTTTATTTGTAAATGTAGGTATACATTTTGTTTTTCATAACGTAAAAAAAATAAAAAAATGTTTACACATTTTTTTCAAATATTTTATTTTTTCTCAAATTGTGGATTTTTTGTGGGGGGTGTGTTAGAATACCATTTTGGTATTTTGTATATAGTTATTGGTTTCAAAATGTGTACTTCACCAATTTGGCCACTTGGGTACATTTGGGCTACTTGTGAGGGACACCTGGGTGACTTCATAATAAATGTTATGTAGCACACTCATTTTTGAAGTTATAATTTTGAAATTTTGCACGGGTACTGTTGCCCTCTTAATTTTTGCACTAAAATTGTCCCCATCGTCTTATCTTAATTTTTGTTTTTTCTTGTTCATTTGAAAGATGATCATTCAAAAATAAATAGAAAAAACAAATGTTTTTTCCATAGTTTAATCTAAACCAGATCTATTGTGTGTTATTCTCCTACATTCAATTCACATTTACACAAACTTGAGTGTTTTCTTTCAAATGGTACCAAGAATATGCATATACTTGGTTCTGTGCCTGAGCTACAGGCTGTTCGATTTGGGTATGTCTTCAGGCGGAAATTGCACAAAGTAGGAGGGTAGGCTTATGGTAACAGTGGGAACAACATCCCATACAGTGCATTCTGAAAGTATTCAGACCCATTGACTTTTTCCACATTTTGTTAAGTTATAGCCTTTTTCTAAAATTGATTAAACAATTATAATTTGATCCTCATCAGTCTACACACTACTCCATAATGAGAAAGCAAAAACAGGTTTTAATAAATGTTTGCTAATTTATTACAATTAAGAAACCGATACCTTATTTACATACAGTTGAAGTCGGAAGGTTACATACACTTAGGTTGGAGTCATTAAAACTCGTTTTTCAACCACTCCACACATTTCTTGTTAACAAACTATCATTTTGGCATGTCGGTTAGGACATCTACTTTGTGCATGACATAAGTCATTTTTCCAACAATTGTTTACAGACAGATTATTTAACTTATAATTCACTGTATCACAATTCCAGTGGGTCAGAAGTTTACATACACTAAGTTGGCTGTACCTTTTAAACAGATTGGAAAATTCCAGAAAATTATGTCATGGCTTTAGAAGCTTCTGATAGGTTAATTGACATTATTTGCGTCAATTGGAGGTGTACCTGTGGATGTATTTCAAGGCCTACCTTCAAGCTCAGTGCCTCTTTGCTTGACATCATGGGAAAATTGAAAGGAATCAGCCAAGACCTCAGAAAATAAATTGTAGACCTCCACAAGTCTGGTTCATCCTTGGGAGCAATTTCCAAATTCCTGAAGGTACCATGTTTATCTGTACAAACAATAGTACGCAAGTATAAACACCATGGGACCACGCAGCTGTCATACCGCTCAGGAAGGAGATGCGTTCTGTCTCCTAGAGATGAACGTACTTTGGTGCGAAAAGTGCAAATCAATCCCAGAACAACAGCAAAGGACCTTGTGAAGATGCTGGAGGAAACAGGTTACAAAAGTATCTATATCCACAATAAAACATGTCCTATATCGACATAACCTGAAAGGCCACTCAGCAAGGAAGAAGCCACTGCTCCAAAACCGCCATAAAAAAGCCAGATTACGGTTTGCAACTGCACATGGGGACAAAGATCATACTTTGTACTCTGGTCTAATGAAACAAAAATAGAATTGTTTGGCCATAATGACCATCGTTATGTTTGGTGGAAAAGGGGGGAGGCTTGCAAGCCGAAGAACACCATCCCAATCGTGAAGCACGGGGGCGGCAGCATCATGTTATGGGGGTGCTATGCTGCAGGAGGGACTGGTGCACTTCACAAAATAGATGGCATCATGGGGTGGAAAATTATGTGGATATATTGAAGCAACATCTCAAGACATCAGTCAGGAAGTTAAAGCTTGGTCGCAAATGGGTCTTCCAAATGGACAATGACCCCAAGCATACTTCCAAAGTTGTGGCAAAAAGTCTTAAGGACAACAAAGTCAAGGTATTGGAGTGGCCATCACAAAGTCTGGACCTCAATCCTATAGAACATTTTGGGGCAGAACTGAAAAAGTGTGTGCGATCAAGGAGGCCTTCAAACCTGACTCATTTACACCAGCTCTGCCACTTATTGTGGGAAGCTTGTGGAAGGCTACCCGAATTGTTTGACCCAAGTTAAACAATTTAAAGGCAACGCTACCAAATACTAATTGAGTGTATGTAAACTTCTGACCCACTGGGAATGTGGTGAATGAAATAAAAGCTGAAATAAATCATTCTCTCTACTATTATTCTGACATTTCACATTCTTAAAATAAAGTGGTGATTGTAATTGACCGAAGATGGGGAATTTTTACTCTGATTAAATGTCAGGAATTGTGAAAAACTGAGTTTAAATGTATTTGGCTAAGGTGTATGTAAACATCCGACTTCAACTGTAAGTATTCAAACTCTTTGCTATGAGACTTGTAATTGGGCTCAGTTGCATCCTGTTTCCATTGATCCACCCTGAGATGTTACTGCAACTTGATTGGAGTCCACCTGTGGTAAATTCAATTGATTGGAAAGGCACACACCTGTCTATATAAGTGTCTATAACTGTCTATCACAGTTGACAGTGCATGTCAGAGCAAAAACCAAGCCATGAGGTTGAAGGAATTGTCCGTAGAGCTACGAGACAAGATTGTGTCGAGGCACAGATCTGGAGAAGGGTAGCAAAACATTTCTGCAGCATTGAAGGTCCCCAAAATCACAGTGACCTCCGTCATTCATAAATGGAAGAAGTTTGGAACCACCAAGACTCTTCCTAGAGTTGGCCAAACTGAGCAATCAGGGGAGAAGGGCCATGGTCAGGGAGGTGACCAAGAAACCTGATGGTCACACTTACAGAGCTCTAGAGTTCCTCTGTGGAGAACATTCCAGAAGGACAACCATCTCTGCAGCACTCCACCAATCAGGCCTTTATGGTAGAGTGACCAGACGGATGCCACTCCAGTAAAAGGCACATGACAGCCAGCTTGGAGTTTGCTAAAAAGCACCTAAAGGACTCTGACCATGAAAACAAGATGATCTGTTCTGACGAAACCAAGATTGAACTCTTTTGCCTGAATGCCAAATGTCACGTCTGGAAGAAACCTGGCACCATCCCTAAAGTGAAGCATGGTGGTAGCAGCATCATGCTGTGGGGATGTTTTTCAGCGGCAGGGACTGGGAGACTAGTCAGGATTGAGGGAAAGATGAACGGAGAAAAGTCCAGAGATCCTTGAAGAAAACCTGCTCCAGTGCGCTCAGGACCTCAGACTGGGGCGAAGGTTCACCTTCCAACAGGACAATGACCCTAAGCACACAGCCAAGACAACGCAGGAGTGGCTTCGGGACAAGTCTCTGAATGTCCTTGAGTGGCCCAGCCAGAGCCCGGACTTGAAGCAGATCGAACATCTCTGGAGAGACCTGAAAAAAGCTGTGCAGTGACGCTCCCCATCCAACCTGACAGAGCTTGTGAGGTTCTGCAGTGAAGAATGGGAGAAACTCCCCAAATACAGGTGTGCTGAGCTTGTAGCATCATACCCAAGAAGACTCAAATTGCTGTCAAAGGTGCTTCAACAAAGTACTGAGTTAAAGGTCTGAATACTTATGTAAATATATTTCAGTTATTTTTTATACATTTGCAAAAATAACCAAAAATCTGGGTTTGCTTTGTAATTATGAGGTATTGTGTGTAGATTGGGGGGGGGGACTATTTAATCCATTTTAGAATAAGGCTCTAACTTAACAAAATGTGGAAAAAGTCACGGGTCTGAGTACTCTCTGAATGCACTGGATGTACTTCGTTATGAACTCAGTCACGGTGATTCTCAGAGACAACCCGGAATCCCAGTCCGCATGATCATCTTGAAGCATGGATTCCGATTGGTCAGGCCAGCATTGAATGGACCTTAGTCCTTTACAGGTGAACCTGCATTTGAGTTGTCTCTTATCTCTGGTATATCAGAGTCCCTTATCTCTGGTATATCAGAGTCCCTTATCTCTGGTATATCAGAGTCCCTTATCTCTGGTATATCAGAGTCCCTTATCTCTGGTATATCAGAGGCCCTTATCTCTGGTATATCAGAGTCCCTTATCTCTGGTATATCTTGGCATGCGTCATTCAAGACTCCATTTTAATTGTGTGCACCTCAATGGACATATAATGCAGAATACTCAGTATAGAAAACAGTCAGACCCGCAACCAGAACCAACAGGCCGTGGTGAAAACATTTAGACAAAGAAAAGAGGACTTCAGGGTAGTCTCTGAAGTTGAATTTAATTTAATTGACCTTGAATATTGCAGCCCATTTGTATAGGCTATTCAACAATAAATAGTGGCTGAATTTATTCTCAAACGGACTACTTTTTTCCTTAATGTTTGGCTATTTGATCAATCCCTAACAAGCTAGTGTTTTGAGGTTGGATGAACTGTATTGTTTGGCATAAATAGACTGGTTTTACACACAACTTCCTATCCAAGCTGGGAGTGATTGTAAGGACGGCTCATGTCATGCAGGTTCAGGTAGCCTTTACAGGACAGTTGTATATTCTGTGGTCCAGAGAAACTGCGTTACGCCAGTGGATACTTACAGTAGGTGCTGATACTATTTGTATTGCGATTCTTGCGATTCTATGTGTTTTGCATTTGATGTTCCTAACATATTGCTCACCATACAGTGCAATCAGAAAGTATTCAGACCCCTTCACTCTTTCCACATTTTGTTACATTGCAGCCTTATTCTACAATTAATTAGTTGTTTTCCTCATCAGTCTACACACAATAATAAACGTTTTTAGATTTCTTTGCAATGTTATATTTAAAAAAAAATACATAGATACATATATATATATATATATGTATCACAATTTAGATAAGTATTCAGACCCTTTACTCAGTACTTTGATGAAGCAGCTCTGGCAGCGATTACAGTTTTGATTCATCTTGGGTATGGTGCTACAAGCTTGGCACACCTGTATTTGGGGAGTTTCTCTCATTCTTCTCTGCAGATCCTCTCAAGCTCTGTCAGGTTTGATGAAGAGCATATTTTTTCTGGTCTCAGTGTGCTTAGGGTCGTTGTCCTTTTGGAAGGTGAAACTTCCCCCAGGTCTGAGGTCCTGAGCGCTCTGGAGCATGTTTTCATCATGGACCTCTCTTGACTTTGCTCCTTTCATCTTTTTCTCACTGCTGACTAGTCTTCCAGTCCCTGCCGCTGAAAAACATTCCCACAACATGATGCTGCCATCACCATGCTTCACTATAGGGATGGTATTGGTCAGGTGATGAGCAGTGTCTGGTTTCCTCCAGACGTGATGCTTTGCGTCCAGGATAAAGAGTTCAGTCTTGTTTCTCATGGTCTGATAGTCCTTTAGGTGCCTTTTGCAAACTCAAAGTGGGCTGTCATGTGCCTTTTACTGAAGAGTGGCTTCCGTCTGGCCACTCTACCATAAAGGCCTGATTGGTGGAGGGCTGCAGAGATTGTTGTCCTTCTGGAAGATTCTCCCATCTCCACAGAGGAACTCTAGAGCTCTGACAGAGCTCCAATCGGGTTCTTGGTCACCTTCCTGAACAAGGCCCTTCTCCACCGATTGCTCAGATTGGCCGGTGGCCAGCTCTAGTAAGAGTCTTGGTGGTTCCAAACTTCTTCCATTTAAGAATGGTGGAGGCCACTGTGTTCTTGGGGACCTTCAATGCTGCAGAATTGCTTTGGTACCCTTCCCCCGATCTGTGCCTCGACACAATCCTGTCTCGGAGCTCTAAGGACAATTCTTTCGACCTCATGGCTTGGTTTTTGCTCTGACATGCACTGTCAACTGTGGGACCTTATATAGACAGATGTGTGCCTTTCCAAATCATGTCCAATCAATTGAATTTACCACAGGTGGACTCCAGTCAAGTCGTAGAAACATCTTGTTTTTTATTTTTAATACATTTGCAAAAATGTTTTTAAAAAGCAGTTTTCGCCTTGACATTATGGGGTGTTGTGTTTAGATTAATGTGGAAAAAATATATTGAATCCATTTTAGAATAAGGCTGTAACTTAAAGGTGAAGGGGTCTGAATACTTTCCAAATGCACTGTATTTCTGCATCAGAAGGACAAGAGAGCCATGGGAAATTAGTTTTGAGCATTCATGGAAATAAAAGTGCTGAAAATAAATTGTTTCCATATATCAAAAGAAGATGAAGAACAAGCTATGAGGGAAAAAATCTGGAGTTTTGGTGCAAGTACAGCCGACTAGCACCAAAATAATATGGCCATAACGTCAAAAAGAATATCCCGATATGTAACTATCAATGTTTCCCCCGTCACATAAATATGCTGGCAGACCAACCGTGGTCCTGGAGAGTTACAGGCTGTGGAGGGTTTGTTCCATCCCATCGTCAAGACCTCAACCAGCCTGATCAAGTGATTGACTGTGAATCAGGTGTTATAGCTTTGTTTGGGTTATAGCTGTGTACCCACCAGTACTTATCTTAGACAAAGTTATGAATGAGCTCAACAGCCAGTCTGTTAGCCATCCAATAGTTATTTCATTCCAAAGTACACCAATGTTAAGTCTATAGCTGAACTCCTGCCAAGTTCTCCCTGTTGCTCTGCTCCCTACAGGCCTAATAGAGTGGCTCTAGACTTGTTCCATGACGTTTTACGGTTGTGTTTGACCAGACCAATGGATTCTCATAGGGCTGACACTACCACACACACAGTTTATACAGTGCTCTGTGCAGTTTACACAGACAATTAGCCAATTAGTTTAATGCAGCATTTCCACTGCAATATCCAAGTGCTACTAATGGGTTGAGGGGAGGAAAATGAATGCAAGGCACTGCTTGATTATGTTGCACTAACTAACTAACTAACTAACTAGGGTTAGCTAAATGTTGGAAAGCCTTGGACAGCTCCATGCGCACCAAACCATCCACCTGGGTCAGTTTTAGTCCAATATCATAATGATATATTAAAGCCTGAAGCCAATGCACATTGGCATTGCATTAATTTCAGATTGAGCCAAATCAACATTACCTCTCCAACTGTGTGCTGACTGTAGGTGGGTCGGACCAGGCTGGCCCCATGAAACGGATCAGTCTGGTCTGACCTCTGACCTCTCTCCCTGTCCTGTAGGTGGGGCGGACCTACTGCTCAGGGACATACCGGGCCGGTCCCATGAGGCAGATCAGTCTGGTCTGACCTCTGACCTCTCTCCCTGTCCTGTAGGTGGGGCGGACCTACTGCTCGGGGACGTACCGGGCCAGTCCCATGAGACAGATCAGTCTGGTCTGACCTCTGACCTCTCTCCCTGTCCTGTAGGTGGGGCGGACCTACTGCTCGGGGACATACCGGGCCGGTCCCATGAGGCAGATCAGTCTGGTCTGACCTCTGACCTCTCTCCCTGTCCTGTAGGTGGGGCGGACCTACTGCTCGGGGACGTACCGGGCCGGTCCCATGAGGCAGATCAGTCTGGTGGGAGCCATGGCAGAGGAGGTGGGGGACTACTTCCCTGAGTTCTTGGACATGCTGGAGGAGTCCCCCTTTCTGAAGGTCAGAGGATGAGAGAATGGATGTTGGTGCTTGGAATTTATCAAATGATTAATACAAAACAACCTTCTTTCTATTTATTCTTACTAGCCTCCTGGCCATAGTTTTACAACTGAAATGTAGGTCTATGGTTTATGTGTAGGCCTATAGCTATGGTTGGTTTATGTGTAGGCCTATAGCTATGGTTGTTTATGTGTAGGCCTATAGCTATGGTTGTTTATGTGTAGGCCTATAGCTATGGTTGTTTATGTGTAGGCCTATAGCTATGGTTGTTTATGTGTAGGCCTATAGCTATGGTTGTTTATGTGTAGGCCTATAGCTATGGTTGTTTATGTGTAGGCCTATAGCTATGGTTGTTTATGTGTAGGCCTATAGCTATGGTTGGTTTATGTGTAGGCCTATAGCTATGGTTGTTTATGTGTAGGCCTATAGCTATGGTTGTTTATGTGTAGGCCTATAGCTATGGTTGTTTATGTGTAGGCCTATAGCTATGGCTGGTTTATGTGTAGGCCTATAGCTATGGTTGTTTATGTGTAGGCCTATAGCTATGGCTGGTTTATGTGTAGGCCTATAGCTATGGCTGGTTTATGTGTAGGCCTATAGCTATGGCTGGTTTATGTGTAGGCCTATAGCTATGGCTGGTTTATGTGTAAGCCTATAGCTATGGCTGGTTTATGTGTAGGCCTATAGCTATGGTTGTTTATGTGTAGGCCTATAGCTATGGTTGTTTATGTGTAGGCCTATAGCTATGGTTGTTTATGTGTAGGCCTATAGCTATGGCTGGTTTATGTGTAGGCCTATAGCTATGGTTGTTTATGTGTAGGCCTATAGCTATGGTTTGTTTATGTGTAGGCCTATAGCTATGGCTGGTTTATGTGTAGGCCTATAGCTATGGTTGGTTTATGTGTAGGCCTATAGCTATGGCTGGTTTATGTGTAGGCCTATAGCTATGGCTGGTTTATGTGTAGGCCTATAGCTATGGTTGTTTATGTGTAGGCCTATAGCTATGGTTGTTTATGTGTAGGCCTATAGCTATGGCTGGTTTATGTGTAGGCCTATAGCTATGGTTTGTTTATGTGTAGGCCTATAGCTATGGCTGGTTTATGTGTAGGCCTATAGCTATGGTTGGTTTATGTGTAGGCCTATAGCTATGGCTGGTTTATGTGTAGGCCTATAGCTATGGCTGGTTTATGTGTAGGCCTATAGCTATGGTTGTTTTATGTGTAGGCCTATAGCTATGGTTGTTTTATGTGTAGGCTATAGCTATGGCTGGTTTATGTGTAGGCCTATAGCTATGGTACACTGACTGAAGTCAGACAAATGTAGTTATTGCTGATAATTTCTGTCTCAATGTAGGCCTTCAAATTGTTTTGAATTAATCATTGTATATGCAGAGCATGATTGTCACTGAAACACTGTCTGTCTAGATGACCCTACCTTGGGGCAGTCTCTCCAGCCTGAAGCTGGACTGTCGTTCCCAGAGTGATGATGGGCCCATCATGTGGGTCCGGCCGGGTGAGCAGATGGTGCCAACCGCTGACATGCCCAAGTCACCCTTCAAACGGCGCAGGTAGCCGAAACATCCCAGGACTTTTATCATAGTAACACAGTAATTAATATCGTAATAACATAGTATTATAGTATCATACTATGTGTGACCTAACTCATAATAAGCCTCCTTATAGGAGTATTATTTATTAGTTTGTGACAGTGTAGCTCTACTCCCTCTCTTCGCTACCCATTCCTCCTTTCCTGTTCTCACTCCTCCTCTGTCCTCACGGTCTCCCTCCATCCCTTTTCCCACTCCTCCTCTGTCCTCACTGTCTCCCTAATCCTTTCTCACTCCTCCTCTGTCCTCACTGTCTCCCTAATCCTTTCTCACTCCTCCTCTGTCCTCACTGTCTCCCTAATCCTTTCTCACTCCTCCTCTGTCCTCACTGTCTCCCTAATCCTTTCTCACTCCTCCTCTGTCCTCACTGTCTCCCTAATCCTTTCTCACTCCTCCTCTGTCCTCACTGTCTCCCTAATCCTTTCTCACTCCTCCTCTGTCCTCACGGTCTCCCTCTATCCCTTTTCCCACTCCTCCTCTGTCCTAACGGTCTCCCTCTATCCCTTTTCCCACTCCTCCTCTGTCCCCACTGTCTCCCTCCCATCTCTTTCCCACTCCTCCTCTGTCCTCACTGTCTCCCTCCTGTCTCTTTCCCACTCCTCCTCTGTCCTCACTGTCTCCCTCCCATCTCTTTCCCACTCATCCTCTGTCCTCACGGTCTCCCTCTATCCCTTTTCCCACTCCTCCTCTGTCCTCACGGTCTCCCTCTATCCCTTTTCCCACTCCTCCTCTGTCCCCACTGTCTCCCTCCCATCTCTTTCCCACTCCTCCTCTGTCCTCACTGTCTCCCTCCCGTCTCTTTCCCACTCCTCCTCTGTCCTCACTGTCTCCCTCCCATCTCTTTCCCACTCATCCTCTGTCCTCACTGTCTCCCTGCCATCTCTTTCACATTCCTCCTCTGTCCTCACTGTCTTCCTCCCATCTCTTTCCCACTCCTCCTCTGTCCTCACTGTCTCCCTCCCGTCTCTTTCCCACTCCTCCTCTGTCCTCACTGTCTCCCTCCCTCCCATCTCTTTCCCATTCCTCCTCTGTCCTCACTGTCTCCCTCCCTCCCATCTCTTTCCCACTCTTCCTAAGTCCTCACTGTCTCCCTCCCATCTCTTTCCCATTCCTCCTCTGTCCTCACTGTCTCCCTCCCTCCCATCTCTTTCCCACTCCTCCTCTGTCCTCACTGTCTCCCTCCCATCTCTTTCCCAGTCCTCCTCTGTCCTCTCTGTCTCCCTCCCTCCCATCTCTTTCCCAGTCCTCCTCTGTCCTCTCTGTCTCCCTCCCTCCCATCTCTTTCCCACTCCTCCTCTGTCCTCACTGTCTCCTCCCATCTCTTTCCCACTCCTCCGCTGTCCTCACTGTCTCCCTCCCTCTCATCTCTTTCCCACTCCTCCTCTGTCCTCACTGTCTCCTCCCTCCCATCTCTTTCCCATTCCTCCTCTGTCCTCACGGTCTCCCTCCCATCTCTTTCCCATTCCTCCTCTGTCCTCACTGTCTCCTCCCTCCCATCTCTTTCCCATTCCTCCTCTGTCCTCACTGCCTCCTCCCTCCCATCTCTTTCCCATTCCTCCTCTGTCCTCACTGTCTCCTCCCTCCCATCTCTTTCCCATTCCTTCTCTGTCCTCACTCTCTCCCTCCCATCTCTTTCCCATTCCTCCTCTGTCCTCACTGTCTCCCTCCCATCTCTTTCCCACTCCTCCTCTGTCCTCACGGTCTCCCTCCCAACTCTTTCCCATTCCTCCTCTGTCCTCACTGTCTCCTCCCTCCCATCTCTTTCCCATTCCTCCTCTGTCCTCACTGTCTCCTCCCTCCCATCTCTTTCCCATTCCTCCTCTGTCCTCACTCTCTCCCTCCCATCTCTTTCCCATTCCTCCTCTGTCCCCACTGTCTCCTCCCTCCCATCTCTTTCCCATTCCTCCTCTGTCCTCACTGTCTCCCTCCCATCTCTTTCCCATTCCTCCTCTGTCCTCACTGTCTCCCTCCCATCTCTTTCCCATTCCTCCTCTGTCCTCACTGTCTCCCTCCCATCTCTTTCCCATTCCTCCTCTGTCCTCACTGTCTCCCTCCCATCTCTTTCCCATTCCTCCTCTGTCCTCACTGTCTCCCTCCCATCTCTTTCCCATTCCTCCTCTGTCCTCACTGTCTCCCTCCCATCTCTTTCCCATTCCTCCTCTGTCCTCACTGTCTCCCTCCCATCTCTTTCCCACTCCTCCTCTGTCCTCACTGTCTCCTCCCTCCCATCTCTTTCCCACTCCTCCTCTGTCCTCACTGTCTCCTCCCTCCCATCTCTTTCCCATTCCTCCTCTGTCCTCACTGTCTCCTCCCTCCCATCTCTTTCCCATTCTTCCTCTGTCCTCACTGTCTCCCTCCCATCTCTTTCCCACTCCTCCTCTGTCCTCACTGTCTCCTCCCTCCCATCTCTTTCCCATTCCTCCTCTGTCCTCACTGTCTCCCTCCCATCTCTTTCCCACTCCTCCTCTGTCCTCACTGTCTCCTCCCTCCCATCTCTTTCCCATTCCTCCTCTGTCCTCACTGTCTCCCTCCCATGTCTTTCCCACTCCTCCTCTGTCCTCACTGTCTCCTCCCTCCCATCTCTTTCCCATTCCTCCTCTGTCCTCACTGTCTCCCTCCCATCTCTTTCCCACTCCTCCTCTGTCCTCACTGTCTCCTCCCTCCCATCTCTTTCCCATTCCTCCTCTGTCCTCACTGTCTCCTCCCTCCCATCTCTTTCCCACTCCTCCTCTGTCCTCACTGTCTCCTCCCTCCCATCTCTTTCCCACTCCTCCTCTGTCCTCACTGTCTCCTCCCTCCCATCTCTTTCCCACTCCTCCTCTCTTCCTCTTCTCTGCTGGTGGTTGACTCTCCCTTTCCTCTATAGGTCCATGAATGAGATAAAGAACCTTCACTACCTGCCCAGGGCCAGTGAGCCCAGAGAGGTGCTGTTTGAGGACCGAACCAGGGCTCATGCTGACCACGTGGGCCAGAGCTTCGACTGGCAGAGTACGGCAGCAGTGGGCGTGCTGAAGGCTGTGCAGTTTGGGGAATGGTGGGTTTTTACTGAAAGTAGGGCAGTTTGGGGAATGGTGGGTTTTTACTGAAAGTAGGGCAGTTTGGGGAATGTTGAGTGTTTGGGAAGTGTTTGGTATTCATTCAGGTCTGCTTGGCTCTCAGCAGCAATGCAGTATGACTATGATGGTGAAATAATTCCCGTTTGGGATCCTTCATCCAGTGTTTCTGTTGTCATCACGGACTCCTGTTATTTGTTCAACTAATTTGTCTCTTCACCCTTGATTCCACATTGTATCAACATTTGAGTAGGTGTGAACTAACGGTCTTTGATCTACAGGAGTGCGCGTCCGAGGATAACCAAAGATGTGGTGTGTTTCCACGCAGAAGACTTTAACGATGTGGTCCAGAGGCTGCAGCTGGATCTGTACGAGCCCCCTGTGTCTCAGGTAGGAACTGAGCTCTTATTGAACCTTGAATCTGTTGATTGCATCTGGTTATGCATGAACCTCCTCTATATGGGATCATAGCAGATCAGATGTCTGATAGGCTTAGTCATAAACAGGATCAGACTTGAGGGGGAACGCCTTGGCGTGGATGACATAATAGGCCATTTAGTGAGTCAGTTTAGAGCTTTAATTTGCAGAACCTTTATTCTGGTCCCAGAGAATGACCAATTCTGCATGATCTTCTCTGGAGTTTTCTGGAATTCAGTTCAGTGTTGAAGATACCAGGCAGGTGTGACAGGACAGACGTAGTGCTGCCGTGTGGGAATGGATCAGGTGGGCCTACCTCTAATCCTCGTCTCTCTCTGCAGTGTGTCCAGTGGGTAGACGATGCCAAGCTGAACCAGCTGAGGCGGGAGGGTATCCACTACGTGCGGGTGCAGCTGTGTGACGACGACATTTACTTCATCCCCCGTAACGTCATCCACCAGTTCAAGACTGTGTCAGCAGTCTGCAGCCTGGCCTGGCACATCCGCCTCAGACAGTACCATGACGAGAAGGACTGCGGAGAACACGCCCTACACAAGCCCAATGACCAGAGCACAACATCGGGTCAATTCTTCTCATCCTCCCCGGCCCAGCCAGATGCCAAAGTGCCCCACTGTGCCGGTCTGCAGGCACAGAGAGACAAGACTGAGGAACCAGTGTTTCAGAGGCCTACTACTCCACCTAGAAAACCCCGGCCAGCCCGTCCTCAGTCTGCCAAGTCTGCACACCTGCCCCCTCCCGTCCTGGGCATCAGCCCCTTGCCACATGCTCCCTCTGGTTCTGGTTCTAACCCCTCCACTGTAGAGCCGAGGCTTCCACAGCCCCTGGTCTGGCCTCCCCCTGGTCTAGACTACAACTCCCCACGACCCCACCATGATGTACAGCATCACCGCCCCACTGACTTCTTCAAATGACCTTCCCTCCCCTTTACTCCTTTAACTATGTTTACTACCCTCTAAGGAAGAGCAGTTTATTTAAAGGAATGTGACTGTGTGTGCTTATGACAATTTCTGAAAATGTTATTCTTGAACTTCTTCTCTTTTAAATTGTTCAGATTATAAAGTATTATTTTTATTTGTAAATACAGTATCAGAGACAAAGCTTAGAAATCTTTATTTTCTTAGCCAAAGTGTGAAATGTTCATTTAGGAACATTTGTCAGAAAAAGTGTCTGTGTTTATTTGTTAGTAGCTGAAACTGAGGTCCCTCTGGGGAGTTTCCTAACTGGCTTCGAGAGTTACCAAGTTACCAAGGCAACTCGCTTTGTCAGTCGAGAGAGCCTACCAAAGTGTACAGTATATCATGTACATTGCCTAATTGCTTTTTAGATAAAAGTGCCTGCCACCCGAAGAACAGCAATCAGTCTCAAATACATATATATATTTTTTCATTCTTAGTAGCCTTCTTGAGGCTTCCTGTGATGGTGAATGTAAAATGATGTATTTTTTTTTTGTGTTGAAATTCACATTTAAGATATTTTCCTAAGTTCTTAAACTTATTTTTGTCTGTGCAAATAGACACAAATGCAGAGTTGGCCTGCGTTTTTATATATTGGATTGTGGATTAATTGCAGAGTTGGCCTGCGTTTTTATATATTGGATTGTGGATTAATTGCAGGGTTGGCCTGCGTTTTTATATATTGGATTGTGGATTAATTGCAGAGTTGGCCTGCGTTTTTATATATTGGATTGTGGATTAATTGCAGAGTTGGCCTGCGTTTTTATATATTGGATTGTGGATTAATTGCAGAGTTGGCCTGCGTTTTTATATATTGGATTGTGGATTAATTGCAGAGTTGGCCTGCGTTTTTATATATTGGATTGTGGATTAATTGCAGAGTTGGCCTGCGTTTTTATATATTGGATTGTGGATTAATTGCAGAGTTGGCCTGCGTTTTTATATATTGGATTGTGGATTAATTGCAGAGTTGGCCTGCGTTTTTATATATTGGATTGTGGATTAATATATTTTTTAGATGTGTACTGTAAAAAAAATTATACTGTTAACAATGAATGCATGTTCTGGTGTTTGACACTGACGTTGATAAAGTACAAAAGTTTATGTCCAAAATATTGTCCAACTTTCAGCCATTTCTATCAATGTTATGCCACGTTTGAAAGTTTTATTACTGTCCTTTATACTGTCCCTTTCCTTTACTACTGTCCCTTTACTTTACTACTATGTCCCTTTCCTTCACTACTGTGTCCCTTTCCTTCACTACTGTGTCCCTTTCCTTCACTACTGTCCCTTTCCTTTACTACTGTGTCCCTTTCCTTCACTACTGTCCCTTTCCTTTACTACTGTCCCTTTCATTTACTACTGTCCCTTTCCTTTACTACTGTCCATTTCCTTTACTACTGTCCCTTTCCTTCACTGCTGTCCCTTTCCTTTCTACTGTCCCTTTCCTTTACTACTGTCCCTTTCCTTTACTACTGTCCCTTTCCTTTACTACTGTCCCTTTCCTTCACTACTGTCCCTTTCCTTTACTACTGTCCCTTTCCTTTACTACTGTCCCTTTCCTTTCTACTGTCCATTTCCTTTACTACTGTCCCTTTCCTTTACTACTGTCCCTTTCCTTTACTACTGTCCCTTTCCTTTACTACTGTCCCTTTCCTTTACTACTGTCCCTTTCCTTCTCTACTGTCCCTTTCCATTACTACTGTCACTTTCCTTCACTACTGTCCCTTTCCTTCACTCCTGTCCCTTTCCTTCTCTACTGTCCCTTTCCTTCTCTACTGTCCCTTTCCTTCACTCATGTCCCTTTCCTTTACTACTGTCCCTTTCCTTTACTACTGTCCCTTTCCTTTACTACTGTCCCATTCCTTTACTACTGTCCCTTTCCTTTACTACTGTGTCCCCTTCCTTTACTACTGTCCCTTTCCCTTGCTACTGTCCCTTTCCTTCTACTGTCCCTTTCCTTCACTACTGCCCCTTTCCTTTCTACTGTCCCTTTCCTTTCTACTGTCCCTTTCCTTCACTACTGTCCCTTTCCTTCACTACTGTCCCTTTCCTTTCTACTGTCCCTTTCCTTTCTACTATCCCTTTCCTTTACTACTGTCCCTTTCCTTTACTACTGTCCCTTTCCTTTACTACTGTCCCTTTCCTTCACTCCTGTCCCTTTCCTTCTCTACTGTCCCTTTCCTTCTCTACTGTCCCTTTCCTTCTCTACTGTCCCTTTCCTTTACTACTGTCCCTTTCCTTTACTACTGTCCCTTTCCTTTACTACTGTCCCTTTCCTTTACTACTGTGTCCCTTTCCTTTACTACTGTCCCTTTCCCTTGCTACTGTCCCTTTCCTTTCTACTGTCCCTTTCCTTCACTACTGCCCCTTTCCTTTCTACTGTCCCTTTCCTTTCTACTGTCCCTTTCCTTTACTACTGTCCCTTTCCTTTACTACTGTCCCTTTACTACTGTCCCTTTCCTTTACTACTGTCCCTTTCCTTTACTACTGTCCCTTTCCTTCTCTACTGTCCCTTTCCTTTACTACTGTCCCTTTCCTTTACTACTGTCCCTTTCCTTTACTACTGTCCCTTTCCTTTACTACTGTCCCTTTCCTTTACTACTGTCCCTTTCCTTTACTACTGTGTCCCTTTCCTTTACTACTGTCCCTTTCCCTTGCTACTGTCCCTTTCCTTCTACTGTCCCTTTCCTTCACTACTGCCCCTTTCCTTTCTACTGTCCCTTTCCTTTCTACTGTCCCTTTCCTTCACTACTGTCCCTTTCCTTCACTACTGTCCCTTTCCTTTCTACTGTCCCTTTCCTTTCTACTATCCCTTTCCTTTACTACTGTCCCTTTCCTTTACTACTGTCCCTTTCCTTTACTACTGTCCCTTTCCTTCACTCCTGTCCCTTTCCTTCTCTACTGTCCCTTTCCTTCTCTACTGTCCCTTTCCTTTACTACTGTCCCTTTCCTTTACTACTGTCCCTTTCCTTTACTACTGTCCCTTTCCTTTACTACTGTGTCCCTTTCCTTTACTACTGTCCCTTTCCCTTGCTACTGTCCCTTTCCTTTCTACTGTCCCTTTCCTTCACTACTGCCCCTTTCCTTTCTACTGTCCCTTTCCTTCACTACTGTCCCTTTCCTTTACTACTGTCCCTTTCCTTTCTACTGTCCCTTTCCTTTCTACTATCCCTTTCCTTTACTACTGCCCCTTTCCTTTACTACTGCCCCTTTCCTTTACTACCGTCCCTTTCCTTTACTACTGTCCCTTTCCTTTACTACTGTCCCTTTCCTTCTCTACTGTCCCTTTCCTTTACTACTGCCCCTTTCCTTTACTACTGTCCCTTTCCTTTACTACTGTCCCTTTCCTTTACTACTGTCCCTTTCCTTTACTACTGTCCCTTTCCTTTCCTACTGTCCCTTTACTACTGTCCCTTTCCTTTACTACTGTCCCTTTCCTTCACTACTGTCCCTTTCCTTTACTACTGTCCCTTTCCTTCACTACTGTCCCTTTCCTTTACTACTGTCCCTTTCCATTACTACTGTCCCTTTACTACTGTCCCTTTCCTTTACTACTGTCCCTTTCCTTTACTACTGTCCCTTTCCTTCTCTACTGTCCCTTTCCTTTACTACTGCCCCTTTCCTTACTACTGTCCCTTTCCTTTACTACTGCTCCTTTCCTTTACTACTGCCCCTTTCCTTTACTACTGTCCCTTTCCTTTACTACTGTCCTTCCTTACTACTGTCCCTTTCCTTACTACCGTCCCTTTCCTTTACTACTGTCCCTTTCCTTTACTACTGTCCCTTTCCTTCACTACTGTCCCTTTCCTTTACTACTGTCCCTTTCCTTTACTACTGTCCCTTTCCTTTACTACTGTCCCTTTCCTTTACTACCGTCCCTTTCCTTTACTACTGTCCCTTTCCTTTACTACTGTCCCTTTCCTTTACTACTGTCCCTTTCCTTTACTACTGTCCCTTTCCTTCACTACTGTCCCTTTCCTTTACTACTGTCCCTTTCCTTCACTACTGTCCCTTCCTTACTACTGTCCCTTTCTTTTACTACTGTCCCTTTACTACTGTCCCTTTCCTTTACTACTGTCCCTTTCCTTTACTACTGTCCCTTTCCTTCTCTACTGTCCCTTTCCTTTACTACTGCCCCTTTCCTTTACTACTGTCCCTTTCCTTTACTACCGCCCCTATCCTTTACTACTGTCCCTTTCCTTCACTACTGTCCCTTTCCTTCACTACTGTCCCTTTCCTTTACTACTGTCCCTTTCCTTTACTACTGTCCCTTTCCTTCACTACTGTCCCTTTACTACTGTCCCTTTCTTTTACTACTGTCCCTTTACTACTGTCCCTTTCCTTTACTACTGTCCCTTTCCTTTACTACTGTCCCTTTCCTTCTCTACTGTCCCTTTCCTTTACTACTGTCCCTTTCCTTTCCTACTGTCCCTTTACTACTGTCCCTTTCCTTTACTACTGTCCATTTCCTTTACTACTGTCCCTTTCCTTCTCTACTGTCCCTTTCCTTTACTACTGTCCCTTTCCTTTACTACTGTCCCTTTCCTTTACTACTGTCCCTTTCCTTCACTACTGTCCCTTTCCTTTACTACTGTCCCTTTCCTTCACTACTGTCCCTTTCCTTTACTACTGTCCCTTTCCATTACTACTGTCCCTTTACTACTGTCCCTTTCCTTTACTACTGTCCCCTTTCCTTTACTACTGTCCCTTTCCTTCTCTACTGTCCCTTTCCTTTACTACTGCCCCTTTCCTTTACTACTGTCCCTTTCCTTTACTACTGCTCCTTTCCTTTACTACTGCCCCTTTCCTTTACTACTGTCCCTTTCCTTTACTACTGTCCCTTTCCTTTACTACCGTCCCTTTCCTTTACTACTGTCCCTTTCCTTTACTACTGTCCCTTTCCTTCACTACTGTCCCTTTCCTTTACTACTGTCCCTTTCCTTTACTACTGTCCCCTTTCCTTTACTACTGTCCCTTTCCTTTACTACTGTCCCTTTCCTTTACTACTGTCCCTTTCCTTTACTACTGTCCCTTTCCTTTACTACTGTCCCTTTCCTTTACTACTGTCCCTTTCCTTTACTACTGTCCCTTTCCTTACTACTGTCCCTTTCCTTACTACTGTCCCTTTCCTTACTACTGTCCCTTTCCTTTCACTACTGTCCCTTCTCCTTTCCTTTACTACTGTCCCTTTCCTTTACTACTGTCCCTTTACTACTGTCCCTTTCCTTTACTACTGTCCCTTTCCTTTACTACTGTCCCTTTCCTTCTCTACTGTCCCCTTTCCTTTACTACTGCCCCTTTCCTTTACTACTGTCCCTTTCCTTTACTACTGTCCCTTTCCTTTACTACTGTCCCTTTCCTTCACTACTGTCCCTTTCCTTCACTACTGTCCCTTTCCTTTACTACTGTCCCTTTCCTTTACTACTGTCCCTTTCCTTCACTACTGTCCCTTTCCTTTACTACCGTCCCTTTCCTTTACTACTGTCCCTTTCCTTTACTACTGTCCCTTTCCTTTACTACTGTCCCTTTCCTTTACTACTGTCCCTTTCCTTTACTACTGCCCCTTTCCTTTACTACTGTCCCTTTCCTTTACTACTGTCCCTTTCCTTTACTACCGTCCCTTTCCTTTACTACCGTCCCTTTCCTTTACTACTGTCCCTTTCCTTTACTACTGTCCCTTTCCTTCACTACTGTCCCTTTCCTTTCTACTGTCCCTTTCCTTTACTACCGTCCCTTTCCTTTACTACTGTCCCTTTCCTTTACTACTGTCCCTTTCCTTTCTACTGTCCCTTTCCTTTACTACCGTCCCTTTCCTTTACTACTGTCCCTTTCCTTTACTACTGTCCCTTTCCTTCACTACTGTCCCTTTCCTTTACTACTGTCCCTTTCCTACTGTCCCTTTCCTTCACTACTGTCTCTTTCCTTCACTACTGTCCCTTTCCTTTACTACTGTCCCTTTACTACTGTCCCTTTCCTTTACTACTGTCCCTTTCCTTTACTACTGTCCCTTTCCTTCTCTACTGTCCCTTTCCTTTACTACTGTCGCTTTCCTACTGTCCCTTTCCTTCACTACTGTCTCTTTCCTTCACTACTGTCCCTTTCCTTTACTACTGTCCCTTTCCTACTGTCCCTTTCCTTCACTACTGTCTCTTTCCTTCACTACTGTCCCTTTCCTTTACTACTGTCCCTTTACTACTGTCCCTTTCCTTTACTACTGTCCCTTTCCTTTACTACTGTCCCTTTCCTTTCTACTGTCCCTTTCCTTTACTACTGTGTCCCTTTCCTTTACTACTGTCCCTTTCCCTTGCTACTGTCCCTTTCCTTCTACTGTCCCTTTCCTTCACTACTGCCCCTTTCCTTTCTACTGTCCCTTTCCTTTCTACTGTCCCTTTCCTTCACTACTGTCCCTTTCCTTCACTACTGTCCCTATCCTTTCTACTGTCCCTTTCCTTTCTACTATCCCTTTCCTTTACTACTGTCCCTTTCCTTTACTACTGTCCCTTTCCTTTACTACTGTCCCTTTCCTTTACTACTGTCCCTTTCCTTTACTACCGTCCCTTTCCTTTACTACTGTCCCTTTCCTTTACTACTGTCCCTTTCCTTTACTACTGTCCCTTTCCTTTACTACTGTCCCTTTCCTTTACTACTGTCCCTTTCCTTCACTACTGTCCCTTTCCTTTAAATCAAATCAAATCAAATCAAATTTATTTGTCACATACACATGGTTAGCAGATGTTAATGCGAGTGTAGCGAAATGCTTGTGCTTCTAGTTCCGACAATGCAGTAATAACGAACAAGTGATCTAACTAACAATTCCAAAAAAAACTACTGTCTTATACACAGTGTAAGGGGATAAAGAATATGTACATAAAGATATATGAATGAGTGATGGTACAGAGCAGCATAGGCAAGATACAGTAGATGATATCGAGTACAGTATATACATATGAGATGAGTATGTAAACCAAGTGGCATAGTTAAAGTGGCTAGTGATACATGTATTACATAAGGATGCAGTCGATTATATAGAGTACAGTATCTACGTATGCATATGAGATGAATAATGTAGGGTAAGTAACATTATATAAGGTAGCATTGTTTAAAGTGGCTAGTGATATATTTACATCATTTCCCATCAATTCCCATGATTAAAGTGGCTGGAGTAGAGTCAGTGGCATTGACAGTGTGTTGGCAGTAGCCACTCAATGTTAGTGGTGGCTGTTTAACAGTCTGATGGCCTTGAGATAGAAGCTGTTTTTCAGTCTCTCGGTCCCAGCTTTGATGCACCTGTACTGACCTCGCCTTCTGGATGACAGCGGGGTGAACAGGCAGTGGCTCGGGTGGTTGATGTCCTTGATGATCTTTATGGCCTTCCTGTAGCATCGGGTGGTGTAGGTGTCCTGGAGGGCAGGTAGTTTGCCCCCGGTGATGCGTTGTGCAGACCTCACTACCCTCTGGAGAGCCTTACGGTTGAGGGCGGTGCAGTTGCCATACCAGGCGGTGATACAGCCCGCCAGGATGCTCTCGATTGTGCATCTGTAGAAGTTTGTGAGTGCTTTTGGTGACAAGCCGAATTTCTTCAGCCTCCTGAGGTTGAAGAGGCGCTGCTGCGCCCTCCTCACGATGCTGTCTGTGTGAGTGGACCAATTCAGTTTGTCTGTGATGTGTATGCCGAGGAACTTAAAACTTGCTACCCTCTCCACTACTGTTCCATCGATGTGGATGGGGGGGTGTTCCCTCTGCTGTTTCCTGAAGTCCACAATCATCTCCTTAGTTTTGTTGACGTTGAGTGTGAGGTTATTTTCCTGACACCACACTCCGAGGGCCCTCACCTCCTCCCTGTAGGCCGTCTCGTCGTTGTTGGTAATCAAGCCTACCACTGTTGTGTCGTCCGCAAACTTGATGATTGAGTTGGAGGCGTGCGTGGCCACGCAGTCGTGGGTGAACAGGGAGTACAGGAGAGGGCTCAGAACGCACCCTTGTGGGGCCCCAGTGTTGAGGATCAGCGGGGAGGAGATGTTGTTGCCTACCCTCACCACCTGGGGGCGGCCCGTCAGGAAGTCCAGTACCCAGTTGCACAAGGCGGGGTCGAGACCCAGGGTCTCGAGCTTGATGACGAGCTTGGAGGGTACTATGGTGTTGAATGCCGAGCTGTAGTCGATGAACAGCATTCTCACATAGGTATTCCTCTTGTCCAGATGGGTTAGGGCAGTGTGCAGTGTGGTTGAGATTGCATCGTCTGTGGACCTATTTGGGCGGTAAGCAAATTGGAGTGGGTCAAGGGTGTCAGGTAGGGTGGAGGTGATATGGTCCTTGACTAGTCTCTCAAAGCACTTCATGATGACGGATGTGAGTGCTACGGGGCGGTAGTCGTTTAGCTCAGTTACCTTAGCTTTCTTGGGAACAGGAACAATGGTGGCCCTCTTGAAGCATGTGGGAACAGCAGACTGGTATAGGGATTGGTTGAATATGTCCGTAAACACACCGGCCAGCTGGTCTGCGCATGCTCTGAGGGCGCGGCTGGGGATGCCGTCTGGGCCTGCAGCCTTGCGAGGGTTAACACGTTTAAATGTCTTACTCACTTCGGCTGCAGTGAAGGAGAGACCGCATGTTTTCGTTGCAGGCCGTGTCAGTGGCACTGTATTGTCCTCAAAGCGGGCAAAAAAGTTGTTTAGTCTGCCTGGGAGCAAGACATCCTGGTCCGTGACTGGGCTGGGTTTCTTCCTGTAGTCCGTGATTGACTGTAGACCCTGCCACATGCCTCTTGTGTCTGAGCCGTTGAATTGAGATTCTACTTTGTCTCTGTACTGGCGCTTAGCTTGTTTGATAGCCTTGCGGAGGGAATAGCTGCGCTGTTTGTATTCAGTCATGTTACCAGACACCTTGCCCTGATTAAAAGCAGTGGTTCGCGCCTTCAGTTCCACACGAATGCTGCCATCAATCCACGGTTTCTGGTTGGGGAATGTTTTAATCGTTGCTATGGGAACGACATCTTCAACGCACGTTCTAATGAACTCGCACACCGAATCAGCGTATTCGTCAATGTTGTTGGCTGACGCAATACGAAACATCTCCCAGTCCACGTGATGGAAGCAGTCTTGGAGTGTGGAGTCAGCTTGGTCGGACCAGCGTTGGACAGACCTCAGCGTGGGAGCTTCTTGTTTTAGTTTCTGTCTGTAGGCAGGGATCAACAAAATGGAGTCGTGGTCAGCTTTTCCGAAAGGGGGGCGGGGCAGGGCCTTATATGCGTCGCGGAAGTTAGAGTAACAATGATCCAGGGTCTTTCCACCCCTGGTTGCGCAATCGATATGCTGATAAAATTTAGGGAGTCTTGGGAGACTTTACTACTGTCCCTTTCCTTCACTACTGTCCCTTTCCTTTACTACTGTCCCTTTCCTTTACTACTGTCCCTTTACTACTGTCCCTTTCCTTTACTACTGTCCCTTTCCTTTACTACTGTCCCTTTCCTTCTCTACTGTCCCTTTCCTTTACTACTGCCCCTTTCCTTTACTACTGTCCCTTTCCTTTACTACCGCCCCTTTCCTTTACTACTGTCCCTTTCCTTTACTACTGTCCCTTTCCTTCACTACTGTCCCTTTCCTTCACTACTGTCCCTTTCCTTTACTACTGTCCCTTTCCTTTACTACTGTCCCTTTCCTTCACTACTGTCCCTTTCCTTTACTACCGTCCCTTTCCTTTACTACTGTCCCTTTCCTTTACTACTGTCCCTTTCCTTTACTACTGTCCCTTTCCTTTACTACTGTCCCTTTCCTTTACTACTGCCCCTTTCCTTTACTACTGTCCCTTTCCTTTACTACTGTCCCTTTCCTTTACTACCGTCCCTTTCCTTTACTACCGTCCCTTTCCTTTACTACTGTCCCTTTCCTTTACTACTGTCCCTTTCCTTCACTACTGTCCCTTTCCTTTCTACTGTCCCTTTCCTTTACTACCGTCCCTTTCCTTTACTACTGTCCCTTTCCTTTACTACTGTCCCTTTCCTTTCTACTGTCCCTTTCCTTTACTACCGTCCCTTTCCTTTACTACTGTCCCTTTCCTTTACTACTGTCCCTTTCCTTCTCTACTGTCCCTTTCCTTTACTACTGCCCCTTTCCTTTACTACTGTCCCTTTACTACCGCCCCTTTCCTTTACTACTGTCCCTTTCCTTTACTACTGTCCCTTTCCTTCACTACTGTCCCTTTCCTTCACTACTGTCCCTTTCCTTTACTACTGTCCCTTTCCTTTACTACTGTCCCTTTCCTTCACTACTGTCCCTTTCCTTTACTACCGTCCCTTTCCTTTACTACTGTCCCTTTCCTTTACTACTGTCCCTTTCCTTTACTACTGTCCCTTTCCTTTACTACCCACATCCCTTTCCTTTACTACTGTCCCTTTCCTTCACTACTGTCCCTTTCCTTCACTACTGTCCCTTTCCTTTACTACTGTCCCTTTCCTTTACTACTGTCCCTTTCCTTTACTACTGTCCCTTTCCTTTACTACTGTCCCTTTCCTTTACTACTGTCCCTTTCCTTTACTACTGTCCCTTTCCTTTACTACCGTCCCTTTCCTTTACTACTGTCCCTTTCCTTTACTACTGTCCCTTTCCTTTACTACTGTCCCTTTCCTTCACTACTGTCCCTTTCCTTTCTACTGTCCCTTTCCTTTACTACCGTCCCTTTCCTTTACTACTGTCCCTTTCCTTTACTACTGTCCCTTTCCTTTCTACTGTCCCTTTCCTTTACTACCGTCCCTTTCCTTTACTACTGTCCCTTTCCTTTACTACTGTCCCTTTCCTTCACTACTGTCCCTTTCCTTTACTACTGTCCCTTTCCTACTGTCCCTTTCCTTCACTACTGTCTCTTTCCTTCACTACTGTCCCTTTCCTTCACTACTGTCCCTTTCCTTTACTACTGTCCCACTTTTACACTGCTTCTGATGTTTTATTTATTTATTCAGCATTTAGTTAAACTAGGTAGCCTAGCGGTTGGGCCAGTAGCTGAAAGGTTGCTGGTTCAAATCCCCGAGCTGACTATGTGAAAATTCTATGTCAATAGGCCCTTGAGGAAGACACTTAACCCTACTTGCTCCTATAAGTTGCGCTGGATAAGAGCATCTGCTAAATGACTCAAATGTAAAACAAATGGCCATATGTTCTGAAGTAAGTCTATTACTTTATGCTGTCCATTATAATGGGTTTTAAGAGGTTAAACCTATGTGAGGTGTTACACAAGTTGTGCCTGTTTGAGGTGAGGCCAGTTTGGGTCTGTGATGGTGCACATCACTTTTGTGAAAAGTTTTCCTGAAAAAGCACCCACGCATTTTAAAATGCAATATATTATCTATTGTTATCTAGAATTCTGTGAATGCTGTCAGTGTACTTTGTCATACATGTTTTCTCTGTGTTTTGATGAAAATGTCACACCCATCTATGGGGGATAGTACTGTAATAGGTCAAATCTGAGTTCAATGTAGTGACCACTATTGTACGTTTCTTTGTTTTTGCACTTGTCTGTCTAGTAGTAACTATGCTGAAAAAGAAGTATATGTAAGGGAGAGCTGATTGTTCCTTCGCCTCGGTAGCCCAGGTCAGGTGAAGGAAACAAGATTTGGAAGGCTGGCCACTCGACTGGTTGTTCCTTAAAAGTCTGTCAGTACAACTGATGCATTTTCCTAGGATGTAGATTAGGGTTTAGCTAGCATTTTAGTTCCTTGACAATTCTGCCCATTTGAAACTGTGATATGTTTGTAGGCCTATAAGCTTATAATAACACAGACTGTAAATTGCTTCCTTATGCTTCTTGATTTCCAGATGTGGAATCTGTAGACTAGAAGGTTTAGAATCAGGTTGGTTAAATAAGTAATAAGAACAGTATGAATATATAATTACCTTTTGGAATGAATGTTGGTCATTTAAACAATGCCTTTCGTGTATTTTAAGTGTTTCTCAAACATGCAGTTTTTCTGAAAAGTCGAATGGCTAGTTATTGCGATTTGTTAAACAGATGGTTGTCATAGGTACTGAAATGAATTGGCAGCTAGCTCCTGTTTCTTCTAACTTTTGTCAAATTCTATTGTGTCGTCTGCCTGATGACCAAGGCCTGCTATGTGTAGTTTTAATATGAATAATTGTTGATGTTTGTATTTCAATTAATTATATCCATTTTTTTTATATAGAAAAAGTTTTGGGGTAAAACAAGTTACATTTATAGAATTCTGTTATTAAAAGTGAGATCATTCATGTGAATTGAGTAGAAAACAAAATGGAAGACAAACGTTTCTTGTATTTTTCAAAATAAATAATTGTATGTGTGCATTATGTATGAATTATCAGTGACATTACTTTTGTAAGCATTATAGATAAGAAAAGTGATCCACAAATGGGTCAATTTAGAGCAATATGTATTTTCTTGACTTTTTAAATGATAGCCCATATAGAAAACACATCCACCAAGTTACAACAATGAATGTGATGTTTGCACAATACAGACCTGTCTGCTTATCTCACACCACCATGAAAAATAATACCAGTACAAATATATTACTCTTAAAAACAGTTCATCACTCTGTACAGTCCAGGTGTAGATCTGGATTTTGTCTGGATCAGAAGGAGCCTATACAAACAATAACAAATAAACATCAGCATAGAAAAATATTTGGTAACATGTATTAAGTAACGTGCTACCAACTATTCAAAGTACCTTACTGTATTTATCAGGCAAAATAGCCAAAAGTAGCCCTCTAACATTTATCAACTCATCCTTCCATTCTTTCCATCCATCCTTTGCCTACAATTGATTGCATCCTTCCACCACATTTCAGAGGCACAAGTTCTCCCTACAGGCACGGATAAATAACTACAGTACGATCAATTTGTCATGAATAGCAGGTGCTCCAATTTAAAGCTAATCCGAGGTTGATCATTGGGCCGTGAGAGCAGTTTGCGAGACAGTGTTCATGTCGTCTCAGAACACAGGGAGAAAGCTACATGATTCTTCTTGGAATGATGCTCTTCCTTCACAATGTCAAAAGTTGTCTAGGGACCATCCCTAGTCCAGTTGAGTGGCTAGTAGCCACATGCAGGGTTCCAGCCCTGTGATCTGAGGACAGTGGCCAGCTTTGTTGACTGGCTGTCTTACACCCACGTCTCAGGATGACTCCTTGGCCCTTTAGGCTTCCCAAAACGAGTCCCAAATCCTGGAAAGAACACAGACGGTTGTGAAAATGTGTCCCATCACATTGTTGAAATTAGATTTGCATTGATGTGTCCGGTGAAGGCTTACCAAATGTGAACACTGATGATGAGGTGGAGGTACCATAAGGAGGAGATGGTCCAGAGTGGGTTGGTACTGGTGGAGGGGCAGACTTTGCTGTGGGAAGAATGTGTTACCATTTTAGCTGCTAGAGGTGGGTAATGTACTATATGTACATTTATTAGATCAATTTACGGATATACCTGTTACTTACGTTTCTGTCTGAGTTTGAATAACTTCAGGCTCTGAAAAAGAAAGACAGCTGGCTTTAAGTGACACGACATACCCAGATAATAGCAGAGAATATTCTGAGAATAGAAACACCAGATCCTCTATTTCTAAAACAATAGACAAAGTCTGTGAGTTACTGTAATTCTATGTACATAGTCATTACCTTTGTTCTAGACAAGGCCTTCCCACTGTTTTTGTCTGATTCGTCTTCAGTAGTCCCAGTGCTGGTTGAGGTGCTGTTGTCCACAGGCTGCTGAAGCTTCATTTCAGCTAAGAAACAGTCATTAGATACAGTATGCGTCACGGTGATGGGAGACATTTTGTAAAAGTTGAATTCAGTATCATCAAGAGTCAAGAGTAAATGGGAACAGGTTGGATCAGTGTGACTGAAATCCCCTTAATAAGGAGAGGTCATATTTACATGGGCCTGTGTTTCGTTAGTGAGAGCTGATACTTGTAATTGCGGGTCTACTCTCTGTGTGTTGCAACTCACCACTTCCTCCTAAAGCCACAACGACTTGAGCAACCAGAGGAACAGTAGTCAGGGGCTCTGTAGAGAAAATGTAGACAGACTAATTGTAAAGTACTGTATGTTCTCTCAAACATCAGATAGCTCAAGGAAGGACTACTTCTGACATTAGTTCTCATTATCATGTCATCAATTACAATCAGAGTAAGTAGCCTTGCACGAGCCAGAATGGCCCATAGGATAAAGGATCCTATAGAGCTCGCCAGCTTGTAGTCCTATAACCCAGAAATGAGTTACCTCTGGTTCATTCAGCCATTCCTATGTGAAACATTTATGGCGAAATAATGGTGTTTTGGAACAAATGTCGAAAATAAGGTCTGAGGTTAACACAGGCTCAG
This sequence comes from Oncorhynchus kisutch, assembly GCF_002021735.2. NCBI lineage: Eukaryota > Metazoa > Chordata > Actinopteri > Salmoniformes > Salmonidae > Oncorhynchus > Oncorhynchus kisutch. Next base: position 70,761,904 of record NC_034190.2, on the reverse strand, counting down.
GAGATCTGATACGTTTTGTTCTGTGAGATAATAGTAATAGTCAATTAACATGACCATTATGAAGCCTTTGTGTTTTGTGTTTCATTAAACTGAATAAATGCTTCCAAATTCACATAAAGATATGTTAGCTGATGAAGATTCTCATAGAACAAAACGTATAAGATCTTCTAAGTCTGTGTTACCACAAAACTTATATTCAACGTTTATCCAAAAACCCTCCAAAAACGCCATTAATTTTCTCCATAGGCTTTGTACAACGAACCACGGCGGAATTAGTGCCTGCAAAAAGCCAACATTAGTATTTCTCGCTATATCTTGTTTGTGTCGCATGAGGTAGCTTGATATAAAAGTACACCACCCTAGACAGGACACTAGTCGATCGCAAGGCCTTACCCAATCGATCTCCAGAGACACATCGTGTTCCATTATTTACAGTCTTGTGTACGACTCGGTGATCGAACTCCCAACCTTCCAATTTTAGGGCAGACACTAACCACAAGGCCACTGAGTGTGTATAATGATGTTTTTCAGTGATTTCTATTTGTGCCTTTTATTGTGTGAGAGAGCAAAGCCAAGAGCAACCATTTGACGTTGACTTTTTCCTTGTTAACATCAAACAGACAGATGAACTGGTAGTAGAAGAAAAAACAAAGACAAAAACAGATGGCTTTTCTCAGTCACAGATGGCTTTTCTCAGTCACTATTGAGAAAAGAGCTTACCTTTCAGTGAACTCTTTGCGTGGACACTCTAAGGGAACAGTTTAGAGTGTTGTATTAATGTACTCATGTATTAACAACAATGGGAACATATGAGCCATTGCATGAATCACGAGGAGAACAAAAATGGGCATTTAGTAAAGATCAGTTCATGACACTAAGGGGTGTGTGGCAGCATCCTGTACTAGCTAGATGTACCCATTAAATACACATGACACTAAGGGGTGTGTGGCAGCATCCTGTAGTAGCTAGATGTACCCATTAAATACACATGGCACTAAGGGGTGTGTGGCAACATCCTGTACTAGCTAGATGTACCCATTAAATACACATGACACTAAGGGGTGTGTGGCAACATCCTGTACTAGCTAGATGTACCCATTAAATACACATGGCACTAAGGGGTGTGTGGCAGCATCCTGTAGTAGCTAGATGTACCCATTAAATACACATGGCACTAAGGGGTGTGTGGCAGCATCCTGTACTAGCTAGATGTACCCATTAAATACACATGACACTAAGGGGTGTGTGGCAACATCCTGTACTAGCTAGATGTACCCATTAAATACACATGGCACTAAGGGGTGTGTGGCAACATCCTGTACTAGCTAGATGTACCCATTAAATGCACATGACACTAAGGGGTGTGTGGCAACATCCTGTACTAGCTAGATGTACCCATTAAATACACATGACACTAAGGGGTGTGTGGCAACATCCTGTACTAGCTAGATGTACCCATTAAATACACATGACACTAAGGGGTGTGTGGCAGCATCCTGTACTAGCTAGATGTACCCATTAAATACACATGACACTAAGGGGTGTGTGGCAGCATCCTGTACTAGCTAGATGTACCCATTAAATACACATGACACTAAGGGGTGTGTGGCAACATCCTGTACTAGCTAGATGTACCCATTAAATACACATGACACTAAGGGGTGTGTGGCAGCATCCTGTACTAGCTAGATGTACCCATTAAATACACATGACACTAAGGGGTGTGTGGCAGCATCCTGTACTAGCTAGATGTACCCATTAAATACACATGACACTAAGGGGTATGTGGCAACATCCTGTACTAGCTAGATGTACCCATTAAATACACATGACACAAGAGTAAGAGTCTCTACTGACCATAGAAATTGAATTACTGGGGGATAGTACTATAATACATTCTAGAAGTATCATTTCGATGAGGGTGACTATCACACCTCCTTAAAGTCTTGACAGCTACAGCACCCAGAGTCTGTCAATGTCTGTTACCTTGCTCCGATTCATGATTCCATCCAGTAATCTTTTGGGTTGGGAGTTCCCTGCCCACTCTGAGGACGTACCGATCCTCTGCTGTGTGGATGTGGTCTGGCTGTTGCTCTGACTCTGGCAGGGGGCACTGTTCTGATCAACTGCAAATGCCCCAAAATTACAATGTCAGTTTAGTACTACACAGAGTAGATACATTACCTTGATTGACACACACACAGAGCAGTTGACATACTTTAAAATTATGTCTGGAGGATTAACATTTTGACAGTAGCCTAGTCCTAGGAGCACTATCATGGTGAGGATGATGGTGGAGGCGGTGGTGATGAAGAGGCATGTGCTCACCTTCTTGAGTGACCAGGAAGAAGGATTCTGGGGTTCTCTCAGGTAGAGGGGGAGTCAGATTATCTGAGCCTTCACAATAAAAACCACCACAAATCAGTGAGGTTCTACCTGGAACCAAATGGGCTCTACCTGCAACCAAAAATGGTTGTTCAAAGGGTTTTCCAATGGGGGTAGCCAAAGAACCCTTTTAGGTTCTAGATAATAAAATAATTCTAAGAGTGTATAGAAAAACATAAAATGGGTGTCACTTTTTCTTACCTGGAGGTGAGTGAGAAGGGGCCAGAGGATAGGGAGGTGGAGGGGGAGGAGGAAGGTTTACTGATGTACAGGGAGCAGGAACAGAATATCTAACCGGGGGAGGCAATGTAACTGGGGGTGATACTGTATCCTGGGGTGACACTGTAAAGACAAAAAAGCCCAAAAAGACTGGGATAAACATCAGCTGCACCTTCATCTGCATCTTCTGACTTCTGGACCACCATCTCCACAGGGACTGAGAGGGAAGGGAAGACAGTAGTGCTCCTACCGGAATTGTTGGCCAACACAAATTATTCTGGCGTTCTCTCTGGCAGTGGGGGGATAGGCGAGGGGGCACTCCCTTCGGGAGTGCGGTAGAGAAGAAATGTGTTTGAATGCTTTTGTAGAAGAGCTTATGAAGAGTATTATGAGGGCCTTCAAAGGCCCTCCACTCACCGTTCCCCCTGAGGGCTTCAGCTGCAGCATTAGGAGGGATGATGACCTCTAACCTCTCAGGTTTAGAGATGTTATCAGGATGCTCTAAAGGGCACAGAAAGAGATTTAGTGACATATAGTATATATATTAGGAAAGTACTCAGACCCCACTGTTTCTACATTTTGTTACGTTACAGCCTTATTCTAACATGGATTAAATAAATAATAATCCTCAGCAATCTACACACAATACCATAATGACATCACAATACCTCATAATGACAAAGCCAAAAAAACTGAAATACCTTATTTACATAAGTATTCAGACCTTTTGCTATGAGACTTGAAATTGAGCTCAGGTGCATCCTGTTTTCGTTGATCATCCTTGAGATGTTTCTACAACTTGATTGGATTCCACCTGTGGTAAATTCAATTGATTGGACATGATTTGGAAAAGCACACACCTGTCTACATAAGGTCCCACAGCCCTGCCCCGCCCCCCTTTCGGAAAAGCTGACCACGACTCCATTTTGTTGATCCCTGCCTACAGACAGAAACTAAAACAAGAGGCTCCCACGCTGAGGTCTGTCCAACGCTGGTACCGACCAAGCTGACTCCACACTCCAAGACTGCTTCCATCACGTGGACTGGGATATGTTTCGTATTGCGTCAGATAACAATATTGACGAATACGCAGATTCGGTGTGCGAGTTCATTAGAACGTGCGTTGAAGATGTCGTTCCCATAGCAACGATGAAAACATTCCCTAACCAGAAACCGTGGATTGATGGCAGCATTCGCGTGAAACTGAAAGCGCGAACCACTGCTTTTAATCAGGGCAAGGTGACTGGTAACATGACCGAATACAAACAGTGCAGCTATTCCCTCCGCAAGGCTATCAAACAAGCTAAGCGTCAGTACAGAGACAAAGTAGAATCTCAATTCAACGGCTCAGACACAAGAGGCATGTGGCAGGGTCTACAGTCAATCACGGACTACAAGAAGAAATCCAGCCCAGTCACGGACCAGGATGTCTTGCTCCCAGGCAGACTAAATAACTTTTTTGCCCGCTTTGAGGACAATACAGTGCCACTGACACGGCCTGCAACGAAAACTTCACTGCAGCCGAGGTGAGTAAGACATTTAAACGTGTTAGCCCTCGCAAGGCTGCAGGCCCAGACGGCATCCCCAGCCGCGCCCTCAGAGCATGCGCAGACCAGCTGGCCGGTGTGTTTACGGACATATTCAATCAATCCCTATACCAGTCTGCTGTTCCCACATGCTTCAAGAGGGCCACCATTGTTCCTGTTCCCAAGAAAGCTAAGGTAACTGAGCTAAACGACTACCGCCCCGTAGCACTCACATCCGTCATCATGAAGTGCTTTGAGAGACTAGTCAAGGACCATATCACCTCCACCCTACCTGACACCCTAGACCCACTCCAATTTGCTTACCGCCCAAATAGGTCCACAGACGATGCAATCTCAACCACACTGCACACTGCCCTAACCCATCTGGACAAGAGGAATACCTATGTGAGAATGCTGTTCATCGACTACAGCTCGGCATTCAACACCATAGTACCCTCCAAGCTCGTCATCAAGCTCGAGACCCTGGGTCTCGACCCCGCCCTGTGCAACTGGGTACTGGACTTCCTGACGGGCCGCCCCCAGGTGGTGAGGGTAGGCAACAACATCTCCTCCCCGCTGATCCTCAACACTGGGGCCCCACAAGGGTGCGTTCTGAGCCCTCTCCTGTACTCCCTGTTCACCCACGACTGCGTGGCCACGCACGCCTCCAACTCAATCATCAAGTTTGCGGACGACACAACAGTGGTAGGCTTGATTACCAACAACGACGAGACGGCCTACAGGGAGGAGGTGAGGGCCCTCGGAGTGTGGTGTCAGGAAAATAACCTCACACTCAACGTCAACAAAACTAAGGAGATGATTGTGGACTTCAGGAAACAGCAGAGGGAACACCCCCCTATCCACATCGATGGAACAGTAGTGGAGAGGGTAGCAAGTTTTAAGTTCCTCGGCATACACATCACAGACAAACTGAATTGGTCCACTCACACAGACAGCATCGTGAAGAAGGCGCAGCAGCGCCTCTTCAACCTCAGAAGGCTGAAGAAATTCGGCTTGTCACCAAAAGCACTCACAAACTTCTACAGATGCACAATCGAGAGCATCCTGGCGGGCTGTATCACCGCCTGGTACGGCAACTGCTCCGCCCTCAACCGTAAGGCTCTCCAGAGGGTTGTGAGGTCTGCACAACGCATCACCGGGGGCAAACTACCTGCCCTCCAGGACACCTACACCACCCGATGTTACAGGAAGGCCATAAAGATCATCAAGGACACCAACCACCCGAGCCAATGCCTGTTCACCCCGCTATCATCCAGAAGGCGAGGTCAGTACAGGTGCATCAAAGCTGGGACCGAGAGACTGAAAAACAGCTTCTATCTCAAGGCCATCAGACTGTTAAACAGCCACCACTAACATTGAGTGGCTGCTGCCAACACACTGACACTGACTCAACTCCAGCCACTTTAATAATGGGAATTGATGAGAAATGATGTAAATATATCACTAGCCACTTTAAACAATGCTACCTTATATAATGTTACTTACCCTACATTATTCATCTCATATGCATACGTATATACTGTACTCTATATCATTGACTGCATCCTTATGTAATACATGTATCACTAGCCACTTTAACTATGCCACTTTGTTTACATACTCATCTCAAATGTATATACTGTACTCGATACCATCTACTGTATCTTGCCTATGCTGCTCTGTACCATCACTCATTCATATATCCTTATGTACATATTCTTTATCCCCTTACACTGTGTATAAGACAGTAGTTTTGGAATTGTTAGTTAGATTACTTGTTGGTTATTACTGAATTGTCGGAACTAGAAGCACAAGCATTTCGCTACACTCGCATTAACATCTGCTAACCATGTGTATGTGACAAATAAAATTTGATTTGATTTGATTTGACAGTGCATGTCAGAGGAAAAACCAAGCCATGAGGTTGAAGGTATTGTCCGTAGAGCCCCGTGACAGGATTATGTCGAGGCACAGATCTAGGGAAGGGTACCAAAAAATGTCTGCAGTATTGAAGGTCCCCAAGAACACATCCTTCTTAAATGGAAGAAGTCCGGATCCACCAAGACGCTTCCTAGAGCTGGCCGCCTGGTCAAACTGAGCAATCGGGGGAGAAGGGCCTTGGTCAGGGAGGTTACCAAGAACCCAATGGTCACTCTGACAGGACTGCAGAGTTCCTCTGTGGAGATGGGAGAACATTCCAGAAGGGCAACCATCTCTGCAGCACTCCACCAATCAGGCCTTTATGGCAGAGTGGCCAGACGGAAGCCACTCCTCAGTATAAGGCACATGACAGCCCGCTTGGAGTTTGCCAAAAGGCACCTAAAGACTCTCCGACCATGAGAAACAAGATTCTCTGGTCTGATGAAACCAAGATTGAACTCATTGGCCTGAATGCCAAGAGTCACGTCTGGAGGAAACTTGGCACCATTCCTACAGTGAAGCATGGTGATGGCAGCATCATGCTGTGGGGATGTTTGTCAGCGGCAGGGACTGGGAGACTAGCCAGGATTGAGGCAAAGATGAACAAAGCAAAGTACAAAGAGATCCTGCTCTAGAGCGCTCAGGAGCTCAGACTGGGGCAAAGGTTCACCTTTCCACAGGACAACGACCCTAAGCAACGCAGGAGTGGCTTCTGGACAATTTCTAAAATCTGTTTTTGCTTTGTCATTATGGGGTATTGTGTGTGGACTGATGAGGGAAAAAAACTAATTTAATCTATTTTAGAATAGATACATGTGGAAAAAAGTCAAGGGGTCTGAATACTTTCCAAAGGCACTGAATATATATATAGAGTACCAGTCAAAAGTTTGGACACACCTAGTCATTCAAGGTTTTTTCTTTATTTTACTATCCTCTACATTGTAGCATAATAGTGAAGACATCAACACTATGAAATAACACATGGAATCATTAAGTAACCAAAAAACTAAATGAAATTATATTTTATATTTGAGATTCTTCAAAGTAGCCACTGTTTTCCTTGATGACAATTTTGCACACTCTTGGCATTCTCTCAACCAGCTTCACCTGGAATGCTCTTCCAACAGTCTTGAAGGAGTTCCCACATTCTGTATGTTGAGCACTTGTTAGCTGCTTTTCCTTCACTCTGCAGTCCAACTCATCACAAACCATCTCAATTGGTTTGAGGTCGGGGGATAGTGGAGGCCAGGTCATCTGATGCAGCACTCCATCACTATCATTCTTGGTCAAATAGCTCTTACACAGCCTGGAGTTGTGTTGGGTCATTGTCCTGTTGAAATACAAATCATAGTCCCACTAAGCCCAAAACAGATGGGAGGGTGTATCGCTGCAGAATGTTGTGGTAGTCATGCTGGTTAAGTGTGCCTTGAATTCTAAATAAATCACAGACAGTGTCACCAGCAAAGCACCCTCCCACCATCACACCTCCTCCTCCATGCTTCACAGTGGGAACCACACATGTAGAGGTCATCCTACTCTGCTTCTCACAAAGAAACGGCGGTTGGAACCAAAACTCTAATTTGACTCATCAAACCAAAGAGCAGTTTTCCACTGGTCTAAAGTCCTTTGCTCGGGTGTCTTGGCCTAAGCAAGTCTCTTCTTATTATTGGTGTCCTTTAGTAGTGGTTTCTTTGCAGTAATTCGACCATGAAGTCCTGATTCACACAGTCTCCTCTGAACAATTGATGTTGAGATGTGTCTGTTACTTGAACTATGTGAAGCATTTATTTGGGCTGCAATTTCTGAGGCTGGTAACTCTAATAAACTCTGGGTCTTCTTTTCCTGTGGAGGTCCTAATGAGAGCCAGTTTCATCATCATAGCGCTTGATGGTTCTTGCGACTGCACTTGAAGAAACTTTCAAAATTCTTGACTGGCCTTCATGTCTTAAAGTAATGATGGACTGTTGTTTCAGTTTGCTTATTTGAGCTGTTCTTGCCATAATATGGACTTGGTATTTTACCAAATAGGGCTTTCTTCTGTATACCTCCACTACCTTGTCACAAAACATCTGATTGGCTCAAACGCATTAAGAAGGAAAGAAATTCCACAAATTAACTTTTAACAAGGCACACCTGTTAATTGAAATGCATTCCAGGTGACTACCTCACATGGAAGAGGCATCACTACAGTCCCTGGTTCGAATACAAGCTGTATCACATCCGGCTGTGATTGGGAGTCCCATAGGGCAGCGCACAATTGGCCCAGTGTCGGCCGGGGTAGTCCGTCATTGTAAATACGATTTTGTTCTTAAGTGACTTGCCTAGTTAAATAAAGGTTAAATAAAAATAAAAAATGAAATGAAATGAAGCTGGTTGAGAGAATGCCGAGAGAATGCCAAGAGTGTGCAAAGCTGTCATCAAGGCAAAAGGTGTAGAAATAAGTAAAAGATTAAGAAAAACCCTTGGATGAGTAGGTGTGTCCAAACTTTTGACTCGTACTGTATATATATATATATAAATATATATAAGAGATATATATATATATATAGAGAGAGAAAGAGAGAGAGAGAGAGAGAGAGAGATGGGATATACCGGATTATCACGCTATAAAGCCAACTATGCACTCTCAAATTCTTCATTGATCTAAAAGAGTAAGCATACAGCAACACAACATTCACCTGTTCCAGCAGCCAGCACATATGATTCAGGGGTTCTCTCAGGTAATGGAGGTGGACTGTCTTCATCCGAGAAAGGTACAAGTGCACCTGCGGCAGCGTTTGTGATGACAAGGGCTGGCAGTTCCATCGCCTGGTCTTTAAGAGTTATACTTGAACCATTGAAACAGGGGTTCTCTGTCAACTTGCTCAGAGGAGCCAGCTCCTCATTATCAGCACCTCTGGGAGCCTCAGCAGCCAGGGGTGAGGTCATTGAAAAGTCAGGTAAAAAGTAGAGGTCCTCCACAGTGAGACAGAGGGGGTTGGAGATGGAAACTGCAGAGAGCACTGGTGGTACCAGTCGGGTGATCTCTCCATCACTCTCCACCTTCTTTTGCTCCATGGCTCTCTGACATAATTCCTGAGTCATGAGTGCCTGAGAGGTTATGATGGGGATGCGGAGACTGGGCTCTTGTCTCAGGGCCTGGCTGGTGGGCAATGTATCGGGCTTTGTCGGTAGTGGGTATGGTGGTCTCTGGTTCATGGACATGCTATTAGTCTGTATCTGTAGGGGTTGTGGTTTCTGGTTAATAGTCTGTGTTGGTAGGGAGTTTGGTCTCTGCTGTTCCCTCTGCCTGTCCCTGGCTCTCAGGGCATTGAGGATGACTGAGGGGGAGCACGTAGCCGAGTCAGACAGTGGGTCACCATCATGCACCGCTGCTGAGGCAGAGAAAGCCACTGGTAAGACGTGATTGGATATCCCATCAGGCTCCTCCCTATCTGGGTGCCTGCAACACAATATGGAGGCATTTCTCTCTCTGTGTGAGAAAGTGTATGGGTTATTATGACATATTTCTCTACAGAGATATGCATCAAGGTTTGAAGCAACGCACCGTGAAAAAAGCTTTCATTGTCAGATCTGTGGTTGATGGGGAAAAGCCTTTACTATTCTGTACCTGTGCTCTGTCTGTGGTTCCATTTGATGCTGTGGCTCAGGTTCTGGTTCCTGTTCAGCTTCAGACGCCTCACTGAGGTCAGAGAGCTCACTGTCACTGGCTGTAGGGGGTGAGGGGGCCGCTGGCACCTAAACAGTTCAACAGAATCACACACTTACTCATTCCCCCTCTGAGAAAGTATCTACATACAACACAGTTCACTGGCCTTAGTTTATGTGCCTATGTTGCTCTGTTCCAGTGCCTGTTGCTACCACATCACCAAACAGCCAGTGGTTCCATTAGCCAGAGTCTCTGTGTGTGTTTGAGATTACACAATAGTCGCACTGCGCAGAATCATTGATCTGCAAATCACCTTGCATCCCAACTAACTACTCATTATGTGATCAATATTAGTGATTCTGCACCTCATCTTGATATAACTGTTCCCCGTCAAAACATGCTGTCTGTCTCACCTCCTCTGTGCAGGAAGGCTGTGCTGGTGCCATGGACTGCAGATACTTCTCCAACAGGAACTTGATGGTTCTGTACACCAGCTCGTACTGTTCCTGTAGTCACACACAGAACCAGTTATTTTAGTGTTAGATGCCATGTCAGTTGCCCTGGCCTGTTGCAAGAGAACTGTCCTGCAATCCAGAAAATGTAAAACGTCTAGTGTATTTGAGACTTAATAAAGGCTTCTGAAGTTTGTAATTGCCACCTTAAAATGTCAGAATTGATTGGTGCCAGACGATGGTGAGATACAGCTTTGTGATAAAAATGTCTCAGGTAGAGGCCTGTCACACAGTGTGTATGTACTGTACACTGAGTGTACAAAACATTAGGAACACCTGCTCTTTCCATGAGAGACTGACCAGATGAATCCAGCTGAATGCTATAATCTCTATAATCCCACCTCAACGTCAACTCAATCAGTGTAGATGAAGTGGAGGAGACAGTCTCAAAAACAACTACTAAAGGACACCAATAAGAAGAAGAGACTTGCTTGGGCAAAGAAACACGAGCAATGGACATTAGACCAGTGGAAATCTGTCTCATGAGTCAAATTTGAGATTTTTGGTTCCAACTGCCGTGTCTTTGTGAGACACAGAGTAGGTGAACGGATGATCTCTGCATGTGTGCTTCCCACCATGAAGCATGGAGGATGGTGTGGGGGTGCATTGCTGGTGACACTGTCTGTGATTTATTTAGAATTCAAGGCACACTTAACAAGCATGTCTACTACAGCATTCTGCAGCGATACGCCATCCCATCTTGTTTGCGCTTAGTGGGACTATCATTTGTTTTTCAACAGGACAATGACCCAACACACCTCCAGGCTGTGTAAGGGCTATTTGACTAAGAAGGATAGTGATGGAGTGCTGCATCAGATAACTTGGCCTCCACAATCACCCGACCTCAACCCAAATGATAGGGTTTGGGATGAGTTGGACTGCAGAGTGAAGGAAAAGCAGCAAACAAGTGCTCAGCTGGTTGAGAGAATGCCAAGAGTGTGCAAAGCTGTCATCAAGGCAAAGGGTGAAGAATCTAATTTGTTTAAGACTTTTTTGGTTACTACATGATTCCATATGTGTTATTTCATATGTTTAACAACTTCATTATTATTCTACAATGTAGAAAATAGTAAAAAGAAAGAAAAACCCTTGAATGAGTAGGTGTGTCCAAAAGTTTTACTGGTACTGTAAGTATTCACACCGTTTTGCTATGACACTGATGAGTTCTAAACTTTAAATATGGTTAACTATCAGGTATCCTATTTAAATATTGAGTGCCATAGTCTAGTTTGTACACCAGAAGTTAATAGTTATCTGTAGGGGGAATGTATTGAGTAAAGGAAGGGCAATCACATGTGACAGGCACTGATAAGGGTGGAGAGATGAGGTTTAGTGAGGAAGGGGGCCGAGGTCAGGTCAGGTCACATTAAGTGAGAAGGAACAGTTTATTGCCCACATCACTTAATTTCCTGCCTAGCGATAAAGATGTAGCGTTTAGAGAGAAGGAGGACATCACCCAAATTGGGGTTTATATACTACCTTGGGGAAAATATGTCTTATGCAGCTGTATGACCCAATGGGTGAATAAACGTGAATTAACTTGGTTTAAGCTTTACTAATCGTCCATGAGTTTTACTAGGTTAATTTAGCCCATAACAACACTAAATTACGTTAATGTGCATCCAATTACCTTTTATCACCACCTGTCTATATAAGGTCCCACAGTTGACAGGGCATATCAGAGCAGAAACTATACCATGAAGTCCAAGGAACCGTAGATCTCAGAGATAGAATTGTGATGAGGCATATATCTGGGAAAGGGTTTAAAACATGTTCTAGAGTGTTGAAAGCTTCCAAGAGCACCGTGGTCTCCATCATTGGTAAATTGAAAAAATATGGAACTACCCAGACTATGCCTATATTTGCCTGTCCAACCAAACGGAGCAACCGGGAAAGTAGGACCTTGGTCAGGGAGGTGACCAAGAACCCAATGACTACTCTGACAGAACTACAGAGTTCCTTGGCTGAGATGGGAGAACCTGCCAGAAGGACAAGTCTCTACAGCACTTCACCAACCTGGGCTTTATGGGAGAGTGGCCAGATGGAAGCCACTCAAGAGAAAAAGGCTCATGACAGCACGCCTGAAGTTTGCAAAAAGGCATGTGAAAGACTCATAAGGCATAAGATTCTGCGGTCTGATGAGACAAAAATGTAACTCTTTGGCCTGAATGCATAGCCCATCTAACACCATCTCTACCGTGAAGCTTGGTGGTGGTAGCATCATGCTATGGGGATGCTTTTCAGTGGCAGGAACTTGGAGACTGGAAAGGATAGAGGGAACAATGAATGGAGCCAAATACAGGAACATTCTTGATGAGAACCTGCTTCAGAGTGCAAGCGACAGGACAATGACCCCAAGCATTCAGCCAAAGCAACACTGGAATGACTTCAGAACAAGAATGTGAAAGTCCTTGAGTGGCCCAGCCAAAGCCCAGACTTGAATCTCATTGACAATCTGTGGAAATATTTGAAGATTGCTGTTCACCGCTGCTCCCCATCTAACTTAACAGAGCTTGAGGAAATTTGCAAGGAAGAATGGGAGAATATCCCAAAATCCAGATGTGCAAAGCTGATACAGACAAACCCAACATGACTCAAAGCTGATACAGACATACCCAACATGACTCAAAGCTGATACAGACATACCCAACATGACTCAAAGCTGATACAGACATACCCAACATGACTCAAAGCTGATACAGACAAACCCAACATGACTCAAAGCTGATACAGACAAACCCAACATGACTCAAAGCTGATACAGACAAACCCAACATGACTCAAAGCTGATACAGACATACCCAACATGACTCAAAGCTGATACAGACATACCCAACATGACTCAAAGCTGATACAGACATACCCAACATGACTCAAAGCTGATACAGACATACCCAACATGACTCAAAGTTGATACAGACATTCCCAACATGACTCAAAGCTGATACAGACAAACCCAACATGACTCAAAGCTGATACAGACATACCCAACATGACTCAAAGCTGATACAGACATACCCAACATGACTCAAAGCTGATACAGACAAACCCAACATGACTCAAAGCTGATACAGACAAACCCAACATGACTCAAAGCTGATACAGACATACCCAACATGACTCAAAGCTGATACAGACATACCCAACATGACTCAAAGCTGATACAGACATACCCAACATGACTCAAAGCTGATACAGACATACCCAACATGACTCAAAGCTGATACAGACATACCCAACATGACTCAAAGCTGATACAGACATACCCAACATGACTCAAAGCTGATACAGACATACCCAACATGACTCAAAGCTGATACAGACATACCCAACATGACTCAAAGCTGATACAGACATACCCAACATGACTCAAAGCTGATACAGACATACCCAACATGACTCAAAGCTGATACAGACATACCCAACATGACTCAAAGCTGATAATCACCGCCAAAGGTGCTTCTACAAAGTACTGACTTGTGAATACTTATACTTGTGATTTAACCAAACATTTTTAAGACATGTTTTCACTTTGTCATTATGGTGTATTGTGTGAATATGTGTGAGAACATTTTTGATTTAATCCATTTTGAATTCAGGCTACAAAATGTGGAATAAATCAAGAGGCATGAATACTTTCTGAAGGCACTTTACCTTGGTCTGAACCACAGAAGGCCTCTGTGTTCTCATGTCCTGAACCAGGTCATAGATGCTGAAGTCTTCTTTGAGCAGCTGGAAATAAACACAAAGGCACTCAATGACGATCAGTAAGGTGACTGTACACACATACAGTTACAGATACATACAGTAGCTTTTAGTACAGCACAACATAGATACACACTCGGGTTCGGAGGAGATGGTACAGTACAGGGTAGGGCAGGTACAGTTCTCACCTGTGTTTTCACCAGGTTCCAGGTGTAGTCGATGGCACACAGTGCTCCTGTTCTTCCACAGCCAGCACTGCATGGACAAACAGGCAGAACAGGGTCAACATAAAATACAGTACACTAATTAAGAAGAACAAACAATTACATTATATAAATACAAACTCTCCTTTCACTTAGCATGCTCCTGGCCCACACTAAGAGACAGAGACTGTAATATATAGACACTATATATATACAAAATTATATATATCAAATTGCTGGATTTATCTCAGCCACACTGTTGCTAACAGGTGTTTAAAATCGAGCATACAGCCATGCAATCTCCATAGAGATCCATTTCAATAAGCATTTTTCTACGGCTGACCATGCTCTCCACCTGGCTACTATAGCTCTGCACCCCCTGTAGCAACTTGCCTGCAGCAATCTGGACACGCAATCTGGACCCCTAAAAATCAGCTGGGCTAGACAATTTGGACCCTCTCTTTCTAAAATGATCTGCAGAAATTGTTGCAACCCCTATTACAAGCATGTTCAACCTTTCGTATCATCTGAGATCCCCAAAGATTGGAAAGCTGCTGTGTTCATCCCCCTCTTCAAAGGGGGAGACACTCTAGACCCAAACTGTTATAGACCTATATCCATCCTGCCCTGCCTTTCTAAAATCTTCGAAAGCCAAATGAACAAACAGATCACCGACCATTTTGAATCCCACCGTACCTTCTCCACTATCAATCTGGTTTCCGAGCTGGTCATGGGTGCACCTCAGCCACGCTCAAGGTCCTAAAAGATATCATAACCGCCATCGATAAAAGACAGTACTGTGCAGCCATCCTCATCAACCTGGCCAAGGCCTTCAACTCTGTCAATCACTGCATTCTTATCGGCAGACTCAGTAGCCTTGGTTTCTCAAATGACTGGTTCACCAACTACTTCTCAGATAGAGTTCAGTGTGTCAAATCAGAGGGCCTGTTGTACGGATCTCTGGCAGTCTCTATGGGGATGCCACAAGGTTCAATTCTCGGGCCAACTCTTTTCTCTGTATATATCAATGATGTCGCTCTTGCTGCTGGTGATTCCCTGATCCACCTCTATGCAGACGACACCATTCTGTATACATCTGGCCCTTCTTTGGACACTGTGTTAACAAACCACTAAACAAGCTTCAATGCCATACAACACTCCTTCCGTGGCCTCCAACTGCTCTGAAATGCTAGTAAAACTAAATGCATGCTCTTCAACCGATTGCTGCCGGCACCTGTCCGCCCGACTAGCATCACTACTCTGGACGGTTCTGACTTAGAATATGTGGACAACTACAAATACCTAGGTGTCTGGTAAGACTGTAAACTCTCCTTCCAGACTCACATTAAGCATCTCCAATTCAAAATGTTATCTAGAATCGGCTTCCTATTTCGCAACAAAGGCTCCTTCACTCATGCTGCCAAACATACCCTCGTAAAACTGACTATCCTACCGATCCTTGACTTCGGCGATGTCATTTACAAAATAGCCTCCAACACTCTACTCAGAAAACTGGATGTAGTCTATCACAGTGCTATCCGTTTAGTCACCAAAGGCCCATATACTACCCACCACTGCGACCTGTATGCTCTCGTTGATTGGCCCTCGCTACATATTCGTCGCCAAACCCACTGGACTCCAGGTCATCTATAAGTCTTTGCTATGTAAAGCCCCGCCTTATCTCAGCTCACTAGTCACCATAGCAACACCCACCAGTAGCAAGCACCCCAGCAGGTATATTTCACTGGTCATCCCCAAAGTGAACTCTTCCTTTGGCCGCCTTTCCTTCCAGTTCTCTGCTGCCAATGACTGGAACAAATTGCAAAAATCACTGAAGCTGGAGACTTATATCTCCCTCTCTAACTTTAAGTATCAGCTGTCAGAGCAGCTTACTGATCAATGTACCTGTACACAGCCAATCTGTAAATAGCACACCCAACTACCTCATCCCTATATTGTTATTTATCTTTTTGCTCTTTTGCACCCCAGTATCTCTACTTGCACATCATCATCTACACATCGATCACTCCAGTGTTAATGCTAAATTGTAATTATTTTGCCTCTATGGCCTATTGCCTTACCTCCCTAATCTTCTACATTTGCACACAATGTACATAGATTTTTCTATTGTGTTATTGACTGTACGTTTGTTTGTGTAACTCTGTGTTGTTGTTTTTGTCACACTGCTTTGCTTTATCTTGGCCAGGAAGCAGTTGTAAATGAAAACTTGTTCTCAACTGGCCTACCTGGTTAAATAAAGGTGACATAAAAAAACGAGACAAAAATTGGCAGTCGAATGGCGTTACTGAAGAGCTCAGTGACTTTCAACGTGGCACAGTCATAGGATGCCACCTTTCCAACAAGTCCGTTCTTCAAATTGCTGCCAAGCTAGAGCTGCCCTGGTCAACTGTAAGTGCTATTATTGTGAAGTGGAAACGTCTGGGAGAAACAACGGCTCAGCCGCGAAGTGGTAGGCCCTACCAACTTACAGAATGGTTGCAACACTCACTACCGAGTTCCAAACTGCCTCTGGATGCAGTGTCACCATGGCCGAGCAGCCGCACGCAAGCCTTTGATCACCATGCACAATGCCAAGCGTCGTCTGGAGTGGTGTAAAGCTTGCCGCAATTGGACTCGCAGTGGAAAAGCTTTCTCTGGAGTGATGAATTCCCGCTTGACCATCTGGCAGTCCGACAGAAGAATCTGGGTACGGAAGATGCCAGGAGAACACTACCCGCCCCAATGCATAGTGCCAACTGTAAAGTTTGGTGGAGAAGGAATAATGGTCTGGGGCTGTTTTTCATGGCTAGACTCTTTAGTTCCAGTGAAGGGAAATCTTAACGCTACTGCATACAATGACATTCTAGATTATTCTGTACTTCCAACTTTGTGGCAACTGTTTGGGGAAGGTCCCTTTCCTGTTTCAGCATAACAATGTCCCTGTGCACAAAGGACGGTCGAGATCGGTGTGTAGGAACTTGATTGTCCTGCACAGAGCTCTGACCTCAACTCCAACGAAAACCTTTGGGATGAATTGGAACTCCGACAGCGAGCCAGGCCTAATCGCCCAACATCAGTGCCCGACCTCGCTAATGCTGGTGGCTGAATGGAAGCAAGTCCCCGCAGCAATGTTCCAACATCTAGTGGAAAGTCTTCCCAGAAGAGTGGAAGCTATTAAAGCAGCAAAGGGGGGAACAACTCTGCCATGATTTTGAATGAGATGTTCGACAAGCAGGTGTCCATATATTTTTGGTCATGTAGTGTAGGTGATATGAGGGCAGCCCAGTCTCCCATGGAGAGTGAACTATTCCAAGGCAAACATGCCAGGAAGCAGATCTGTCACGTCATATTATGAAACCTTCCTATCCTCACCCCCGACTCTGGGTTAACTAACTGAGTAGAGAGGAGAGCATGGTTCTATGGCATGGGCATGCCTGATGACTGTGACTAAACATTCTGTTCCTGGTGGTTCATCTATCTAATAGGAGGTGTGGGTATGTTGTGACGCGTTCTCTATACCACGCCTGGATGCCAGCCTGTTACACAGACACTACTATTAACTGACTACTGAAGTGTTATGCCATCTGACTGGGGCTTACTTGAGTGGAAAAAATCTGTAGCAATTGGGCCTAAATTAGGATGCTAAAGACGTCCTATTATAGCCTTATTATAGAGAGCAGGGTGAGGGGATATCGTGTGTTGTGGCAAACTCCTTTTTCTGGAGTGTAGTGCAACACGACTCAAGCCTATGTCAAACATGTTGGGTAACTTTCAAAGAGGAGACCTGTGTCCACCGCTGACATTTCCATGTGTACCACTGTGGTTGCAGTGCGGAAACACGCAATGTTCTCTCTCTCGTCTTACTCATGAAAGACAGACAGCTGAGTTAAAGGAGGACAGAGCTTAAAAACACAACCCTTTGAACATTCATCATCACTAAACTCTCAGATAACCCAAGGCCTTACAACAGGTTAGCGGTAACCATGGCAAGAGACAGTAAGAGAGAGGGGGAGATGTACAAGTGCTTGTTTGACAACCCACAGTGGTCTGTTGGCCACCCGCCCACACTCTTCCTGTCTATGTGTCTAAGAGAAGGGGAAGGTGACTGAGCTTAAAGGGCTCTACAACAGGATGCCCACAACAATGTGTTCTATCCACAGAACAATCACTTTTTCATGAGATAGGACCACCCAGCATATGACTGCTTAGCATCAGCCACAAAGGAGACATATAACTGTAGAACTATTTACCATGCTTTATTGACTCTCCGTTTCTGACAATGATTCAAACTTCAGGTTGACTGTGTACTGTGTTGGTGTAATTCGGACTGATTCACTGTTGTGAGATGGTGGCTACTTGTGGTGGCTACTGTGTGTGTGTGTGTGTGTGTGTGTGTGTGTGTGTGTGTGTGTGTGTGTGTGTGTGTGTGTGTGTGTGTGTGTGTGTGTGTGTGTGTGTGTGTGTGTGTGTGTGTGTGTGTGTGTGTGTGTGTGTGTGTGTGTGTGTAGTGGGAGCTTGGAGACCTGCAGTGTATGCAGATGGGCACATCCCCATGGGCCTGGTAGGATCGCATCTCTTGCAGCAGCTCCAGGATGGGAGGGATGGTGTCAGGGACCCCATGGTCGGGCCAGTTGATATAATGCAGCTGTCTCAGGGTCCGGCACCACTTATGGAAACACCACAGAGTTCAATATTAAAACAGACAGACGAACACACCAGGAAACATGTGTACTCACGCTGACTTCCTGTTTACCCCTACCCCATGAAATCAACTCAAAGTGTATTGGTCACGTACACAGTCTAGTAGAGGTTATAGTGGGTGTGGCGAAATGCTTGTGTTAGTAGCTCCTAACATTGCAGTAAAGTGTCAAACAAGTACACAAATGAATCAAAAACTAAAATCATCAATAAATCTCAGAATGATTACAATTAACCACCCAAATAACACTGTATTAGTAACCCAAGTGCAATCTATGCGTATATATACCGAAAAGATTATACTAAGAATGATATGTGCAGCAGTAGATATATTAGAGTGAGCTATGTCAAGAATTCAGAATCTAAATATGCAGTGTGAATAAACAGTGCAACTAAAATCCAATGTACAGTAGTAGATATATTAGAATGAGCTATGTAAGGCCTCCGAGTCGGTCGTTAGTTGAATGGTGTTTCCTCCAATACGTTGGTGCAGCTGGCTTCCCGGGTTAAGCGGATTGGTGTTAAGAAGCGCGGTTTGGCGGGTCATGTTTCAGAGGACGCATAACTCGACCTTCGCCTCTTCCGAGCCCATTGAGGAGTTGCAGCGATGAGACAAAATCGTAATTGGATCGCAATTAGATATCACGAAATTGGGGAGAATAAAAAGAAGTGTCCAGCATCAAGAGTCTAAGGGCCTGGGCTGGGTTTCTAATAAGCTGACATGGAATTGTTTTAAGACGGTCATACCAAGGATCATTTAGCTATTCAATTTGGAATTTTAGGACCCCTGTAGGTCTAAAAAAGAAATGCATAAAACATTTACTTTAAGAAACATTGAATTTGGCCATACTGCTATTAGCCCATGGAAATGCATTGATTGTCCAAAAATGAATCAATAGGAAGTTTGTTTTGAAATCAAGATGCAGGCCTCCTTACTGTCCCTAGAATTTCTAAGCAAACAGCTGGAGGCTGTTTGGTCTGCCTACCCATGTCAGAGACGCAGACTCGGTCTCGACCTATTGAAGACTCATCTCTTCAGTAGGTTCTATGATAGTGTAGCCTGGCCCAGGAGTGTGAAGGTGAACGGAAAGGCACTGGAGCAATGAACCGCCCTTGCTGTCTCTGCCTGGCCGGTTCCCCTCTCTCCACTGGGATTCTCTGCCTCTGACCATATTACAGGGGCTGAGTCACTGGCTTACTGGTGCTCTTCCATGCTGTCCCTAGGAGGGGTGCATCACTTGAGTGGGTTGAGTCACTGACGTGATCTTCCTGTCCGGGTTGGCGCCCCCCCTTGGGTATGTGCCGTGGGGGTGATCTTCGTGTGGGTGGGGTTACACACTGCCACAGTGTTTTCCGATCCCTCCTGTCTCAGCCTTAAGTATTTATGCTGCAATAGTTTATGTGTCGGGGGGCTAGGGTCAGTCTGTTATATCTGGAGTATTTCTCCTGTCTTCGTTGTCCTGTGTGAATTTAAGTATGCTCTCTCTTATTCTCTTTCTTTCTTTCTCTCTCTCGGAGGACCTGAGCCCTAGGACCATGCCTCAGGACTATCTGGCCTGATGACTTCTTGCTGTCCCCAGTCCACCTGGTCATGCTGCTGCTCCAGTTTCAACTGTTCTGCCTGCGGATATGGAACCCTGACCTGTTAATCGTACGTGCTACCTGTCCCAGACCTGCTGTTTTCAACTATCTAGAGACAGCAGGAGCGGTAGAGATACTCTGAATGATCGGCTATGAAAAGCCAACTGACATTTACTCCTGAGGTGCTGACCTGTTGCACCCTCTACAACCAAATCAAATCAAATTTATTTATATAGCCCTTCTTACATCAGCTGATATCTCAAAGCGCTGTACAGAAACCCAGCCTAAAACCCCAAACAGCAAGCAATGCAGGTGTAGAAGCACGGTTGCTAGGAAAAACTCCCTAGAAAGGCCAAAACCTAGGAAGAAACCTAGAGAGGAACCAGCCTATGAGGGGTGGCCAGTCCTCTTCTGGCTGTGCCGGGTGGAGATTATAACAGAACATGGCCAAAATGTTCATAAATGACCAGCATGGTCAAATAATAATAATCACAGTAGTTTTCAAGGGTGCAGCAAGTCAGCACCTCAGGAGTAAATGTCAGTTGGCTTTTCATAGCCGATCAATAAGAGTATCTCTACCACTCCTGCTGTCTCTAGAGAGTTCCTCTCTAGGTTCTTCCTAGGTTCCAGCCTTTCTAGGGAGTTTTTCTACACCTGCATTGCTTGCTGTTTGGGGTTTTAGGCTGGGTTTCAGTACAGCTGATGTAAGAAGGGCTTTATGAATACATTTGTTGATTAAAATACATTTGATTGATATAAGAAAGTGCAGAATAATATATATTTTTTTTACTGTAGAGCAAAAAGGAGAACACCCAAACCGGTCAGACGCTACAGTTTTTATGAGAAGACCGATTTTCAGGATTGTCTCCTGGTCTGAGTAACACCGCTGTAGTTCTGCCAATTTCCACCGCGATGTGGAAGGCCGACATCAGCGGATGTGATGGATTGAGATGTAGCCCATGCAAAAAAGCAGATATCTCTAACTTAAACAAAGATGGATTTCAATGGGGGGGGGGGTCTCAAGCAGTGTTGGTTGTGAGTGAGTGAGTGGGTGAGTGAGTGGCAGGATACACGTGAGTCTAACTGGGCTAGACCGTCACCAACCCAGGGCATTAATACCTGCTCTCATAGATGGTGGCTACTTTTGTGTGTGTGTGTGTGTGTGTGTGTGTGTGTGTGTGTGTGTGTGTGTGTGTGTGTGTGTGTGTGTGTGTGTGTGTGTGTGTGTGTGTGTGTGTGTGTGTGTGTGTGTGTGTGTGTGTGTGTGTGTGTGTGTGTGTGTGTGTGTGCGTGCGTGCGTGCGTGCGTGTGTGTGTGTGTGTGGGAAAGTGGTGCCACACTAATAACCCATCTTCTACAACCACCCAACTACATGTGATAAAGTGAAAATCTGAGGCCCACACCCAACCCTAACCCGCAAATATAGAAAATGCGCAATAGGCTACAGTCAAAGACTGCATAAATATTTTTGGGCAGAACTGATTTAGATATGTTTCTGCTTATAGTTTCCCACATTTTGATAGGCAATTTTTTTGTCAACTTGACAATAATTAGATAGATGCTGCAATCTAGTTGACACCAGTGAAGTTTACTCTGTCATCTTTCGCAGACGTTTATAGACTGGGGAGAAAATAAAAAAACAGGGAGGATTTTCTGGTTGTCAGGAAAAAGAAAGCTGGGAAATACACCCAACGTGTTTCTGATAAGATTTCAGTTCGTCTTCGATGTGGTTGAAATACTTTCAGCTTTTACGATGCTTTCATGATGATGACAGCACCTTTACAGATGGTATCTAACTGAGCATTGCATTCTCTCAAGATTCAGAAAGAAAGAAATCTATTTCTTCACTCCTGTTCCCAAGTAAACATTTTGCCTATATTTGGTGTATAATTTTATTGCAATAAATGCTTAATATTAAGGCTGTAGCCATATTTGCACAGGACTAGTATTACTAGAGAACGTTGGTTATGTATTTATTACCCCAGAATGTCCGTTATTCCAGAGGTGCAATATTTTTTTATGATGCATTTGGCGATGTTCAGATCATTCACAGAACACATATAAACAGAAGCATTAACTGTGAAAGTTGACAAATGTAGGCCCTTCATGTATCGGCTATGCGGAGCACTTATTTCAATTCATCAAATCAGTTATTGTTTTGTCAAAATCGAAATCAAAAACCTGTCAAAATTATTTTTCTCAAAACACAGACCTCATGGCTTGTTTTTTTCTCTGACATGCACTCAACGACACCTGCGAGGGTAAAAAAAAACACGCCCTGTTAAGAACTCTTTTTATTTATTTAAATATTTTTTATATATATTGACTTTCAACTCTCACTCCACTTGCTACATTGAAAGTCAATATATATAGAACATATTTAAATAAATAAAAAGAGTTCTTAACAGGGCGTGTTTTTTTACCCTCGCAGGTGTCGTCTCCTTCAGGATGTAACAAAATATGGAAAATGTCAAGGGGTCGGAATACTTTCCGAAGGAACTGTATGTCTTGTTTGCAGATTCTTCACATGGCTGTTTCTAATTATCACTCCATCTCAGTTTATAATAAGGGTATAAACAGTTCTTACATTACGATAGGTCACCCTCAAGTTTCTGCACACATAGTCCCCTTTACTTTCCTCTGAGTCCTGTACACAAACACACAGAGTTGGCAGTTTAGCATTCTTTTCACACAGAAAACCTGCAGACGCTTTTCTTTCTAATTTGGGAATAACATTAGTTTACTACATGTACTTCACACATGAGGGATTATTAATGTTTATGCATATTTCAGGCATATTTGAGCAGAACCCTATAAATTAGAATCCCAAAAGGAAAAAGTACTAAGCACATCAAGGGACTTTTGTATATGCCTGTATCTTTTTGTATCTGGCTTTTCAATAAGGTTGTATTCATCTACCATTCATGACTACTACTAACTGTAGTGTTGATAACATAGTTATGGTGTCAATGGCGTGGGTACTGGGAGCGGAGTCAGGTGCAGGAGAGCAGAGAGTTGTGAACAGGCGCACACTTTATTGAGGCAGGAGAAACCAACAGACTCACGCCACTGCGTCAAAACCTCCAGCCAATGCAAAAGTGCCAACGCGCAAACAGTCACAATAATACAGTATAAACACAATAACATACCTCGTGAAATAAAACACGGAATAAACGCATACCAGTAAAGCACGTCAACATAGACACGTAACACGAAACAATCTCACACAAAGACATGATGTGGAACAGAGGAATAAATACATGTAGTGTGATTGGGGAATGAAAACCAGGTGTGCAGGGAACAAGACAAAACAAATGGATACATGAAAAATGGAGCAGTGATGGCTAGAAAGCCGGTGACTTCGACCACCGAACGAACAAGGAGAGGGGCCGACTAGAGGGGCCGACTTCCGAAGGCCGGTTGTCTTGCGAGAGGACAAGAGAACCAACCAAAGCAGGAAGTGGTCAGAGAGAGGGAAGAAGTAGCCTACTACTCACGCAGTAAATAGTAAACGGGTCACAAACAAATGGCTCCTCTTGTTTCTCCGGCCAGTAGCGCTCACACTTTTTCTACAGAAGAGTATGTGGGTCACATTACAAACAATCTGTCTTCAATGTGCAACAGGCTACAACACTGACCTAATATTTACCACAGTCTATGACTATGAAATGCAGTATAATAATATAGTAAACATGAGCATAGAGAGTGACTTACCCTGCCCATCTCATACTCCCTGCAAGCCATCACTATGACCTGATAGAAGACAAGATCCCTATCAGTGCAACATCACCAGAGAGAGAATTACAGGGGGTTGTTCTACCTCAAAAAGCATGAAAAATAGGATTTCAACACCCACCATCTCAGATTGTTCTGAAATCGTGGATGATCAAACAATACTCAGAGCCACAGTTCTATACTACTTGTCAAGCATAGAGAACTGATAATATATCTAATCATCAACAACAAAAATCAAATCTATTTACTCGTTGTTGGCGTGAGGTATGGGGGGGTCAGTGGATGTCTTACTCATTGTTAGAAAAAGGTTTGGTCCAAATTGGATGTTTTATACTATAATTATTGAATAATATATTAATCATATGAATTAAAATGTGTTAGCTTAATTTTTCAGATATCAACTTATATTTCACCAACATAATGTTTCAGGAATGCTTATCCGATCTGTTTAATTACAGAAACAATTTCAGAACAATCTGAGATGGTGGGTATCATGGCTTGCTGAAATGTCATGGAACAAGAGAGAGAGAGAGAGAGAGGGAGAGAGAGAGAGAGAGAGAGAGAGAGAGAGAGAGAGAGAGAGAGACTGACAGGCAGACAGAGTGGTACCTCTATGTTGTACTCCCAGAGCATCCTCCAGAAGTCCAGCACGGTGTGGGGCAGAGGGCCCTGAGTGGCAATGTAGGCCCTGGCCCCTGACACTCCCTGGGGTTACAGAGCATATGGTCACACACCCTGGGACTCTACTGCAGATACTCTTCTATTGTGTCTTCTATTATACCAAGATCAAGTCTCGCCACCCTACCTTGATGAAGCTGGCATTGATGTAGTCATTGTCATTCTTAGAGGTGGTAAGGGACAGCTTCACTCTGCTGTGGTCAACTGAGGTGAGATGATGACAGTATTGTAGTGAGGACTGCATAAATATACCACTTCAAACCACTACATTAGATTGTAACTGTAAAATGTGACTTACAGGGAACAATGTCCTTGTATCGGTTCTTCTTCACATTCTCCTGCTTCTCCGCTACTTTGGTGGGGTAGGTTTTGTCAGTGCGGTACTTGGTGGACTGGCGTTTGAGCCTCTGCAACAGTGAGAAGTGAGGAAAATAGAAAATAAGATATTAGGCATATATTTGCAGGTGCAGGAGGGAAGGGGTTATCTCAGTCTATCACCCAGACCGGTCTGGCTAAATGTAAGGGTGTCTAAACACCTTGTTCCTCTGGGGAATTGGAAGTAAGAGATGAGATTGCAGTTGTCACAGTTCCTATGTCTGAGTCTAGTAACTCTTCAAAGGGTTCTCTTATGGATTCAGTTTTAGATTCTAGATAGCACCTTTGTTTCTGAGTGTAGAGTCAGTGTTATAATCACACCCATGTACTGTACACTCGGTGGGTAACACTGTGACATCACACCACTGCCAAAGCTTAACATCAGTTCTGGCATAGTCATTAGATTACTGGAAACATACAGTGCCGGAAATAAATAAAATGGGCTACAGGCTACAGTCAAAGACTGGAGAACGATTGCTTAATAGGTGTTGCCTGATTTAGATATGTTTCTGCTTATAACTTCCCAATTTAGGTTGGCTATTTGTTAGTCAACTTGACTATAATTAGATACATGTAGCTTCTCTTTTGTCATTACATGTTGCCCTAGAAAACTAAATAAACCCTTACTCAACAGAAAGAATACTGTAATAGATCGATAGAATGAACACTTCAATCTAGTTGACATCTTTGAAGTTTTCTCTGTCATCTTTCACGGTGAAAAGATGTTTAGGGACTGGGGAGAAAATACAATAAAGCAAAATGTCCAAATGACATCAGTTTGACCAGTTGTAAGGAAAAAGAAAGCTGTGAAAACCACCAAACCTGTTTCTGATAAGATTTCAGTTCGGCTTCAATGCATATTTTATGTGGTTGAAATACTATCAGCTTTTATGACAAAGACAGCACCTCTATAGATGGTATCTAACTGAGCATAGCATTCTCTGAAGATGCAGAAATAAATAAATAACTTTCTCCACTCCTGTTCCCATGTCCAAATTTTGCCTACATTTGGTGTATAATTTCATTGCAATAAATGCTTAAATCTGTAGGTGTTAATATTAAGGCTGTAGCCATATTTGCACAGGACTAGTATTACTAGAGAACGTTGGTAATGTATTTATTACCCCAGAATGTACGTTATTCCAGAGGTGCAATATTTTTTCATGATGCATTTGGCAATGTTCAGTTCAATCCCACAAAAAGTTTTAAAAAAACATTCACTGTGAAAGTCGATACGTATAGGCCCTTCATATACAGTGCATTCGGAAAGTATCCAGACCCCTTAAATTTTTTAACATTTTTGTTACGTTACAGCCTTATTCTAAAATGTATTCAATTGTTTTTTCCCCTCAACAATCTACACACAAACCTTGTGAAAAAATATATATATCACGTTTACATAAGTATTCAGACCCCTCACTCAGTACTTTGTTGAAGCACCTTTGGCAGCGATTACATCCTCGAGTCTTCTTGGGTACGACGCTACAAGCTTGGCACACCTTTATTTGGGGAGTTTCTCCCATTCTTCTCTGCAGATCCTTTCAAGCTGGATGGGGAGCATCGCTGCACAGCTATTTTCACGTCTCTCCAGAGATCGGTTTCAAGTCCGGGCTCTGGCTGGGCCACTTATTCAGAGACTTGCCCTGAAGCCACTCTTGCATTGTCTTGGCTGTGTGCTTAGGGTCATTGTCCTGTTAGAAGGTGAACCTTCACCCCAGGCTGAGGTCCTGAGAGCTCTGGAGCAGGTTTCATCAAGGATCTGTCTGTACTTTGTTCCATTCATCTTTCCCTCAATCCTGACTTGTCTCCCTGTCCCCGCCACTGAAAAACATCCACACAGCATGATTCTGACACCTTTAGGTGCCTTTTGGCAAACTCCAAGCGGGCTGTCATGTGCCTTTTACTGAGGAGTGGCTTCCGTCTAGCCACTCTACCGTAAAGGCCTGATTGGTGGAGTGCTGCAGAGACGGTTGTCTTTCTGGAAGGTTGTCCCATCTCCACAGAGGAACGATAGAGCTCTGTCAGAGTGACCATCAGGTTCTTTTTCACCTCCCTGACCAAGGTCCTTCTCCACCGATTGCTCAGTTTGGCCGGGCGGCCAGCACTAGGAAGAGTGGTAGTTCCAAACTCCTTCCATTTAAGAATGATGGAGGCCACTGTGTTCTTGGTACCCTTCCCCAGATCTGTGCATCAGCACAATCCTGTTTCGGAGCTCTACGGATAATTATTTCAACCTCATGGCTTGGTTTTTGCTCTGACATGCACTGTCAACTGTGGGACCTTATATAGACAGGTGTGTGCCTTTCCAAATCATGTTCAATCAATTGAATTTACCTCAGGCACCTGAGCTGAATTTCGAGTCTCATAGCAAAGGGTATAAATACTTATGTGAATAAGGTATTTCTGTTTTTATTTTTAATATGTTTGCAAAAATGTCTAAAAACCTGTTTTCACTTCGTCATTATGGGGTATTGTGTTTAGATTTATGAGGGGAACATTTTCTTTAACACATTTTAGAATAAGGCTTTAAAGTAACAAAATGTGGAAAAAGTCAAGGGGTCTGAATACTTTATGAATGCACTGTATAGGCTATGCGCAGCACATCTTTCAGCTTATGTAATTAGTTGTTTTCTTGCTCAAACCATGAGCAACACCTGTCAAACTCTGACATTTCTCTCAAAACATAGGGATTTCTATTCGCACGGGACTAGTATTATCAGAGGTCTTGGAGTTTGCCAAAACAGTATGTTATTCTGGTTAGTCAATGTCCAAATTTCAGTTTCCATTTAACACATCTAAACAGTAGGCTACAAGTCCCCTGACATATTATAGGCCTATTTGAAGTCCCGTCATGTGACTGTTGAATTTGTATAGAGCCTCACAATAATCACACATAACATAGCCGGCACTATTATCTTCCTCTTTTACCACTTCCCCAAATCTTTACTAAACATTACTTTTCTGGTCCTCCCTTCTCTTTATTTTCAACTCTCCTTTTGCAGCTTGTGTCTTATTGAATTAAACATCGACAATGTCCTTTTTGCCTCCGCGGATTGACGTTAACTTCTTCTGCCCTTCCCAGAAGCTTTGTTTGGCGATTGGCTGTGTAGGCTATTTGGCGCGCGTAGGCTATTTGGCGCGCGTTGGCTACAGTTAAACCCTAACGTTCAGGCTTATGCAGTTATACCAGATAGCCTAAAATAATGAAAGAAAAACATCAATGTAGACTATATAAATGGCACAATAATTACATTTATGGATTTTTTTAAGGTATTGCTTCTCTTTATTCAACCCGCCTGGCACCCACCCGCCCTTCAGCCACACAATGTGCATGTGTGTATGTGTGTGTATATGTGTGTGTGTATATGTGTGTGTGTTTATGTGTGTATGTGTGTATATGTGTGTGTGTTTATGTGTGTATGTGTGTGTATGTGCGTACAGGGTGGTGAGGCGGGGGGGGTTCTGCATCCGTAACATCAAATTTGCCTGTCGATCATCTTACTTGTATGGGGGCCTTCAGAAACAGGCAGCAGTGCAATAAGAGGAAGCTCATAAGCAGTAGTTGGGGACTGACTGACACAATCCATACAGAAACATCCTATACAGAAACCACCCATACAGAAACCATCCCTACAGGAACAACCCACAGAGAAACAACCCACACAGAAACAACCCACACAGGAACAACTCACACAGAAACAACCCATACAGAAACAACCCATACAGGAACAATCCATACAGGAACAACCCATACAGAAACAACCCATACAGAAACAACCCATACAGGAACAACCCATACAGGAACAACCCATACAGAAACAACCCATACAGAAACAACCCATACAGGAACAACCCACACAGAAACAGCATGTCTCTGAACATGGCGTTCTTTTGTGAAATTCTTCTTGTAAAATTGGCAGAGTTCTGCTCAGTGGAATAACAGTATGGCTTATCACAACAACACTCTCTCTTTGTCCACACACACTCACATACAAACAAATACACTCCCTCACATGCTCTTGATGTTTAGACAAACTGTAAACACACAGCATCACAGGACAGGCCAACTCATAAGACTAAATCCACTTTTTTATACAGTGAGAAAAGTAATCAAATAAATAGATGAACTCACTGAGAACTCCCCTGTGAAGCCACTCTCCGCTTCCTCCTCCTCAGCCTCCTTTCTCTCCACTTGAGCCAGGAAGCCCCTCAGTATCCAGGCTTGCTGCTCCATGGCTGGGCTGTTGGGGCTACGCGTGTGCTGCTGCTGCCTGGCATGTCAGGACACAGAGGGCCACGGGACCATGGGACAGGGGGCCCACCGTCAGGGTTCGGGTGGCTGGGGGTGTCTCTGTTCCAAGGGGCCTGGTGAGAGGCACAAGGCACTGTCAGAGCTGTTGTCAGTTCAAGGAGGCAGCAGCAGCAAGCTAAAAGGTTCTGTGGTCAGTTAAAAAAAATATCACCACACCCCCTTGTGTCTCTCTCACTGGGTCCTAGAGCCAGCCATGCTCCACTGGGTCCTAGAGCCAGCCCTGCGAGAGAAAGAGAAAGATAGAAAGAAAGATACAGTGAGAGAGGCACAGACACAAACACAGAGGGAAAAGGGAGATAAATGTGCAGACACATGCTTGAACAGCCCTAGAGCAGGGTTTCCAAAACTAAGTCCGGGGGCCCCCCTGGGGACATGTTTTGGTTCTTGCCCTAGCACTACACAGCTGATGCAGTGTGGAGTCAAGGTGAAGGCTCATATTGACAGTGTCATGTCTTCTATAAACAATATATTAGTACAAGTACTTACTTGGTACATTCGGTTTCTCTCTTCTGCTTGTAGTGACTATTGTCAGACCAACTCCTGTGTTGTCGCTTGTGTGTGTAATCTCTGGGTGTGTGATCTCTATGTGGGAAATCTCTGAGTGTGTAATATATGTGTGGGTAATCTCTGTGTGTGTTGCCACCTGATGGAGATACAACTGACAGAAGAGGTTTAACTACCTACTGACAGGTACAGTTATCTCAACTCTACTGAGACAGCTGATTGTCCAGCATTACAGAAACACGGTGAGGAAACTGCCATGATTACACTACAGTCATTTGGAGGAAATTTAGGCTGGAGAGTCAGTACACAAGTATCACTAAAGTCAGATTAATTTGGTTTAATTTTCAGCATCTGGATTTTACTTTCTCAATAAAGTCAAATTCAAAACCAAAGAATCACATGTTGGCAGTGATCACCAATCAACAGGTTCCCCTTTTCTTTATGTACTAGGGTGACACATAGTGGAAGGTCTATAAAATTGCATAATTGAATGGTCCTGGAGTTGAATGGTTCCCCGACAAATAACTATTTGAAGCAGCATAGGCCTATACATTTTAATGTTGTATTATATAAGATTATGTATTATGGATGATTAAACCAAAACCAAATTCATCTGAGCCTAATACTGTATATCAGTGAAATTGAACAGGGTGAATAATGCCAATTGGATCTCGTTATAGAGGGTCTATTCACATCCTCTGCACACCTCTGAAGCTCTCTTAGCAGAGGAGGATGCCGCACTAACCACAGTCCATTTCAGTGACATCCTGTCTCATCATCAAAACGACACTTCATCTTACAATAAC
The DNA here is from genome assembly GCF_002021735.2 of Oncorhynchus kisutch. Classification (NCBI taxonomy): domain Eukaryota; kingdom Metazoa; phylum Chordata; class Actinopteri; order Salmoniformes; family Salmonidae; genus Oncorhynchus; species Oncorhynchus kisutch. The sequence continues at coordinate 70,731,096 of NC_034190.2, read as the reverse complement.
CTCGTTCACAGGTTGAATTGCTATTGTATAGGTTCAGAGATAGAGACGGCTGGTAGAGGACATTAGTCTTACCATGATGAGGGTCCTTTATCTCCTGTTGCTCTGTGAAAGTAAGTATATTTTAATCAACTTTTAAATGTAGTAATTACAACGTGTTTATAGTTCCTTTTCAACCAGTTTGTTTGAAAGAAATGTCCTGTTTTCATGCCCTCACAATTGTACATAACATTTCTTGATATCAAAGCACTTGTCACGTTCTGACCATAGTTCTCTTATTTTATTCTTTGTTTTAGTATGGTCAGGGCGTGAGTTGGGGTGGGCATTCTATGTTGGTTTTTCTATGTTGGTTTTTGTGTTCAACCTAGTGTGGTTCTCAATCAGAGGCAGGTGTCGTTAGTTGTATCTGATTGAGAATCATACTTTTGGTCTGTTTCGGTTTTGTAAATTCACTTTGTTATTTTCTGTTTAGTGTTCTGAGTTTGAATTAAAAATCATCATGAACACTTACAACGCTGCACCTTGGTCCGATCCTTCTTCCACCAACGACAACCCTTACAGGGATGAACATATATACAGTAAAAGTAGAATTCCTCTGAAACTGTATTCAGCATAGTTTGTCCTACTTACGCCTGTCTGTGACTACATAATGATATCAAACCACAAATGTGTTGATTTTATTCTCGGTCTGATTAACGCTCACACCCTTTTTTCCAATCATATACATTATCATTATCCACAGGGTTGCCATTATATACAGTACCAGTCTACACCTGCATTGCTTGCTGTTTGGGGTTTTAGGCTGGGTTTCTGTACAGCACTTTGAGATATCAGCTGATGTACGAAGGGCTATATAAATACATTTGATTTGATTTGACTTACTCATTCAAGGGTTTTTCTTTATTTGTACTATTTTCTACATTGTAGAATAATAGTGAAGACATCAGAACTAGGAAATAACATATATGGAATCATTTAGTAACCAAAAAAGTATTTAAAAAATCTAAATCTAAAAGACCAAGTCTATATTATGGCAAGAACAGCTCAAATAAGCAAAGAGAAAAGACAGTCCATCATTAATTTAAGACATGAAGGTCAGTCAATATGGAACATTTTAAGAATTTTGAACGTTTCTTCAAGTGCAGTCGCAAAAACCATCAGGCGCTATGATGAAACTGGCTCTCATGAGGACCGCCACAGGAATGGAAGACCCAGAGTTACCTCTGCTGCAGAGGATAAGTTCATTAGAGTTACCAGCCTCAGAAATTGCAGCCCAAATAAATGCTTCACATAGTTCAAGTAACAGACACATCTCAACATCAGCTGTTCAGAGGAGACTGTGTGAATCAGGCCTTCATGGTCGAATTACTGCAAAAAAAACACTACTAAAGGACACCAATAATAAGAAGAGACTTGCTTGGGCAAAGAAGGACGAGCAATGGACATTAGACCGGTGGAAATCTGTGCTTTGATCTGATGAGTCCAAATTGAGATTTTTGGTTCCAACTGCTGTGTCTTTGTGAGACGCTGAGTAGGTGGACGAATGATCTCCGCATGTGTAGTTCCCACCGTGAAGCATGGAGGAGGTGTGATGGTGTGGGGGTGCTTTGCTGGTGACACTGTCAGTGATTTATTTACAATTCAAAGCACACTTAACCAGCATGGCTACCACAGCAATCTGCAATGACACGCCATCCCATCTGGTTTGCGCTTAGTGGGACTATCATTTGTTTTTCAACAGGACAATGACCCAATACACCTCCAGGCTATGTAAGGGCTAAGAAGGATAGTGATGAAGTGCCGCATCAGATGACCTGGCCTCCACAATCCCCCCGACCTCAACCCAATTGAGATGGTTTGTGATGAGTTGGACTGCAGAGTGAAGGAAAAGCAGCCAACAAGTGCTCAGCATATGTGGGAACTCCTTCAAGACTGTTGGAAAAGCATTCCAGGTGAAGCTGGTTGAGAGAATGCCAAGAGTGTGCAAAGCTGTCATCAAGGCAAATGGTGGCTACTTTGAAGAATCTAAAATCTAAAATATATTTGAAAATAAAAATAGTAAAAATAAAGTGTCACTGGAATTTCATAATTCCTATTAATTATACAGTCTATTTTATAAGAATTTGTATGATTCCTATTTGCATAAAATAGACAGAGACCAGTCTTATCAAAATTAACCACGAACAACAGTTTATATGCAAAATATGACGTCATAGGTTATAAAATATTCTTTCTCCCAACAGTTCAAAAGTTCATTCCAACCCCTTTGCTCTCTCTCACTCCAGACACAGTTATATCAAGATAAAACTTCTGAAGTTTTCATCCATCACCATTCAGCAGACAGTTCTAGCTAATGGAAAACCTGAGAAAACACACTCTGCCTTATCTAAACATCCCAGAGCTAAGTTGAGTCGGTTCAACCATAGGTTAACGAACCTTTCTGCTTACTTAAAAACACACACTTCCAGTCTTCTCCAACCTGGCTGGAATGGTATTTATATTCTTTTATTAGCCCCTGTTACATGCTCCACAATCCCTTCCTCATGAATTAATATTGTTAATCAGATATACTAAAACAGAGTATAAGTTTCATTAGTTATTTAAAATGTAGATATTGTTTAGTCATTATTCATATAATTCCTAACATAAAGAAAACCTGTTGAATGTGTCCAAACTTTGGACTGGTACTGTATATACTGTATATGAAGTAGATATGTACCTGCACAGTATATTTTCTTACACCACTGATGATGACCATTTACTGCATACAGAATACTATCCAGTGTACATCAGCACACAGAAAATGCTATTTTCAACCTGCAGAACATCTTTTAAAAGACATTCTGTAGGTCTGAAAGGGCTGTTGACCAACAATGATGATTTATCTAACTATTTGTTGTGTTTCTTTTCCCAGCAAGTGTCCAGCTTCAGTGTGACAAAACAGTAATCCAGGCCAATGTTGGGAGTGGATTCAGTCTGGTCTGCCAGTACCAAACAAACCGGTACCTCTTCAGTAAGAAGTACTGGTGCCGTGGGGAGTCTAGGTCGACCTGTGTTATTCTAATGGACTCGGATCACCTCACCAACAGAGAGCTCAGACACAGGTCTCAGATCATAGATGCACAGCGAAGGGGGTTGGTCATCATCATGACAGATCTCAAGTTAGAGGATACTGGAGTGTACTGGGTTGGGATTGATAAAATCCATGCTGATATCATGACTTCCATCAATCTAATTGTGACATTTGGTAAGATTATTTTTGCTCTTTACTTTTACTGACAGTTTCCCCTTCCCCTTTGCTTTTGCATTATCCAAATAACATCTCTCTCTCCCAGTGGCAGTGTCCAAACCCATGGTATGGCCCCTGAGTTCAATGGGAGACACTTGCTGGGGCCAGCCTGTGACAGTGCACTGTGCTAGTGCAAAGGGCACAAGTGTCCAGTATACCTGGTACCAATCCACCCAACCCCAGGACATCCAGTTTCAGAGCTCAGCAGACCTGCACCTACACTGTGGCATTGTGGAAGAAGACAGCCAGTACTACTGCAGTGCCAGCAACGATGTGAGCAGCCAGCATAGTGGGATGGTTTCGGTGCAGGTTCTGAAGCCCTCTGAGGAGGACTGCATCTATCGTTTTGCTATGGAGGGTAAGTGCTAAAAAAATACTTTTGAATGTGGTTGATTAAGTAGGAACAAATTAAATCAGCAAAACTAAAACTAAAACACATCAGCAAAACTACATCCTAAGTAGACACCCAAGTTAATTAATCCTAAACATGTAGCTTCTCATTACAATAAAATGTAAAGTAAAGTATAATAACTATTTCCAATCCATGCATATGTACTTTAACACCACCAGGCCAGAGAAGCTATGACTGTAGTGACAGACTGAAGACAAGCACAGCCACACCTCTGCGTTCTACTGGCCATCTGACAGAAGAACCCTATCAACCTGGAACCAACAGCAACCTGTCCTCAACAATCAATCAAACACACCAGGATTGGCATTACAGTAGGTCAGAACCGTGTCACCTCTATGTAACCTCTGTGTAACCTCTGTGTATCTATTTCCACCAGATCCACATTAGCACACCTTGAGCTAAAGCCTATTACCCAGTAACATAATGTGACATGTCTTGAAGAACCAGTGCAGCTAGACTTCCTTTGATGTGATCAATCTGTCAGCATGTTATGTACAGTATATCACAAGTGAGTACACCCCTCACATTTTTGTCAATATTTGAGTATATCTTTTCATGTGACAACACTGAAGAAATGACACTTTGCTACAATGTAAAGTAGTGAGTGTACAGCTTGTATAACAGTGTAAATGTGCTGTCCCCTCAAAATAACTCAACACACAGCCATTAATGTCTAAACCGCTGGCAACAAAAGTGAGTACACCCCTAAGTGAAAATGTCCAAATTGGGCCCAAAGTGTCAATATTTTGTGGCCACCATCATTTTAATCACGGTACTCCATTCTGCTTGTTTGTTTTATCTGTTGGCCCCGTTGCCTAGTCTACGCCATTTTACCTGCTGTTGTTTTGCTAGCTGATTAGCTGTTGTCTCACCTACTGTTTTAGCTAGCTTTCCCAATTCAACACCTGTGATTACTGTATGCCTCGCTGTATGTCTCTCTCAAATGTCAATATGCCTTGTATACTGTTGTTCAGGTTAGTTATCATTGTTTTAGTTCACAATGGAGCCCCTAGTTCCACTCTTCATGCCCCTGATAACTCCTTTGTCCCACCTCCCACACATGCGGTGACCTCACCCATTACTACCAGCATGTCCAGAGATACAACCTCTCTCATCATCACCCAGTGCCTGGGCTTACCTCGGCTGTACCCGCACCCCACCATACCCCTGTCTGCGCATTATGCCCTGAATATATTCTACCATGCCCAGAAACCTGCTCCTCTTATTCTCTGTCCCCAACGCTCTAGGCGACCAGTTTTGATAGCCTTTAGCCGCACCCTCATACTACTCCTTCTCTGTTCCGCGGGTGATGTGGAGGTAAACCCAGGCCCTGCATGTCCCCAGGCACCCTCATTTGTTGACTTCTGTGATCGAAAAAGCCTTGGTTTCATGCATGTCAACATCAGAAGCCTCCTCCCTAAGTTTGTTTTACTCACTGCTTTAGCACACTCTGCTAACCCTGATGTCCTTGCTGTGTCTGAATCCTGGCTCAGGAAGGCCACCAAAAATTCAGAGATTTCCATACCCAACTATAACATCTTCCATCAAGATAGAACTGCCAAAGGGGGAGGAGTTGCAGTTTACTGCAGAGATAGCCTGCAAAGTAATGTCATACTTTCCAGGTCCATACCCAAACAGTTCGAACTACTAATTTTGAAAATTACTCTCTCCAGAAATAAGTCTCTCACGGTTGCCGCCTGCTACCGACCCCCCTCAGTTCCCAGCTGTGCCCTGGACACCATTTGTGAATTGATCGCCCCCCATCTAGCTTCAGAGTTTGTTCTGTTAGGTGACCTAAACTGGGATATGCTTAACACCCTGCCAGTCCTACAATCTAAGCTAGATGCCCTCAATCTCACACAAATCATCAAGGAACCCACCAGGTACAACCCTAACTCTGTAAACAAGGGCACCCTCATAGACGTCATCCTGACCAACTGGCCCTCCAAATACACCTCCGCTGTCTTCAACCAGGATCTCAGCGATCACTGCCTCATTGCCTGTATCCGCTACGGAGCCGCAGTCAAACGACCACCCCTCATCACTGTCAAACGCTCCCTAAAACACTTCTGTGAGCAGGCCTTTCTAATCGACCTGGCCCGGGTATCCTGGAAGGACACTGACCTCATCCCGTCAGTTGAGGATGCCTGGTCATTCTTTAAAAGTAACTTCCTCACCATTTTAGATAAGCATGCTCCGTTCAAAAAATGCAGAACTAAGAACAGATACAGCCCTTGGTTCACCCCAGACCTGACTGCCCTCGACCAGCACAAAAACATCCTGTGGCGGACTGCAATAGCATCGAATAGTCCCCGTGATATGCAACTGTACAGGGAAGTCCGGAACCAATACACGCAGTCAGTCAGGAAAGCTAAGGCCAGCTTCTTCAGGCAGAAGTTTGCATCCTGTAGCTCCAACTCCAAAAAGTTCTGGGACACCGTGAAGTCCATGGAGAACAAGAGCACCTCCTCCCAGCTGCCCACTGCACTGAGGCTAGGTAACACGGTCACCACTGATAAATCCATGATTATCGAAAACTTCAATAAGCATTTCTCAACGGCTGGCCATGCCTTCCGCCTGGCTACTTCAACCTCGGCCAACAGCTCCGCCCCCCCCGCAGCTCCTCGCCCAAGCCTCTCCAGGTTCTCCTTTAACCAAATCCAGATAGCAGATGTTCTGAAAGAGCTGCAAAACCTGGACCCGTACAAATCAGCTGGGCTTGACAATCTGGACCCTCTATTTCTGAAACTATCTGCCACCATTGTCGCAACCCCTATTACCAGCCTGTTCAACCTCTCTTTCATATCGTCTGAGATCCCCAAGGATTGGAATGCTGCCGCAGTCATCCCCCTCTTCAAAGGGGGAGACACCCTGGACCCAAACTGTTACAGACCTATATCCATCCTGCCCTGCCTATCTAAGGTCTTCGAAAGCCAAGTCAACAAACAGGTCACTGACCATCTCGAATCCCGCTGTGCAATCTGGTTTCCGAGCCGGTCATGGGTGCACCTCAGCCACACTCAAGGTACTCAACGATATCATAACCGCCATCGATAAAAGACAGTACTGTGCAGCCGTCTTCTCCGCTGTGCAATCTGGTTTCCGAGCCGGTCATGGGTGCACCTCAGCCACACTCAAGGTACTCAACGATATCATAACCGCCATCGATAAAAGACAGTACTGTGCAGCCGTCTTCTCCGCTGTGCAATCTGGTTTCCGAGCCGGTCATGGGTGCACCTCAGCCACACTCAAGGTACTCAACGATATCATAACCGCCATCGATAAAAGACAGTACTGTGCAGCCGTCTTCATCGACCTTGCCAAGGCTTTCGACTCTGTCAATCACTGCATTCTTATCGGCAGACTCAGGAGCCTCGGTTTTTCGGATGACTGCCTTGCCTGGTTCACCAATTACTTTGCAGACAGAGTTCAGTGCGTCAAATCGGAGGGCATGCTGTCTGGTCCTCTGGCAGTCTCTATGGGGGTGCCACAGGGTTCAATTCTCGGGCCGACTCTTTTCTCTGTGTATATCAATGATGTTGCTCTTGCTGCGGGCGATTCCCTGATCCACCTCTACGCAGACGACACCATTCTATATACTTTCGGCCCGTCTTTGGACACTGTGCTATCTAACCTCCAAACAAGCTTCAATGCCATACAACACTCCTTCCGTGGCCTCCAACTGCTCTTAAACGCTAGTAAAACCAAATGCATGCTTTTCAACCGGTCGCTGCCTGCACCCGCATGCCCGACTAGCATCACCACCCTGGATGGTTCCGACCTAGAATATGTGGACGTCTATAAGTACCTAGGTGTCTGGCTAGACTGCAAACTCTCCTTCCAGACTCATATCAAACATCTCCAATCGAAAATCAAATCAAGAGTCGGCTTTCTATTCCGCAACAAAGCCTCCTTCACTCACGCCGCCAAGCTTACCCTAGTAAAACTGACTATCCTACCGATCCTCGACTTCGGCGATGTCATCTACAAAATGGCTTCCAACACTCTACTCAGCAAACTGGATGCAGTCTATCACAGTGCCATCCGTTTTGTCACTAAGGGCACCTTATACCACCCACCACTGCGACTTGTATGCTCTAGTCGGCTGGCCCTCGCTACATATTCGTCGCCAGACCCACTGGCTCCAGGTCATCTACAAGTCCATGCTAGGTAAAGCTCCGCCTTATCTCAGCTCACTGGTCACGATGGCAACACCCATCCGTAGCACGCGCTCCAGCAGGTGTATCTCACTGATCATCCCTAAAGCCAACACCTCATTTGGCCGCCTTTCGTTCCAGTACTCTGCTGCCTGTGACTGGAACGAATTGCAAAAATCGCTGAAGTTGTAGACTTTTATCTCCCTCACCAACTTCAAACATCAGCTATCTGAGCAGCTAAACGATCGCTGCAGCTGTACATAGTCTATTGGTAAATAGCCCCCCTTTTTCACCTACCTCATCCCCATACTGTTTTTATTTATTTACTTTTCTGCTCTTTTGCACACCAATATCTCTACCTGTACATGACCATCTGATCATTCATCACTCCAGTGTTAATCTGCAAAATTGTAATTATTTGCCTACCTCCTCATGCCTTTTGCACACATTGTATATAGACTCCCCCTTTGGTTTCTACTGTGTTATTGACTTGTTAATTGTTTACTCCATGTGTAACTCTTTGTTGTCTGCTCACACTGCTATGCTTTATCTTGGCCAGGTCGCAGTTGCAAATGAGAACTTGTTCTCAACTAGCCTACCTGGTTAAATAAAGGTGAAAAAATAAAAAATAAAATAAAAATAAAAAATAAAAAATTCTAGCACTGCCTTAAACTTCTTGGGCATGGAGTTCACCAGAGCTTCAAAGGTTGCCACTGGAGTCCTCTTCCACTCCTCCATGATGAAATCACGGAGCTGATGGATGTTAGAGACCTTGCACTCCTCCACCTTCCGTTTGAGGATGCCCCACAGATGCTCAATAGGGTTTAGGTCTGGAGACATGCTTGGCCAGTCCATCACCTTTACCCTCGGCTTCTTTAGCAAGGCACTGGTCGTCTTGGAGGTGTGTTTGGGGTCGTTATCATGTTGGAATATTGCCCTGCAGCCCAGTGTCCGAAGGGAGGGGATCATGCTCTGCTTCAGTATGTCACAGTACATGTTGGCATTCATGGTTCCCTCAATGAACTGTAGCTCCCCAGTGCCGGCAGTACTCATGCAGCCCCAGACCATGACACTCGCACCACCATGCTTGACTGTAGGCAAGACACACTTGTCTTTGTACTCCTCACCTGGTTGCCACCACACACGCTTGACACCACCTGAACCAAATAAGTTTATCTTGGTCTCATCAGACCACAGGACATGGTTCCAGTAATCCATGTCCTTAGTCTGCTTGTCTTCAGCAAACTGTTTGCGGGCTTTCTTGTGCATCATCTTTAGAAGAGGCTTCCTTCTGGGACGACAGCCATGCAGACCAATTTGATGCAGTGTGCGGCATATGGTCTGAGCACTGACAGGCTGACCCCCCACCCCTTCAACCTCTGCAGCAATGCTGGCAGCACTCATACGTCTATTTCCCAAAGACAACCTCTGGATATGACGCTGAGCACTCAACTTCTTTGGTCGACCATGGCGAGGCCTGTTCTGAGTGGAACCTGTCCAGTTAAACCGCTATATGGTCTTGGCCACCGTGCTGCAGCTCAGATATACTCAAATATTTACAAAAATGTGAGGGGTGTAATCACTTTTGTGATATACTGTATATGTCTGTTGTTTGGTGGCAGTGTAGCAAAGGTTTGCATTAAGAGGCACAGTGCAGTAGCGCTGTTAAGAGGTTGCATATATTTTAGTTGTCCACTTTCAAGTACAGGATGTACTGTGCACTCTTAAAAAGTGTACTGTGTATGCTGCTGTAGAAATGAGATCTGAAGACTACTACTATATAGGGGAGAGTGGGGTAAGGGGTGGAAAAATGGGAAAAAGCCACCCTTGTTTCTAGGAAACCATACAGAAAATGTACCATTTCACCAAATACTTAGGAAGAGGTCATCATTTCATGGAGTTTGTGAAGGAAGTAACCACATGGAAAAAGTGGTAATCAAGTTGCGTCCAAAAGATTTTTACCAAATGAAATGAATTTATTGTGTTAGAGGTTTCATGGTGCTTGTATCTAAACCAAAGTAGATCATTTTAAGATGGTTCTATACATCAGTTTGGGTCTCAATAAGCATCAATATGAGGTCCTAAACCTAGAATTAAAGGGCATCGTTGTAGCTGTGTCCTGTGTCGGCTAATATAGTCAAAGTGTTTGCCTTGGGGTAAGTTGAGCCAATGGCCATGGGGTAAATTGAGCCAATGGCCATGGGGTAAATTGAGCCAATTGTTGAGCCAATGGCAAGTGTTTGTTAGGTGTTGAGCCTGTTAAAATGTGCCTAAAATGATTAAAATACCAAAAAGTGATTGTGATTGGGTTGAAATGTGTTTGGGAAATAAAGATATAAAAATAAGGACCACTCGAGTGGCGTAGCGGTCTAAGGCACCTGCATCGCAGTGCTAGAGGTGCTACTACAGACTTGGGTTCGATCCATGCGGCTGTGATCGGGAGTCCCATAGGGCGGCGCAGAATTGGCCCAGTGTCATCTGGGTTAGGGGAGGGTTTGGCCGGGGGGGGTTTTACTTGGCTCATTGCGCGCTAGTGACTCCTTGGGACGGCCGGACGCCTGCAGGCTGACCTTGGTCATCAGTTGAATGGTGTTTTGGCTGGCTTCCGGGTTAAGTGGGTGGGTGTTAAGAAGCGCAGTTTGGCGGGCCATGTTTCAGATGACACATAACTTGACCTTCGTCTCCTGAGTCCATTGGGGGTCAAATACAACAACAACAAAAATATAAATAAAAGAGTTGGTGTTTTTTACCCAATAAATTACTGGAAGTTTATATATATAGAAGTTTATATATATAGACCGTATATATTATTATAGCTTACAGTTTGTTCGCCGTTAGTCAGCACACTAAATCATTTTCTCTACACTAAATCATTTTCTCTACACTAAATCAAGCTCATGCTTTTTATTATGGAAATAAAAATAGACATGGTTTTAAAAAGGTAGTGGTAATATTTCATTCAGTACAGAAATTGGATGTTGGCTGTTGATGGATAGGGTCAACATAGGCCTTGCTGCTTTGCCTAGCTTCATTCGTTGCATTGAGCCAATTTCATATTTTGTGTATGTGCATTGCCTTAACATGTTGTGGAGGTAAGCCTGGGGTAAGCTCTGTACATTTCAGCATGTCTACATAATTTGGTGCTGAATGAAGCTAGCTAAACAACTTGATAAATGGACACTATACTTCACCTCAAAAAAGGCTACAAGCTCATGTAAAGTTGGCAACTGAACTATGTGGAGTTATTGTATAGTCTACCATTGCTGAAAAAGATGAAAGGTTATCTAGACACTTGGAGACTTCCACCGTGTTTGGTTGCTAGGTGAAGAGAGGTTCCTGGGTCCAGAGCATTTGAAAATGACTGCCCCCTCTCACGGAAGCCATGGGATTTCAAGGCCGACAGTACGCAGGCATTGTTAGCAGAAAACAGTACCCCCTCCATTATGGTAAATGGAAAAATGGCAATCTTCGTGGTCAATCATTGTGTAATAAAAAATAATAATTGGAAGACAGTCACGGTACCAATAACTGCTTCTAATACACCAGATATATGTCATTGAGTAGCTCAAACTGTGCATGTCTCCATTAAACGCCATCTTAACTGACTTAATATGGCATCAATGCACTATTGTATTCACAGTGCATTTGGAAAGTATTCAGTCCCCTTCTCTTTTTCCACATTTTGTTACGTTACAGCAATTTTCTAAAATGGATTAAATAAAACATTTCCCCCATCAATCGACACACAATATCCCATAATGACAAAGCGAAAACAGGTTTTTAGACATTTGGCAAATGTATCCCCTGTGGAGGTGGTAGAAACTTCCAGAAAGACAACTATCTGTGCAGCACTCCACCAATCAGGCCTTTATGGTAGAATGGCCAGACCGAAGCCACTCCTCAGTAAAAGGCACATGACAGCTCGCTTGGAGTTTGCCAAAAGGCACCTAAAGGACACTCACAACATGAGAAACAAGAGCAAGCTCTGGTCTTATGAAACCAAGATTGAACTCCTTGGCCTGAATGCCAAATGTCACATCTGGAAGAAACCTGGCACAATCCCTAAACTGAAGCATTTCTAATAACCTGTTTTTGCTTTGCCATTATGAGGTAGTATGTGTAGATTGACAATTGAATACATTTTATAACAAGGCTGTAAAAAAATTTGGAAGTATTCAAGGGGTCTGAATACTTTCCGAAAGTACTGTGGGAATGAATGGTGTCATGTGATCGATAGCTTTGTCCATTCATACAATTATTGTTCCAGAGCAGACAATCATTGGTCCAGAATAACAGGTGATATGTCTGTAATTTGGCCAGTACTTGAGGGGTGTGGCTGTGGTTGTCTGTGTTAACTATGCACACTCACAGGGCCCTATACACCACACACACTGATACTCCAACACACATACAAAACACTCACTCCATCATTTGCTCAAACACATAATATGCACATACATTAATACTGACTCGAAACACACCCACTCACATACAATCATCATTTTTGCTGCTGCTACTCTGATTATCATATACCCTGACGCCTAGTCACCTTACCCCTATACATACTGTATCTACCGCTATCGATCCAGGAGCCTAGACATTGTACATATGGTACTGGAACTGACCCTGTATATAGGTTGCTTACTTTAACGTGTTCTTATTTTTATATTGTGTGCGTTTTTGTTATTTTTAGTATTACATTGTTATTGATTACTGCATTGTTGAGGTTAAAGCTAGCAAGATAGGCATTTCGCTGTACTTGTGCATGTAACATTAAAACTAACATGTCATGTGCAGTTAGACTTCCCCTTGCAGTGGTCAAATGTGGTACGTTGTTTGATTGCAGTGTAGTGAATGTTTCCAGAGAGGCACAGTGCTGTGAAAGGTTGCAGAGGTGTAGACCAGGCCTGGGCAAAGACCGACCCGGGGGCCGTATGCGGCCTGCGACCTGATTCAATACAGCCTGTGGAATACTGCTCAGATCACGTAAAGAATTGGCGATAGTAAAGTTTTGAAAAAATGTATTTGTTATTCAAATTAAAATCCCAATGAATACTCTCTTCGTGTAATGATTTAGCTCCCACCGCTTGTGGGACACTTATTTTGAAGGCACGCATAAATAACAACTGCACGAGGACAGACAGTGAAAACCGGCTGACACATGTCACAGTTTCAAATAGTAGCTAGCTAGAAATTGCACAAAAATGAGTTTTTCAAAGAAAAGCATCTGCTTCCAACTCACACCCTCAAACACATAGATCCCCTGAACGCAGCTCACTTTCCAGACCACTTTCCAGCTCACACTCTCAAACACATAGATCCCCTGAACGCAGCTCACTCTCCAAATCCCAATCCCCTGAACTCTAATCACCTGTTCACACACCTGTATGTCATTATCACACACTATTTAGTTAATTTCTTTGCACCCCATCACTGTGAGGTATTGTTTGTTTTGTGACACACTTTTTCGGGGGGCTGTTTTTCCCTGTGAGTTACTCCTCCCGTGTATGATAGTTTTTGCCTGCCTCACTAACAACGCCCTTTTGCCTATTCACTACCTGTACTGTTATCAACCTATATTCTGATCTCACGGACGACGTTACTAGCCTTTTCCCTACCTGTACTGTTGCCTTTTTGGACCCCCTGTGTCTGACCTTCTTCCTGCCCTTGGACCCAGCTACCTGCCTCCTCCTATGGTCCTTTACAAATAAACACCTGTTGCGCCCTGCACTTGAAACCAGCTCTCTGTCTACCATCGTGTTCATTACAGGTGTGTGCATACAGTGGGGAGAACAAGTATTCGATACACTGCCGATTTTGCAGGTTTTCCTACTTACAAAGCATGTAGAGGTCTGTATAAAAAGCATGTAGAGGTCTGTATAATTACAAGCATTTCATAAGTGTCAAAGGCTTTTATTGACAATTCAATGAAGTTGATGCAAAGAGTCAATATTTGCAGTGTTGACCCTTCTTTTTGAAGACCTCTGCAATCTGCCCTGGCATGCTGTCAATTAACTTCTGGGCCACATCCTGACTGATGGCAGCCCATTCTTGCATAATCAATGCTTGGAGTTTGTTAGAATTTTATTTTGTTTGTCCACCCGCTTCTTGAGGATTGACCACAAGTTCTCAATGGGATTAAGGTGTAGGGAGTTTCCTGGCCATGGACCCAAAATGTTGATGTTTTGTTCCCCGAGCCACTTAGTTATCACTTTTGCCTTATGACAAGGTGCTCCATCATGCTGGAGAAGTTCATCTCCAAACTGTTCTTGGAAGGTTGGGAGAAGTTGCTCTCGGATGATGTGTTGGTACCATTCTTTATTCATGGCTGTGTTCTTAGGCAAAATTGTGAGTGAGCCCACTCCCTTGGCTGAGAAGCAACACCACACATGAATGGTCTCAGGATCCTTTACTGTTGGCATGACACAGGACTGATGGTAGCGCTCACCTTGTCTTCTCCGGACAAGCTTTTTTCCGGATGCCCTAAACAATCGGAAAGGGGATTCATCAGAGAAAATGACTTTACCCCAGTCCTCAGCAGTCCAATCCCTGGGTCCAGAGCATTTGAAAATGACTGCCCCCTCTCACGGAAGCCATGGGATTTCAAGGCCGACAGTACGCAGGCATTGTTAGCAGAAAACAGTACCCCCTCCATTATGGTAAATGGAAAAATGGCAATCTTCGTGGTCAATCATTGTGTAATAAAAAATAATAATTGGAAGACAGTCACGGTACCAATAACTGCTTCTAATACACCAGATATATGTCATTGAGTAGCTCAAACTGTGCATGTCTCCATTAAACGCCATCTTAACTGACTTAATATGGCATCAATGCACTATTGTATTCACAGTGCATTTGGAAAGTATTCAGTCCCCTTCTCTTTTTCCACATTTTGTTACGTTACAGCAATTTTCTAAAATGGATTAAATAAAACATTTCCCCCATCAATCGACACACAATATCCCATAATGACAAAGCGAAAACAGGTTTTTAGACATTTGGCAAATGTATCCCCTGTGGAGGTGGTAGAAACTTCCAGAAAGACAACTATCTGTGCAGCACTCCACCAATCAGGCCTTTATGGTAGAATGGCCAGACCGAAGCCACTCCTCAGTAAAAGGCACATGACAGCTCGCTTGGAGTTTGCCAAAAGGCACCTAAAGGACACTCACAACATGAGAAACAAGAGCAAGCTCTGGTCTTATGAAACCAAGATTGAACTCCTTGGCCTGAATGCCAAATGTCACATCTGGAAGAAACCTGGCACAATCCCTAAACTGAAGCATTTCTAATAACCTGTTTTTGCTTTGCCATTATGAGGTAGTATGTCTAGATTGACAATTGAATACATTTTATAACAAGGCTGTAAAAAAAATTGGAAGTATTCAAGGGGTCTGAATACTTTCCGAAAGTACTGTGGGAATGAATGGTGTCATGTGATCGATAGCTTTGTCCATTCATACAATTATTGTTCCAGAGCAGACAATCATTGGTCCAG
This sequence comes from Oncorhynchus kisutch, assembly GCF_002021735.2. Taxonomy (NCBI): domain Eukaryota; kingdom Metazoa; phylum Chordata; class Actinopteri; order Salmoniformes; family Salmonidae; genus Oncorhynchus; species Oncorhynchus kisutch. The sequence goes on along the minus strand of NC_034190.2, from coordinate 70,715,740 downwards.
AATAACAGGTGATATGTCTGTAATTTGGCCAGTACTTGAGGGGTGTGGCTGTGGTTGTCTGTGTTAACTATGCACACTTGAAGTTGATGCAAAGAGTCAATATTTGCAGTGTTGACCCTTCTTTTTGAAGACCTCTGCAATCTGCCCTGGCATGCTGTCAATTAACTTCTGGGCCACATCCTGACTGATGGCAGCCCATTCTTGCATAATCAATGCTTGGAGTTTGTTAGAATTTTATTTTGTTTGTCCACCCGCTTCTTGAGGATTGACCACAAGTTCTCAATGGGATTAAGGTGTAGGGAGTTTCCTGGCCATGGACCCAAAATGTTGATGTTTTGTTCCCCGAGCCACTTAGTTATCACTTTTGCCTTATGACAAGGTGCTCCATCATGCTGGAGAAGTTCATCTCCAAACTGTTCTTGGAAGGTTGGGAGAAGTTGCTCTCGGATGATGTGTTGGTACCATTCTTTATTCATGGCTGTGTTCTTAGGCAAAATTGTGAGTGAGCCCACTCCCTTGGCTGAGAAGCAACACCACACATGAATGGTCTCAGGATCCTTTACTGTTGGCATGACACAGGACTGATGGTAGCGCTCACCTTGTCTTCTCCGGACAAGCTTTTTTCCGGATGCCCTAAACAATCGGAAAGGGGATTCATCAGAGAAAATGACTTTACCCCAGTCCTCAGCAGTCCAATCCCTGTACCTTTTGCAGAATATCAGTCTGTCCATGATGTTTTTCCTGGAGGGAAGTGGCATCTTTGCTGCCCTTCTTGACACCAGGCCATCCTCCAAAAGTCTTCGCCTCACTGTGTGTGCAGATGCACTCACATCTGCCTGCTGCCATTCCTGAGCAAGCTCTGTACTGGTGGTGCCCCGATCCTGCAGCTGAATCAACTTTAGGAGGCGGTCCTGGCGCTTGCTGGACTTTCTTGGGCGCCCTGAAGCCTTCTTCACAACAATTGAACCGCTCTCCTTGAAGTTCTTGATGATCCGATAAATGGTTGATTTAGGTGCAATCTTACTGGCAGCAATATCCTTGCCTGTGAAGCCCTTCTTGTGCAAAGCGATGATGACAGCATGTGTTTCCTTGCAGGTAGCCATGGTTGACAGAGGAAGAACAATGATTCCAAGCACCACCCTCCTTTTGAAGCTCCCAGTCTGTTATTCGAACTCAATCAGCATGACAGAGTGATCTCCAGCCTTGTCCTCGTCAACACTCACACCTGTGTTAACGAGAGAATCACTGACATGTCAGCTGGTCCTTTTGTGGCAGGGCTGAAATGCAGTGGAAATGTTTTTGGGGGATTCAGTTCATTTGCATGGCAAAGAGGGATTTTGCAATTAATTGCAATTCATCTGATCACTCTTCATAACATTCTGGACTATATGCAAATTGCCATCATACAAACTGAGGCAGCAGACTTGGTGAAAATCTATATTTGTGTCATTCTCAACTTTTGGCCACGACTGTACATGTAACTCAACAAAAAAATAAACTTCCCCTTTTCAGGATCCTGTCTTTCTAAGATAATTCATAAAAATCCAAATAACAGTTCTTCATTGTAAAGGGTTTAAACACTGTCTCCCATGCTTCTTCAATGAACCATAAACAATTAATGAACATGCACATATGGAACGGTCATTAAGACACTAACAGCTTACAGACGGTAGGCAATTATGGTCACAGTTAGGAAAACATAGGACACTAAAGAGGCCTTTCTACTGACTCAGAAAAACACCAAAAGAAAGATACCCAGGGTCCCTGCTCATCTGCGTGAACGTGCCTTAGGAATGCTGCAAGGAGGCATGACGACTGCAGATGTGACCAGGGCAATAAATTGCAATGTCCATACTGTGAGACGCCTAAGACAGCGCTACAGGGAGACAGGACGGACAGCTGATTGTCCTCGCAGTGGCAGACCACGTGTAACAACACCCTCACAGGATGGCAACAACAACTGCCCGAGTTACACCAAGAACGCACAATCCCTCCATCTGTGCTCAGACTGTCCGCAATAGGCTGAGAGAGGCTGGACAAAAGGCTTGTAGGCCTGTTGTAAGGCAGGTCCTCACCAGCCATCACCGGCAACAACGTTGCCTATGGGCACAAATCTACCGTCACTGGACCAGACAGGACTGGCAAAAAGTGCTCTTCACTGACGAGTCGCGGTTTTGTCTCACCAGGGAAAATGGCCATTCCCCCCAGAAATGTCCGGGAACTTGCAGGTGCCTTGGTGGAAAAGTGGCGTAACATCTCACAGCAAGAACTGGCAAATCTGATGCAGTCCATGAGGATGAGACGCAATACTGACTGTTACTTTTTATTTTGACCCTCCCTTTGTTCAGGGACACATTGTTCCATTTCTGTTAGTCACATGTCTGTGGAACTTGTTCAGTTTATGTCTCAGTGGTTGATTCCTGTTATTTTCATACAAATATTTACACGTTGAGTTTGCTGAAAATAAACGCAGTTGACAGTGAGAGGATGTTTTTTTGTTGTTGCTGAGTTTAGGTGGAGTTATTAAAGTGACAATGCATAGATGAAAACAGAGAGTAGCAGTGGAGGGGGTGAGGGTGGGGGCACTGCAAATAGTTTGGGTAGCCATTTGACTAGATGTTCAGGAGTCTACCCTCTGTAGTGCCTTGCGGTCAGAGGCCGAGCAGTTGCCATACCAGGCAGTGATGCAACCAGTCATGCTCTCGATGGTGCAGCTGTAGAACCTTTTGAGGATCTGAGTACCCATGCCAAATCTTTTCAGTCTCCTGAGGAGGAATAGGTTTTTTCGTGCCCTCTTCAGGACTGTCTTGGTGTGCTTGGACCATGTTAGTTTGTTGGTGATGTGGATACCAAGGAACTTGAAGCTCTCAACCTGCTCCTCTGCAGCCCCATCAATGAGAATGGGGGTGTCCTCGGCCTATTTTTTCTGTAGTCCACAATCTTCTCCTTTGTCTTGATCAAGTTGATGGAGAGGTTGTTGTCCTGGCACCACACGGCCAGGTCTCTAACCTCCTCCCTATAGGCTGTCTTGTCGTTGTCAGTGATTAGGCCTACCACTGTTGTGTCATCGGCAAATTTAATGGTGTTGGAGTCGTGCCTGGCCGATCAGTCATGAGTGAACAGGGAGTACAGGAGGGGACTGGGCACTCACCCCTGAGGGGCCCCTGTGTTGAGGATCAGCGTGGCGGATGTGTTGTTACCCAAGCCACCTGGTGGCAGCCCGTCAGGAAGTCCAGGATCCAGTTGCAGAGGGAGGTGTTTAGTCCCAGGGTCCTTAGCTTAGTGATGAGCTTTGAGGGCAATATGGTGTTGAACACTGAACTGTCGTCAATGAATAGCATTCTCACATAGGTGTTCCTTTTGTCCAGGTGGGAAAGGGCAGTGTGGAGTGCAATAGAGATTGCATCATCATTGGATCTGTTGGGGCAGTATGCAAATTGGAGTGGGTCTAGGGTTTCTGGGATGATGGTGTTGATGTGAGCCATGACCAGCCTTTCAAAGCACTTCATGGCTACAAATGTGAGTGCTACGGGTCGGTAGTCATTTAGGCAGGTAACCTTAGTGTTCATGAGCACAGGAACTGTGGTGGTCTGCTTAAAACATGTTGGTATTACAGAGTCGGACAGGGAGAGGTTGAAAATGTCAGTGAAGACACTTGCCAGTTGGTCAGCGTATGATTTAAAAAAAATAGAGTCTGAGTGTTGGAGTGTGCCGCTGGCTATCACTACATTTTAAAAACAAGAAAATGGTGCCGTTGCCTTAATATAAGGAATTTTATATGATTTATATTGTTACTTTAGATAGTTAAGTATATTTTAGCAATTACATTTACTTTTGATACTTAAGTATATATAAAACCAAATACTTTCAGACTTTTACTCAAGTAGTATTTTACTGGGTGACTTTTTTAACTTTATATTAAGGGATCTATACTTTTACTCAAGTATGCCATTTGGGTACTTTTTCCACCACTGGGTATAGATGAAGGTGTCAGTTTTCAAATAAAGGATGTACTGTGAACTCTTAACAATTGTACTGTGTATGTTGCTGTGGGAATTAAATCTTTAGACTACTGCTGTATGTAATGTGGAATTTCATTTTCAATGAGCGATTTTCAATCATAACTCTTTTTGTTTGTTTTTCAGGGCATGGGCATTGTTGCCTGTTTGGTATGAGGTCCTGCGCTGGCTTTTCTTGGCTACTCTGATAGCAGCTGTGTGTCTTGTGCACAAGTGCAGACCTACACAAGTGTGATTCAACAGTCTCTATGAGAACAGAAAGTTTCCTTTGGCAAACTGACCACTTTGTTTTACTTTGTCGCAGATATGTACTTTAGCTAACTCTTTTGTCATTGTCGTCATATAACATATAACATCCTTCAGAGACATTACAAATATAGAATTGGCTATCTACTTACCTATACAAAGGTAGGCTAAAGGTAGGATTATATTTAATATATTTTAAATTGTCTTGACACAAAAGAATAGTTTAAATCTAGGTGCCAGTGAGGATGTGAAGAGTTACAGTTAGCCACAGGAGGGCAGTAATGATTGTGTTATGGAAGTTTGAAACATCACATGTTTCTGCAAAGGTGTTTATTTCACCTTTGCAGAAGGCAGGAACTGTGGTCACAGGCAGGCAATGGTCATACGCAGGTAGGCAAACAGGCAGGTGAATCAAATCTAGGACTGAAGGCTATAACTGGTTCTCACAAACAAGCTAGGAAAAGGCTTAGTAGAGTCAAAACGAACAATACCTTAAAGGCACAAACAGAATTAACTGAATTAAATAAGGAGCTGATGATACCAGGTGAGTAACTAACACAGGTGAAATCAATGAACAAAAATTAAAGACAGGGCTACATTCAAGAACACAAAGAAACAGGGCTACGCTCAAGAACACAACGAAACAGAACACAAGGTTGACTAAGGAAATACAGAACCTTACATCTAAACCATATCTATTGTGACTGTAAAACAGGAAGTCTCCTCCCTTACTGTGAATGATATTATAAAATAAACAAACGTTGCTTTATGAGTCAGGTGACTTTCATTGCTTTTCTCAGGAATTCATCATGCGTATGTTCTTCCTGTGATTGATTAACTTGTCCGATGACTTTCTCAATCAAGCTTTTATTGCCCTGTATAAAAGCCTTATCTATTATGTTCGTCAGAGACACCGATAATATTTTCCATCAAGAAAAAGCCAGAGAAAAGTAAATGGAACTGAAAGAGCTTAAGTCAAAATGACACTTTATGAAATAATCTGTCATGGATAAATTATTACAATTTAGTTTGTTACAACGGAAAAATACTGAGTTGTGTGTGACGTGGTGATGAGATTAGGATCCATTTACAATTCCATGATGATTGTTATTCTATCCTTCCCAGGAACTCTGTCATACAATAAGACATTATATTCTATCCTTCCCAGGGACTCATACAATAAGACATGGTCACAGCATGAGAATTTGTTTTCAATGTCGACACTCAAAACAATGGAAAGCCAAACCCTCTAGACGTTGCCCAGAAATGACAAACCACTGCCAGTTGCTGCCCATTCTTTAAACTCATAACCTCAACATAGGTTTTCCATAGTGGTGTCTAGTGTGTGATAGATGATTGAATACTGTATATTAACATATCAGACGTAAACCTGTTGGTAAGATATTCTGTAAGGAATGTATTTGCCGAAACTGTTTTAAGAACATGTTTGGATATGGCAAAACTGTTCACGAGGAAGGAAGTGGTGACAATATTGTGTTAACCACAAAAAGACGAGATTATTTGCAGTATCTTACTTCTTGGAAACATGTCTAAAAGATGCAAATACTTTCCCCAGGTAGTTGGAAGCATATCTATATCTTGGACAGATTGTGTCAGTGCAAAAAGGAGTGTCAGGAAATGGTGAAAGGTTCTGTTACTCAGCATGAGTCAAACTGAGGATTGTTCTACACACCACGTTCACTTGTGTTTCTAAATACCAAAGTGGTGATCATACATTATTTTACAATGCTGCCACTTTGTGGCTCAGCATTCCAATCCTTCAGTTCATATTGAGATGACCTGGACTGTTCTTACCTGGTATAAGGAAGATGTGTACTAATTTGTTAATGATTGGATCACTATCAGATCTGAGCATCTAGCATCAATAGCTGGCATAGTGTTCATTCATTGTTTAACTGTCACAGAACAACGCTTAGATGCGGTTTGCTGGATGACAGACAATGTTCTAAAACCATGTAGGCCTAGGCCTCATACATACAGTGCCTTGCGAAAGTATTCACCCCCTTGGCATTTTTCCTATTTTGTTGCCTTACAACCTGGAATTAAAATGGATTTTTGGGGGGTTTGTTTTCATTTGATTTACACAACATGCCTACCACTTTGAAGATGCAAAATATTTTTTACTGTGAAACAAACAAGAAATATGACAAAAAAACAGACAAAATCCCCAGAAAACTTGAGCGTGCATAACTATTCACCCCCCCAAAGTCAATACTTTGTAGAGCCACCTTTTGCAGCAATTACAGCTGCAAGTCTCTTGGGATATGTCTCTATAAGCTTGGCACATCTAGCCACTGGGATTTTTGCCCACTTTTCAAGGCAAAACTGCTACAGCTCCTTCAAGTTGGATGGGTTCCTGCTAGTGTACAGCAATTTTTAAGTCATACCACAGATGATCAATTGGATTGAGGTCTGGGCTTTGACTCAGCCATTCCAAGACATTTAAAATGTTTCCCCTTAAACAACTCAAGTGTTGCTTTAGCAGTATGCTTAGGGTCATTGTCCTGCTGGAAGGTGAACCTCAGTCTCTGCAAGACTGAAACATGTTTCCCTCAAGAATTTCCCTTTATTTAGCGCCATCCATCATCCCTTCATTTCTGACCAGTTTCCCAGACCCTGGTGATGAAAAATATCCCCACAGCATGATGCTGCCACCACCATGCTTCACTGTGGGGATAGTATTCTCGGGGTGATGAGAGGTGTTGGGTTTGTGCCAGACATAGCGTTTTCCTTGATGGCCAATAAGCTCAATTCTCATCTGACCAGAGTACCTTCTTCCATATGTTTGGGGAGTCTCCCACCGCCCTGACAATCACTTCTATTTGTGTTTTTATGTGCTATGCCTTTTTGTGCCCACTGCCCTTTCTCCCCAAATCGAAATGGGCACCAGCATCTCAGCCTGCCGTGATTAGTCCCCTAGGACGGTGCACAATTGGCCCAGCGTCGTCCGGATTCTGCCATCGTTGTAAATAAGAATTTGTTCTTAACTGACTTGCCTAATTAAATAAAGGTTCCATTTAAAAAAATATATATATATATATATAAATGAATTGCTTGCTTACTGTCTCTTTATTAAGGACACGGCCCCTTGCTCTTGAAAGGGAGGAGCAATGCCCTCTAACACAGGTGTAACACAAACGTCATGTTGCTAGCCAGGCAGACATAGTTTCTAGGTGAAGAAAGCCTACAGACCATTTGAACAATAAGGTAAGATTTTTCCAAATAACGCTGATAATTATTGTAAATTATTCTAGAAAGTGCCATGTACGCAAACACGGTAGCTAGACGATTCAGCTACAATTTGCCCGGGTTTCTAGTTAGCTAGGTGATCCTACCCCATTCATAGACGCGACCTACCTTTATTGCTTTTTAATTAAGGTATCTTCAAAGACCGTACAGTATGTGGTATCTTCTTCCCAGACGCTCGATGTGATCGTTTGCGGTACCGTTTTTAAAACATAAGGAACGTAGCTATCCAACGTGGGCATTTCATATGATTCTTTACATACATCTACGACAGTTTCTTTAGTATTATGTTACTTTTCTTATGGTATGTATTCATTTGTGAACGTCAATCATCCGTTTCGTACAATATGTTACTCATTTGCAATTTGTACAGTATTTTTTTTTGCGAAACATATGTTACAAATTCCCGTTTGTTGTGGCTAACGTTAGTTAGGTGGTTACTGCTCGTGTTAGCTAGTTTTCGGGATTAGAGGAAGGGTTATCCAACATACTAAGTAGTTGCGAAGCTGCGGAAATTGTCCATGATGAGATTCGAACACGCAACACGCTTGCCTTAAGTAACCTTCTATCATATGTAACCAAACCAATCGTAACATAATAATTATTTCTAGCTGTCATGAAAGATAGTTCAGACTGGTCTCAGACTAGACGTAACATAGTATAATCAAGGACACTCAAATTAATATTGCAATGAACCTGGTTTATATGCGGCAGAGTCGATTTCCGCGTTTTATAAATCCAGGTTCGTTACAATACTCATTTGAGTGTCCTCGATTAAACTAACGACGCTGGGTTTATAAGCGCGGAAATCGACTCTGCCGCATATAAACCAGGGTCATTACAATATTAATTTGAGTGTCCTTGATTATACTATGTTACGTCTAGTCTGAGACCAGTCTGAACTATATTTCATGACAGCTAGAAATAATAAAAAGGTTAAATTACTACACACCTTTTAATAGGGTCAGAGTTCCCACACGAACACATCTCCATTTTACAGCATGTGTTTACAAAAAAAGGCTAATTAGCGTTCTAGCATTCTCTTAATGTCTGTGTTGTAACTGGAAAAAAATGCTGTCGGCTGCAAATGTGATAAAGCAAGTTAAAACTAATTGTATATTTTGCATTTGTAATATGAAAGTAAAGGACTTTATGTTTTTAGAACCGTAACGTTATCGCAGTTTAGAATCGATTCACATTTTGTAGTATTTGGATGTTTTGGAAATAACATGCAAAGTCCTTGACAAGTTCACAATTTTACAACTGTTAGATGGTTCCTTACCCTGCGAAAATGTCTATGGACCAGGATAAACTGTAATTCGTGGTACAATTGTTTTTAAACCACCATCACAAACGTTAGCAACTGCTAGCTAAAATCAATAGAAGTGATCATGAGAAACATGTCAATCACCTAAAATCAACTCTCTATATTTGGTTTGATGGACCTTTTTTTTAAGGTGATTTGGCCATAACACAACATGCTCACATGCCCCCCATCACTTCCATTGATTTTTATCTAGGGTTGGCTGAAGTTAGCTGAAGTTTGTAATGGCTGTATAAAGAACTAAACCATGGATTCGTTTATCCTGGTCCATAGACTACTTTCAGGGTGAGGAGTCATCTAACATCAAGCTTTAAAATAGCGAACTACTCCTTTTAAGCAGTAAAGGCTTTAAGGAATAACTGTAGGCTCCTTATGAGTACATTCTTGGACTAGCTAGGTCCCAGAGTCCAGTAACGTTCGTTAACATTTGGCAAACCTTATTGTGAGTGATATGTGTATTTCCTTGCCAACAGTGTGATTAAGGCAAGTGGATATTTAGCTAGCCGATCAAACGCTACAATTTAAAATTGAGTTGAGTGGCGACAAATGTGGGTGGACTGAAACTCCGACGTCACATATAATCATGCGTGCTATTATTTGGGTGCTGGAATCTGTCGTTTTTGATAACTTCAATTTGCGACGCTAGACGCTGCTCAGCTCCATCATAAATCGTTGTTTAGTCGGCTAGTGGATATTGTGAGAAGTTGATCCGCTTAGGTGGGCATCTGGCAAAACGAACAGTACAGAACAAGCAAACCAGGAAATTGTGTGCTGCTTGTTACAGAAAAGACGTCATGCAGCCCTCTAACGTCTGTTGGTCATTGACGATATGGATGATCCAGCTGGCCTTGACTGTTCTCACTGTTCAAGGTGGGGTAATTTCTGTATAGAATCAGAATCCTATTTCTTTGTATCTCTTTCTACATATGGTAGTTTGTCGCTTACACTACTACAGTTTGTGGGTTGACATGAAAGTGTTGTCTCCTGTATTTGTTCATCTTGGTCATTAACATGAACTAAATTTTGCCTCCACCTCTTTCAGCTAAAAACTGTACCAAACCCATAGGAGGGGAAAACATGGTATTGTCAGATGCCTTCATCACGCAAGAGACCTTTGTAGATGGCGCAAAAGTCACTTTTCAGTGTGCAATTGGATATGCCAGTACAGGATGGTCTCCGCCAGTCACCTGTACTGCTGGCGTGTGGAGTGAAGTGAAACTGAAATGCGAAAGTAATATAATTGTCTATTTATTTTTGTTCTGGAAAGTTGTGCCATATTCTTGTAAATATTTCCAGTTTTTACTTACCCACTCGAAACTTGATATATTCATTGCCCATCCTTAAATCGAATTGAAATACTAGCCTGGAATTCGGACCTGTTTTGTGCTAACATTCAACTCTTTCTCACTCTGTCATTTTGAAAGTCTGACTGGTTTTCTCTATGGTTGTCTCAGGGAAGTCGTGTGGCAACCCAGGAGAAGTGATGAACGGACAGTTTAATATCTCTGGGGGGACCTTGTTTGGAGACCAGGTAGTTGCTACCTGTAATACTGGGTCAGTGCTTTCTTGAGTCTTCGATGTTATTACATTTTTTTTTATTTTTTAGAATTAACATGTCAACATTTTCACAAAGCTCTTCATTTGTTGGCCTAATTTAGTGATTTTTCCAAATAGGCCTTAATCAAACTTCCCCTCCCTAAAAGCTAAACAAAAAGTAATTACATTTCAGGGGTATTATCTGTTATTACTATTTTGATCAGAGCTGTGAACAGTCTCTGTTGTAACCCTTACTATCCTGAAAGCAAAGTTGTAAAAAGTGTCTCGTATTGTCTAATCTTTCTATTTTTCAGCTATGTGCTTGTGGGCAGCGGTGTAAGGACCTGTATGGATGGAGGCTGGGATGGCAGAGTTCCTGTTTGTGAAGGTTGGTAATCTGAAGGAGCATGTCAAGTGAAAATAACATTAACAGTTCTGTGCATGTGCCTGAATCATCTCTTCATAACTGCTGTTGTGCTCTAATCTGCAGTGGTGAAGTGTGGAAAGCCCCCAAACATTGTCAACGGTGGGCCTGTTGTCCCCCCTGATGATACGTATGACTATGGAAGTGTCGTGCAATATGACTGTGAGAAGGATTACACTCTGGTTGGAACTAAATACATAACCTGCAGTGAGAATGGAGAATTCCAGCCAGCTCCACCTGAGTGTAAAAGTATGTTGAAAGCTTTCCTTTTCCCCTGTTTATATAAGTATGATTGTTAACAAAACAATAATGAACTGCTTACACCAGGGGTGTCAAACTCACTCCATGGAGGGCCTAGTGTCTACTGGTTTCTCCTTTCAATTAAGATGAGCAGATGAGGGGGACTTCCTTACTAACTAGTGACCTTAATTCATCAATCAAGTACAAGGGAGGAGAACCCGCAGACATTCAGCCTCCCATGGAATGAGTTTGACACAAGTTGCTTACACTGATAAAATCTATTTGTGCTTCCACTTTTTTCCTCCACCACATAGTCATGATCAAGTTCCAGATGACCTCCTCTGAAAGATAAATGTGTAAATATCACAGTATCTAGCTTAATAAAATCAAACATTATCACAGATGTGCATGAGACAGGCAAGCAGTCTAAAGCATGTTTAATGTGTAGGCCTAATCTAATAATCATGATGCAACATTGAGCTCAGAGGAAGTAGGTTTCAATAGAATCTACACTATTTGATAGATAATGATTAGTTGCATTATTCATAAATGGGTGATTATAACATTGTTTATTGATTCAAGTAGTCTAAAACCAATAAATAATATACTTTTGTCGTGTTGTTCACCTCAAAACAGCAGCTAATGACACGTTTGTTTACGTCTGCAGTGGTGTCATGTCCTCCTCCTGTTGTTGAGAATGGCGTTCGGGTTGACGGCCGTCCCCCCTATACGTACATGTCTTTTGTGACGTATAGGTGTAATGCTGGATATGAGATGGAGGGACAAGCCAGTCTGACCTGTAAAATAGAAGGCTGGTCAGCTCCTTACCCAACATGCAAAGGTAAGACTGATTTCACTGTTTGTTATTTAACACACTTTAGCCTAATATTTTAGCTCCGATATTTTGCATCATTTGGTGTTTATGACGAGAAGACCAATGTGTCGACAAACTGTCTTTTTTTATGGAACTGACCTCTACTCATATAAACACATCGAGGTGTTTTTGATAATAAAAGATGGTACATGTGTTAGTGTTCATGGTAGTTGTTTTTCTCCATATGCATGCCTGTGCATAGCAACCTCTGGTATTTATTTTCCCTTTTTACACTTTATTTGTGATGGACTAGCTATTGGGTTCAACACCATTCTACTCCTTGGACCACACTGGCTCATTAAAGCATTTAAGAGATCATAACAGTAAAGTGTTATGACAGACCGGACAAGAATAGTTAGTGGCCTAATTACAGTTGAAGTCGGAAGTTTACATACACTTAGGTTGGAGTCATTAAAACGCGTTTTCAACCACTCCACAAATTTCTTGTTAACAAACTATAGTTTTGCCCAGTCGGTTAGGACATCTACTTTGTGCATGACACAATTCTTCCAACAATTGTTTACAGACAGATTATTTCACTTATAATTTACTGTATCACAATTCCAGTGGGTCAGAACTTTACATGCACTAAGTTACTGTGCCTTTAAACAGCTTGGAAAATTCCAGAAAATTGTGTCGTGGCTTTAGAAGCTTTTGATAGGCTAATTGACATCATTTGAGTCAGTTGGAGGTGTACCTGTGGCTGTATTTCAAGGCCTACCTTCAAACGTAGTGCCTCTTTGCGTGACATAATGGGAAAATCAAAAGAAATCAGCCACGACCTCAGGGGGGAAAAAAATGTAGACTACAAGCCCGGTTCATCCTTGGGAGCAATTTCCAAACGCCTGAAGGTACCACATTCATCTGTACAAACAATAGTAAGCAAGTATAAACACCATAGCCGCGCAGCCGTCATACCTCTCAGGAAGGAGACGCCTTCTGTCTCATATAGATGATTGTACTTTGGTGCAAAAAGTGCAAATCAATCCCAGAACAACAGCAAAGGACCTTGTGAAGATGCCAGAGGAAACGAGTACAAAAGTATCTATATCCACAGTAAAAAGATTCCTATACTGACATAACCTAAAAGTCCGCTTTGCAAGGAAGAAGCCACTGCTCCAAAACCACCATTAACAAAAGGGGACATGGGGACAAAGATTGTACTTTTTGGAGAAATGTCCTCTGGTCTGATGAAACAAAAATAGAACTGTTTGGCCATAATGACCAACATGCTTGGAGGAAAAAGGGGGAGGCTTGCAAGCCAAAGAACACATCCCAACCTTGAAGAACGGGGGTGGCAGAATCATGTTGTGGGGGTGCTTGCTGCAGGAGGGACTGGTGAACTTCACAAAATAGATGGCATCACGAGGAGGAAAATTATGTGGATATATTGAAGCAACATCTCAAGACATCAGTCAGGAAATTAAAGCTTGGTCGCAAATGGGTCTTCAATGGACAATAACCCCAAGCATACTTCCAAAGCTGTGGCAAAATGGCTTAAGGACAACAAAGTGAAGGTATTACAGTGGCCATCACAAGGCCCTGACCTCAATCCTATAGAAAATGTGTGGGCAGAACTGAAAAAGTGTGTACGAGCAAAGAGGCCTACAAACCTGACTCAGTTACAACAGCTCTGTCAGGAGGATTGGGCCAATATTCACCCAATTTATTGTGGGAAGCTTGTGGAAGGCTACCTGACTCATTTGACCCAAGTTAAACATTTTAAAGGCAATGCTACCAAATACTAATTGAGTGTATATAAACTTTTGACCCACTGGGAATGTGATGAAAGAAATAATAGCTGAAATACATAATTAACTCTCCTATTATCCTGATACTTCACATTCTTAAAATAAAGTGGTGCTCCTATCATGGAATCCAATCCGGCTGCACGCGTGCGCCATCGTGCATAAATGCATTTTGCACCCCCCCCCCACATCAATCGTGATCTTGAAGCGCAGGTTAAAATATATCAAAACAAACTGAACCAATTATATTCATTTGGGGACAGGTCAAAAAACATTAAATATTTATGGCTATTTATTTAGCTAGCTTGCTGTTGCTAGCTAATTTGTCCTGGGATATAAACATTTAGTTGATATTTTACCTGAAATGCACAAGGTCCTCTACACCAATTAATCTACACATAACGATCAACCAACTCGTTTCTAGTCATTTCTCCTCCTTCCAGGCTTTTTCTTCCCTTGACTTTATATTGTGATTGGCAACTTTAATAAATTCGGTTCATTACCGCCACTGACCTCGTTCGTCTTTCAGTCACCCGCGTGGGTATAACCAATGAGATGGCACGTGCCATCTGCTTCTATAAACCAATGCGGAGATGGAAGATGCAGGATTTGCAGAGCGATCTGCGTCACAAATAGAACTGACTTCTGTTTTAGGCCTCGGCAACGCAGATGCTCGTTGGCGCGCGCATAATTATTGAATAATATAGATTTCTACATTTATTTTGCAGCGCATGCAACAAGCGGTGTAGTCAGCCTGTAAGACTGTCTCCTGTATTTGTTCACCTTGGTCATTAACATGAACTAAATTTTGTCTCTACCTCTTTCAGCTAAAAACTGTACCAAACCCATAGGTGGGGCAAACATGGTATTGTCAGATGCCTTCATCACGCAAGAGACATTTGTAGATGGCGCAAATGTCACTTTTCAGTGTGCAATTGGATATGCCAGTACAGGATGGTCTCCGCCAGTCACCTGTACTGCTGGCGTGTGGAGTGAAGTGAAACTGAAATGCGAAAGTAATATAATCGTGTATTTATTTTTGTTCTGGAAAGTTGTGCCATATTCTTGTAAATATTTCCAGTTTTTACTTACCCACTCAACTTGATATATTCATTGCCCATCCTTAAATCTAATTGAAATACTAGCCTGGAATTCGGACCTGTTTTGTGCTAACATTCAACTCTTTCTCACTCTGTCATTTTGAAAGTCTGACTGGTTTTCTCTATGGTTGTCTCAGGGAAGTCGTGTGGCAACCCAGGAGAAGTGATTAACGGCCAGTTTAATATCTCTGGGGGGACCTTGTTTGGAGACCAGGTAGTTGCTACCTGTAATACTGGGTCAGTGCTTTCTTGAGTCTTCGATGTTATTACATTTTTTATTTTTTAGAATTAACATGTCAACATTTTCACAAAGCTCTTCATTTGTTGGCCTAATTTAGTGATTTTTCCAAATAGGCCTTAATCAAACTTCCCCTCCCTAAAAGCTAAACAAAAAGTAATTACATTTCAGGGGTATTATCTGTTATTACTATTTTGATCAGAGCTGTGAACAGTCTCTGTTGTAAACCCTTACTATCCTGAAAGCAAAGTTGTAAAAAGTGTCTCGTATTGTCTAATCTTTCTATTTTTCAGCTATGTGCTTGTGGGCAGCGGTGTAAGGACCTGTATGGATGGAGGCTGGGATGGCAGAGTTCCTGTATGTGAAGGTTGGTAATCTGAAGGAGCATGTCAAGTGAAAATAACATTAACAGTTCTGTGCATGTGCCTGAATCATCTCTTCATAACTGCTGTTGTGCTCTAATCTGCAGTGGTGAAGTGTGGAAAGCCCCCAAACATTGTCAACGGTGGGCCTGTTGTCCCCCCTGATGATACGTATGACTATGGAAGTGTCGTGCAATATGACTGTGAGAAGGATTACACTCTGGTTGGAACTAAATACATAACCTGCAGTGAGAATGGAGAATTCCAGCCAGCTCCACCTGAGTGTAAAAGTATGTTGAAAGCTTTCCTTTTCCCCTGTTTATATAAGTATGATTGTTAACAAAACAATAATGAACTGCTTACACCAGGGGTGTCAAACTCACTCCATGGAGGGCCTAGTGTCTACTGGTTTCTCCTTTCAATTAAGATGAGCAGATGAGGGGGACTTCCTTACTAACTAGTGACCTTAATTCATCAATCAAGTACAAGGGAGGAGAACCCGCAGACATTCAGCCTCCCATGGAATGAGTTTGACACAAGTTGCTTACACTGATAAAATCTATTTGTGCTTCCACTTTTTTCCTCCACCACATAGTCATGATCAAGTTCCAGATGACCTCCTCTGAAAGATAAATGTGTAAATATCACAGTATCTAGCTTAATAAAATCAAACATTATCACAGATGTGCATGAGACAGGCAAGCAGTCTAAAGCATGTTTAATGTGTAGGCCTAATCTAATAACCATGATGCAACATTGAGCTCAGAGGAAGTAGGTTTCAATAGAATCTACACTATTTGATAGATAATGATTAGTTGCATTATTCATAAATGGGTGATTATAACATTGTTTATTGATTCAAGTAGTCTAAAACCAATAAATAATATACTTTTGTCGTGTTGTTCACCTCAAAACAGCAGCTAATGACACGTTTGTTTACGTCTGCAGTGGTGTCATGTCCTCCTCCTGTTGTTGAGAATGGCGTTCGGGTTGACGGCCGTCCCCCCTATACGTACATGTCTTTTGTGACGTATAGGTGTAATGCTGGATATGAGATGGAGGGACAAGCCAGTCTGACCTGTAAAATAGAAGGCTGGTCAGCTCCTTACCCAACATGCAAAGGTAAGACTGATTTCACTGTTATTTAACACACTTTAGCCTAATATTTTAGCTCTGATATTTTGCATCATTTGGTGTTTATGACGAGAAGACCAATGTGTCGACAAACTGTCTTTTTTTATGGAACTGACCTCTACTCATATAAACACATCGAGGTGTTTTTGATAATAAAAGATGGTACATGTGTTAGTGTTCATGGTAGTTGTTTTTCTCCATATGCATGCCTGTGCATAGCAACCTCTGGTATTTTTTTTTTTTTAGCTATTGGGTTCAACACCATTCTACTCCTTGGACCACACTGGCTCATTAAAGCATTTAAGAGATCATTTAAGAGATCATAACAGTAAAGTGTTATGACAGACCGGACAAGAATAGTTAGTGGCCTAATTACAGTTGAAGTCGGAAGTTTACATACACTTAGGTTGGAGTCATTAAAACGCGTTTTCAACCACTCCACAAATTTCTTGTTAACAAACTATAGTTTTGCCCAGTCGGTTAGGACATCTACTTTGTGCATGACACAATTCTTCCAACAATTGTTTTCAGATTATTTCACTTATAATTCACTATCACAATCCCAGTGGGTCAGAACTTTACATGCGCTAAGTTTCCTCTGCCATGTCAATTGAAGGTGTACCTGTGGCTGTATTTCAAGGCCTACCTTCAAACTCAGTGCCTCTTTGCTTGACATCATGGGAAAATCAAAAGAAATCAGCCAAGACCTCAGAAGAAAAAAAAAATGTAGACCACAAGTCTGGTTCATCCTTGGGAGCAATTTCCAAACACCAAGTTCATCTGTACAAACAATAGTACGCAAGTATAAACACCATGGGGCCGCGCAGCCGTCATACCGCTCAGGAAGGAGACGCCTTCTGTCTCATATAGATGATTGATTTGCACTTTTTGCACCAAGGTACAATCTCAGAACAACAGCAAAGGACCTTGTGAAGATGCCAGAGGAAACGAGTACAAAAGTATCTATATCCACAGTAAAACGAGTCCTATACTGACATAACCTAAAAGTCCGCTTTGCAAGGAAGAAGCCACTGCTCCAAAACCACCATTAAAAAAAGGGGACATGGGGACAAAGATTGTATTTTTGGAGAAATGTCCTCTGGTCTGATGAAACAAAAATAGAACTGTTTGGCCATAATGACTATCGTTATGGAGGAGAAAGCGGAGGCTTGCAAGCCAAAGAACACATCCCAACCGTGAAGCACGGGGGTGGCAGCATCATGTTGTGGTGGTGCTTGCTGCAGGAGGGACTGGTGAACTTCACAAAATAGATGGCATCACGAGGAGGAAAATTATGTAGATATATTGAAGCAACATCTCAAGACATCAGTCAAGAAGTTAAAGCTTGGTCGCAAATGGGTCTTCAATGGACAATAACCCCAAGCATACTTCCAAAGCTGTGGCAAAATGGCTTAAGGACATAAAAGTCAAGGTATTAGTGGCCATCACAAAGCCCTGACCTCAATCCCATAGAAAATGTGTGGGCAGAACTGAAAAAGCATGTGCGAGCAAGGAGGCCTACAAACCTGACTCAGTTACACCAGCTCTGTCAGGAGGAATGAGCCAAAATTCACCCAACTTATTGTGGGAAGCTTGTGGAAGGCTACCTGACTCATTTGACCCAAGTTAAACCATTTAAAGGCAATGCTACCAAATACTAATTGAGTGTATATAAACTTTTGACCCACTGGGAATGTGATGAAAGAAATAATAGCTGAAATACATAATTCACTCTCCTATTATCCTGACACTTCACATTCTTAAAATAAAGTGGTGACCTATCACTGAATCCAATCCAGCTGCATGCATACGCCATCGTGCATAAATGCATTTTGACTTCTATTTTAGGCCTTGGCAACGCAGATGCTGGTTGGCGCGCGCATAATAATTGAATTGAAAGTGGTGGTCAGCATGTATGACGGAATTTTTACTCTGATTTTTAAATGTCAGAAATTGTGAAAGCCAAATACATTTAAAGTCAGGTTAAGGTGTATGTTAACTTCTGACTTCAACTGTATATGTAATCTCTTTATAGCCCTTTTGACTACAACAAACCCCACCACAGTGGCTACTACAAAGATGTCCACAGTAAGAGCGTTTTGATAATGCTTGGCACAATAATTTTGTGGCACAAAACAAGAGGCACGTGATCACCAACACTGGATAATTGAGGAGTGGAAAAACATTGCCTGGAACATGACAGTTTGTTCAGTTTACTTGAGTGGCCTGTGCAGTCCAGACCTCAACCCATTGGAGCATCTTTGGGATTAAATTAAACCGGCTGTTTGCAGCATGAATGTGCCGCTGCCCAGTCTGCAGAAACTGCGTGATGCTGTCGCTTCGTCATGGACCAACATCCCTGTGGAATGTTTCCGACACTTTGTATAATGCCCCGAATAATTCAGGCTATTCTGGAGTCAAAGGGGGGTCTGACCTGGTACTAATGGGTGTACCTAATAAACTGATATTTCCATGACTGACCAGGTGAATCCAGGTGAAAGCTATGATCCCTTATTAATTTCACCTGTTAAATCCACTTCAGTGTATATGAATGGGAGGAGAACGTTTAAAGGACTTAAGCATTGAGACAGATTATGTATGTGTGTCATTCAGATGGTGAATGGGCAAGGCAAAATATTTATGTGCCTTTTGAATGGGGTATGGTAGTAGGTGCCAGGCGCACCATTTTGAGTGTGTCAAGAACTGCAGCACTACTGTGTTTTCACACTCAACAGTTTATTTTATTTTCCCTTTATTTAACTAGGCAAGTCAGTTAAGAACAAATTCTTATTTTCAATGACGGCCTAGGAACAGTGGGTTTCCCGTGTGTAATGGTCCACCACCCAATGGACAACCAGCCAACTTGACAACTGTGGGAAGCATTGGAGTCAATATGGACCAGCATCCCTGTGGAACGCTTTCAACATGTTGTAGAACCTATGCTGATGGTTAAAGGGGGTGCGACTCAATGTTTTGTACACTTGGTGTACTGTATATCGCCGAGCAATGGCTTTACTTCTGACCCCTCATGTTCTTCTCCATAGCATTACCTAGCCTACCCGGAGAAGTCAAGTAGGAAAGCTGCCGTTAGTCAATATTACTCGCCAACGTGCAATCATTGGACAATAAATTAGACGAGGTACGATTTACAAATATCCTACCAACAGGACATAAACTGTAATATCCTATGTTTCACTAAATCGTGGCTGAATGACGACATGGATATTCAGCTAGCAGGATATACACTGCACCGGCAGGATAGAACCACACACTCCGGTAAGACGAGGGGTGGTGGTCTGTGCATATTTGTAAACCACAGCTGGTGCAAGAAATCTAAGGAAGTCTCTAGATTTTACTCTAGATATTGTGATAAGTTGCAGGCCACACTACTTGCCTAGAGAGTTCTCAGCTATACTTTTCGTGGCTGTTTATTTACCACCACAAACAGATGCTGGCACTAAGACCACACTCAGTCAGCTGTATAGGGAAATAAGCAAACAGGAAACCACGCACCCAGAGGTGGCACTCCTAGTGGCCGGAGACTTTAATGCAGGGAAACTTAAATCAGTTCTACCAAATCTCTATCAATATGTTAAATGTGCAACCAGAGGGGGAAAAAAACTAGATCACCTGTACTCCACACACAGAGACGCGTACAAAGCTCTCTCTCGCCCTCCATTTGGTAAATCCGACCACAAATCTATCCTCCTGATTCCTGCTTACAAGCAAAAATTAAAGCGGGAAGCACCCGTGACTCGGTATGTAAAAAAAAAAGTGGTCAGATGAAGCAGATGCTAAACTACAGGACTGTTTTGCTATCACAGACTGGAACATGTTCCGGGATTCTTCAGATGACATTGAGGAATACTCCACATCAGTCACTGGCTTTATCAATAAGTGCATCGAGGACGTCGTCCCCACAGTGACTGTACGTACATACCCCAACCAGAAGCCATGGATTACAGGCAACATTCACACTGAGCTAAAGGGTAGAGCTGCTGCTTTCAAGATGCGGGACTCTAATCCGGAAGCTTACAAGGAATACCGCTATGCCCTGCGACAAACCATCAAACAGGCAAATCATCAATACAGGGCTAAGATTGAATCATACTACACTGGCTCCAACACTCGTCGGATGTGGCAGGGCTTGCAAACTATTACAGGCTACGAAGGGAAGTACAGCCGTGAGCTGCCCAATGACGCAAGCCTACCAGATGAGCTAAATCACTTCTATGCTCGCTTCGAGGCAAGCAACACTGAGGCATGCATGAGAGCATCAGCTGTTCCGGACGACTGTGTGATCACACTCTCTGTAACCGACGTGAGTATAACATACACAAGGCTGCGGGGCCAGATGGATTACCAGGATGTGTGCTCCGGGCATGTGCTGACCAACTGGCAGGTGTCTTCACTGACATTTTCAACATGTCCCTGATTGCGTCTGTAATACCAACACCACCATAGTGCCTTTGCCCAAGAACACTAAGGCAACCTGCCAAAATGACTACAGACCCGTAGCACTCACGTCCAAAGTGCTTTGAAAGGCTGGTAATAGCTCACATCAACACCATTATCCCAGAAACCCTAGACACTCCAATTTGCATACCGCCCAAACAGATCCACAGATGATGCAATCTCTATTGCACTCCACACTGCCCTTTCCCACCTGGACAAAAGGAACACCTATGTGAGAATGCTGTTCATTGACTACAGCTCAGCCTTCAACACCATAGTATTCTCAAAGCTCATCACTAAGCTAAGGAACCTGGGACTAAACACTTCTCTCTGCAACTGGATCCTGGACTTCCTGACGGGCCGCCCCCATGTGGTGAGGGTAGGTAGCAACACATCTGCCATGCTGATCCTCAACACTGGAGCACCCCAGAGGTGCGTGCTCAGGCTCCCTGTTTACCCACGACTGCATGGCCAGGCACGACTCCAACACCATCATTAAGTTTGCAGATGACCCAACAGTGGTAGGCCTGAACAACGACGAGACAGCCTATAGGGAGGTCGTCAGAGACCTGGCCGGGTGGTGCCAGAATAACAAACTATCCTTCAACGTAACCAAGACTAAGGAGATGATTGTGGACTACAGGAAAAGGAGCACTGGGCACGCCCCAATTCTCTTCGACGGGGCTGCAGTGGAGCAGGTTGAGAGCTTCAAAGACCCCAGCCACCCCAGTCATAGACTGTTCTCTCTACTACCGCATAGCAAGTGGTACCAGAGTGCCAAGTCTAGGACAAAAAGGCTTCAACAGTTTTTACCCCTAAGCCATAAGACTCCTGAACAGGCAACCAAATGGTTACCCAGACTATTTGCATTGTGTGCCTCCCCCAACCCCTCCTTTACGCTGCTGCTACGCTATGTTTTATCATATATGCATAGTCACTTTAACTATACATTCATGTACATACTACCTCAATTGGTCCGACCAACCAGTGCCATGCACATTGGCTAAACGGGCTATCTGCATTGTGTCCCACCATCCGCCAAACCCTCTTTTTACGCTACTGCTACTCTGTTCATCATGCACTGCTCAAAAAAATTAAGGGAACACTAAAATAACACATCCTAGATCTGAATGAATGAAATATTCTTGTTAAATACTTTTTTCTTTCTTTGACGGATGGTCTCCTGAGGGATTTCCTCCCAGACCTGGACTAAAGCATCCGCCAACTCCTGGACAGTCTGGTGCTGTCGCTTACTGTTGCTGTGGCGTTGGTGGGTGGAGCGAGACATGATGTCCCAGATGTGCTCAATTGGATTCAGGTCTGGGGAACGGGCGAGCCAGTCCATAGCATTAATGCCTTCCTCTTGCAGGAACTGCTGACACACTCCAGCCACATGAGATCTAGCATTGTCTTGCATTAGGAGGAACCCAGGGCCAACTGCACCAGCATATGGTCTCAAGGGGTCTGAGGATCTCATCTCGGTACCTAATGGCAGTCAGGCTACCTCTGGCGAGCACATGGAGGGCTGTGCGGCCCCCTAAGGAAATGCCACCCCACGCCATGACTGACCCACCGCCAAATCGATCATGCCGGAGGATGTTGCAGGCAGCAGAACGTTCTCCACGGCGTCTCCAGACTCTGTAACGTCTGTCACATGTGCTCAGTGTGAACCTGCTTTCATCTGTGAAGAGCACAGGGCGCCAGTGGCGAATTTGCCAATCTTGGTGTTCTCTGGCAATTGCCAAAAGTCCTTCACGGTGTTGGGCTGTAAGCACAACCCCCACCTGTGGACGTCGGGCCCTCATACCATCCTCATGGAGTCTGTTTCTGACTGTTTGAGCAGACACATGCACATTTGTGGCCTGCTGGAGGTCATTTTGCAGGGCTCTGGCAGTGCTCCTCCTGCTCCTCCTCGCACAAAGGTGGAGGTAGCGGTCCTGTTGCTGGGTTGTTGTCCTCCTACGGCCTGCTCCACGTCTCCTGATGTACTGGCCTGTCTCCTGGTAGCGCCTCTATGCTCTGGACACTACGCTGACAGACACAGCAAACCTTGCCACAGCTCGCATTGATGTGCCATCCTGGATGAGCTGCACTACCTGAGCCACTTGTGTGGGTTGTAGACTCCGTCTCATGCTACCACTAGAGTGAAAGCACCGCCAGCATTCAAAAGTGACCAAAACATCAGCCAGGAAGCATAGGAACTGAGAAGTGGTCTGTGGTCCCCACCTGCAGAACCACTCCTTTATTGGGGGTGTCTTGCTAATTGTCTATAATTTCCACCTGTTGTCTATTCCATTTGCACAACAGCATGTGGAATTTATTGTCAATCAGTGTGATTTGACTTGGAGTTACATTGTGTTGTTTAAGTGTTCCCTTTATTTTTTTGAGCAGTGTATATGCATAGTCACTTTAACCATACCTACATGTACATACTACCTCAATTAGCCTGACTAACAGGTGTCTGTATATAGCTTTGCTACTGTTATTTTCAAATTAATTTTTTACTGTTTTATTTCATTACTTTACTTACCTAAACACACACCTTTTTTTCGCACTATTGGTTTGAACCTGTAAGTAAGCATTTCACTGTAAGGTCTTACACCTGTTGTATTTGGCGCACGTGACAAACTTTCATTTGATCAGAGAGTGCCTTTTGTACAGCTGAATAACCTTCACATATTTGTTTTAGTGTTGATAGAGAGAAGATATTATGCCAACACTTTGTCACCGAACACATTAACTCATTGTATTAGCCTAACCTTTGCTCCTTTGTGGTAATAGTCTGAGGCTTTTGAATGACCTCAACACCAAGTTAATGTCAGTCTCTGGCTGAGGTGAAGAATCGTCATTGGTTCTGTGTGGTATACACAGCCTAGTATGCTCACTAAATTCCCCTAGTTATTTGTCTAAACTTCCATTGACACTTGAATTATACATTCAAATGTAATCTGGATGGCATCCAGTGGTAGTTTATGGTGTCTTTTCTCCATCATACTCTCCTTCACCTGAAACAAAGGATTGATTGTGATCTGAATATATGTAACAATGTACCTGCCAAGTTGTCATGGAGAAAATCTTAACCCATATCAAATGCATGAAGTAATCCTCACTCTGTCCTCCCAAACGGCTGAATCCTACCTAGAGCTATGTGAGCTCATGGCCTCTAACACGGAAATAAAGTGTTGACTGTGTTGAAATGGAACCACTAACACCGCCTCATTCTTTCACTACATTATTTGATTTGTTTTATCCAACATCCGTATTCTGTATTAGTAATTGTTAAATCTGTGTGTTCTCTCTCACTTTTATGTAATTGATCGTGTACCTGCCGCCACTCATACAACCCCAGACACCAACAGTAAGCGATCACCCAGTTGCTATTCATCTTTTTGTTGTAGCTATATCATTTTCTCTTGATTTCAAGGCGTATTTCGGTTATTTCAGCTTCACTGCAAATTCATGTCACCTTCCTTCTGTTTGTTTATTTACAGACAATGCTGGGAAAATAGTAGGCAATGTTGGAGGTGTACTTGGTAAGTTTCAGCAGATTCTTTTAATGTTATAAAACATTTTTTATTTTTTTATGATGAGCAATGTGGATAACAATATCAGTCAAGGAAGAGACTATAGTCTATTACAGTCCAACATCAGAGGTCCCAGACATGCTTAATGGGATTGAGATCCTGGCTCTTTGCTGACTGTGGCAGAACACTGACATTCATGGATTGCACAAAACGAGCAGTATAGCTGGTGGTTACTGGCCCAACACTCTTAACTGCTAGGCTACTTGCCGGGGAAGTCGCTCAGGTGGTGGGCATTGGGCAAAGCTGGTGGTTTTGTGAGGGCTTGGCTACCTGGTCATCTAGAAATAGTCATGATTACTAGAGTTTTTGTGTTAGCTCTCAGTGGCTACTCAGGAAATGTGGCCACTAAAAACTCAGTGTTTATGAGCATACATTCTGATTTAATTTGAGATAAGATGGGTGATTGAGAATTAATTAGAATAATGCAAAATGTTTATTTGGAATGGTGAGCATGATGACTTTTTGAACCTTGAACTGAAACATAATGATCTCAAACTTGGCTTCAAGCTGACATGTGGCAGCTGTTCAGTGATTATATGTGTCAAAGTCCAACAGATTTATCCTGTTTGTGCTCCACAGGTCCACGTTGGTTTTGTAAAAAAAAAAAAATGCTGGGCAGATGGTTATTATCAGTGTATAAAGAAATGTATTTTTTCTTATTTTTCAGTGCCAAGTCTTCTACTTTACCTCAGTCTCCTCCTGCTTCATTGAGAAGGAAGGAGTCACAGTAAAATGGCTGCTGTGATGTCCCCTGAATCTACCACCCTCCCAAACACCGGGAATGGTTCATATACTTTAAAAGGAATCTCTATTACACAATGATTAGAAACCTCCCGATGAAGAATGTATTGGTTCACTTCCATTTGGAAGCTTGTGCTTAAGGAGTGGCCTAACTTGATTACTTGTATGTTTCCAGTGTACTTCACAAATCACTCCTAGTCTGATCCTGATTTAACTTATTGCAACATTCTCATGTTAAAATTTGATTTTTAAAATTCACCCATATGTAGGGTCGCTGCTTTTCTGGGTGAACTTGCCTCACAAAGCCAATTTTGCCACCTCTGGGGGGGGTGGATAAATTGAAGGAAATCATTTCTGTTAAGATAAACAAAACATTTGTAATTTAGTTGATGCTCTTATCCAGAGCAACTTACAGTAGTGAGTGCATACATTTTCATACAAGACCCACAAGGTCTTTATATGTAAGTCATACCACCAAAGGCCACCACTGGTTTGATAGACCAGGTTGCAGATGTGTTGAACCGATCCTATAGCTCATGAACATCTGGTTCAATGAGAATCAATGGGCTTTCACCAAGTTTCGCTCTAGTCATTGATAAGTCTTAATTGTGTTATTGTGACGTGAATCTGAAAATCTTGGATTTATTAGGATAACTCTTGGAACGCCGGAGACAATGAATGCTAAAGGAATTGATGCTTTATACTTTTTTTGTAAAAGTTCTTTGAGGGATCAAGGACTCTTGCTCATGATACAGCTTTGGGGTCTTTATTTG
This sequence comes from Oncorhynchus kisutch, assembly GCF_002021735.2. Classification (NCBI taxonomy): domain Eukaryota; kingdom Metazoa; phylum Chordata; class Actinopteri; order Salmoniformes; family Salmonidae; genus Oncorhynchus; species Oncorhynchus kisutch. The sequence goes on along the minus strand of NC_034190.2, from coordinate 70,689,675 downwards.
CACGATTATTTTGCAGTTCTACTGTAGATAAGCCAATGAAATATTTGTTTTGTAAATTTAATGTAAATAAGTTTTAATGAAAATGTTGCAAGAGTCTCTTCCAACAGGACCACTGGATCATGGTGTTCTATAGGCAGGAAACCTGTAGCTCTCGGTAAAATCAGGCTCAGCTTAATGCATTTTGAATGTTCAACGTGCTCTGGATTCTTCACTATGCCTTATCAAGGCAAAATACCAAACATTCTGCAGTTGTAGCCTTAATATAAAAGAAATAATCTTGACAGATATTTCCCACTGCCCTTTTTATTCCATTGCTCTTTTACAGGCTGTCCTAATGAAAGTAACAGATTTAATATGTTGTGTGAGAACTAATAGCACTTGTTTTCATAACACTAGGGGTTGCTTCATATATGAAACCAGGTTCTTATTTAGTAGGGCAAGTTTAGATGTTGCAAATAAAACTATAATCAATATTGGAGTTCAGTGTCTATTGTACAGTCCACCTGGCCATGCTGCTGCTCCAGTTTCAACTTCCACCTGACTGTGCTGCTGCTCCAGTTTCAACTGTTCTGCCTTATTATTATTCGACCATGCTGGTCATTTATGAACATTGGAACATCTTGGCCATGTTCTGTTATAATCTCCACCCGGCACAGCCAGAAGAGGACTGGCCACCCCACAGCCTGGTTCCTCTCTAGGTTTCTTCCTAGGTATTGGCCTTTCTAGGGAGTTTTTCCTAGCCACTGTGCTTCTACACCTGCATTGCTTGCTGTTTGGGGTTTTAGGCTGGGTTTCTGTACAGCACTTTGAGATATCAGCTGATGTACGAAGGGCTATATAAATACATTTGATTTGATTTAGTCCATTTGAATTGGCTTTATTCTGATCAATGTACCTTACTAAGTAAGCAGATCGGTGTTAAACATAACCAAACAAGACAATATTCATCCTTTTTCCATAAATGTCATCTTTCATTTGATCTTTGAAACTACAATATCCAACAGAGGAGCACAGAATTCAGAAAATGAAGTATTCTGTGGATCTCACCTCTGTCCCTATATGCTGTACTTTCTCTTTGGTTTTAGTCTGTCTGGAACCTGTTCAATTATCAGTGTGGAACCACTTTAAACTAGTATGTTGTGGGCAGCCAGTTATGAAACAAATGATTGTTGCACTTGTTTGATTAAAATTAAGTTAATGTACCAATCAATTAAACCTCCATCTTTCTCCACGGGTTAATGTTAATACCATAGACTTGGGCATCGCATCTTAGTGTCTAAATGTACATTTGTAATTTAGCGGTGTTCTCATCCAGATTGAGTTATCGCACTATTCAATCCGTATGGCTGAAAATCCGCTTAATAGTGCAATTGACAATTAAAGGCAATGTTCCGGCGGTTGTGGAGACCGCATTCACGCAAACACTGCATATGTCAGCTCAATCGCAAATTACCTTTACATTTTAACAGATCTTCTGCGATATGGATTGAATCCAGCCCTTACAGTGAGCTAGAGGGGACAACAACTTCTCAGTCATAAGGGCCAAGAGATCAAAGGTTGCTCAAGGTTTAGGTATAGCACCATGGTCTTGTAGTGCATGCACGCTTTGACTGAAAGCCAGTGGAGGAACTGTGCGAAGGAGCAGGGTGACATGGGAGAACTTTGGAAGGTTGAACACCAGGTGGGCTCCATCTTGAAGTAGTCAACATCGTTGTATCTGTCTGATTATGACGTTCTGGATAAATTGCAGGGGATATCTCTCCCATTATGGCATCTGTGAGAGCATAGGCAGTGCCACTGAGACCATCTCCATTTTGAAGTAGTCAGTTTTCTTCTACATCTATGAATTGGTAAACCAACTTAAAGTGTGCATACTGCCACCTGAAGTGTGTTGTTTGAGCAGGTACAAAGCCAAGGTTTGTGATTTACTGCCACCTGCAGTTGTGGAATGTTCACACACAAGTATAATTATTTGGATGATCCATAGAGATTGATAGATGCCTCTAGTGGCCAAAAGGCAGTTTTAGCATGGGCAGTGCTATTGAGTGCTTCCCCTATTTGTATGTAGTCAACTGGGTGGTACTTCCAACTTTATTGGCTGTTCCATCCCAGTAATCCTGTTGTAGTCATGCCCAACCGGGTCATCAGGAGGGATCTGCTAATCATGACAAATTGACTACTTCGAAATGAAGACTGCCTGAATGGTTCTTCCCATGTGCTTACGGACACCATAATGGGAACTATATAGGGATGCTTTCTCTAGCATTCTCTATGGGCTGATCCCTCCCGGTGACCTGGATGGAATTATGTGATCCTTCCTTAACCCATAGGAAGTCCTTCCCAGTTGACTAGTTCAAAATGGTGAAAGTCCTCAATAACGCTGCCCATGCAAATGTAACAGTATAGCTTCCGTCCCTCTCCTCGCCCCTACCTGGGCTCGAACCAGGGACCCTCTGCACACATCGACAACAGCCACCCTCAAAGCATTGTTACCCATCGCTCCACAAAAGCCATGGCCCTTGCAGAGCAAGGGGAACAACTACTTCAAGGTCTCAGAGCGAGTTATGTCACCAATTGAAATGCTATTAGCGCACACCCCGCAAACTAGCTAGCCATTTCACATCGGTTACACAAAATCTGGCTTTTAGGCAATAGAGTTCTCTATCTGTCTCTATGCATAATACTGAACTAGCATCCATTGTTAATGTTACAGTATGCTGTGTTTGGGTCTTGGCAGTCCTTGGTTCTTTAACTGATATTTACACATCTCAGATTGGTCTGTGTTATCTTGCCAAACCTGGAACTGCTTTGGGAATAATGTTTTATTATTTAGCTGAAGGGAAGGAAACATGGTCATACATCATGGAAATACAGTATATGCGACGATACATTTTTTGCTTGCAACATATAGGCAGTAGAGTACAGTAGGCTAGTAGAGGTTTCACAAGGAAAAACACTTCCAAAGTAAGGCTGGGATTCAATCTCATCGGCTGTTGCAGGAATTAAATTCCTCTGTTTTAATAACCAATTAAAATTAATCACTGTCAATTCATAAGGGGTTGTAAGACCCTTATTGGTATAAAATGGACAGAGACCAGCCTTTGGAATCAACCAGCTGCGTTTATTCTCAAGAGTACTGCTCATTACACATTTTACCACAGGTTCTAAACTGAAAATGACGTCAGCGCTTTCTAAATGTTCCGTCTCTTCTTGACACTGGTAGAAAGGCTCTATAGTTCTCATGCCTTCCCACCTCGCCTAGAGCCAAGGTCAGCCTGTGTAGATAAGCATTCTAGCCAGTCTGGCGATATTGTTCATTCATTTCTACCAAGGAACAGACAGTCATTGTTCTAATTCTTGATTATATTTACACACATTATATTCAGTACTAGGATTAAAAAGAAAATTCATACATATACAGTAACATAATAGTATTCTGTTTAGTACATATGCAGTAACATAATAGTATTCTGATTAGTACATATACAGTAACATAATAGTATTCTGTTTAGTACATATGCAGTAACATAATAGTATTCTGATTAGTCAGTCCTGATTGAAATGTATACATAATTAGTCATCATTGATAAAAATTCCCTTAACATCGGCCCTTTTCAGTTATGCACCCTAACTGCAGATGTCCACTCAATCGGATTTGACCTTTAAAGGGGTAATCCACTTCAGAAATGATATTTATATAACTCTGGTCAATGCGGCGATAGTATATGTTATGGGTGGGTAAAATAACAGTTTTCCCCATGATTTAAACCAATAAAAACTTGTGTACTATCCAGTAGTGATGGGTCATTCATGAACATATGGCTCTTTTTGAACAGATCTTTTTGTTGAAGGTCGGGAACAGAATCACATTGGTGAAAGAGCCTTTCATTTAGTTCCCTGATTTGCATACTGCTACTACTGCAGTTTGAGCTGAAAACAACGTTGTTCTGCAGAAAAGTTACAAAATAATTATCTAAAGAAGGTGAATCCTCACTGCAGAAACAATAAATTGTGGGGGGAGCGCCTCAATCTGGTCCACGCTGATTCTTTTTACAATCTGGCAAGGTAAAAATGTATTTGAACTTGCATTTCACGATCTGACATTGGAGATTTGCTATTTTTTTTTCATGGTTCTAGGTAAATTCAGAAGCATTTTGAACGACGAATCGTTTGGGAGACAAATGATCCGGCTCTTTTGTGTGAACAGAGCCAAATGAGCCAGCTCACAGAAAGATTCGGAATGCCCATCACTACTATCCAGGTACCATCTCTGCTAATCACGTCTGCCAATCAAGTTCTCCGTATCTAGCTACTAAACACCACTGGTGTTTACTATTACTCCCAAATTAGAATGCAGCAACTGTAACGTATCTAGCTTGCTAGGTAGCTAGTTACTATACAACAAGAATACATTATTTTGTATCAAGTCTGCCAGAAGATTGCCCAAACGTGCCGAATTGGTCAATTGATATATACTTGAAAATGTAACTATAGAGAACAAACAAAAATGCTATGGCATTAAAAAAAATAAGTTTACACACCCCCAGGAAAGTCATAAATGATGGATCATTAGCTTATACACCAACTTTCTCACATCTAGATTATCGGGAGGGGTGTGTGTGGAGCCAGAGACAGCCGTGGGGTCAAACTGTAGACCCCAGTTCCTACATTTGAACATAAACATTTATTTGATCAAACAAAACTATGCTACATTTTATCTCTGGGACCCTCAGGATGACAAATCAGAGCAAGATTACTGAATGTACACAACCCGTTCAAAAGTTTGGGGTCACTTAGAAATGTCCTTGTTTTTAAAAGAAAAGCACAAAAAAATTGTCCATTAAAATAACATCAAATTGATCAGAAATACAGTGTATACATTGTTAATGTTGTAAATGACTATTGTAGCTGGAAACGGCAGCTTTTTTTAATGGAATATCTACATAGGCGTACAGAAGCCCATTATCAGCAACTATCACTCCTGTGTTCCAATGGCACGTTGTGTTAGCTAATCCAAGTTGATCATTTTAAAAAGGCTAATTGATCATTACAAAACCATTTTGCAATTATGTTGGCACAGCTGAAAATGGTTGTGCTGATTAAAGAAGCAAATAAACTGGCCTTCTTTAGTCTAGTTGAGTATCTGTAGCATCAGCATTTGTGGGTTCGATTACAGGCTCAAAATGGCCAGAAACAAAGACCTTTGTTCTGAAACTGGTCAGTATATTCTTGTTCTGAGAAATGAAGGCTATTCCATGCTAGAAATTGCCAAGAAACTGAAGATCTCGTACAACGCTGTGTACTACTCCTTTCACAGAACAGCGCAAACTGGCTCTAACCAGAATAGAAAGAGGAGTGGGAGGCCCCGGTGCACAACTGAGCAAGAGGATAAGTACATTAGAGTGTCTAGTTTGAGAAAGAGACACCTCACAAGTCCTCAACTGGCAGCTTCAGTAAATAGTACCCGCAAAACACCAGTCTCAAAGTCAACAGTGAAGAGGCGACACAGGTATGCTGGCCTTCCAGGCAGAGTTGCAAAGAAAAAGCCATCTCTCAGACTGGCAAAAAAACACAGACACTGGACAGAGGAACTCTGCCTAGAAGGCCAGCATCCCGGAGTCACCTCTCACTGTTGACGTTGAGACTGGTGTTTTGCGGGAACTATTTTTTTCTTTCTTTATTTTAAATACCCCCCCTTTTTCTCCCCAATTTCATGGTATCCAATTGTTTGTAGTTACTGTCTTGTCTCATCGCTACAACTTCCGTACAGGCTCGGGAGAGATGAAGGTCGAGAGCCATGCGTCCTCCGAAACACAACCCAACCAAGCCACACTGCTTCTTAACACAGCGCGCATCCAACCCGGAAGCCAGCCGCACCAATGTGTCGGGGGAAACACCGTGCACCTGGCAACCTTGGTTAGCGCGCTCTGCGCCTTGCCCACCACAGGAGTCGCTAGAGCGCGATGAGACAAGACAGTAACTACAAACAATTGGATACCATGAAATTGGGGAGAAAAAGGGGGGGTATTTAAAAGAAAGAAAGAAAAAAATAGTGAGACAAGGATATCCCTATTGGCCAAACCCTCCCTAACTCGGACGACGCTAGCCAATTGTGCGTCGCCCCATGGACCTCCCGGTCGCGGGTACTATTTAATGAAGCTGCCAGTTGAAGACTTGTGAGACATCTCGAAGACTAAATTCAATGTAGATTTAGTTTAACAGGTGACAAAGAGATTACTTTACAATTGTAACATGCAGTGGGGAGAATTCTATTGTCCCTGTTAGTAGCCCAGGCTTTTGCCATAGACGGTAGAGATCTCGTCTCTGGACCACACAAGGCAATTGTCTCTCTCTATATCGGTCAGTTACATTGGTGACCAGGGTGGGTGGGATCCTTTCGATATGCCTATGGGGCCTGGTCTCACACATGCTCCTAGAAAGAAGGGGGAATACTGAAGCATGCATTGATGACAGTTCTACAGTCTCCATCAGAGGCCCATGCTTTTGGCATAGATTTAAAGCTCTTGTTTCTGGACTGCAACATTGTAAGATTGTGCTCTTCACGGCAGTTGATATACACTGAGTGTACAAAACATTATGAACACCTGCTCTTTCCATTACATAGACTGACCAGGTTAATCCAGGTGAAATCTATCATCTCTTGTTGATGTTACTTGTTAAATCCATTACAATCAGTGTAGATGAAGGAGAGAAGAGAGGTTAAAGAAGGAATTTTTAGACAATTGAGACGTGCCATTCAGAGGGTGAATGGGCAAGACAAAAGATGTGCCTTTGAACGGGGTATAATAGTAGGTGCCAGGCGCACTGGTTTTGTAAAGAACTGCAACACTGATGCTGTTCTGAGGACGGTGTGGGCACCGTCAACTTCTAGAAGATTAGTAGGAATGTTAATCATTTAACCACATAAATATACTCAGTCACTGAACATCTAGCATTTGAAACTCTAACATTAATTTACCCAGCTGCTTTTTCTATAATCCTATAGGCTCGTTATCATATATTCCAATGCATTCAACATTATGCAAGCCCACCAAACTGGTTATCTTATTGCAGAGCCCATTGTACAACTGTTTTTAGAGAAGATTGTATTGCATGCCATATGTTTTGGCAAAAATGCATATGCAGCTGTTGTTTTTAAACCTATTCTATCATATATGACAAACAGATCTTTATTTTTTTTTAACATTTCACCTATATTTAACTAGGCAAGTCAGTTAAGAACAGATTCTTATTTACAATGACGGCCTACCCCGGCGACGCAGGACTTTCCCCACATTTTGTTTCGTTACAGCCTTATTAAAAAAAGGATTAAGTAAAAAAAAAATCCTTGTCAGTCAACACACAATACCCCATAATGACAAAGCATAAACAGGTTTTTAAAATGTTTGCAAATGTATAAAAAAAAAAACATACCTTATTTACATAAGTATTCAGACCCTTTGCTATTAGACTCGAAACTGAACTCAGGTGCATCCTGTTTCCATTGATCATCCTTGAGATGTTTCTACAACTTGATTGGAGTCCACCTGTGGTAAATTCAATTGATTGAACATGATCTGGAAAGCCACACACCTGTTTATATAAGGTCCCACAGTTGACAGTGCATGTCAGAGCAAAAACCAAGCCATGCGGTTGTAGGAATTTTCCATAGAGCTCTGAGACAGGATTGTGTCGAGGCACAGATCTGTGGAAGTGTACCAAAACATTTCTGTGTCATTGAAGGTCCCCAAGAACAGTGTCCTCCATCATTCTTAAATGGAACCACCTAGAGCTGGCCAACTTAGCAATCGGGGGAGAAGGGCCTTGGTCAGCAAAGTGACTAAGAACCCAATGGTCACTCTGGCAGAGCGTTGTTGTTAACCCTAACCCAGCACTCCACCAATCAGACCTTTATGGTAGCGTGGCCAGATGGAAGCCACTCCTCAGTAAAAGGCACATGACAGCCTGCTTGGAGTTTGCCAAAAGGAACCTAAAGAACTTTTTGCCAAGCGTCACATCTGGAGGAAACCTGGCACCATCCCTACAGTGAAGTATCGTGCTGGCAGCATCATGCTGCGGGGATGTTTTTCAGGGAAAAAGATGAACGGAGCAAAGTACAGAGTGATCCTTGATGAAAATCTGCTCCAGAGTGCTCAGGACCTCAGAATGTGGCGAAGGTTCACCTTCCAACAGGACAATGACCCTAAGCACACAGCCAAGACAACGCAGGAGTGGCTTCGGGACAAATCTGTTTGTCCTTGAGTGGCCCAGCCAGACCTTGATCGAACATCTCTGTAGAGACCTGAAAATAGCTGTGCAGCGACACTCCCCATCCTGACAGAGCTTGAGAGGATATGAAGAGAAGAATGGGAGAAACTCCTCAAATACAGGTGTGCCAAGCTTGTAGCCTTATACCCAAGAAGACTCAAGGCTCAACAAAGTACTTAGTAAAGGGTCTGAATTTTAAAAAAAATATTTAACTAGGCAAGCCAGTTAAGAACAAATTCGTATTTACAATGACAGCCTAGGAACAGTGGGGTAAGTGCCTTGTTCAGGGGCAGAACGACAGATTTTTACCTTGTAAGCTCAGGGATTCGATCTAGCAACCTTCCGGCTACCTGCCTCGAATACTTATGTAAAATGTAATATTTCTGCAAAAAAAAAACTCAAAACCTGTTTTTGCTTTGTCATTATGGAGTATTGTGTGTAGCTTGATGAGAAAAAATGATTTAATCAATTTTTAGAATAAAACTAACGTAACAAAATGTGGAAATAGTTAAGGGATCTGAATACTTTAATGCACTGTATATATGAATAAAGTATTTGATAAAAAATGTTAGCCCATCCAAACGCATTGAATAACAGATTCACTACATGGAACAAGAGTCCCCCACCCAAAACAAAAATTTTTGAAAAGAAGTTTGTTCTGAAGTTATCTGAGAGAACAGTAGATGCAGTGGTTGGTGCATGCCGACTGACCCGTATGGTGGATGGAGTGAGGAAACCCACTCCATTCATTATTTTGTTCTTTGAAGAAGTCTCTCCCTTCGTACATATATTTGGGTTATGTGAGGTTATGTTGGATTAGAGACATCAGTAAATGTTACTCGCCAACAGGATCCTGACATGTTGCATGTTAAAGGTGGACTTTGTATAATTTATTGCATTAGTTATAAACCGCACAGCGCAAATAAAGAAATCTTAGAAAATAGGCATCGTTGTAAGCGCGGCTGAAAGTTTTTTGGGACTCAGGGATTTAACAGCAGAGGCATTACAAGGAATCCTGTCGATGAATGTTCCGTCCACACAGGCCCTTGAGCCTGTGTAGGGATGTGATTTGGATTATCACTGAAGGAGTAGGGTGGGGCCTTTTGGGATTTATTTTATTTTTGTATCGTATAAAATGGTGGTATTCCCCACCCCGTTTCCCGCAATGGATTTTCAACTTTTTTTGTTCAATAGCTGTACAGTAGGTGGCAGCAATACACCAATGGGTGCAGTCTGCCATAAAACTTTAAAGAAGAAGGAGCCACCGGTCGGAAATGGCGGCGAATAGTGCAGATGTCATTTGGAAAAAGTTGGTGACGTAACAGCTGTGTTGAAATGCCAACAATATGGGTGTCAGTCCTGATGGTATGGAGCGGGAGGATGAAGGTCAAGGGCCGGAAAGGTTGGAATGGGCTCCTGAGTGGTGCAGCAGTCAAAGACACTGTATCTCAGTGCAAGAGGCGCCAGTCCCTGGTTCGAATCCAGGTTGTATCACATCTGGCCGAGTCCCATAGGGCGGTGCACAATTGGCCCAGCGCTGCTGGGGTAGGCTGTCATTGTAAATAAGAGTTTGTTCTTAACTGACTTGCCTAGTTATATAAAAAAATAATATTAAGACCGGTAGAAGAGAGATCATAGTAAAACAAACGCATAAAGAGGGCCAAGGTAGGAAGCAAAAGTAATGATGTGTTGGAGTGAAAAGTAGTGATAGTGTTTGATGAGACCACAGGGCCTCACTTACACCCTAACTAATGCTGTAGATGAAGTGAAATTAGCTTGGTTAATTGGAAATGGTATATTGTTAACATTTTGTGGTAGCCAGGCTCAGCAAGAGAAGTTTCTGAAAATGGAAAAGCTTAATGGGAAGAAGATTAAAAGCCATGTCCCTGGTGCTTATGCTAGATTGAGGCGAGTCATCACTGAGGTACCAATATATGTCCATAGATGATATTTAAGAAAAAAAATGGAGAAAGAGTGATTCAGGCCAAAATATTAGTCTGTAGGAAAGAAGGTCAAAGAAGTGAAAGCCTATCAGTGCTGCTGAGGTTTAAGAAGGTTTTGCCTGGGAAAGTACATATAGGATTCCTTCAATTCAATGTCAGATCATTTGTCCCATCCCCATTAGTGTTATAAATGCAAAAGAATGGGACATGTAGCTGTTCAATGTAAAGGAAGTAAAAGCTGTGCCAGGTGTGAAGGTTAAGCGTTGTAATTATGGGGGTGGAACAGTGCAGCATTTGGTGGATGCCAGGTGCAGAGAGGCTCAGAGGTATAGAATTAGTCATGATATATCGTAAGCAGTTGCTGTAAGACTACAGTGTGGACTGCACTGTTTACTGGTTAAGGGCTTGCAGGTAGCCTAGTGGTTAGAGCGTTGGACTAGTAACTGGAAAGTTGCAAGATCAAATCCCTGAGCTGACAAGGTAAAAATCTGTTCTTCTGCCCCTGAACAAGGCAGTTAACCCATTGTTCCTAGGCATCATTGAAAATAAGAATTTGTTCTTAACTGACTTGCCTAGTTAAATAAAGAACATTTAAAAGTAAGGTTACACTTGTTGTATTTGGCGCATGTGACAAAGTTTGATTTTGATTAATTTCTGTATATATATTTTTTACATTATGAGCTTCCATGGCTGCTCCTGTAGTAAGTGGACCTAATGTTGGGACTGGTGTTTCTGCTGGTCCTGGCATGGTTTGGAGGCCTGTTCAGAAATCTTGTGCTCATGAACGTGCAGTGTCAAAGGACACTTTGATAATGAATAAAGTTGACTAGCTTTATTGTTAAGGTTATCAATACGACTCCATTGTGGAAAGCAGAAATGCCAGCTTGAAGGTTATTGTTGAGACGACAAAATAGATATTGGGGGTAACAGATGTTTACTGTTGAAATGGTTGTTGACAAGCTGAACAATTCTAAGGGGGAGTGTTTCAGCATGATATATATATATATATATATATATATATATATATACAGTTGAATGGGGTAGGGGTGTTGGGGAGGTGGATTTTTTTTGGGGGGGGGGGGGTATTTGGGTTTCGATTTTATTTTCATGGTAGTACAGAATTGGGCAGATCATGATTGATCGTACATTCCAGCCCAGTAGGTGGCGGCATGCACTTAAACGATTGTCGATTGTTTGCGGACTGCCATGATAGCATAGAAGAAGAAGCCAGAACAGTGAGTTAGAATAAATATTCGACGGAACAGGTTTTTGAAGAAAGTGGACAGACCATTTGAACAATAAGGTAAGACTTCCAAATATCATAGATGATCATTATTGGAAATTAGAGCGAGTGCCTGCTAGCAATGGACACTAACACGGTAGCAAGCTGATCCAGCTACAATATCCGAGTGTTTCCTCAAACTAGGCATCAATGGAGTTGATCAAATACGACTAGTTAGAGAGCGAAAACGCTCAGAATTTACAAATGGACAATTGACAACGCTCTGAATTTACGAACGCCCAGAGCGCACTCGAACTCCAGAGTGAATTTACAAACACAATACCTCTTCCTCTCTGTCTATAGGCTTTTCCCAACGAAACATGGCATGGCGGAGTTAGTGCCTACAATACGCCATTGCTGTTCTCTTTTGGCTATAACATGTCACACCCCTCGTGCCATATTGCTGAACTATTTTCAATAAAATCACGAAAATACAAAATAACAAAGCTATGTAACGCAGTAGATACATATTATTTGACTACGGTTTTGCTAGCCTGGCTAATTAGTTAGCTGTTGGTACCGTTAGCATCACGGTGGAGTTAGGTTGCGAATACTTTGGTCAGTGAAGCTACCTGTGTATAGGCTGGACACATTCCATTTGTAACGCTTTTATAAAAATAGATTTAATTGCATGCGTCGTGGAACACAGTTAATTAAGTAATATTACTATGTCCCAGCTGCTTGCCGTAGTTCTATAGTAAATCGCGAAAAATACATGTCCAATTTAGTGCATTTTTCACCCTGCCAGCTCATTAGTTCTATTGGACTCGCCTGCCGAATATTCTATTCCCAGCCGATTGTTCTGTGTCACAATGCCTGCCTCGCTATTGTTGGCGTTTAGACCTTTATGCTTTCCTCAGCTACCTTATTATTGACAAGTGTAGTCTACTTTGTGTGCAATTATTGTTGCTCAATTATTGCGCCAACGAGCGTCTGTGTTGCCAAGGGCTAAAATAGTAATTCCTATTTCTGACGCTTATCGCGGTGCAAGTCCTGCCTTTCCCCATCTCCTCATTAGTTTATAGAAGCAGGTACCCATGTGCCATCTCCTCATTGGTTATACCCACTTGGGTGATTGAAAGACTAACTGTTGTGCCGTTGTAGTGGTAATGCTATGAAAGTTTAGATGCCAATCACCATATAACGTAAACTCGTACATCGCCTTGGTCCGTATAATTGCCCTTATTTTAGCGCCCTAAAAACGTAATACTTCCAGATCAACTGTAATGTCAATACCATTGTGAAGCACAATTTCTCCCCTTTCCAACAGATTCAATTACATGACCTAAACGCTGCCTGTTTCTGCATAATTCAAGCAGGCAATGAGCCGCGTCGGGTCTTTTAAAAAATGGCAGGTGGGGAAGCGAAACTAATGCGTGATAGTGAAAAGGAGAGATGTTGTGTGGGAAAATTGCTTTTTTTCACTCGATCTGTCCAACTCGTCACCTAATCGCCTCTAAATGTAAATAAAACACTATAAAGAGTTTATATAATGTGTGAATACATACCTATTTGAAGGTTTGTGTCGAATTTGAATCGGGCTTTAGTGCGGTGCTAAAGTGATCTTAGAAGTAAACAGAGACTTTGGGAATGATGATTGCATGCAGCGATGACACAAAAAATGACTGTGCTACACCTGGTGGATGGAGATCGTAAGACAGAAATAGTTGCTTTATGCGTGCTGTACGTTACGACATGACACGTCATGATGTAACGGAGGGTCAGTTTTTTTCAACTTTTCTCCAATACTATAGTGCCATTACCATGTTGATCAACGCTTGAGTAGAAACCTAGTTCACACCCCAGATTTTGACGTCAACACAGTCGCTACAGTCCCATTAGTTTTCTTTGTAGCCTCGTTTGAATGTTGCGGTTGTGCACATTTGTACGGAAGGGGGTGAGTTTAAGTTAAGTTCAAAGATGAAAAAGCCTGGAAGGAGGAGAGATGACTAGAAATGATTCGATTGACTGTTTTATGTGTGGATTAATTGTCGGAGTAAAGGACCTTGTGCATTTCATGTAAAATAACAATTCAATGTTTATCCCAGGACAAATGAGCTAGCAACAGCAAGCTAGCTAAATAGGACAAATTAGTTGCCGTTGCAAGCTAGCTAACTAAATTGCCATACATGTTTAATGCCTTTTGATCTGTCCCCAAATTTAATGTAATTGGTTGAGTTTTTGAGATTTTAACCTGCGTGTCATGATCGCATTTGTTGTGGGGGGCCAAATACATGCACGATGGCGCACGCACGCACGCAGCCGGTTTGGGTTCCGTGTCACAGTATTAGCAATGGCTGGCACATAGCCATCAAATTCAAAATGTTTCTGCTCCATGGTTAATGATTTTCTTCTTCAGACCGATTTTTAAACAGCCAGAACAGTCATTGTTCAACGTTCTTTGGCTGTTTTTCATCCTTGGGTGAATTTTGACTTGTTCCATTGGCCAGCCTACTCGTGAGTGCACACTGGCTGCTCTGGCCGAGAAGTGGGGTTGATTCGACCATTCTGACCTGACGTCGCTTAAGCACCCAAGCTAACTGGCAAAAGTTGGCTAGCTTGCTAGCTACTTCCAGACACCGAGAGAACACTGCACACTGACAATTTTACTCGCACTAGCAGAGCTGATTAGACTGTTTTCATGTTATCTAGAGCGTTGTAACTGTACTGCTGGCAACAATTTGAATTAAGTTTTTTTGCCAACGTTTGCTGACATTCAACTGGTGTTACGCATTCTTGTGCTCTGGCAGACTCAGATGAGAGTTATCTGAAATGGTAGTAGATAACAGAGTAAATTTACGAACGCACCCAAAGAGAGGGGCCCAACTCAGTGGAGAATCTGTCTCCCTCCAGCAGGTGGCGATTTTTCGCTCACCAAAAAATGACTTTTTGTATGGAGTGTTGAATCTGGTCAACAAAAACATTTATGGCTTATTTGCGACATACGGTTATTATACGGTCCCAAAGGTGTTCGATGGGGATGAGGTCAGGGCTCTGTGCGGGCCAGTCAAGTTCTTCCACACCGATCTCGACACGCTTTCTGTATGGACCTCTCTTTGTGCACGGAGGCATTCCTCATGCTGGAACAGGAAAGGGTCTTTCCCAAACGGTTGTCACAAAGTTGGAAGCACAGAATTGTCCGGAATTTAATTTTATGCTATAGCGTTAAGATTTCCCTTCACTGGAACTAAGGGGCTAAGCCCGAACCAGGAAAACAGCCCCGTCCACTAAACTTTACAGTTGACACTATGCATTTGGGCAGGTATCTTTCTCCTGGCATCCGCCAAACCCAGATTTGACCGTCGGACTGCCAGATGGTGAAGCATGTTTCATCACTCCAGAGAACGTGTTGCCACTGAGTCCAATGGCAGAAATTTGACAAACTGACTTGTTTGAAATGTGGCATCCTATGACAGTGCCACGTTGAAAGTCACTGAGCTTTTCCGTAAGGCTGCTAATGTTTGTCTATAAAGGTTGCATTGCTGTACACTCGATTTTATTAACCGTCAGCAACAAGTGTGGCTGAAATAGCCGAATCCACTCATTTGTATGGTTGTCCACATAATTTGGTCTATATACACTGCTCAAAAAAATAAAGGGAACACTAAAATAACACATCCTAGATCTGAATGAATGAAATATTGTTATTAAATACTTTTTTCTTTACATAGTTGAATGTGCTGACAACAAAATCACACAAATTATCAATGGAAATCAAATTGATCAACCCATGGAGGTCTGGATTTGGATTCACACTCAAAATTAAAGTGGAAAACCACACTACAGGCTGATCCAACTTTGATGTAATGTCCTTAAAACAAGTCAAAATGAGGCTCAGTAGTGTGTGTGTCCTCCACGTGCCTGTATGACCTCCTTACAATGCCTGGGCATGCTCCTGATGAGGTGGTGGATGGTCTCCTGAGGGATCTCCTCCCAGACCTGGATTAAAGCATCCGCCAACTCCTGGACAGTCTGTGGTGCAACGTGGCGTTGGTGGATGGAGCGAGACATGATGTCCCAGATGTGCTCAATTGGATTCAGGTCTGGGGAACGGGCAGGCCAGTCCATAGCATCAATGCCTTCCTCTTGCAGGAACTGCTGACACACTCCAGCCACATGAGGTCTAGCATTGTCTTGCATTAGGAGGAACCCAGGCCAACCGCACCAGCATATGGTCTTACAAAGGGTCTGAGGATCTCATCTCGGTACCTAATGGCAGTCAGGCTACCTCTGGCGAGCACATGGAGGGCTGTGCGGCCCCCCCAAAGAAATGCCACCCCACACCATGACTGACCCACCGCCAAACCGGTCATGCTGGAGGATGTTGCAGGCAGCAGAAGGTTCTCCGCGGTGTCTCCAGACTGTCACGTAGTCATTGTGAACCTGCTTTCATCTGTGAAGAGCACATGGCGCCAGTGGCGAATTTGCCAAATGTCCTGCACGGTGTTGGGCTGTAAGCACAACCCCCACCTGTGGACGTCGGGCCCTCATACCACCCTCATGGAGTCTGTTTCTGACTGTTTGAGCAGACACATGCACATTTGTGGCCTGCTGGAGGTCATTTTGCAGGGCTCTGGCAGTGCTCCTCCTGCTCCTCCTCGCACAAAGGTGGAGGTAGCGGTCCTGCTGCTGGGTTGTTGCCCTCCTACGGCCTCCTCCACGGCTCCTGATGTACTGGCCTGTCTCCTGGTAGCGCCTCCATGCTCTGGACACTATGCTGACAGACACGGCAAACCTTCTTGCCACAGCTCGCATTGATGTGCCATCCTGGATGAGCTGCACTACCTGAGCCACTTGTGTGGGTTGTAGACTCCATCTCATGCTACCACTAGAGTGAAAGCACCGCCAGCATTCAAAAGTGACCAAAACATCAGCCAGGAAGCATAGAAACTGAGAAGTGGTCTGTGGTCACCACCTGCAGAACCACTCCTTTATTGGGGGTGTCTTGCTAATTGCCTATAATTTCCACCTGTTGTCTTCCATTTGCACAACAGCATGTGAAATTTATTGTCAGTGTTGCTTCCTAAGTGGACAGTTTGATTTCACAGAAGTGTGATTGACTTGGAGTTACATTGTGTTGTTTAAGTGTTCCCTTTATTTTTTTTTAGCAGAGTATAGTGCATTGGGCTGTTTTTCACTGTATAACATAGAAGTTGTCCCTTTTTCAGATTTAGAAGTGAATGCTAAATGCTAACTCCCGTTCGTATAAGCTGGTTAGCATAGCTAGCATACAGATATTGGTAGTCATGTCAATGATGACATGAACATGTGTTGGGGTAAACATCCATACAAGTGTAATCATAATTTCGTATGACAGTGTGTGTTTTTCCTTCTCAACAGCGTGATTACGGCAAGTGGATATTTACGTCTGCGTAGGTGGCGATCTGAAAAAACTGTACAGTACAAGCAAACCAACCAATCCAGGAAATTTTGTGCTGCTGCTTGTTACAGGAAAATAATATGTCATGCAGCCCTCTAACATCTGTTGGCCCTTGACGATATGGATGGTCCAGCTGGCCTTGATTGTTCTCACTGTCCAAGGTGGGGTCATTTCTGTATAGAATCCTATTTATTTTTATCTCTCTCTGTCTAGATGGTGGTTTGAAGCTTAAACTACAACAGTTTTTGGGTTGAATTGAAAATGTTGTCTCCTGTATTTGTTCATCTTGGTCATTAACATAGAATTCCATTTTGTCTCCACCTCTTTCAGCTAAAAACTGTACCAGACCCATAGGAGGGCCAAACATGGTTTTGTCAGATGCCTTCATCACGCAAGAGACATTTGTAGATGGCGCAAAAGTCACTTTTCAGTGTGCAATTGGATATGCCAGTACAGGATGGTCTCCGCCAGTCACCTGCACTGCTGGCGTGTGGAGTGAAGTGAAACTGAAATGCGAAAGTAATATAATCGTGTATTTATTTTTGTTCTGGAAGGTTGTGCTATATTGTAAATATTTCCAGTTTTTACTTACCCACTCGAAACTTGATATATTCATTGCCCATCCTTAAATCGAATTGAAATACTAGCCTGGAATTCGAACCGGTTTTGTGCTAACATTCAACTCTTTCTCACTCTGTCATTTTGAAAATCTGACTGGTTTTCTCTGGTTGTTTCAGGGAAGTCGTGTGGCAGCCCAGGAGAAGTGACGAACGGCCAGTTTAATCTCTCTGAGGGGACCTTGTTTGGAGACCAGGTAGTTGCTACCTGTAACACTGGGTCAGTGCTTTCTTGAGTCTTCGATGTTATTGAATGTTTTTATTTTTTAGAATTAACATGTCAACATTTTCACAAAGCTGTTCATTTGTTGGCCTAATTTAGTGATTTTTCCAAATAGGCCTTAATCAAACTTCCCCTCCCTAAAAGCTAAACAAAAAGTCTTTCAATTTCAGGTGTATTATCTGTTATTACTATTTTGATCAGAGCTGTGAACAGTCTCTGTTGTAAACCCTTACTATCCTGAAAGCAAAGTTGTAAAAAGTGTCTCGTATTGTCTAATCTTTCAGCTATGTGCTTGTGGGCAGCGGTGTAAGGACCTGTATGGATGGAGGCTGGGATGGCAGAGTTCCTGTATGTGAAGGTTGGTAATCTGAAGGAGCATGTCAAGTGAAGATAACATTAACAGTTCTGTGCATGTGCCTGAATCATCTCTTCATAACTGCTGTTGTGCTCTAATCTGCAGTGGTGAAGTGTGGAAAGCCCCCAAACATTGTCAACGGTGGGCCTGTTGTCCCACCTGATGATACGTATGACTATGGAAGTGTCGTGCAATATGACTGTGAGAAGGATTACACTCTGGTTGGAACTAAATACATAACCTGCAGTGAGAATGGAGAATTCCAGCCAGCTCCACCTGAGTGTAAAAGTATGTTGAAAGCTTTCCTTTTCCCCTGTTTATATAAGTATGATTGTTAACAAAACAATAATGAACTGCTTACACCAGGGGTGTCAAACTCACTCCATGGAGGGCCTAGTGTCTACTGGTTTCTCCTTTCAATTAAGATGAGCAGATGAGGGGGACTTCCTTACTAACTAGTGACCTTAATTCATCAATCAAGTACAAGGGAGGAGAACCCGCAGACATTCAGCCTCCCATGGAATGAGTTTGACACAAGTTGCTTACACTGATAAAATCTATTTGTGCTTCCACTTTTTTCCTCCACCACATAGTCATGATCAAGTTCCAGATGACCTCCTCTGAAAGATAAATGTGTAAATATCACAGTATCTAGCTTAATAAAATCAAACATTATCACAGATGTGCATGAGACAGGCAAGCAGTCTAAAGCATGTTTAATGTGTAGGCCTAATCTAATAATCATGATGCAACATTGAGCTCAGAGGAAGTAGGTTTCAATAGAATCTACACTATTTGATAGATAATGATTAGTTGCATTATTCATAAATGGGTGGTTATAACATTGTTTATTGCTGCAAGTAGTCTAAAACCAATAAATAATATACTTTTGTCATGTTGTTCACCTCAAAACAGCAGCTAATGACACGTTTGTTTACGTCTGCAGTGGTGTCATGTCCTCCTCCTGTTGTTGAGAATGGCGTTCGGGTTGACGGCCGTCCCCCCTATACGTACATGTCTTTTGTGACGTATAGGTGTAATGCTGGATATGAGATGGAGGGACAAGCCAGTCTGACCTGTAAAATAGAAGGCTGGTCAGCTCCTTACCCAACATGCAAAGGTAAGACTGATTTCACTGTTTGTTATTTAACACACTTTAGCCTAATACTTTAGCTCTGATATTTTGCATCATTTGGTGTTTATGACCAGAAGACCAATGTGTCGACAAACTGGCTTTTTTATGGAACTGACCTCTACTCATATAAACACAATTACTTTTCATGAGACAAGATGGTATTTGAATTCATGTTCATGCTAATTGTTATTTTTCACCATATGCATGCTTGTGCATAGCAATCTCAAGTATTTATTTTCTCTGTGCATTAGAAGTTTGGATTTGGTCATTTTAGTTTCCATCTGTTTTTGATCCATTCCTTGATACTGGCCTTTACCCATTAAAATAACCCAATGGTCTATTGAGCTGCTTACCTTCCATTGACCTCTACCTTCACACTTTGAGAGGTTGACCATCTTGTCCAAGACCATTCTACTACTCAGACCACACTGGCTGACTAAAGCATTTGAGGGATCACAGCAGTAAAGTGTTGTGACAGACTGCACAAGAATAGTTCATTTACTGGCCTAATTGTATGTCATGTCTTTATAGCCCTTCTGACTACCACAAAGCCCACTACTACAAAGAGAACCACAATCCACGGTAGAGTCCATTTGAATCTTGTGTGTGTGTTTTTTAGGGCTGTCCCCAAAATTAAATTATTGGATAGACTGAGTCGATTGGTCGAAATGTTAAAACATGCATTTTTACCTATATAGACACTCTGTTTGAATAAAATCACCTATGTGTAGACTACTTTGCCTGATGCTTTAAGCACTGCAATTAAAAACAAAGACACACATTACTGAAGAAGGATCCAGAAATCAATATAGCCTAACCAGAATCATAAACTGTTCCTGATCTGTGTGCCAGTTATGGTTTTCATATGCAGATTTGTGGAACAGTTTCATTTAATTTAAAATAAAGTCTTCATTTAAAATAGTCTTCATATCTGAAACTCAATGTCATGTGGTTAATCAAAATTCTATCTAAATGAAAATGATAGAACTTCTATTGACAATATGTAAAAATAGCCTACATAAAGCCAACAAATAAAAACTTTGCAGCGCCGCAGTTAGAAAATATCCTGATCAAAATAAATATCCTATAAATCACATTGGCTATGCATGGCCTGTTTGCAAGGAACTTGAAACATTGTATCAAATATTTAACTTGGGTCCTGCCTGAAGCTTGAGCTTGCTGGGGCCTCAGTGAGGAGAAGTAATCAGCGAGGCCTTTTTAATTAAATTTCCACCAGATAAGAGTGATTCTTTTTCTGCCCTTTCTTGCTTTGTAGTTATCAAAAGGGAAAGAGCTGGAAAGATTTTTCAATTATGCTACATTGAGGAGCTATTTTCATTCTCAATGAATGTAAAAACGGACTTTGTTTACTTGATTTTTGAGGCGAAGAAAAATTACTTTTAGAAGCTCCACGGTGATTGTGCGTTAAGACAATCCTATAGTTTCAGATCCCCAAACGGGCACATTTTTGTAAGCCTGGACTGTTTTTTTAACGACAAGAAAAGGATTTGTAGTCGTAGAAAAAAAGTTGATCCCATTGATGCTGTTGACCCAGATCACTGGTTGCTGTGGAAAGGAGGTCATAGGGGGTGTTAACCTCTTTGGTACAATTGGGACAGTAGCGTCCCACCTCGACAACAGCCAGTGAAATTGCAGGGCACCAAATTCAAAACAGAAATCCCATAATTAAAATTCCTTAAACACACACACAAGTATTTTACACCATTATAAAGATACACTTGTTGTAAATCCAGCCACAGTGTCCGATTTCAAAAAGGCTATGACGAAAGCACACCAAACGATTGTTAGGTCAGAACCAAGTCACAGAAAAACACAGCCATTTTTCCAGCCAAAGAGAGGAGTCACAAAAAGCAGAAATAGAGAAAATGAATCACTAACCTTTGATCTTCATCGGATGACACTCATAGGACTTCATGTTACACAATACATGTATGTTTTGTTCGATACAGTGCATGTTTATATCCAAAAATCTGTTTACATTGGCGCGTTATGTTCAGTAGTTCCAAAACATCCGGTGATTTTGCAGAGAGCCACATCAATTTACAGAAAAACATAAGTGTTCATAAGTGTTATGAATGGAATTTTAGATACACTTCACTTCTCTGCAACCGCTGTGTCAGATTTCAAAAACACTTCACGGAAAAAGCACACCGTGCAATAATCTGAGTACAGCGCTCAGACACAAAAACAAGCTATACAGATATCCGCCATGTTGGAGTCAACAGAAGTCAGAAATAGTATTATAAATATTCACTTACCTTTGATCTTCAACAGAATGCACTCCAAGGAATCCCAGTTCTACAAATGTTTGTTTTGTTCGATAATGTCAATTTTATGTCGAAATACCTCCTTTTTGTTCACGTTTAGTCCAGTAATCCAAATTCATGAGGCGCGATCACTAGGTCCAGACAAAGTCAAAAAGTTCCATTACAGCCAGTAGAAACATGTCAAACGATGTATAGAATCAATCTTTCGGATGTTTTTAACATAAATCTTCAATAATGTTCCAACTGGAAAATTCCTTTGTCTTCAGAAATGCAATGGAACGCAGGTCGCTCTCACGTGTGTGTGTGTGTGTGTGTGTGTGTGTGTGTGTGCGCGTGGTCAGCTCATGCCACTCTGGCAGACCTCTGGTTGAACCAGCTCTCATTCACCCCTACTTCACAGTAGAAGCCTCAAATAAGGTTCTAAAGACTGTTGACATCTAGTGGAAGCCTTAGGAAGTGCAATATGACCCCATAGACACTATATTCGATAGGCAATGACTTAAACTACAAACCTCAGATTTCCCCACTTCCTGGTTGGATTTTTGTTTCTCAGGTTTTTGCCTGCCACATGAGTTCTGTTATACTCACAGACATCATTCAAACAGTTTTAGAATCTTCAGAGCGTTTTCTATCCAAATCTACTAATTATATGCAAATTCTAGCTTTTAGGCCTGAGTTGCAGGCAGTTTACTCTGGGCACCTTTTTTATCCAAGCTAGTCAATACTGCCCCCCCAGTCCCAAGAAGTTAACTAAATAGCCCAGTACTGTAGCCTACTCCTGATCGTCACGTTCTTCAACACCATATTTTCCGATCCATCTTAACGGAAACCCGAAGGGTTTTTCTTGGTATAGAAACACCATAATAGTAATCTAATTTAATTAAGCAACATTTCTTAATCAGTCCCATATACTATGTTCTTAAAAATAATGTTTTAAATTCTCTAGTACAGCTACTGTTGAAGGCTATCAAATGCTTCTCAAAGATGCCCTCAGGTGGTCAAACTAGCACTAACAAGATTGTAATATGGCGCCTGAGCAGAATAAGTTTTACGTGCTCACAACTGATCTTTTTTTGTTTGTTAATCTGCGTTTAACTTCTTATTTTTTTACTCTTTGTACATAATAACGTTGCCGCTACCGTCTCTTATGACTGAAAATAACTTCTAGACATCAGGACTGCGATTACTCACCATGGACTAATATAATAATTTTTCTTTCATGGCTCTGACGAGCCCGAGGCGGAGGATATATAGCTCCTCGGGAACAGGCCCCAACCCCAGTGATCTGCGTGAAGAGGCGGAGAAAGAGGCCGGAGATGACTTCTGAAAAGTCGGAGGCGATTGAATAAACCCCCTCAATTCTGCATGCAAACATGCGATCTTTGGACAATAAAATGGACAAGTTACTGGGAAGACTACCAACGGGACATTAACTTCTTGACACACCCCATCCCATTAGTGGGATTTTTTTCATCAACACCCGCTGAATTGCAGCGCGCCCAAATTAAATTACTAAACATATTTAATTTTCATGAAATCACAAGTGCAATATAGGAAAACACAGCTTAGCTTGTTAACTTGTTATGGCTGCAATCCCGTTAACGGGATAATTGTCATCAACAACCGCTGAAT
This sequence comes from Oncorhynchus kisutch, assembly GCF_002021735.2. Taxonomy (NCBI): domain Eukaryota; kingdom Metazoa; phylum Chordata; class Actinopteri; order Salmoniformes; family Salmonidae; genus Oncorhynchus; species Oncorhynchus kisutch. The sequence continues at coordinate 70,666,552 of NC_034190.2, read as the reverse complement.
TGCATAGCGCCACATTCAATGAATATTACTGAAAATATTTATATTTGTGAAATCACAAGTGCAATATAGGAAAACACAGCTTAGCCTTTTGTTAATCTCCTTGTTGTGTCCGATTTTGAACATTTGCTTTGCAGCGAAAGCAATCCAAGCATTTGTAAGTTTATCGATCGCTCGACAAAACATTATGTACACTTGGCATCAAGTAGCTTGGTCACAAATCAGAAAAGCAATCAAATTAATCGTTTACCTTTCACGAGACTCCCAGTTACACAAATGTTCCTTTTGATCCATAAAGATTCTTTTTATATCCAAAATAACACGCCAAACAAAGGTATGTTCAGAAATCCACAGGAAAGAGCGGTCACGACAACGCAGACAAATTCCAAATGCTGTATGAATGAGCTGTATTTGGCCATAAACAAACAAGAAAATGCTTGAATGCAGGGGAACTTAAATCCGTTTCACCAAATTTCTATCAGCATGTTAAATATACAACCAGAGGGGGGGAAACTCTGGACCACCTATACTCACCTATACTGGACCACCATAATTCCATCCTCCTGATTCCTGCTTTCAAGCAAAAATGTAAGCAGGTAACACCAGTGACTAGAGAAACAAAACAAAAAATGTCAGATGAAGCAGATGCTAAGCTACAGGACTGTTTTGCTAGCACAGACTGGAATATGTTCCGGGATTCCTCCAATGGCATTGAGGAGTACACCACATCTGCAATTGGCTTCATCGATGACGTCGTCCCTACAGTGGCCGTACGTACATACCCCAACCAGAAGCCATGGATTACAGGCAGCATCCGCACTGAGCTAAAGGCTAGAGCTGCCACTTTCAAGGAGCGGGACTCTAATCCGGAAGCTTATAAGAAATCCCACTATGCTCTCTGATGAACTGACAATACAGGACTAAGAGTTTTTTACTACGCCGGCTCTTATGCTCGTCGGATGTGACAGGGCTTACAAACCATTACAGACTACAAAGGGAAGCACAGCCGGGAGCTGCCCAGTGACACAAGCCTACCGGACGATCTAAACTACTTCTATGCTCGCTTTGAGGGAATTAACACTGAAACATGCATGAGAGCACCAGCTGTACCGGACAACTGTGTGATCATGCTCTCCGTAGCCGATGTAAGAACTTTTAGACAGGTCAACATTCACAAGGCCGCAGGGTCAGAATGATTACCAGGACATGTACTGCGAGCATTCGCTGACCAACTAGCAAGTGTCTTCACTGACATTTTCAACCTCTCCCTGTCCGAGTCTGTAATACCAAGATGTTTTCAGCAGACCACCGTAGTGCCTGTGCCCAAGAACACTAAGGTAACCTGCCTAAAATAACTACTGACCTGTAGCACTCATGTCTGTAGCCATGAAGTGCTTTGAAAGGCTGGTCATGGCTCACATCAACACATCCCAAAAACCCTAGACCCTCTCCAATTTGGATACCACCCCAACAGATCCACAGATGATGCCGTCTCTATTGCACTCCACACTGCCCTTTCCCACCTGGACAAAAGGAACACCTATGTGAGAATGCTATTCATTGACTACAGCTCAGCGTTCAACACCATAGTGCCCTCAAAGCTCATCACTAAGCTAAGGACACTAGGACTAAACACCTCCCTCTGCAACTAGATCCTGGACTTCCTGACGAGCCGTCCCCAGGTGGCTTGGGTAGGTAACGACGCATCCGCCATGCTGATCCTCAACACAGGGGCCCCTCAGGGGTGTGTGCTCAGTCCCCTCCTGTACTCCCTGTTCACTCATGACTGCACAGCCAGGAAAGACTCCAACACCAACACCACCATTAAATTTGACGATGACACAATAGTGGTAGGCCTGATCACCGACAACGAGACAGCCAGGGAGGTCAGAGACCTGGCCGTGTGGTGCCAGGACAACATTCTCTCCAACGTGATCAAGCCAAAGGAGATGATTGTGGACTACAGGAAAAAGAGCACCGAGCATGCCACCGTTCTCATCGACGGGGCTGCAGTGGAGCAGGTTGAGAGCTTCAAGTTCCTTGGTGTCCACATCACCAACAAACTAACATGGTCCAAGCATACCAAGACAGTCGTGTAGAGGGCACGACAAAACCTATTCCCCCTCAGGAGACTGAAAAGATTTTACATGGCTCCTGTGATACTCCGATGGTTCTACAGCTGCACCATTGAGAGCATCCTGACTGGTTGCATCACTGCCTCACGTGGCAACTGCTTGGCCTCCGCCGCAAGGCACTACAGAGGGTAGTGCGTACAGCCCAGTAAATCACTGGGGCCAAGCTTCCTGCCATCCAGGACCTCTATACCAGGCGGTGTCAGAGGATGGCCCTAAAAATTGTCAGACTCCAGCCACCCTAGTCATAGACTGTTTTCCATGCTACCACACGACAAGCAGTACCGGAGCACCAAGTCTAGGTCCAAGATGCTTCTAAACAGCTTCTACCCCCAAGCCATAAGACTCCTGAACATCTAGTCAAATGGCTACCCAGACTATTTGCATCCCCCCCTCTCCACACCACTGCCCACTCTGTTGTCATCTATGCATAGTCACTTTAATTAACTCTACCTACATGTACATATTACCTCAAATAACCGGTGCCCCTGCACATTGACTCTGTACCTGCATCCCCCTGTATAAATAATTTTTTACTGCTGCTCTTTTATTACTTGTTACTTTAATCTCTCTTTATCCATATTTTTTCATTGTATGGTCTACACCGGGTGTATTTGGAACATGTGACTAGTAAAATTAGATTTGCATAAATGGTACCAGTTGTTCACATTTAAATAACGTGCCATAGAATTCTGCGGCGCCATGCAAGCTGTGCCGCAGTACCCTGCAACTTTTAAAGGACGTACCACTGTAGGAGTGCTCCAAACAAAAGCCAATGAATAAATGTATGTCATTCCATTGACAATGGAATGGCATAAACCAATAGATTTTCCTCAAGTCTAGCCTAGGTTGTGCACTCGGCCACCACCGTGTCCACTCCTACAATGACAACGGTAAGACTGTAATAATAATATATTGAATGCATTAACCGAAAATACCGTAACCAAATTAACATTGTCGATTATGAGATTATGGTAATTAACGGTAAATGTACCACTGGAGATACTAGTGTGCCTTCCCTGCAACGGATTAATCCACTCCAGACAGGCGTGAATCAGACTGGTGTCTCGTGCCATACATTTAAAAAAATAAAAATCATTTTTTACTACATTTGCCACTGCTCGACTAGGCAAATCAACAGTCGACTAAATGCGGTCAGCCCTAATGTTTGCGTGTGACCAAAGGTATGTGGTCAACTTCTCGTCAAACATCTCATTCTGGGGCCTCCCGGGTGGCACAGTGGTTAAGGGCGCTGTACTGTAGCGCCAGCTGTGCCACCAGAGACTCTGGGTTCGCGCCCTGGCTCTGTCGTAACCGGCCTCGACCGGGAGGTCCGTGGGGCGACTCACAATTGGCCTAGCGTCGTCCGGGTTAGGGAGGGGTTGGCCGGTAGGGATATCCTTGTCTCATCGCGCACCAGCAACCCCTGTGGCGGGCGGGTGCAGTGCTCGCTAACCAAGGTTGCCAGGTGCACGGTGTTTCCTCCGACACGTTGGTGCGGCTTGCTTCCAGGTTGGATACGCGCTGTTTTAAGAAGCGGCTTGGTTGGGTTGTGTATCGGTTGACTTTCAAACTTCGTCTCTCCCAAGCCCGTACAGGAGTTGTAGCGATGAGACTAGATAGTATCTACTAAAACAATTGGATACCATGAAATTGGGGAGAAAACGGGGTAAAATTTAAAAAAACATCTCATTCCAAAATCATGGGCATTTATATGGCGTTGACAGCTTTCACTCTTCTGGGAAGGCTTTCCACTAGATGTTGGAACATTGTTGCGGGGACTTAATTCTGTTCAGGTACAATAGCGTTAGTGAGCTCAGGCACTGATGTTGGGTGATTAGGCCTGGCTTGCAGTCGGTGTTCCAATTCATCCCAAAGGTGTTCGAAGGGGTTGAGGTCAGGGCTCTTTGCAGCCCAGTCAAGTTCTTCCACATCGATCTCAACAAACTATTTCTGTATGGGCCTCGCTTGGTGCAGAGGGGCATTGTCATGCTGAAACAGGAAAGGTCCATGCCCAAATGGTTGCCACAAAAGTTGGAAGCACAGAATCGTCTAGAATGTAATTTTATGCTGTGGCGTTAAGATTTCCCTTCACTGGAACTAAGGGGCCTAGCCCGAACCATGAAAAACAGCCCAGACCATTATTCCTCCTCCACCAAACGTTACAGTTGGCCCTATGCATTCGGGCAGGTAGTGTTTTCTAGGCATCTGTCAAACCCAGATTCGTCCGTCAGACTGCCAGATGGTGAAGCATGTTTCATCACTCCAGAGAACGTGTTGCCACTGAACCAGAGTCCAATGGCGGCAAGCTTTACATCACTCCAGCCAACGCTTGGCATTGCGCATGGTGATCTTAGGCTTGTGTGTGGCTGCTTGGCCATGGAAACTCATTTCATGAAGCTGACGTGGCTTCCAGAGGCATTTTGGAACTTTTTAGTGAGTGTTGCAACCAAGGGCAGATGAGTTTTCAGCACTCAGCGGTCCTGTTCTGTGAGCTTGTGTGAACTGCTGAGCTGTTGCTCTTAGATGTTTCCACTTCACAATAACAGCGGTGCCACATTGAAAGTTACTGAGCTCCTTCAGTATTTTTATTTTATTTGAACCTTTTATTTAACTAGGCAAGTCGATTTAAGAACAAATTATTTACAATGACGGCCTGCACCGGCCAAACTCGGACAATGCTGGCCCCCTGGGACTCCCAATCATGGCCATTTGTGATGCAGTAAGCCATTCTACTGCCAATGTTCGTCTATGGAGATTGCATGGCTGTGTGCTCGATTTTTACGCACCTTTTAACCCATTCATTTGAAGGGGTGTCCACATATGTATGTGTGCTTGCGATGGCTTTGCCTCTGACCCCTATCATTACCTAGCCTACAGGAAATGAGAGTGCCTGTTGTACAGCTGAATGACCTTCACATATTTGTTTTAGTGTTGACAGAGAGAAGATATTATGCCAACACTTTGTCACCGAACACATTAACTCATTGTATTAGCCTAATCTTTGATCCTTTGTGGTAATAGTCTGAGGCTTTTGAATGACCTCAACACCAAGTTAATGTCAGTCTCTGGCTGAGGTGAAGAATCGTCATTGGTTCTGTGTGGTATACACAGCCTAGTATGCTCACTAAATTCCCCTAGTTATTTGTCTAAACTTCCATTGACACTTGAATTATACATTCAAATGTAATCTGGATGGCATCCAGTGGTAGTTTATGGTGTCTTTTCTCCATCATACTCTCCTTCACCTGAAACAAAGGATTGATTGTGATCTGAATATATGTAACAATGTACCTGCCAAGTTGTCATGGAGAAAATCTTAACCCATATCAAATGCATGAAGTAATCCTCACTCTGTCCTCCCAAACGGCTGAATCCTACCTAGAGCTATGTGAGCTCATGGCCTCTAACACGGAAATAAAGTGTTGACTGTGTTGAAATGTTTGTTGACTAGTATGCCAAGCCACTAACTAGAGCTGGAATGATAAACTTCTCTACAGCGACCATATTGCGTTTTGTTGATATCGTTCATTATGTTAAGTAGCCTATACTATAGAAAGTTTGAACTGACATTTTTGCTAATATGGATGATTGTTAATGGGACAATTGATGGCTACAACCATCACACTGGTAGTTTTAGTTTAAAGGATGATAATAAATATAGATTTAACAATAGAACAATAAGTTCATAATGTGTATCGCATCAATTCAGGAAATGTATCGCAATATGGATATTTTCTTCCCATATCGCTGAGCTCTAACACTTAACACCACCTCCATTCTTTCACTACATTGTTTTGATTTGTTTTATCCAACATCAGAATGTTGTATTAGTGTGTGTTAACCCCAATGTCACTTCTTTATGTTACAGATCGTGTACCCCGTCCTACTGATCTAACCCCAAAGGCCAACGGTAAGCTGTGCCCCAGTTGCCATCTATCTAAATCAAATCACAATGCTCGCATGACGAGAGAGCCTGTGTGCTGCGATCTGACCGTCTGTGTGGCACAGAGGGGAGAGCAAGACCGAGAAAGTAGCCAAACCGACTCGTGCTAGTTCGACAAACTTGTTGCTGCCTTAAGTTATCATACCATCTGGTAGTGCCTTGACTGCATCAAATTGTGGTTAAGCAAGCTAGCTAGCTAAAGTAGCTTGACTAATTGAGGTTATTTTTCAGCGCTCCCTGTCCAATATCTACAACTCCATTCATATTTGAATAACCCTGCCCATCCCTAATGTTATCTATCGATTGTTGCACAACAGGATGGAATCTTTTGATGGTTCAAGCAGTATTTAGACTATTGAGTCATCTTCACTGCAAATTCATGTCACCTTCCTTCTGTGTGTGCTTATTTATTTACAGACAACACTGGGATAATAGCAGGCTGTGTTGTAGGTGGACTTGGTAAGTTGCAGCAGATGTTATTTTTGAATGACGAGCTATGTGGATAACATCAATCAAGGAAGATACTGTACTCTATTGCAGTCTAACATTAGCGTTATGCTAATAAGTGGGAATTTGGTCAAATTCACAGAACTATTCTTCTGAAGAGTTTCATTGGATTGGCAACTTTCTTTTCAAATCAAGTTATCGTTCAACAATTGTGTACTTAATTTTCTAACATACTCACAAATGTATAGACTTTATGTTTCTTGTGCAGAACTGAGTTATTTAATAATAATTTGCTATCGTTACTGGCATACCAATATTGTTTTTTCATTATATTCACAATAAGTGAAAAGGAGCAGGAATGTTTTGGTTTTAAAATGTATGCCAAGTAAAAATGAACTACCTCTGATGTTAAACAGAATAATACCTTATGGGTTCATATTTATTTTTCTTTCTAGTCATTATTTGTGGTGCAGTATTTGCAGTCTACAAAGTTAAACAAAGGTAAGAAGTTCTCATTTCATTAACTAACATCCAACCAAAGCTTGCTTCGTCATGGCTCCTCCCTCTTTTCTTCATTTAATCTGTTCTTGCACTGTTACCACTGATGCCGGTTTCTGCCAAAGCTGCATACTTTACGTTTGTAAAGCTTTCTGGTGTTTTGATATCAATACACCAGTCACAGTAGTGGAGCAAAGTGAAGGCAATGGCCATGTCAGAAGTGTATTGCTCTTTTAGCATTGAGCTGGTTGGTGTGTCATTGAAGAGGTCTAGAGGGGTAGTCACTTAGGTGGTGGGCAATGGTGGCGGTTTTCTAAGTTTGAGAAATAGCGGATGATGACCGGTGCTCGACTTCTGGGTTACAGCTCTCGAGGTGGCTACTCATCAAATGTGGCCACTAAAAACTCTGAAGACAATGAGTTGTAGCATCCTCTGCCATGGTAAGAAGGCTTCTGAGCACACAGTTTTTATTTAATAAGAAAAGGTGGGTGGTATGTGATGAGAATGAATTGGCAGTGAAATGCAAAATGTTTAGTTTTTTTGAAGTGAGTATGAACCTTGAACTGAAACATAATGATCTCAAACTTGGCTTCAAGCTGACATGTTGTGGCAGCAGTTCAGTGATATGTGTCAAAGTCCAACAGATTTGATCCAGTTTCTGTTCCACAGGTCCATGTTGGTTTTTGTTTAGCTGGGTAGATAGTTATTATCAGTATATAAATAAATATTTTTTTCAGGAGTTGTCTAACAATTTTATTTTGATGTTTTGTTTTTATTTTTAGTGCCAAGTAGCCTAATTTGCCTGCTTCATTGAGAAAGGAGTCACAGAGAACTGGCTGCGGTGACGGTGCCTCCGAATCATCTACTACCCTCCCGCTTATGAACGCAGCAGCCCTTCCCAATTACCGGGAATGGTTCATATCCTTTCAAAGGAAGCTTTATTATGTGATGATTAGGAACCTCATGACGAATGTATTGGTTCTCTCCCATTTGGAAGCTTGTGCATAAGGAGTGGCCTTGATAAGGTAATAACTATTCATGTTTCCAGTGTACTTCACATATCACTTTTTATTAATCTAAGCCTGCCTCATCTCATTGCCTACATTCTGATGTTAAAAGTCCCACATATGTATGGAAGCTGCTCTTTAGAGTGACTATGCATCACAAAGCCAGTTTTACCCCCTCTGAAATAAGAAGATTTAAGGAAATCATATCCTTTGCAATATAAAAAAAAAACTCACAATATATCATGCAGTTTGACACCAATGTCTTGATAAAGTCATATACCACCAAAGGTCAACACTGGTTTCATAGACTAGGTTGCAGATGTGTTGAATGTAATTCATTAACAAAATCGGGTTCGGAGAATCAATGGGCGCTCACTAACTTTAGCTCTAATCATTGGCCTTGGTCTTTAATTGTGTAAATGTCAGGTTCATTTAAAAAGGTTGGTTTTATAAGGAGACCATGGAATTGATGTAGTATACTTATTTTGTAAAGTGTGCTAGTTCTTTGAGGGATCAAGAACTCATGATCCAGCTTTGGTATCTTTATTTACACTTATAGCCTATTTGTATTGTCTTGGAGTTATATTGTAGATAAGATAATGTAAGATTTATTTAAAAGAATGTAAATGCATCTTGTTTTAATGAAGTTAAATGGGGAAAATACATGCTTAAAATGTTATGTCTATTTTCAGAGATGAGTCATGTTTCTTTGACACATTTTCCCTCTAAACTGTTCTGGATTTGTGTGTAATTGGCTCACATTGCATGTGTAAGAATAACTGGGAACTGATTTAAGCAGATTGTGCAAATGTATTGGAGATCTGCTATTCAACCACTTGTAATATAACATCCACCATACCCAACAGTTGAATTACTGCCTTGAGTAAATGTACATAGTCTTGCACTGTGGTTAATGTCACTATCTGGGTCATGGTGTTCTATAGGAAAGAAACCTGCAGCTCTCTGTAATATCAGGCTCAGCTTAGTGCATTTTGAACGCTCAATGTGCTCTGGATTCTTCACTATGCCTTGTAATGAAGAATATTTTGGAGTTTGATGTCTATTGTATAGCCTACAGTGACTTTGCTTTATTCTGATTAATGTACCCTACTAAGCAGCGCGGTGTTCAACATATCCAAACAAGACAACCCCACTTGCCATGTTTTCAAAATGGAATGAAATGACATGTTCCAGAATGTCGTCTTTCACTTGATCTTTATAACCACTATTTCCAACAGTGTAAAATGTATTCGTGTGTTTTGAAGTATTCTGTAGTGGCTCTATTCAATCTGTATTGCTGAAGCATTACAGATTGCACAATGTAAAGGTAATTTCTGATTGGTTGACATGCAGCGTTTACTGGGAATGCAGTCGCTGCTAAAGCTGGAACAATGTCTTTATTTTAATCACGCTTCCTATACGCTGTACTTCTCTTTGGTGTCTGTAATCTGTTCAATTCAGTGTGGGACCACAACTTATGTTGTGGTTAGCCAGTTATGAAAAATATTTTTAGCACTTGTTTGTACATTAAGTTAATCAATTAAACAGCAATCATTTTAACATGAACCGGCATCCTGTCTTTGGCCATGCTTTACTCTTGATACTGAACTAGTATCTATATTTACTGTTACATTATGCTGTGATTTGGGTCATGGCAGTTGGTTCTTGACCTAATATTTACAGATCTCAGATTGGTCTGCGTAATATTTTATTTTGCTAAAGGAAATGCGGTCATACATCATGAAAAGAATGTACATGTTACTAGACATGCCACCAGAGGTTTCCACAGTCCCCCAGATTCTGGGAAACACACAGCACTTACTACATAGTTCCATGTAGTCATGGCTCTGTCTTCCACAACAAGTAACTCAAGTGTGCTGTAAAATCAGATTTAAAAAAAAAACTGATAAAACACCTTATGGCACAACGTGGACTGTTGGGAGACAAACACTCACATGCGCACACTCACTCACTTTACACACATTGTAATATTGTGGATTTTATACTGTACATTTAATATAGTGATATCTTGTATGTTCTATTGTTTTATGTGATTTAACTGTTTGGACCCCAGGAAGAGTAATGGGGATCTTAAAGACAAATATTCAATCTATCAGTGATGCTTGATAGACATGTAAAGTTGCCCAACAGAAGCAAATGCCACCCCCATTTTGATGTAATTCCTGCCCTAGAGTGGAAATGCTTGTTTAGGTTCCACACTCGGAATATCTTACTAGCTGTTATCTGTTATACAGCGGGTGGGTCTAATCCTGAATGCTACTTATACAGTGGGGAGAGTATTGATACACTGCTGATTTTGCAGGTTTTCATACTTACAAAGCATGTAGAGGTCTGTCATTTTTATCATAGGTACACTTCAACTGTGAGAGACAGAATCTAAAACAAAAATCCAGAAAATCACGTATGGTTAAGTATTTAATTTGCAATTTATTACATGACATAAGTATTTGATACATCAGACAAGCAGGACTTAATATTTGGCACAGAAACCTTTGTTTGCAATTAGAGATCATACGTTTCCTGTAGTTCTTGACCAGGTTTGCACACACTGCAGCAGGGATTTTGGCCCACTCCTCCATACAGACCTTCTCCAGATCCTTCAGGTTTCGGGGCTGTCGCTGGGCAATACGGACTTTCAGCTCCCTCCACCGATTTTCTATTGGGTTCAGGTCTCGAGGCTAGCTAGGCCACTCCAGGACCTTGAGATGCTTCTTACGGAGCCACTCCTTACTTGCCCTGGCTGTGTATTTTGGGTCGTTGTCATGCTGTAAGATCCAGCCACGACCCATCTTCAATGCTCTTACTGAGGGAAGGAGGTTGTTGGCCAAGATCTCGCGATACATGGCCCCATCCATCCTCCCCTCAATACAGTGCAGTCGTCCTGTCCCCTTTGCAGAAAAGCATCCCCAAAGAATAATGTTTCCACCTCCATGCTTCACGGTTGGGATGGTGTTCTTGGGGTTGTACTCATCCTTCTACTTCCTCCAAACACGGCGAGTGGAGTTTAGACCAAAAAGCTCTCTTTCTGTCTCATCAGACCACATGACCACCTCCCATTCCTCCTCTGGATCATCCAGATAGTCATTGGCAAACTTCAGACGGGCCTGGATATGCACTGGCTTGAGCAGGGGGACCTTGCGTGCGCTGCAGGATTTTAATCCATGACGGCGTAGTGTGTTACTAATGTTTTTCTTTGAGACTGTGGTCCCAGCTCTCTTCAGATCATTGACCAGGTCCTTTCGTGTAGTTCTGGGCTGATCCGTGCACCGGAGGATGAAATATCCGTAGATTAAAGACCTGGCCCCATTCGGAGGGTTCTTTACAGGCCGGTGGCGAACTGGTATACGACAGAAACGGTGACGAGATCCAACCAACATTGAAACCTCAGCTGCAGAAAAATAAGGTCATTGCTCTGTATTCACAGATCAAATCAAATGTATTTATATAGCCCTTCGTACATCAGCTGATATCTCAAAGTGCTGTACAGAAACCCAGCCTAAAACCCCAAACAGCAAGCAATGCAGGTGTAGAAGCACGGTTCAGGGGATAATATCTGTATGATTGCATTAAATTATGTAAAGGATTTTAATGTACTCTGGGTGTTAGACACTGGAATATCCAAAGGGGTTTATGTCTGGTGACCTGTCTTTAGAATTTTGTGTGGAGAAAAATTGTTTTAAAGGGAACCAAGTATTCTGTGCAAATGGAAGACAGGAATTGGACATAGATCCAAATTGAACATAATAGTTCTGGGAGGGGGTCCTTAATGACCCTAGGCATCTGTGGCCACTGTCGATTTAAACTAGCTAATATTGAGAACTAAGGAAACCTGGTCAAAATATATATTAGGCTGCGAACGTAAGAGTTCTGGTAGGGATAGTCGAGATCTCCCGGAAGGGCGCAAAAGAGGTCTGATTATTCCATGAAATGAGGTACACACACAGAGAGAATACACATTGGGAAATAACTAGTAATAAGAGTTAGAAAATAAAAAGCACACACATAGACCGTTTTCAACGAGGATAAGAAGATAATTACTTGCGTCTAAGATAGATATATTAACCAGTTGAAAGTCATAAGAAACAACGGTTAAATGGGCTGTTAACCAGGGCCTTACAACCCCTGGGAAATAGCTTATTGAACGTAAGAGTTCTGGTGTTGTATACGTGTGAGACCTAATAATCTATCAAAAGTCATACAAATAATTATTCTAAGATCCTAGAGGAAATTAACGGGAGGTACCTGTATTTCTAATCATAGAAAGTACAAGTACACACACATAGATTAAGGATAATAACAGATTATAGAGAAACACAAAAAGATTGTGAGAAGCATAATAACGACAATAATAATTGAATAAACATGGGTAGTAAATCCTCTAAGGGGATTCCGGAATTAACCAGAGATGAGAGATATGTGGAGGCCAAGGAAACATTTATTTTGGCCCCAAATGGAGAAAGAAGTACGAATTTGATGGATGTTTAAATATAGAAAAACTAGAATTAATGATCAAACGGATACATAAGGGATGTGGGGAGAAGGCAGAGAAGCAACCGGCAGAAGGGCTTGACACCGCCAGGGTGTGGCTGACTGAAGCTAGGAAGAGAGTCGAGGGGGCAAAGAAAAAGGTAGCCACTAAGGAGGAAGGAGTAGGTAGCCAGGAGCAGACAGGAAGGACTCCCACGGCTCCCATAGAGACACCACCTAAACCCAAATTATACCCCTCCCTGTTAGACCAGGCGTGGAGGGAAAATCCAGACGACGAGGTGGTGGTGGTAAGACGGTGGCAGCCACCGCCCGTCCCGTTACCACCACCCCCATATGCTGGTACTCAGGGAGCCGAGGGAGGGAGGGAGGAAGAGCCACAGAGAGGAGAACAGGATTTAGCAACCTTATTGAGAAAGTGGATAGAGGTAGAGAAAGGGAGAAAATCGAGAAAAGTGGATAGAGGATGTAAAAAGGGAAGAGAGTGTGTTCATGGGCTGCACGACCTAGAGCCCTCAGTAGACTCGATTCCCATAACCAGAGTCTGGATAGAGACAGTCAAGAGAAAGGGGGAGATAGATTCTTTAACTGTAACAAACCGGGTCATTTTGCTAGAGATTGTGAGGCGCCGTGTAAACACTGCAATAAAGTAGGCCATAATCACAGAGACTGTAAAAAGAAAGAACAGAAAGGAGCAGAGCAGCTAATAGTAACTATCGGGGTAATTGTAGATGAGCATAAAGGAGGCTTTAAGGAAAGGGACCTAAGAGAGAAGGGAAAAATGGACAGGATCAGACGATAATTTAGTGTTTCAATTGCGATAAGACAGGATATTTCGCCCGGGAGTGTAAGGCTCCCTGTAAACATTGTGACCGAGTAGGACACAACCACCGAAACTGCAAACATAAGGGGAAGGACAGGCGCAACAATCAGGAGAGAAAGAGAGAGACAGAAACAACGAGAGTGAGAGTAATGAGAATCATCGCCGGAGAAATGCTTGGACCTTTAAATTAGGGCTATTTTCTGGGAATTGTCTCGGTAGTGCGTGTCTGATTTTACGACTATAGACAATTATAAATAGGGTTATTTGTGGGGAGTTTTTGTCATTTCAATGGCTGCCACGAGAGGCTCAGGTTCGTTTCCCAGTCTATGCATCAATGGATTAAAATCTGGCTTTCTGATTGTAATTCAACTATTGGTATGTTTTGCCTGGAAAGATACGGTCGCTAGTGTTTGTTTAAAATATAGACTGAACGTTTTAATAGCTTGTTTAGGTTAAATTGAAAGACTAATTCATTCAAAATAACAGCGAGGCGATTTCGATGTAGTACGTTGTCAGCTGAAATAACATATTGAGAATGGAGTAGTATTTAAATAACTGAATCAAAGAAGAGACAGTTACCTAAATCTAATGAATTCTAATAATAAGCGGATAGGTAATTGCGATAGAGTTGTGCTCACCGAAATGTGTTTTTTATTCTAAAAGAGTTGACTGATGTATTTACATGTTATTTTTAAAGTCTTGGAAGGAAAAGTTAAGTTTCTGATGATTGTTCCTTGGTGAATTTGAGCAGGAACTTGAATGTATTCTAACATTATAATCTGTTTCCATTACGTGGAACAATGTCCGGTCATTACTGAGTGGAGGGGGAGCCTGGACATTTAGAATCTTGAATACAAGATATGTGTCAGTGTATTGCAAAATATTTTTTCCAACTCAGGAGCTCATGCTTTCTGAGAATGTTACTGTGATTATAGCTATTGGCCTTCCTATCAAGCACTTTGAGAACCTGTTTGCAGACAGACTGAATGGGTTTTAATGTTGTAAAGCAAGCTTGGGCCAAACTAGTCCGGTAGTATGTTAAGGGGTGGAGTATCATAGATTTGAAGTACAATTTGTTACCTCTGAAGTCAAACAATTTCATATGTTTTGGAAATTAGCTAGGTTTAATTTGTTTATTTGAGTTACCTTTTTCATTTGCTTTTTCAAAGAGAGGTTGGAATCAAGTTTGGATAAATCGGATACCACCTGGAGCTCTTCCCCTGATACATACCTGATACATAGACATCTGTCTCAGCGGCATTAGTTGTTTTCTTTGTAGTGAGTTCTTGTGTAGCTTGTTATTTACTATTTGCATGCATTTATCACTGCATCATCTGCATACATTGGAACTTCAGACTCTGTACAGACAGAAGGAAGATCATCAATGTACGAGCTGAAAAGTATTGATCTTTGGGGCATGCAAACATTGTAGCTATGAGTGAAAAAAAGACTCTTACGCTGATGAGACAGCACCAACTTTTTAAAGGTTTGATATTTATTAAACAACAGGATTCTTTCTCCCCAGGATAATTGTATCTAAGGGTAGCGCATGTTCAATTAGGTACATATAAACACTGAGGAAGTTTTAAATGAATGATTTGAGGGAGTACAGTGGAATCATCATTATTATTAGGTTTTGTTTGTTTTTAACTTGGGGTTTGCAAATACCCACATCACTATTTGTTGGTGTTTTAAAATACTATGTTTGGATTTGCGTGTACTATTTCTTTTGGGTTTGGTGAGATTTCCATTTGCCTTAGTGCTACGATATCTTAAAGGGGCACGCACACACATGGAATTTTAGAAGTTTTATTTTCTGAGTTTTAATTAAACACATGAATTCTTTTGATAAAGGAATGTTCTGGGAACCTGGGAAAATGTTTGACGGTTTTTCTTTAATTTGTCTAATATAGTAACAAACACTTCTTTGAAGGGGTGGTATGACTTATGACCTCTATCATGACTTTCCTTTGTGGTTTGATCATTGGAAAGCCATTTGAAAAAATACATTTAAGGTAATTTGTAATACTGATTTTAAGGTCATTTGTGTAATTGATCATTATGATGGAGTTTAAAGTTCTTAGACATATTTGTAATTTGATCCAATGAGAAGAAAGAAAGGGCATAGCCTTTGACTAAGGATAGGCTTCCTTAAGTCTATCTTCCTATGACCATAAGGGTACAATCATTTTTCTTTGTGGAGTGTTTCAGTGTAGTGGTTTTGATCTGATTATGTTATTTGAAATTGTATTTTATCTTTTGACCTGTAGTAGTATTTTTATAAATGACCTAGCTAAGTTTTATTTCGCCTTAGGTAGTTAGCTATTGTTGTATATAGATTATATCTTTGTGTGAAATGTATCGCAACATTATATTTTTGTGTGAAATTTAACACAAAGAAGGCGGTAAAATTGTTATGTTAATATTATCATTTTTATTTAAATTGAATAAGGTTATACAGTTAATAAGAATAAGTTTTAATTATGGTAGACTTATATTAAGTATTTAGGACATATTTTAAGCCTGAAGGAGTATTAATAAATGGGGAAAAGAATTTGGTCGTTCAGCTTCCGGACATCAGACAGTAGAGAGACTGTCTGCTCCATTGGTTATAAAACAAGAGATGTCGGGAGGGCAGGCATGCATTCCAGTCCTTAACTCCAGGATATGTCCAGTTAATCTGTTGAGAAGAGATACAATGACTCTGTTGAATGTGGCCATCACCCCCACAGAATGCCAGAGGCTATAAAAGAGTTTACTCCCACCTTTGAGGACTTGGTAGAGGGGGGTGTAATTAGAGAAAGAGATGCACAATGCAATTCTCCAAGGTTTTGGCAAAGAAAGCAGCCCCAGTTGAGAGTTCTGCCACATAGGTATAGTAAATACCTCTGGGAAACCTATTACACATGCTCAATTGATTTTGAATCTATTAGATGCTGTACATTTGCCAGCAAATTAAGCTATTTGTAAGTGTGAGGCTCATAATAAAGGATCAAATAGTATCAGCCTACCTAAGTCACTGTTTAGATATGCAGCAATATTGACACATGGGCAGAGCCATGTGTAAACAGGGAGGAAGGATGGTAGAGCAGCATTGTGACGTCTTTTTAGGCATTTCCCTTGAAGAATGGCTGTAAGGGACCATATATGGTATGTGGTCACATGGTGTCTCCCGCAGAAAACCTTGCGTAAAATACTGAGGTAGCCATTTTTCCAATAGCTTCTTATGAGAAACCAACTGCCTCGACGGATATATTATCGAATATATTTGTTAAAAACACCTTGAGGATGGATCCTAAACAACGTTTGCCGTGTTTCTGTCGATATTATGTAGCTAATTTTGAAAAAAGTTTGGCGTTATATTTGTAGCATTTTTCGGTCGATTTCTCAGCCAAGCATGGTGAAGAAACGGGAGCTTTTTCGCCTACAAAAAGAATATTTTTGGGAAAAAGGAACATTTGCTATCTAACTGGGAGTCTCCTGAGTGAAAGCATCCAAAGTTCTTCAAAGGTAAATTTAATTTGGTTGCTTTTCTTATTTTCGTGAAAATGTTGCCTGCTGCCAGCAGAGCCTAGCATAGCATTATGCCATGATAAACTTACACAAATGTTTGTCTAGCGTTGGCTGTAACGTATATTTTGATTTTCATGAATAGGAAAAGTTTCTAGGGGTATTTATGTCCGTTGCGTTATGCTAATGCGTTTGAGGCTCTGATTACGCTCCCGGATACGGGTTTGCTCGTCGCAACTGGTTAAAAACATATATATTTTTTAGAATAGATAAATATAGCAAATGGGTGGAAGTATTTCCAACTTACTTGGCGGACACGATTATGGTAGCTAAAATATTAGGTCCAGATATTATCCCTAGAGTTAGTTTACTGGGATCTATTTCTTTAAACAATGGATTACATTTCAGCTAATCAGGTAGACCATGTGGAATGCCAGAGTTAGGGAGACCAGAACAGGCTGACATAGAAGTTGAAGATATACTAGCAGAACACATGAGAAGACGGTTTGTTAACCAAACAGGTGAATTACAGGAGAAGGTGATTCACTCAATCCAACCAGGAGACTAGGTGTGGATTCAGTCCCTGAGGAAAAAAGACTGGAAGCAGCCCCGTTGGGAAGGCCCATACCAGGTTCTGTTAACCACTGCCTTTGCCATTAGAATAGCTGAGAGAGTCACTTGGGTCCTCGTTACCCACTGCAATAAGGTATGTACATATAGAAGCATTGCTGATCACACACAGAGTTAGGAGAAGAACCGAGAACCAACAGGGTCCGGGGGTTACCTCCTTAACGAAGATTCCCTATCCTGACCGTTCATCACTGTGTGTGCTCCTAGAAGTGTGAGTATGGGGTGGTACCTAGCAGACCGACTAAGGGCAGGAGAGACTTGGCGGTTTTGGGGAATATTAGGGACTCTGAGCTGCATCATAGTCTCGGTAATGTTTCTGATACATTCAGATCCACCACCTTCCGGTACTAATTATAGGACGCTGTTGTCATTGATAAGAAGTAAAAGACAAACAATATAAAATACTGACCATCAAGGATGAGTGACTTACAGAATAAGGAGACAAAGAAGGTCAAGATGTAAGATCTAAGATAAACATTAAACAATTTCCTCAGAAAGCAAATAACTTTAACAGGGATTGGGTTGGCCAGATTGAAGTACTCGGCCAACTCACTTCGGTTCACTTGAACTCCTGATGAGTACCAGTGTTATAGATACAAGAATGACACCGAGAACTTAGGTGATTTTAATGGCTGTAAGGCAATCGTTAATGTGACTGACTTTTTAATGGCTGTAAGGCAATCACTTAACCTCACAGCACCTATAACTGATTTATGGTGGGCTTGTACCAGCAAAGGATGCATACGATAGACACTACCAAAAGGGTGGTTAGGAACTTGCGCCCTGGTGTTATTGGTCCAACCAGTTCGAGTTAGTCATCAGAGGTCAGTTATAGGAGGCTAAAGAAGGCACAGGAGGAGTTTAGACCAGGATGGGAGTAGCTTTGTCTAGATGGATGCTATTGGCATCCCCATGGACAGATTAATAAAAAGCTATGTATCAAATAGGTGAAGACTTTACCACTACATTCTTTTGGTGGTTGACAATAAATAAAAAATGTGGATTGGATTAATTACATCTATTATAATCAACAGAGATTCATGAATGAAACCGGGGATGCAGTAAAGGGGTTCTCTGACCAATTATCCACAACCCGACCAGGCAAAATAGGTTGGCTCTCGATATGTTATTGGCAGAAAAGGGCTGGGTATGTAGAATGATTGGGGTTCATTGTTGTACATTTATTCCTAATAACACAGCTCCAGATGGATCTGTGACCAAGGCCCTGGCCGGTTTAACCACATTAGCTCATAAATTAGTAGTGAACTCTGTGGTGGATACCTCCACGACTGGGTGGTTCGATAGTATGTTTAGAAAATGGAAAAATGTTGTAATTACTGTATTGTGGGCTGCTTTCACCTGTATGAGTGTGTTGGTGTTGTGTGGATGCTGTTTGATCCCATGTGTGAGAGGTTTAATCACCAGGACTCTAGAGAGATCGATGACGCAACAAATGATGAGGTATGGACAGATTCCGAGCTCCGACCAGTGGGATGACTACTTCATGCCTCCAGGCTTAGTAGATGGCTCCGTTTCCTTCAACCACGAGGAGCCCATGTTGGATGAGACCATCTTCAATGTTTAGGCAGACTGTTCAATTAATGAAGATTATAATGAAAATCCTAAAAAGAAGAGTTATAATTGGATATAGGCCTAGAACAGTCATTGATGGGAATCTGATGTAAATACATGTATTGGTTTTGTTTGCTTTTGTGTAACATTTATGATTCCATATGACGGTTGACGTATCAGTGTGTAATATTTAGTCAAAGGGTGGATTGATAAGGGAATTTATATGTTTAAGGTAATGACTTAAGAATTCAACCCTGAAATGTAATTATTAGATTATGTAACATGTATACGAATAATTAGACTAATGTAATTATTAGACTATGTAAAATGTATTAAGAATAATTAGACTAAAGTCCAATAAGGTTTGGTCGAGACAAGTAAGGGAGAGAAATGTGTGTGTGTGTCTAAGAAAACACAGAGGACAATTATACATGACCTGACCTGGTTAAAAGGGTGAAAAACTTACGACAGGAAAAGGAGTCCTGTGAAGGTCCCTCTAATCTCAGGAGGAAGGGAACGGTATGGAACTGCCAGCTTGGTAGTGATAAACGAGGAATGAGGACTGTGGGGAAAGATACATCCCACCCACTGTTTGTGTGTCTGTGTGTGCGTGTAATCCCCCTACTGTTTGTGTGTCTGTGTGTGCATGTAAGTAGGTAGGGGGGTGGGAGTTATAAAATGACATGTCTTGGCATTTTTTTACTTCAGAACGTTCTCTTGAATAAAGAACCAACCTTGTGCAGAAGCTGAGTTTTTGCCTAATTATTATTAAACCCAGCATCTTACAAATCCCGGGGATTGGTCAAAGCTTCAATAATTGTTTAGTTATCGTCATTGGGATTGAAAATTCTCGTGACAATAAACTATGCATTAGTCAGGCCCCCAGTGTCCGGTCTGGAGTGTGATGTCATGGCTCTGCTGGGCGGTGGCAAAAGCCCTGTGAATACCCATACTAACATACTGCATACTTAACCTCTCTGGGATATTCGGGATGGTAGCTTCCCACCCCGCCAACGGCCAGTGAAAGTGCAGGGCGCCAAATTCAAAACAACAAAAATCTCATCATTAAAATTCCTCAAGCATACAAGTATTTTACACCATTTTAAAGATACAATTTTCGTTAATCCAGCCACAGTGTCTGATTTCAAAAAGGCTTTACATCGAAAGCACCACAAACGATTATGTTAGGTCACCACCAAGTCACAGAAAAACACAGCCATTTTTCCAGCCAAAGAGAGGAGTCAGAGATATAGATTAATCACTAACCATTGATGATCTTCATCAGATGACACTCATAGGACTTTGTTACACAATACCTGTATGTTTTGTTCGAAAAAGTGCATATTTATATCCAAAAATCTCATTTGACATTGGTGTGTTATGTTCAGTAGTTCCAAAACATGCAGTGATTTTGGAGAGAGCCATATCAATTTACAGAAATACTCATAATAAACATTGATAAAAGATAAAACTATTATACATGGAACTTTAGATAAACTTCTCCTTAATACAACCGCTCTGTCAGATTTCAAAAGAACCTTACTGAAAAAGCATACCATGCAATAATCTGAGTATGGCGCTCAGAGACCAAACAAGCCAAAAAGATATCCTCCATATTGTGCAGTCAACAGAAGTCAGAAATAACATTATAAACATTCACTTACCTTTGATGATCCTCATCAGAATGCACTCCCAAAAATCCCAGTTCCACAATAAATGTTGATTTGTTCGATAAAGTTAATAATTTATGTCCAAATAGCTCCTTTTGTTAGGGCGTTTGGTTAACAAATCCAAACGCGCGTGCAGTTCCAGCCCGAAAGGTCGGATGAAAAGTCCAAAAGGTTATATTACAGGTGGTAGAAACATGTCAAATGAAGTATAGAATCAATCTTTAGGATGTTTTTATCATAAATCTTCAATAATGTTCCAACTGGAGAATTCCTTCGTCTGTAGAAAAGCAATGGAACGTGAGCTAACCTTTCACCGTGCGTCACGAGCTCGTGGCACTCTGCCAGACACCTGGCTCAATCCCCTCTCATTCGGCCCACCTCACAGTAGAAGCATCAAAAAAGGTTCTAAAGACTGTTGACATCTAGTGGAAGCCTTAGGAAGTGCAACATGACCAATATCCCACTGCATTTTCAATAGGCTATGAGTTGAAAACCTACAAACCTCAGATTTCCCACTTCCTGGTTGGATTTTCTCAGGTTTTCGCCTGCCATATGAGTTCTGTTATACTCATAGACATCATTCAAACAGTTTTAGAAACTTCAGAGTGTTTCTATCCAAATATATATTATATGCATATTCTAGCTTTTATGGCTGAGTAGCAGGCAGTTTACTCTTGACACCTTAGTCATCCAAGCTACTCAATACTGCCCCCCAGTCACCATGAAGTTAATGAGTATTGTCACGATCTGGCTCAAAGCCCGTAACAAAAAGGGAGACAACGTGGAGATAATAATAACAAAATATATTTATTAACTGAAGTAAATTAAATACAATTAACAATGGTGTGTGTTTAGTCAGTACTGTAAGTGAGTGGTCGCGTGTATACATGTGATAATGGGGCGGCAGCGTAGCCTAGTGGTTAGAGCGTTGGACTAGTAACCGGAAGGTTGCGAGTTCAAACCCCCGAGCTGACAAGGTACAAATCTGTCATTCTGCCCCTGAACAGGCAGTTAACCCATTGTTCCCAGGCCGTCATTGAAAATAAGAATATGTTCTTAACTGACTTGCCTGGTTAAATAAAGGTAATAAAAAATAATGAGGGGTGTTGAAAGGTGCCAACACAAACAAACCAAATATCAACAAAAATGCCACAACCAAAATCTGTCTGTGTCTGCATGGAGAGAGTCTCCCCAATGAATGGGGAAGAGGTGCATTTATCCTGGGACACACCCGAGCCCAGGTGTGTCCCATTTCTCTGACGACCCTCCCGGCTCCGCCCAACGACTTCCTATTAAGGAAAACAAGATCAAAGAGAAAGAATTCGGCAGACAGAGTGGGAGGGTTGTCACAGTATTATAAACATTCACTTACCTTTGATGATCCTCATCAGAATGCACTCCCAATGTATGTAATATTAGTTAATTTTAGTATACTGTAAACAAACAGTATGCTTTCAGTTGAGCGTACTAGCTCCTCGCCTTTCTACCGGAAGTTGATGCTGTTGCTATGCAACCTTCTGCAATGCAACCTTCTGCAAGCTAGTTAGCAAAACAAATGACTAGTTTTATGACTAGTCATTTTATGACTTCGGGTGTGTTCTTAAATTCAATGTGGAGTGCCAGAGTGCGCTCGTAAATTTAGAGCGTTGTCAGATTGTCAATTTAGTACATTCAGAGCGTTTCGCTCTCGGAGGAGTAGGGTTGTTTTGAGCATTCTGACCTTACAATAGCAGTCAAGCACCCAAGCTAACGTTGGCTTGCTAGCTACTTCCAGACTCAAATGCGACCACTTTGACCATTTTACTCACCCTAGCAGAGCTGGTCAGGCAGTTTTCATGTTATCCAGAGCGTTGGTGACTGTAACTGTGCTGCTGGCAACAATTTAATTAAGCGTTTTTTGCCCACGTTTACTGACACCTGACATATTAAACAGGTGTTGAGCGCTCGTAAATTCATTATTCTGCGCTCTGGTACACTCAGACGAGAGTGAAATTAAATTGGAGTAGATAGCACCCGAGTAGAAAGCACCCGAATGTCCATTGAGAACGCACAACGACTATACCATTTAGCTAAGCTAAGAATGGCGGGAAAAATCAAGTCAATAAACGTTGGGTAGTTAGTATATAGTTAATATACTGGCAGGATCAAGCCTGGCCCGCTGAGGAGTGATGGACTCCATCCTAGCTGGAGGGGTGCCCTCATCTTATCTATGAACATAGACAGGGCTCTAACTCCTCTAGCTCTACAATGATTGAGGGTGCAGGCCAGGCAGCAGACTGTTAGCCAGCCTGCCAGGTTAGTGGAGTCTGCCACTAGCACCGACAGTGTAGTCAGCTCAGCTGTCCCCATTGAGACCGAGTCTGTGCCTCGATCTAGATTGTGAAAAACTAAACTGCCTGTGTTTGCTCTAGCAACCTCACTGGAATAAAGACATCCTCCATTCCTGTCATTATTGAAAGAGATTGTGATATCTCACATCTCAAAATAGGTCTACTATCGATCGATCACTTCCAAGGCAGTTATAGTCAATGAACGAATCAACTGATCATAATAGTGATGTGATTGACCTGACTGAAACATGGCTTAAGCCTGATGAATTTACTGTGTTAAATGAGGCCTCTCCTCCTGGTTACACTAGTGACCATATCCCCCGCGCAAAGGCGGAGATGTTGCTAACATTTGCGATAGCAAATTTCAATTTACCAAAAAAAACTGCATTTTCGTCTTTTGAGCTTCTAGTCATGAAATCAATGCAGCTTACTCACTTTTTATAGCTACTGTTTACAGGCCTCCTGGGCCATATACTGCGTTCCTCACTGAGTTCCCTGAATTCCTATCGGACCTTGTAGTCATGGCAGATAATATTCAACTTTTTGGTGACTTTAATATTCACATGGAAAAGTCCACAGACCCACTCCAAAAGGCTTTCAGAGCCATCATCGACTCAGTGGGTTTTGTCCAACATGTCTTCGGACCAACTCACTGACACAGTCATACTCTAGACCTATTTTTGTCCTGTGGAATAAATATTGTGGATCTTAATGTTTTTCCTCATATCCTGGACTATTGGACCACCATTTTATTACGTCTGCATTCGCAACAAATAATCTGCTCAGACCCCAACCAAGGATCATCAAAAGTCGTGCTATAAATTCTCAGACAAGCCAAAGATTCCTGGAGGCCATTCCAGACTCCTCCACCTACCCAAGGACATCAGAGTACAAAAAGCAGGTTAACCACCTAACTGAGGAACTAAATGTAACCTTGCGTAATACCCTAGATGCAGTCACACCCCTAAAAACAAAAAACATTTGTCATAAGAAACTAGCTCCCTGGTATACAGAAAATACCCGAGCCCTGAAGCAAGCTTCCAGATAATTGGAAATGGAAATGGCGCTACATCAAACTGGAAGTCTTCTGATTAGCTTGGAAAGACAGCACCCTGCAGTTGTCACTGCTGCTCGATCATCCTATTTTTCCAACTTAATTGAGGAGAATAAAAACAATCCAAAATGTATTTTTGATACTGTCACAAAGCAAACAAAAATACAAGCATTCCCCAAGAGAATGGCTTTGACTTCAGCAGTGATAAATTCATGAACTTCCTCAGCGAAAATATCATGATCATTAGAAAGCAAATGACGGAATCCTCTTAAATCTGCATATTTCTCCAAAGCTCAGTTGTCTTGAGTCTGCACAACACTGCCAGGGCCTAGGATTTATTTATTTATTTATTTTTTATTTTACCTTTATTTAACCAGGTAGGCAAGTTGAGAACAAGTTCTCATTTACAATTGCGACCTGGCCAAGATAAAGCAAAGCAGTTCGACAGATAAAACGACACAGAGTTACACATGGAGTAAAAACAAACATACAGTCAATAATGCAGTATAAACAAGTCTATATACAATGTGAGCAAATGAGGTGAGAAGGGAGGTAAAGGCAAAAAAGGCCATGATGGCAAAGTAAATACAGTATAGCAAGTAAAATACTGGAATGGTAGTTTTGCAATGGAAGAATGTGCAAAGTAGAAATAAAAAATAATGGGGTGCAAAGGAGCAAAATAAATAAATAAATAAAAATTTAATACAGTTGGGAAAGAGGTAGTTGTTTGGGCTAAATTATAGGTGGGCTATGTACAGGTGCAGTAATCTGTGAGCTGCTCTGACAGTTGGTGCTTAAAGCTAGTGAGGGAGATAAGTGTTTCCAGTTTCAGAGATTTTTGTAGTTCGTTCCAGTCATTGGCAGCAGAGAACTGGAAGGAGAGGCGGCCAAAGAAAGAATTGGTTTTGGGGGTGACTAGAGAGATATACCTGCTGGAGCGTGTGCTACAGGTGGGAGATGATATGGTGACCAGCGAGCTGAGATAAGGGGGGACTTTACCTAGCAGGGTCTTGTAGATGACATGGAGCCAGTGGGTTTGGCGACGAGTATGAAGCGAGGGCCAGCCAACGAGAGCGTACAGGTCGCAATGGTGGGTAGTATATGGGGCTTTGGTGATAAAACGGATTGCACTGTGATAGACTGCATCCAATTTGTTGAGTAGGGTATTGGAGGCTATTTTGTAAATGACATCGCCAAAGTCGAGGATTGGTAGGATGGTCAGTTTTACAAGGGTATGTTTGGCAGCATGAGTGAAGGATGCTTTGTTGCGAAATAGGAAGCCAATTCTAGATTTAACTTTGGATTGGAGATGTTTGATATGGGTCTGGAAGGAGAGTTTACAGTCTAACCAGACACCTAAGTATTTGTAGTTGTCCACGTATTCTAAGTCAGAGCCGTTCAGAGTAGTGATGTTGGACAGGCGGGTAGGTGCAGGTAGCAATTGGTTGAAGAGCATGCATTTAGTTTTACTTGTATTTAAGAGCAATTGGAGGCCACGGAAGGAGAGTTGTATGGCATTGAAGCTTGCCTGGAGGGTTGTTAACACAGTGTCCAAAGAAGGGCCGGAAGTATACAGAATGGTGTCGTCTGCGTAGAGGTGGATCAGAGACTCACCAGCAGCAAGAGCGACCTCATTGATGTATACAGAGAAGAGAGTCGGTCCAAGAATTGAACCCTATGGCACCCCCATAGAGACTGCCAGAGGTCCGGACAGCAGACCCTCCGATTTGACACACTGAACTCTATCAGAGAAGTAGTTGGTGAACCAGGCGAGGCAATCATTTGAGAAACCAAGGCTGTCGAGTCTGCCGATGAGGATATGGTGATTGACAGAGTCGAAAGCCTTGGCCAGATCAATGAATACGGCTGCACAGTAATGTTTCTTATCGATGGTGGTTAAGATATCGTTTAGGACCTTGAGCGTGGCTGAGGTGCACCCATGACCAGCTCTGAAACCAGATTGCATAGCAGAGAAGGTATGGTGAGATTCGAAATGGTCGGTAATCTGTTTGTTGACTTGGCTTTCGAAGACCTTAGAAAGGCACGGTAGGATAGATATAGGTCTGTAGCAGTTTGGGTCAAGAGTGTCCCCCCCTTTGAAGAGGGGGATGACCGCAGCTGCTTTCCAATCTTTGGGAATCTCAGACGACACGAAAGAGAGGTTGAACAGGCTAGTAATAGGGGTGGCAACAATTTCGGCAGATCATTTTAGAAAGAAAGGGTCCAGATTGTCTAGCCCGGCTGATTTGTAGGGGTCCAGATTTTGCAGCTCTTTGTGCAGTCTTCAATAATTGTGGAATCTTCAATAATGTTCCAACTGGAGAATTCCTTCGTCTGTAGAAAAGCAATGGAACGTGAGCTAACCTTTCACCGTGCGTCACGAGCTCGTGGCACTCTGCCAGACACCTGGCTCAATCCCCTCTCATTCGGCCCACCTCACAGTAGAAGCATCAAAAAAGGTTCTAAAGACTGTTGACATCTAGTGGAAGCCTTAGGAAGTGCAACATGACCAATATCCCACTGCATTTTCAATAGGCTATGAGTTGAAAACCTACAAACCTCAGATTTCCCACTTCCTGGTTGGATTTTCTCAGGTTTTCGCCTGAGAGACAGAGTGGGAGGGTTGTCACAGTATTATAAACATTCACTTACCTTTGATGATCCTCATCAGAATGCACTCCCAATGTATGTAATATTAGTTAATTTTAGTATACTGTAAACAAACAGTATGCTTTCAGTTGAGCGTACTAGCTCCTCGCCTTTCTACCGGAAGTTGATGCTGTTGCTATGCAACCTTCTGCAATGCAACCTTCTGCAAGCTAGTTAGCAAAACAAATGACTAGTTTTATGACTAGTCATTTTATGACTTCGGGTGTGTTCTTAAATTCAATGTGGAGTGCCAGAGTGCGCTCGTAAATTTAGAGCGTTGTCAGATTGTCAATTTAGTACATTCAGAGCGTTTCGCTCTCGGAGGAGTAGGGTTGTTTTGAGCATTCTGACCTTACAATAGCAGTCAAGCACCCAAGCTAACGTTGGCTTGCTAGCTACTTCCAGACTCAAATGCGACCACTTTGACCATTTTACTCACCCTAGCAGAGCTGGTCAGGCAGTTTTCATGTTATCCAGAGCGTTGGTGACTGTAACTGTGCTGCTGGCAACAATTTAATTAAGCGTTTTTTGCCCACGTTTACTGACACCTGACATATTAAACAGGTGTTGAGCGCTCGTAAATTCATTATTCTGCGCTCTGGTACACTCAGACGAGAGTGAAATTAAATTGGAGTAGATAGCACCCGAGTAGAAAGCACCCGAATGTCCATTGAGAACGCACAACGACTATACCATTTAGCTAAGCTAAGAATGGCGGGAAAAATCAAGTCAATAAACGTTGGGTAGTTAGTATATAGTTAATATACTGGCAGGATCAAGCCTGGCCCGCTGAGGAGTGATGGACTCCATCCTAGCTGGAGGGGTGCCCTCATCTTATCTATGAACATAGACAGGGCTCTAACTCCTCTAGCTCTACAATGATTGAGGGTGCAGGCCAGGCAGCAGACTGTTAGCCAGCCTGCCAGGTTAGTGGAGTCTGCCACTAGCACCGACAGTGTAGTCAGCTCAGCTGTCCCCATTGAGACCGAGTCTGTGCCTCGATCTAGATTGTGAAAAACTAAACTGCCTGTGTTTGCTCTAGCAACCTCACTGGAATAAAGACATCCTCCATTCCTGTCATTATTGAAAGAGATTGTGATATCTCACATCTCAAAATAGGTCTACTATCGATCGATCACTTCCAAGGCAGTTATAGTCAATGAACGAATCAACTGATCATAATAGTGATGTGATTGACCTGACTGAAACATGGCTTAAGCCTGATGAATTTACTGTGTTAAATGAGGCCTCTCCTCCTGGTTACACTAGTGACCATATCCCCCGCGCAAAGGCGGAGATGTTGCTAACATTTGCGATAGCAAATTTCAATTTACAAAAAAAAACTGCATTTTCGTCTTTTGAGCTTCTAGTCATGAAATCAATGCAGCTTACTCACTTTTTATAGCTACTGTTTACAGGCCTCCTGGGCCATATACTGCGTTCCTCACTGAGTTCCCTGAATTCCTATCGGACCTTGTAGTCATGGCAGATAATATTCAACTTTTTGGTGACTTTAATATTCACATGGAAAAGTCCACAGACCCACTCCAAAAGGCTTTCAGAGCCATCATCGACTCAGTGGGTTTTGTCCAACATGTCTTCGGACCAACTCACTGACACAGTCATACTCTAGACCTATTTTTGTCCTGTGGAATAAATATTGTGGATCTTAATGTTTTTCCTCATATCCTGGACTATTGGACCACCATTTTATTACGTCTGCATTCGCAACAAATAATCTGCTCAGACCCCAACCAAGGATCATCAAAAGTCGTGCTATAAATTCTCAGACAAGCCAAAGATTCCTGGAGGCCATTCCAGACTCCTCCACCTACCCAAGGACATCAGAGTACAAAAAGCAGGTTAACCACCTAACTGAGGAACTAAATGTAACCTTGCGTAATACCCTAGATGCAGTCACACCCCTAAAAACAAAAAACATTTGTCATAAGAAACTAGCTCCCTGGTATACAGAAAATACCCGAGCCCTGAAGCAAGCTTCCAGATAATTGGAAATGGAAATGGCGCTACATCAAACTGGAAGTCTTCTGATTAGCTTGGAAAGACAGCACCCTGCAGTTGTCACTGCTGCTCGATCATCCTATTTTTCCAACTTAATTGAGGAGAA
The DNA here is from genome assembly GCF_002021735.2 of Oncorhynchus kisutch. Lineage (NCBI taxonomy): Eukaryota > Metazoa > Chordata > Actinopteri > Salmoniformes > Salmonidae > Oncorhynchus > Oncorhynchus kisutch. The sequence continues at coordinate 70,637,653 of NC_034190.2, read as the reverse complement.
TAAAAACAATCCAAAATGTATTTTTGATACTGTCACAAAGCAAACAAAAATACAAGCATTCCCCAAGAGAATGGCTTTGACTTCAGCAGTGATAAATTCATGAACTTCCTCAGCGAAAATATCATGATCATTAGAAAGCAAATGACGGAATCCTCTTAAATCTGCATATTTCTCCAAAGCTCAGTTGTCTTGAGTCTGCACAACACTGCCAGGGCCTAGGATTTATTTATTTATTTATTTTTTATTTTACCTTTATTTAACCAGGTAGGCAAGTTGAGAACAAGTTCTCATTTACAATTGCGACCTGGCCAAGATAAAGCAAAGCAGTTCGACAGATAAAACGACACAGAGTTACACATGGAGTAAAAACAAACATACAGTCAATAATGCAGTATAAACAAGTCTATATACAATGTGAGCAAATGAGGTGAGAAGGGAGGTAAAGGCAAAAAAGGCCATGATGGCAAAGTAAATACAGTATAGCAAGTAAAATACTGGAATGGTAGTTTTGCAATGGAAGAATGTGCAAAGTAGAAATAAAAAATAATGGGGTGCAAAGGAGCAAAATAAATAAATAAATAAAAATTTAATACAGTTGGGAAAGAGGTAGTTGTTTGGGCTAAATTATAGGTGGGCTATGTACAGGTGCAGTAATCTGTGAGCTGCTCTGACAGTTGGTGCTTAAAGCTAGTGAGGGAGATAAGTGTTTCCAGTTTCAGAGATTTTTGTAGTTCGTTCCAGTCATTGGCAGCAGAGAACTGGAAGGAGAGGCGGCCAAAGAAAGAATTGGTTTTGGGGGTGACTAGAGAGATATACCTGCTGGAGCGTGTGCTACAGGTGGGAGATGATATGGTGACCAGCGAGCTGAGATAAGGGGGGACTTTACCTAGCAGGGTCTTGTAGATGACATGGAGCCAGTGGGTTTGGCGACGAGTATGAAGCGAGGGCCAGCCAACGAGAGCGTACAGGTCGCAATGGTGGGTAGTATATGGGGCTTTGGTGATAAAACGGATTGCACTGTGATAGACTGCATCCAATTTGTTGAGTAGGGTATTGGAGGCTATTTTGTAAATGACATCGCCAAAGTCGAGGATTGGTAGGATGGTCAGTTTTACAAGGGTATGTTTGGCAGCATGAGTGAAGGATGCTTTGTTGCGAAATAGGAAGCCAATTCTAGATTTAACTTTGGATTGGAGATGTTTGATATGGGTCTGGAAGGAGAGTTTACAGTCTAACCAGACACCTAAGTATTTGTAGTTGTCCACGTATTCTAAGTCAGAGCCGTTCAGAGTAGTGATGTTGGACAGGCGGGTAGGTGCAGGTAGCAATTGGTTGAAGAGCATGCATTTAGTTTTACTTGTATTTAAGAGCAATTGGAGGCCACGGAAGGAGAGTTGTATGGCATTGAAGCTTGCCTGGAGGGTTGTTAACACAGTGTCCAAAGAAGGGCCGGAAGTATACAGAATGGTGTCGTCTGCGTAGAGGTGGATCAGAGACTCACCAGCAGCAAGAGCGACCTCATTGATGTATACAGAGAAGAGAGTCGGTCCAAGAATTGAACCCTATGGCACCCCCATAGAGACTGCCAGAGGTCCGGACAGCAGACCCTCCGATTTGACACACTGAACTCTATCAGAGAAGTAGTTGGTGAACCAGGCGAGGCAATCATTTGAGAAACCAAGGCTGTCGAGTCTGCCGATGAGGATATGGTGATTGACAGAGTCGAAAGCCTTGGCCAGATCAATGAATACGGCTGCACAGTAATGTTTCTTATCGATGGTGGTTAAGATATCGTTTAGGACCTTGAGCGTGGCTGAGGTGCACCCATGACCAGCTCTGAAACCAGATTGCATAGCAGAGAAGGTATGGTGAGATTCGAAATGGTCGGTAATCTGTTTGTTGACTTGGCTTTCGAAGACCTTAGAAAGGCACGGTAGGATAGATATAGGTCTGTAGCAGTTTGGGTCAAGAGTGTCCCCCCCTTTGAAGAGGGGGATGACCGCAGCTGCTTTCCAATCTTTGGGAATCTCAGACGACACGAAAGAGAGGTTGAACAGGCTAGTAATAGGGGTGGCAACAATTTCGGCAGATCATTTTAGAAAGAAAGGGTCCAGATTGTCTAGCCCGGCTGATTTGTAGGGGTCCAGATTTTGCAGCTCTTTGTGCAGTCTTCAATAATTGTGGAATCTTCAATAATGTTCCAACTGGAGAATTCCTTCGTCTGTAGAAAAGCAATGGAACGTGAGCTAACCTTTCACCGTGCGTCACGAGCTCGTGGCACTCTGCCAGACACCTGGCTCAATCCCCTCTCATTCGGCCCACCTCACAGTAGAAGCATCAAAAAAGGTTCTAAAGACTGTTGACATCTAGTGGAAGCCTTAGGAAGTGCAACATGACCAATATCCCACTGCATTTTCAATAGGCTATGAGTTGAAAACCTACAAACCTCAGATTTCCCACTTCCTGGTTGGATTTTCTCAGGTTTTCGCCTGCCATATGAGTTCTGTTATACTCATAGACATCATTCAAACAGTTTTAGAAACTTCAGAGTGTTTCTATCCAAATATATATTATATGCATATTCTAGCTTTTATGGCTGAGTAGCAGGCAGTTTACTCTTGACACCTTAGTCATCCAAGCTACTCAATACTGCCCCCCAGTCACCATGAAGTTAATGAGTATTGTCACGATCTGGCTCAAAGCCCGTAACAAAAAGGGAGACAACGTGGAGATAATAATAACAAAATATATTTATTAACTGAAGTAAATTAAATACAATTAACAATGGTGTGTGTTTAGTCAGTACTGTAAGTGAGTGGTCGCGTGTATACATGTGATAATGGGGCGGCAGCGTAGCCTAGTGGTTAGAGCGTTGGACTAGTAACCGGAAGGTTGCGAGTTCAAACCCCCGAGCTGACAAGGTACAAATCTGTCATTCTGCCCCTGAACAGGCAGTTAACCCATTGTTCCCAGGCCGTCATTGAAAATAAGAATATGTTCTTAACTGACTTGCCTGGTTAAATAAAGGTAATAAAAAATAATGAGGGGTGTTGAAAGGTGCCAACACAAACAAACCAAATATCAACAAAAATGCCACAACCAAAATCTGTCTGTGTCTGCATGGAGAGAGTCTCCCCAATGAATGGGGAAGAGGTGCATTTATCCTGGGACACACCCGAGCCCAGGTGTGTCCCAAGATCAAAGAGAAAGAATTCGGCAGACAGAGTGGGAGGGTTGTCACAGTATTATAAACATTCACTTACCTTTGATGATCCTCATCAGAATGCACTCCCAATGTATGTAATATTAGTTAATTTTAGTATACTGTAAACAAACAGTATGCTTTCAGTTGAGCGTACTAGCTCCTCGCCTTTCTACCGGAAGTTGATGCTGTTGCTATGCAACCTTCTGCAATGCAACCTTCTGCAAGCTAGTTAGCAAAACAAATGACTAGTTTTATGACTAGTCATTTTATGACTTCGGGTGTGTTCTTAAATTCAATGTGGAGTGCCAGAGTGCGCTCGTAAATTTAGAGCGTTGTCAGATTGTCAATTTAGTACATTCAGAGCGTTTCGCTCTCGGAGGAGTAGGGTTGTTTTGAGCATTCTGACCTTACAATAGCAGTCAAGCACCCAAGCTAACGTTGGCTTGCTAGCTACTTCCAGACTCAAATGCGACCACTTTGACCATTTTACTCACCCTAGCAGAGCTGGTCAGGCAGTTTTCATGTTATCCAGAGCGTTGGTGACTGTAACTGTGCTGCTGGCAACAATTTAATTAAGCGTTTTTTGCCCACGTTTACTGACACCTGACATATTAAACAGGTGTTGAGCGCTCGTAAATTCATTATTCTGCGCTCTGGTACACTCAGACGAGAGTGAAATTAAATTGGAGTAGATAGCACCCGAGTAGAAAGCACCCGAATGTCCATTGAGAACGCACAACGACTATACCATTTAGCTAAGCTAAGAATGGCGGGAAAAATCAAGTCAATAAACGTTGGGTAGTTAGTATATAGTTAATATACTGGCAGGATCAAGCCTGGCCCGCTGAGGAGTGATGGACTCCATCCTAGCTGGAGGGGTGCCCTCATCTTATCTATGAACATAGACAGGGCTCTAACTCCTCTAGCTCTACAATGATTGAGGGTGCAGGCCAGGCAGCAGACTGTTAGCCAGCCTGCCAGGTTAGTGGAGTCTGCCACTAGCACCGACAGTGTAGTCAGCTCAGCTGTCCCCATTGAGACCGAGTCTGTGCCTCGATCTAGATTGTGAAAAACTAAACTGCCTGTGTTTGCTCTAGCAACCTCACTGGAATAAAGACATCCTCCATTCCTGTCATTATTGAAAGAGATTGTGATATCTCACATCTCAAAATAGGTCTACTATCGATCGATCACTTCCAAGGCAGTTATAGTCAATGAACGAATCAACTGATCATAATAGTGATGTGATTGACCTGACTGAAACATGGCTTAAGCCTGATGAATTTACTGTGTTAAATGAGGCCTCTCCTCCTGGTTACACTAGTGACCATATCCCCCGCGCAAAGGCGGAGATGTTGCTAACATTTGCGATAGCAAATTTCAATTTACAAAAAAAAACTGCATTTTCGTCTTTTGAGCTTCTAGTCATGAAATCAATGCAGCTTACTCACTTTTTATAGCTACTGTTTACAGGCCTCCTGGGCCATATACTGCGTTCCTCACTGAGTTCCCTGAATTCCTATCGGACCTTGTAGTCATGGCAGATAATATTCAACTTTTTGGTGACTTTAATATTCACATGGAAAAGTCCACAGACCCACTCCAAAAGGCTTTCAGAGCCATCATCGACTCAGTGGGTTTTGTCCAACATGTCTTCGGACCAACTCACTGACACAGTCATACTCTAGACCTATTTTTGTCCTGTGGAATAAATATTGTGGATCTTAATGTTTTTCCTCATATCCTGGACTATTGGACCACCATTTTATTACGTCTGCATTCGCAACAAATAATCTGCTCAGACCCCAACCAAGGATCATCAAAAGTCGTGCTATAAATTCTCAGACAAGCCAAAGATTCCTGGAGGCCATTCCAGACTCCTCCACCTACCCAAGGACATCAGAGTACAAAAAGCAGGTTAACCACCTAACTGAGGAACTAAATGTAACCTTGCGTAATACCCTAGATGCAGTCACACCCCTAAAAACAAAAAACATTTGTCATAAGAAACTAGCTCCCTGGTATACAGAAAATACCCGAGCCCTGAAGCAAGCTTCCAGATAATTGGAAATGGAAATGGCGCTACATCAAACTGGAAGTCTTCTGATTAGCTTGGAAAGACAGCACCCTGCAGTTGTCACTGCTGCTCGATCATCCTATTTTTCCAACTTAATTGAGGAGAATAAAAACAATCCAAAATGTATTTTTGATACTGTCACAAAGCAAACAAAAATACAAGCATTCCCCAAGAGAATGGCTTTGACTTCAGCAGTGATAAATTCATGAACTTCCTCAGCGAAAATATCATGATCATTAGAAAGCAAATGACGGAATCCTCTTAAATCTGCATATTTCTCCAAAGCTCAGTTGTCTTGAGTCTGCACAACACTGCCAGGGCCTAGGATTTATTTATTTATTTATTTTTTATTTTACCTTTATTTAACCAGGTAGGCAAGTTGAGAACAAGTTCTCATTTACAATTGCGACCTGGCCAAGATAAAGCAAAGCAGTTCGACAGATAAAACGACACAGAGTTACACATGGAGTAAAAACAAACATACAGTCAATAATGCAGTATAAACAAGTCTATATACAATGTGAGCAAATGAGGTGAGAAGGGAGGTAAAGGCAAAAAAGGCCATGATGGCAAAGTAAATACAGTATAGCAAGTAAAATACTGGAATGGTAGTTTTGCAATGGAAGAATGTGCAAAGTAGAAATAAAAAATAATGGGGTGCAAAGGAGCAAAATAAATAAATAAATAAAAATTTAATACAGTTGGGAAAGAGGTAGTTGTTTGGGCTAAATTATAGGTGGGCTATGTACAGGTGCAGTAATCTGTGAGCTGCTCTGACAGTTGGTGCTTAAAGCTAGTGAGGGAGATAAGTGTTTCCAGTTTCAGAGATTTTTGTAGTTCGTTCCAGTCATTGGCAGCAGAGAACTGGAAGGAGAGGCGGCCAAAGAAAGAATTGGTTTTGGGGGTGACTAGAGAGATATACCTGCTGGAGCGTGTGCTACAGGTGGGAGATGATATGGTGACCAGCGAGCTGAGATAAGGGGGGACTTTACCTAGCAGGGTCTTGTAGATGACATGGAGCCAGTGGGTTTGGCGACGAGTATGAAGCGAGGGCCAGCCAACGAGAGCGTACAGGTCGCAATGGTGGGTAGTATATGGGGCTTTGGTGATAAAACGGATTGCACTGTGATAGACTGCATCCAATTTGTTGAGTAGGGTATTGGAGGCTATTTTGTAAATGACATCGCCAAAGTCGAGGATTGGTAGGATGGTCAGTTTTACAAGGGTATGTTTGGCAGCATGAGTGAAGGATGCTTTGTTGCGAAATAGGAAGCCAATTCTAGATTTAACTTTGGATTGGAGATGTTTGATATGGGTCTGGAAGGAGAGTTTACAGTCTAACCAGACACCTAAGTATTTGTAGTTGTCCACGTATTCTAAGTCAGAGCCGTTCAGAGTAGTGATGTTGGACAGGCGGGTAGGTGCAGGTAGCAATTGGTTGAAGAGCATGCATTTAGTTTTACTTGTATTTAAGAGCAATTGGAGGCCACGGAAGGAGAGTTGTATGGCATTGAAGCTTGCCTGGAGGGTTGTTAACACAGTGTCCAAAGAAGGGCCGGAAGTATACAGAATGGTGTCGTCTGCGTAGAGGTGGATCAGAGACTCACCAGCAGCAAGAGCGACCTCATTGATGTATACAGAGAAGAGAGTCGGTCCAAGAATTGAACCCTATGGCACCCCCATAGAGACTGCCAGAGGTCCGGACAGCAGACCCTCCGATTTGACACACTGAACTCTATCAGAGAAGTAGTTGGTGAACCAGGCGAGGCAATCATTTGAGAAACCAAGGCTGTCGAGTCTGCCGATGAGGATATGGTGATTGACAGAGTCGAAAGCCTTGGCCAGATCAATGAATACGGCTGCACAGTAATGTTTCTTATCGATGGTGGTTAAGATATCGTTTAGGACCTTGAGCGTGGCTGAGGTGCACCCATGACCAGCTCTGAAACCAGATTGCATAGCAGAGAAGGTATGGTGAGATTCGAAATGGTCGGTAATCTGTTTGTTGACTTGGCTTTCGAAGACCTTAGAAAGGCACGGTAGGATAGATATAGGTCTGTAGCAGTTTGGGTCAAGAGTGTCCCCCCCTTTGAAGAGGGGGATGACCGCAGCTGCTTTCCAATCTTTGGGAATCTCAGACGACACGAAAGAGAGGTTGAACAGGCTAGTAATAGGGGTGGCAACAATTTCGGCAGATCATTTTAGAAAGAAAGGGTCCAGATTGTCTAGCCCGGCTGATTTGTAGGGGTCCAGATTTTGCAGCTCTTTGTGCAGTCTTCAATAATTGTGGAATCTTCAATAATGTTCCAACTGGAGAATTCCTTCGTCTGTAGAAAAGCAATGGAACGTGAGCTAACCTTTCACCGTGCGTCACGAGCTCGTGGCACTCTGCCAGACACCTGGCTCAATCCCCTCTCATTCGGCCCACCTCACAGTAGAAGCATCAAAAAAGGTTCTAAAGACTGTTGACATCTAGTGGAAGCCTTAGGAAGTGCAACATGACCAATATCCCACTGCATTTTCAATAGGCTATGAGTTGAAAACCTACAAACCTCAGATTTCCCACTTCCTGGTTGGATTTTCTCAGGTTTTCGCCTGCCATATGAGTTCTGTTATACTCATAGACATCATTCAAACAGTTTTAGAAACTTCAGAGTGTTTCTATCCAAATATATATTATATGCATATTCTAGCTTTTATGGCTGAGTAGCAGGCAGTTTACTCTTGACACCTTAGTCATCCAAGCTACTCAATACTGCCCCCCAGTCACCATGAAGTTAATGAGTATTGTCACGATCTGGCTCAAAGCCCGTAACAAAAAGGGAGACAACGTGGAGATAATAATAACAAAATATATTTATTAACTGAAGTAAATTAAATACAATTAACAATGGTGTGTGTTTAGTCAGTACTGTAAGTGAGTGGTCGCGTGTATACATGTGATAATGGGGCGGCAGCGTAGCCTAGTGGTTAGAGCGTTGGACTAGTAACCGGAAGGTTGCGAGTTCAAACCCCCGAGCTGACAAGGTACAAATCTGTCATTCTGCCCCTGAACAGGCAGTTAACCCATTGTTCCCAGGCCGTCATTGAAAATAAGAATATGTTCTTAACTGACTTGCCTGGTTAAATAAAGGTAATAAAAAATAATGAGGGGTGTTGAAAGGTGCCAACACAAACAAACCAAATATCAACAAAAATGCCACAACCAAAATCTGTCTGTGTCTGCATGGAGAGAGTCTCCCCAATGAATGGGGAAGAGGTGCATTTATCCTGGGACACACCCGAGCCCAGGTGTGTCCCATTTCTCTGACGACCCTCCCGGCTCCGCCCAACGACTTCCTATTAAGGAAAACAAGATCAAAGAGAAAGAATTCGGCAGACAGAGTGGGAGGGTTGTCACAGTATATACTATGTATGTAATATTAGTTAATTTTAGTATACTGTAAACAAACAGTATGCTTTCAGTTGAGCGTACTAGCTCCTCGCCTTTCTACCGGAAGTTGATGCTGTTGCTATGCAACCTTCTGCAAGCTAGTTAGCAAAACAAATGACTAGTTTTATGACTAGTCATTTTATGACTTCGGGTGTGTTCTTAAATTCAATGTGGAGTGCCAGAGTGCGCTCGTAAATTTAGAGCGTTGTCAGATTGTCAATTTAGTACATTCAGAGCGTTTCGCTCTCGGAGGAGTAGGGTTGTTTTGAGCATTCTGACCTTACAATAGCAGTCAAGCACCCAAGCTAACGTTGGCTTGCTAGCTACTTCCAGACTCAAATGCGACCACTTTGACCATTTTACTCACCCTAGCAGAGCTGGTCAGGCAGTTTTCATGTTATCCAGAGCGTTGGTGACTGTAACTGTGCTGCTGGCAACAATTTAATTAAGCGTTTTTTGCCCACGTTTACTGACACCTGACATATTAAACAGGTGTTGAGCGCTCGTAAATTCATTATTCTGCGCTCTGGTACACTCAGACGAGAGTGAAATTAAATTGGAGTAGATAGCACCCGAGTAGAAAGCACCCGAATGTCCATTGAGAACGCACAACGACTATACCATTTAGCTAAGCTAAGAATGGCGGGAAAAATCAAGTCAATAAACGTTGGGTAGTTAGTATATAGTTAATATACTGGCAGGATCAAGCCTGGCCCGCTGAGGAGTGATGGACTCCATCCTAGCTGGAGGGGTGCCCTCATCTTATCTATGAACATAGACAGGGCTCTAACTCCTCTAGCTCTACAATGATTGAGGGTGCAGGCCAGGCAGCAGACTGTTAGCCAGCCTGCCAGGTTAGTGGAGTCTGCCACTAGCACCGACAGTGTAGTCAGCTCAGCTGTCCCCATTGAGACCGAGTCTGTGCCTCGATCTAGATTGTGAAAAACTAAACTGCCTGTGTTTGCTCTAGCAACCTCACTGGAATAAAGACATCCTCCATTCCTGTCATTATTGAAAGAGATTGTGATATCTCACATCTCAAAATAGGTCTACTATCGATCGATCACTTCCAAGGCAGTTATAGTCAATGAACGAATCAACTGATCATAATAGTGATGTGATTGACCTGACTGAAACATGGCTTAAGCCTGATGAATTTACTGTGTTAAATGAGGCCTCTCCTCCTGGTTACACTAGTGACCATATCCCCCGCGCAAAGGCGGAGATGTTGCTAACATTTACGATAGCAAATTTCAATTTACAAAAAAAAACTGCATTTTCGTCTTTTGAGCTTCTAGTCATGAAATCAATGCAGCTTACTCACTTTTTATAGCTACTGTTTACAGGCCTCCTGGGCCATATACTGCGTTCCTCACTGAGTTCCCTGAATTCCTATCGGACCTTGTAGTCATGGCAGATAATATTCAACTTTTTGGTGACTTTAATATTCACATGGAAAAGTCCACAGACCCACTCCAAAAGGCTTTCAGAGCCATCATCGACTCAGTGGGATTTGTCCAACATGTCTTCGGACCAACTCACTGACACAGTCATACTCTAGACCTATTTTTGTCCTGTGGAATAAATATTGTGGATCTTAATGTTTTTCCTCATATCCTGGACTATTGGACCACCATTTTATTACGTCTGCATTCGCAACAAATAATCTGCTCAGACCCCAACCAAGGATCATCAAAAGTCGTGCTATAAATTCTCAGACAAGCCAAAGATTCCTGGAGGCCATTCCAGACTCCTCCACCTACCCAAGGACATCAGAGTACAAAAAGCAGGTTAACCACCTAACTGAGGAACTAAATGTAACCTTGCGTAATACCCTAGATGCAGTCACACCCCTAAAAACAAAAAACATTTGTCATAAGAAACTAGCTCCCTGGTATACAGAAAATACCCGAGCCCTGAAGCAAGCTTCCAGATAATTGGAAATGGAAATGGCGCTACATCAAACTGGAAGTCTTCTGATTAGCTTGGAAAGACAGCACCCTGCAGTTGTCACTGCTGCTCGATCATCCTATTTTTCCAACTTAATTGAGGAGAATAAAAACAATCCAAAATGTATTTTTGATACTGTCACAAAGCAAACAAAAATACAAGCATTCCCCAAGAGAATGGCTTTGACTTCAGCAGTGATAAATTCATGAACTTCCTCAGCGAAAATATCATGATCATTAGAAAGCAAATGACGGAATCCTCTTAAATCTGCATATTTCTCCAAAGCTCAGTTGTCTTGAGTCTGCACAACACTGCCAGGGCCTAGGATTTATTTATTTATTTATTTTTTATTTTACCTTTATTTAACCAGGTAGGCAAGTTGAGAACAAGTTCTCATTTACAATTGCGACCTGGCCAAGATAAAGCAAAGCAGTTCGACAGATAAAACGACACAGAGTTACACATGGAGTAAAAACAAACATACAGTCAATAATGCAGTATAAACAAGTCTATATACAATGTGAGCAAATGAGGTGAGAAGGGAGGTAAAGGCAAAAAAGGCCATGATGGCAAAGTAAATACAGTATAGCAAGTAAAATACTGGAATGGTAGTTTTGCAATGGAAGAATGTGCAAAGTAGAAATAAAAAATAATGGGGTGCAAAGGAGCAAAATAAATAAATAAATAAAAATTAAATATAGTTGGGAAAGAGGTAGTTGTTTGGGCTAAATTATAGGTGGGCTATGTACAGGTGCAGTAATCTGTGAGCTGCTCTGACAGTTGGTGCTTAAAGCTAGTGAGGGAGATAAGTGTTTCCAGTTTCAGAGATTTTTGTAGTTCGTTCCAGTCATTGGCAGCAGAGAACTGGAAGGAGAGGCGGCCAAAGAAAGAATTGGTTTTGGGGGTGACTAGAGAGATATACCTGCTGGAGCGTGTGCTACAGGTGGGAGATGATATGGTGACCAGCGAGCTGAGATAAGGGGGGACTTTACCTAGCAGGGTCTTGTAGATGACATGGAGCCAGTGGGTTTGGCGACGAGTATGAAGCGAGGGCCAGCCAACGAGAGCGTACAGGTCGCAATGGTGGGTAGTATATGGGGCTTTGGTGATAAAACGGATTGCACTGTGATAGACTGCATCCAATTTGTTGAGTAGGGTATTGGAGGCTATTTTGTAAATGACATCGCCAAAGTCGAGGATTGGTAGGATGGTCAGTTTTACAAGGGTATGTTTGGCAGCATGAGTGAAGGATGCTTTGTTGCGAAATAGGAAGCCAATTCTAGATTTAACTTTGGATTGGAGATGTTTGATATGGGTCTGGAAGGAGAGTTTACAGTCTAACCAGACACCTAAGTATTTGTAGTTGTCCACGTATTCTAAGTCAGAGCCGTTCAGAGTAGTGATGTTGGACAGGCGGGTAGGTGCAGGTAGCAATTGGTTGAAGAGCATGCATTTAGTTTTACTTGTATTTAAGAGCAATTGGAGGCCACGGAAGGAGAGTTGTATGGCATTGAAGCTTGCCTGGAGGGTTGTTAACACAGTGTCCAAAGAAGGGCCGGAAGTATACAGAATGGTGTCGTCTGCGTAGAGGTGGATCAGAGACTCACCAGCAGCAAGAGCGACCTCATTGATGTATACAGAGAAGAGAGTCGGTCCAAGAATTGAACCCTATGGCACCCCCATAGAGACTGCCAGAGGTCCGGACAGCAGACCCTCCGATTTGACACACTGAACTCTATCAGAGAAGTAGTTGGTGAACCAGGCGAGGCAATCATTTGAGAAACCAAGGCTGTCGAGTCTGCCGATGAGGATATGGTGATTGACAGAGTCGAAAGCCTTGGCCAGATCAATGAATACGGCTGCACAGTAATGTTTCTTATCGATGGTGGTTAAGATATCGTTTAGGACCTTGAGCGTGGCTGAGGTGCACCCATGACCAGCTCTGAAACCAGATTGCATAGCAGAGAAGGTATGGTGAGATTCGAAATGGTCGGTAATCTGTTTGTTGACTTGGCTTTCGAAGACCTTAGAAAGGCACGGTAGGATAGATATAGGTCTGTAGCAGTTTGGGTCAAGAGTGTCCCCCCCTTTGAAGAGGGGGATGACCGCAGCTGCTTTCCAATCTTTGGGAATCTCAGACGACACGAAAGAGAGGTTGAACAGGCTAGTAATAGGGGTGGCAACAATTTCGGCAGATCATTTTAGAAAGAAAGGGTCCAGATTGTCTAGCCCGGCTGATTTGTAGGGGTCCAGATTTTGCAGCTCTTTCAGAACATCAGCTGAATAGATTTGGGAGAAGGAGAAATGGGGAAGGCTTGGGCGAGTTGCTGTTGGGGGTGCAGTGCTGTTGTCCGGGGTAGGAGTAGCCAGGTGGAAAGCATGGCCAGCCGTAGAAAAATGCTTATTGAAATTCTCAATTATGGTGGATTTATCAGTGGTGACAGTGTTTCCTATCTTCAGTGCAGTGGGCAGCTGGGAGGAGGTGTTCTTATTCTCCATGGACTTTACAGTGTCCCAGAACTTTTTTGAGTTAGTGTTGCAGGAAGCAAATTTCTGCTTGAAAAAGCTAGCCTTTGCTTTTCTAACTGCCTGTGTATAATGATTTCTAGCTTCCCTGAACAGCTGCATATCACGGGGGCTGTTCGATGCTAATGCAGAACGCCATAGGATGTTTTTGTGTTGGTTAAGGGCAGTCAGGTCTGGGGAGAACCAAGGGCTATATCTGTTCCTGGTTCTAAATTTCTTGAATGGGGCATGTTTATTTAAGATGGTTAGGAAGGCATTTAAAAAAAATATCCAGGCATCCTCTAATGACGGGATGAGATCAATATCCTTCCAGGATACCCCGGCCAGGTCGATTAGAAAGGCCTGCTCGCAGAAGTGTTTCAGGGAGCGTTTTACAGTGATGAGTGGAGGTCGTTTGACCGCTGACCCATTATGGATGCAGGCAATGAGGCAGTGATCGCTGAGATCTTGGTTGAAGACAGCAGAGGTGTATTTAGAGGGGAAGTTGGTTAGGATGATATCTATGAGGGTGCCCGTGTTTAAGGTTTTGGGGAGGTACCTGGTAGGTTCATTGATAATTTGTGTGAGATTGAGGGCATCAAGTTTAGATTGTAGGATGGCTGGGGTGTTAAGCATGTTCCAGTTTAGGTCGCCTAGCAGCACGAACTCTGAAGATAGATGGGGTGCAATCAGTTCACATATGGTGTCCAGAGCACAGCTGGGGGCAGAGGGTGGTCTATAGCAGGCGGCAACGGTGAGAGACTTGTTTTTAGAGAGGTGGATTTTTAAAAGTAGAAGTTCAAATTGTTTGGGTACAGACCTGGATAGTAGGACAGAACTCTGCAGGCTAACTTTGCAGTAGATTGCAAGGTAGACACTCAAGTTTTTTAATCCTATATCTATTGACACATTAATGAAAATATTAATGGCCTCTAAACCTTCAAGCTGCTTACTGGAACCAATTCCAATTAAACTACTGAAAGAGCTGCTTCATGAGCTTGGCCCTCCTATGTTGAATATAATAAATGCCACCCTATCCACCGGATGTGTACCAAACTCTCTAAAAGTGGTAGTAATGAGCCTTTCAAGCCTTGAAACAGCCAAACCTTGACCTAGAAAATAAATAAAAAATATCGGCCTATATCAAATCTCCCATTCCTCTCAAACATTTTTGAAAAAGGTTGTTGAAAAAGTTGAGAAAAAGCTGTTGTGCAGCAACTCACTGCCTTCCTGAAGACAAACAATGTATATGAAATGCTTCAGTCTGGTTTTAAACCCCATCATAGCACAGAGACTGCACTCGTGAAGGTGGTAAATTACCTTTTAATGGTATCAGACCAAGGACCTGCATCTGTCCTCGTGCTCCTAGACCTTAGTGCTGCTTTTGATACCATCGATCGCCACATTCTTTTGGAAAGATTGGAAACCCAAATTGGTCTACACGAACAAGTTCTGGCCTGGTTTAGAGCTTTTCTGTCTGAAAGATATCAGTTTGTCTCTGTGTAAGGGTTGTCCTCTGACAAATCTACTGTAAATTTTGGCGTTCCTCAAGGTTCCGTTGTAGGACCACTATTGTTTTCACTATAAATGTTACCTCTTGGTGATGTCATTCGGAAACATAATGTTAACTTTCACATTTCGTGGAACATGGTGAAGCCCCAAAATTGCCCTCCCTGGAAGCCTGTGTTTCAGACATAAGGAAGTGGATGGTGGCAAATGTTTTACTTTTAAACTCGGGCAAAACAGAGATACTTGTTCTAGGTCCCAGGAAAAAAGAGATCTTCTATTGGATTTGACAATGAATCTTGATGGTTGTACAGTTGTCTCAAATAAAACTGTGAAGGACCTCAGCGTTACTCTGGACCCTGATCTCTCTTTTGACGAACATATCAAGACCATTTCAAGGACAGCTTTTTTCCCATCTACGTAACATTGCCAAAATCAGAAACTTTCTGTCCAAATTTATCCATGCTTTTGTCACTTCTAGATTAGACTACTGCAATGCTCTACTTTCCGGATACCCGGATAAAGCACTAAATAAACTTCAGTTAGTGGTAAACACGGCTGCTAGAATCTTGACTAGAACCTAAAAATGTGATCATATTACTCCAGTGCTAGCCTCTCTACACTGGCTTCCTGTTAAGGCTAGGGCTGATTTCAAGGTTTTGCTGCTAACCTACAAAGCATTACATGGGCTTGCTCCTACCCATCTTTCCGATTTGGTCCTGCCATACATACCTACACGTACGCTATGGTCACAAGACGCAGGCCTCTTTATTGTCCCTAGAATTTCTAAGCAAACAGCTGGAGGCAGGGCCTTCTCATATAGAGTTCCATTTTTATGGAATGGTCTGCCTATCCATGTGAGAGACGCAGACTCTGTCTCGGCCTTTAAGTCTTTATTGAAGATTCATCTCTTCAGTAGGTCCTATGATTGAGTGTACTCTGGCCCAGGGGTGTGAAGGTGAACAGAAAGGCACTGGAGTCACTGGCTTACTTGTGCTCTTCCATGCCGTCCCTAGGAGGGGTGCGTCACTTGAGTCACTGATTTTCCTGTACGTGTTGGCGCCCCCCTTGGGTTCGTGTTGTGGGGGAGACCTTCGTGGGCTATACTCGGCCTTGTCTCAGGGTAGTAAGTTGGTGGTTTGAAGATATCCTTCTAGTGGTGTGGGGGCTGTGCTCTGGCAAAGTGGGTGGGGTTATATCCTGCCTTGTTGGCCCTGTCCGGGGGTATCGTCGGACGGGGCCACAGAGTCTCCCGACCCCTCCTGTCTCAGCCTCCAGTATTTATGCTGCAATAGTTTATGTGTCGGGGGGATAGGATCAGTCTGTTATATCTGGAGTATTTCTCCTGTCTTATCCGGTGTCCTGTGTGAATTTAAGTATTCTCTCTCTTTCTCTCTTTCCTCCCCTCTTTTTTCTGAGGACCCTGACCTGAACCCTGACCTGTTCACTGGACGTGCTACCTTGTCCCGGACCTGCGGTTCTCGACACTCTCTCTTTCTACCGCACCTGCTGTCTCTAACTCTGAATGCACTCGACACTACCGCTCTGTAAATGTTTGAGGCCTAGCACTTCGCGGGTGAGCTGTTGTTGCTCCTAGATGTTTCCACTTCACAATAGCTGCACTTACAGTTGACTGTGGCAGCTCTAGCAGGGTAGAAATTTGACGAACTGAGATGTTGGAAAGTTGCCATCCTGTGACGGTGCCAAGTTGAAAGTCACTGAGCTCTTCAGTACGGGCCATTCAACTGCCAATGTTTGTCCATGGAGATTGCATGGCTCTGCTCAACGGGTGTGGCTGATAAAGCCGAATCCACTAATTTGAAGGGGTGTCCACATACTTTTGTATTTATAGTGTGTGTGCTTTTGCTCCATGACCAAAACATGACATTCTATACTAAACAAAAAATATTTTTTTATTAATTTCAACGATTGTACTGAGTTACAGTTCATATAAGGAAATCAGTCAGTTGAAATAAATAAATTAGGCCACCTCAAAAAAAGGTACGGGTGGCGTCCCGAGTGGCACACTGCGTCGTAGTGCTTGAGGCATCACTACAGACCCGAGTTCGATCCCAGGCTGCGTCACAACCGGCCGTGACCGGGAGTCCCATAGGATGGCACACAATTGGCCCAGCGTGGTCCGGGTTATGGGAGGATTTGGCCGGGGGGGCTTTATTTGGCTCATTGCGCTCTAGCAACTCCTTGTGAGGGCCGGGCACCTGCAGGCTGATGGTTGGAGTTGGCTTCCGAGTTAATCGGGTGGGTGTTAAGAAGTGTGGTTTGGGCGAGTCATGTTTCGGAGGACGCATGACTCGACCTTCACCTCTCCCTAGCCTGTTGGGGAGTTGCAGCGATGAAACACGATCGAAATTGGGGAGAAAAAGGGGTTAAAATACCACAACAACAAAAAGTAGGGGTGTGGATCAGAAAGTGTGGACCAGTGAGTATCTGGTGTTTGCTACCATTTGCCTCATGCAGTGTGACACATCTCCTTCGCATAGAGTTGATCAGGCTGTTGATTGTGGTCTGTGGAATGTTGTCCTGCTCCTCCTCAAAGGTTGTGCGAAGTTGTTGGATATTGGCAGGAACTGGAACACGCTGTCTTACACGCCGATCAAGAGCACCCCTAACATGCTCAATGAGTGAAATGTCTGGTGAGTATGTATGCCATGTATGCCAACTGAGGCATTTTCATCTTCCATGAATTGTGTACAGATCCTTGCGACATGGGGCCGTACATTATCATGCTGAAACAATGGGCCTCTGGATATCGTCACAGTATCTCTGCATTCAAATTGTCATTGATAAAATGCAATTGTGTTCGTTGTCTGTATCTTGTGCTTGCCCATACCATAACGCCACTGCCGCCACACAACGCCATACACATGGTCTGTGGTTGTGAGGCCAGTTGGATGTACTGCCATATGATCTAAAACATTATAGGCAGTTTATGTGGAGAAATTAACTTTAATTAACTGGCTCTGTTGGACATTCCTGCAGTCAGCATGCCAATTGCACTATCCCTCGAAACTTGAGACATCTGTTGCATTGTGTTGTGTGACAAAACTGTACATAAAAAAGTGGTATTTTATTGGCCCCCAGCACAAGGTGCACCTGTGTAATGTTTTTATTATTTTTTTATTAGCACCTTGACAAGCAACACTTGTCATATGGATGAATTATATTGGCAAAGGAGAAATACTAATGTTTGTGCACAGCATTTTGAGAAATGATCTTTTTGTGCTTATGAAACATTTCTGGGATATTTTATTTCAGCTACTGAAACAAGGGATCAACACTTTACATGTTGCTTTTATATTTGTGTTCAGTATTTTTAGCGGATATAGGAGTGAATACATTCAAGCAGTATATCAAACTGTCACCAGCAAATATACTTTAAATACTTAAGTATATTTCAGAAATACATTTACTTTTGATTCTTAAGTATATTTAAAACCAAATACTTTGAATTTTACTCAAGTAGTATTTTACTGGGTGACTCACTTTAACTTGAGTCGTTTTCTATTAAAGGTATCTTTACTTTTACTCAAGTATGACAATTGGGTACTTCTTCCACCATTGACCCTAGCTTCATGTCCACATCCCAGTTCACGTTGACCACAGTTTTGCTGTGTGTGTGTGAGAGAAAATCATCACAATCATCCAAACGAGAGATGATGTTATTAGGGAATGTTATCCTGGTGCACTCACTCCCACACTCATATGTAGCTTACAGATTAAATAAGATACTCAATTTACCCATGTGGTCAACGAATCCCATTCTTAGGGCGGATACATAGGCATCGCGTCATTAGATCCAGTATCTCTGGTAATCTCATGGACAGAAAACAGGAAGCGACTAACTTCTGCAATAATTTTACTTCTGGGTAATCGAAGTATAAGAATGGCACTGAGAAAGACTCAGCCATGCCACATGGTGGACTAAACTGCAAATGACAAATCAATCGTGTGAACACTGCCAAGACAGTCTGATCAATATCATTACATATTATGTGTACCAGATCTATGGTATTATAATGATGTATTTATGTTCATTACATACTTTTGATATCGTATTGATCACATTTTATTTAGAGTAGACCCTATAGCAACTTTGACTACCTAGGCCAGGAGCCCCACTACTGGCAGCTGCCTGGGGTCTACCAGGGGGACACATGATTACATTTTCATTGGTATTGATGAGATTATGGCTCGTTAAGCAGCAACATTAATTGCTTCTTTATTTCTTGGTTTGCCTGCCCACTCTATAGAAGGAAGCTTTCTTTGCTCGTATGAGACGAGCACATCAGGTAAACCAGAGTGGTGCTTGTCGTGTGCTGATGATTGTGCATACAGTATCAGACTTATTGTGAACAATTGATGACAAAAATGTCAGTTTGTAAGATTGGTGTGATTTGGCAATTGATCGTACTGATTGGTGTCCAGTATTTTTGTAAATGTTTCATACATAAACCATAACACAACTGTGTTTGAGATGCATGGATTGCCTGCATAGTTTTCCAATGGCCTCGATTTTTTCCTAGTTTTAGCACAGTTGTAGCAGCAATCAACATCCAGTACTTGCTCCATTTTCACACAATATTAGTAATATTTTAGCTTAAGATCAAATCACAATTTATTGGTTGCATACACATGTTTAGCAGATGTTATTGTGGGTATAGTGAAATGCTTGTGTTCCTAGCTCCAACAGTGCAGTAATATCTAACAATACACAACAATACACACAAATATAAAAGTTAAAAAACTGAATTAAGAAATATGGAAATATTAGGACGGAGTATGTATATATATATATATATATATACATATACAGTGCCTTCGGAAAGTATTCAGACCATTTTACTTTTTACAAATTTTGTTAGGTTACAGACCTTTTCTAAAATCTGACTCAATTTGAGGAGATTCTCCCATTCTTCTCTGCAGATCCTCTCAAGCTCTGTCAGGTTGGATGGGGAGCATTGCTGCACAGCTATTTTCAGGTATCTCCAGAGATGTTCGATCGGGTTCAAGTCCGGGATCTGGCTGGGCCACTCAAGGACATTCAGTCTTGTCCCTAAGCAACTCCTGCATTGTCTTGGCTTTATGCTTAGGGTTGTTGTCCTGTTGGAAGGTGAACCTTCGCCCCAGTCTGAGGTCCTGACTGCTCTGGAGCAGGTTTTCATCAAGGATCTCTCTGTACTTTGCTCCGTTCAACTTTGCCTTGATCCTGACTAGTTTCTCAGTCCCTGCTGCTGAAAACATCCCCACAGCATGATGCTGCCACTACCATGCTTCACATGGGACACACACCAGCAGTGTTTCAACGCGTCATTACTGTATGTGTGTAATGTACTGCATAATCTTTCAAGTGATGTGATTCAGTGTGCATTATTTTACACAATACTTTATTAGTAGATTCTGTTTTTAGAACTCAGAGACATCGACAAACATCCCCCGTCCTTTATCCCCCCACCCAGCCCACCTATCCCTCCAACCCACCCCACCAAGTCATCATACAAAACAGCAACAAAACTACAAATAAACAATAACAGAAACAAAACTAAAAGCAATTGCAGTAAATTATAATGATTATAAAGTATTACAGAATAACACAAGTATTAGTAAAACAGGTTTTACAGTAACATTTTAAGGGAGTTCTTGACAATGGGATCCAAAACATGGGTGCCGAGGTTAATAGGCAGTGAAGAGCACAGTAACGAGACAGGAGAAGCTGGAAGGCTTGACTGTTACTCCATGGTCATTGTAAACTTACCCCGTCATCTGAATGCAGCAACAGCCCCGCAGAAGACAGGTTATTCATTCAATGCAGACATTTCCCCTGCGTCTTTCCAGTTGACTTTGTCCTTTATTGTAACCGATTTCAAATGGTGCTAGAAACACAACAAGACTCTGAACACCAAAAGAAATCGGTCACCCTTGGTGATAGGACAACTAGCTGGAGGTGTCTGTATGTCTGTCTCCTCTGCTGAGACATCCCTGATGACTAGTGCCATTGACTGTTTACCACTACACCACTAAGGGAAACATTCAATGGCCCTTAATATTTTCCCCTCTCAATACGAAGTATCACTCTGCTGCTTATTTTTCAAGTCCAGTCATTCAGGGGTGTTTGGTTAGGTGTTGATGGGCCGAGGCACACAGAAAGACGTAGCTACTTCTCACCCCAAGAACACTGATTTCAAATGGTGCTAGATAATGACTACACTCTAAGCCACCACCTGAAACCAGCTTCCAAGAGGAGCATTGTTAGGTAACACCAACCTTAACTGATGAAACTAACAATGTGCCGAGCCTGCTGGACATTAGAAAACAAAATGTGAAATGGTTAGTATTCATCTTGCTTACAAAATGATTAATCATTGCAAGTGTTAGGATACATGTTAAAGCTTAATAGTATAATGTAGTCATGTGCTGCACATAGTAAAATTGTCCCACAAAATGTTTTTTGGAGATGCGAAGTGGTATTTTCAAATTTGTCAATGAGTTAACTAGCAGAGAAACCTGCAGAGTGTAAGGCTCTCTTTATTTATATAGCCTACAGGTGTGTTTGATTTAACACGATTGATGCCTCTCATACATACTAAACATTTAGCACTTTACATTACAGCGCATAAATTGGTGATAACATGGTAATAGTATGGTACCACTTTATCTTGTGCTGTAAGCCACATGAAGTCCACTTATTGAACAACTCAACACTTTGTTCCCTATTCCCCCTCCCCAGCAAATATAATATCCTACTGTCAGTTTGTTTGAGTGCTTTCCCTGTATTTAAATTCCTGCAAATTACTACATTTTTATCCCATTGAGCTTATTTGATTATTTATGTGATTATTCTTATGTCGCATTGTCGAGTGTGAACCTGCAATTACGCATTTCATTGTACTGTGTATAATGTTTATCCTGTGCATATGACAAAAAAACTTGACTAATGTAAAGTACAACCAAACACTAAGTAAAATCTTAATGTGCTAAGTATCTCCGGCCCAAGTCCTTTATTAAGACACAACCTGCCTCCTCCTGAAACCCTGTCTCTGTCCATAACCTGGGTTATTTTCCCGTCAGCCTACCCTCCTCTGAAATCTATAACGTTAATTGTGCTTGGAGGGAGGAGAGGCACACTTGTACGTTTCAACATGGCCAAAAGGAGAGGAGGACAACAACAGACAGCCATGTCAGAGTCAGTGGAAACTGAACACCACCAGGCCAGGTCCTTTTCACTGGAGTCAATTAGCTGAGTCAAACACCCCTGCAGGCCGGCCGGACCGGGAGGATCTGACACAGACTGTCTTGTCCCAAATGGCCAGGGCCAATAGAGCTGTGGTCAAAAGTAGTGGACTATATAGGGAATAGGAGAGGCATAGAGGGCATGTCTGGGGCACTTTAATCTTGTAAATCTCTGACAGAAGAACATCCTACCATTTCCCATCACAGCTTCAGATAGTGGCCTTTAATATGATCTGAGAGGCATCGCTGCCCTGTTAAGTACAAATGTAAAGTAATGCAGTAATGCATCGTCATTCTGTATAGAGCAATACAACATTTATTAAGGTTGTCAGGATGCTCTCACTGAGCAGAGGAGGAAAAAAGATTGAGAGGAACATCTATCAAACTAGAGTCCTCCATCATATTGATGTCTGTCATTAGATAAGTGGTAGTCAACTGTAAAATCGCTATATAGGATATACTCTGTTGTATCACGTGCTCTATCTGGGGTTACATTGGACAAGAACAGGGTGGTGCAGAGTCATTTTGGGTTCATATTGAACATCTCCAGAAGAAATGCATAATGGGACAGTACAGGAAATGGGAAGGAGGGAAAGCCCCTGCTGAGGACATCTTTCACTAAGTTAGTTCTCTGCATCAGGCAAGATAGTACTTCCATTATTACCACATGAGAGCGAGTGAGAGAAAGACATGTAAAACAATACAGAGAACACCACACCTACTCCCTTCTAGCAAACCCGACACTTGATCCAAACGAAACAGCATGGAGTGGCGCAACATTCAACATCACATGCCGCTTAATATCTTTTTAAATCTACAGTCTCACCTGCAGCCCTGAAAACACAGAGACAGATGCTGGCTGAGCTTTTGACTTCGGTCCCCTTCATTTTGACTCACAGTGGTGTGGTATTCACACTCACAGCTCTCTACTACCGCCATAATGGAGAAAACCAAGGAAGTGGCAGGTAGATTCTGGCAGGGAGAGAGCCGTGACGTAGGCACATCGTTTGTGTGTGGTGATAGGTAGTGGCCAACTCACATCACTTACAGTTTTGCCAACTGATTAGCTAGGCGAAATACAAAACTGTCCAACCCCTCTCCCAAAATCCCCTTCTCTCCTTTATGTAATTCAGTGTCTCTCTTGTTCTCTGTTCTCTCTTCTTATTCTCTCCTTGGCAGGTAAATGAACTGCTGCCTTATCCAGCTACACAGTTCCCCCTCCTTCCTCTAAAACTTTATCTGTTTTAATTTCCCTCTCTTCAACAATGCCCACAAACACTCCTTGTACTTTAACTGATTAGAAGAGGGTCAGGGAAGTAAGGCTACTGCCAAAATATTCCCTCCCTGTTTTTTTTCTTCCTATTTCAAATGCATATTTACTTTGATTTCCACAATGAGATGAAGAACAAAGACACTAGAGCCCATATCAGCCTGACCTACAGACAGACTGGACAATGTTTACAGGAGTTAGCTAGTGAGTCAGTGGGAATTCTGTGTTTATTTTCATTTGCCACCATGACAGGTCGGACTCTGATCAGTAGGGCTGTGTGTGTGTGTAGGTGTCTGGTTCCTCCCTGGCTAAACCTTCAACCCTACCCTGGCAGGCAGATTTATTTTTTGGGTTGTTTGTTGCCTGTGTTCCCTAGACCTGTTGTGTAATCTTTATAAAATATTTAAAGGCACAGGAGCCTTTCCATGTGCATCCAAAACAACAGACAGCTTTGGCCTGCCTAAATGGACTTCGGGCTCTATTCAATCCGTATGGCGAAAGTATTACAGCATGATTGAAATTTAAAGGCAATGTTCCCGCGTCACGAGACTGCATTCATGGTAAACGCTGCATATGTTGGCTCAATGGGAAATTACTTTTACATTTCTATCGAACAATCTGTAACGCTTCAGCTACCCAGATAGAATACACACCTTGTTTGTTGTGATTGTTGTTGTGATTTCCATGAGAATATTTGCTTCAATACATGTTCAAAAATGAATCAATCTAACCAGTTCACCCTGAAAAAAACCACCATCAAAAGTAAATAAACCTATGTTTAAGCCAATTTATATAGCTTAAACAAATGTTTGATTCTTTTCACACTATGGTGATCTTAATCTGTATAGAGACTATTATAGGGCTCCCGGGTGGTGCAGCGGTCTAAAGCACTACATCTCAGTGCTAGAGACGTCAACACAGGCACCCTGGTTCGAATCCAGGCTGTATCACAACCGGCCGTGATTGGGAGTCCCATAGGGCAGCGCACAATTGGCCCAGCGTCGTCTGGGTTTGGCCGGTGTTGGCCGTCATTGTAAATAAGAATTTGTTCTTAACTGACTTGCCTAGTTAAATACACATTTAAAAAACAAATAGCCCCATCAAAACAGCCTGGGAGTTTCATGTGAAGGAGTGATATTATACTGAACAAAAATATAAATGGAACATGTAAAGTGTTTGTCCCATCTTTCATGAGCTTAAATAAAAGAAATGTTCCATATGCACCCCAAACAATTTTTCTCTCAAATGTTGTGTACAAATTTGTTTACATCCCTGTTAGTGAGTATTTCTCCTTTGCCAAGACAAGAAGCTAATTAAACAGCATGCTCATTATACAGGTGCACCTTGTGCTGGGGACAATAAAAGACTACTTTAAAAAATGTGCGTTTTTGGTCACACAACAGAAGGGAGTGTGCAATTGGCATGCTGAATGCAGGAATGCCCACCAGAGCTGTTGCCAGATAATTTAATGTTTATTTCTCTAGCATAAGCCACCTTCAATGTCGTTTTAGAGAATTTGGCAGTATGTCCAACCGGCCTCACGACCACAGACCACATGTAACCACGCCAGCCAAGGACCACAATCCCACTTCTTCAACTGCGGGATCGTCTGAGACCAATCACCCGGACAGCTGATGAAACTGTAGATTTGCACAACCGAAGAATTTCTGTCAGAAACCGTCATCTTCACCAGGGTCTTGCACTGACTGCAATTTCGGCGTCGTAACTGACTTCAGTGGGCAAATGCTGACCTTCGATGGCCACTGGAGAAGTGTGCTCTTCACAGATTAATCCCGGTTTCAACTGTACCGGGCAGATGGCAGACAGTGTGGCGTGTATGGCGTTGTGTGGGCGAGTGGTTTGCTGATGTCAACGTTGTGCAGGCATAAGCTACGAACAACAAACACAAATGCCTTCTATCAATGTTAATTTTAATGTTCAGAGATACCGTATGAGATCCTGAGGCCCATTGTCGTGCCATTCATCAGTCGCCATCACTTCATGTTTCAGCATGATAATGCATGGCCCCATGTCTCAAGGATCTGTACACAATTCCTGGAAGCTGAAAACGTCCCAGTTCTTCCATGGTATGCATACTTTGAGATGCTCTGGATCAACATGTACGACAGCGTGTACCAGTTCTCGCCAAAGACGTGGATGTCGATTAAGGCAGCCCCCCGCACCTCTCTGTTTCTAAGGGGTTGGGTTAAATGCGGAAGACAGATTTCAGGTGAAGGCATTCAGTTGTACAACTGACTAGGTTTCCCCCTTTCCCCCAATATCCAGCAACTTCGCACAGCCATTGAAGGAGAGTGGGACATTATTCCACAGGCCACAATCAACAGCCTGATCAACTCTATGTGAAGGAAATGTGTCGCACTGCATGAGGCAAATGGTGGTCACACTAGATGCTGACTGGTTTTCTGATCCACTCCCCTGCCTTTAAAAAAAAAAAAAGGTATCTGTGACCAACAGATGCATATCTGTATTCCCAGTCATGTGAAACCCCTAGATTAGGGCCTAATAATTGCATTTCAATTGACTGATTTCCTTATATGAACTGTAACTCAGTAAAATCGTTCAAATTGTTGCATGTTGGGTTTATATATTTTTTACAACCTAACGTGAATATTAATTGAGATTGGAAACATTCACCCATTCAGGATAAAATCATATCCACCATGGCAAAATGCTCATAGATATCTATTAAAAAAGCTATTTCACGACTGCCTACTAGTGAGAAAAGAAAGTGAAACGACAAACTCAAACACTGAGGTATGGGTCTCCTCTCCCTGTGCCCATCTAATGCTGTGTGTGTCCCCACCACACACTGTCAGGCAAACGCTATCTTGTTGTATCCTCATTCATAAGAAATGTCCGCCCATGGGGTGACACCAGGTGAGCTGTGGAACCCTGAACCCTAAAGATTTGCAGTTTGCGAAAGCCCAACTCAGTATGTTTTTTCTGTGTATCACACTCGTCTTGTGAATGCGAGTGTGTGTGTGTGTTTCTGAGACGGAGAGAGAGGTGCCGACTGCAGCAGTCATGGATGCAATGCAGACCCTTGACAAACACAGTCGTTCTTGCGTCACTTTAGAAAGTGGCAATGTGGCAGGTTTGTGACATCACAGAATGGCAGTTCAGAGAACCCTCGGTTGTTCCCCATCTCACGGACCACAACCGTAGTAGAGCAACCAAATCAAACACTAAGTAAGTATAGACTTCCCTCTGGGAAGGGAAGGAGAAACGATTGGTCCAGACAGAACAGACAGAACAGGAAGTGGACTGTGTTTGGCCTCCAGCATACCAGGAAAAAGACAGGGGCTGATCAATGTCAACATGACGTAGTACACGCAAACCAATCAGACTATGAGAACACATTACACAAGACATTACTGGAGCTTAGTAAACAGATACACACTCGTGTTTACCTACAGTGCTCATGTTTCCGCTCCTTTCAGCCAAGGACTAACAACAATATAATCCATTGTAATATATAGTATATAAGGCTTACATTACTGTAGATAAGGAACAATGTAAAACAAAACCATGTGCTGTTACTGTACACATTTTATTAGTACCCCTATAGAACACATACACATTTTTTTTTAAACGTACTGCACGATAACGCTACTTATCCACCAGTCAGAAGCTGTCCACCACCTGCTCCCTTCTGCTCGTCCAATAGCATTGTGCTGCCAGCAGAGTCTGGGGAGGTCCTCCCACCCAACGGGAGGCCAGCTCTGGCACTCAGGCCTGTGATGCAGCAGCTTTAGGAAGTCTAGTGCATATGAACTGGAGAGCTGCCAGTACAGTCCCCAAGAAAGCAAGGTAAACAACTTCTCCCTCTCTCCTTCTCTGTTCCTCTCTCTTTCTGAACTCGAGCCATGACATTTAAACCCCATTTGCTGCTCCCTCCCATCCAAAGATAGAGAACAAGACCGAGAGGGAGAGAGAGAGAGAGAGAGAGAGAGAGAGAGAGAGAGAGAGAGAGAGAGAGAGAGAGAGAGAGAGAGAGAGAGAAAGGGAGAGAATAACACAGGGACAGTCATGAGCCATTCTGTCATAGAAGTACAGCTCAGTAGATGACTGCGTCACAATCTCTGTTTCTGTCTGTACCAACTACGCAGAAACAACACCCCCTCTGTTTCAGTCTGTACTAACTACGCAGAAACAACACCCCCTCTGTTTCAGTCTGTTCTAACTACGCAGAAACAACCCCCCCCTGTTTCAGTCTGTACTAACTACGCAGAAACAACCCCCCCCTGTTTCAGTCTGTACTAACTACGCAGAAACAACCCCCCCTCTGTTTCTATCTGTACTAACTACGCAGAAACAACACCCCCTCTGTTTCAGTCTGTACTAACTACGCAGAAACAACACCCCCTCTGTTTCAGTCTGTACTAACTACGCAGAAACAACACCCCCTCTGTTTCAGTCTGTACTAACTACACAGAAACAACAACCCCTCTGTTTCAGTCTGTACTAACTACACAGAAACAACACCCCCTCTGTTTCAGTCTGTACTAACTACACAGAAACAACACCCCCTCTGTTTCAGTCTGTACTAACTACACAGAAACAACACCCCCTCTGTTTCAGTCTGTACTAACTACACAGAAACAACACGCCGTCTGTTTCAGTCTGTACTAACTACACAGAAACAACACCCCCTCTGTTTCTATCTGTACTAACTACACAGAAACAATGTCTCAGGGAGGGTTTCCACTAAACCCCAGACAGTCGCCCTAGAGACAGAAAACAAATCCCATGATAATACTGGTCTGCTACGAGATAAAGGCTTCAAATAGGTCTCCTGTTGGCTTCTCTATTAACAAAATAAGCCCAGGTTGATCCCTGGTTTACTCAATCCCGGTTCACTCTCATCCTTCTTCCTGCTTTCGACCCTATGAAGAGTTAATCACAACAAGTAACAGACAAATATGCTGCGTAGCAATATCAACAAATGTTATTGCCTGGTTTGGACCATATACGCAATAGCAGGTACTATGGGAGAAAAGGTATCCTATGATGACATTATATTACAGCCGAACCAGCTCCATACCTCCATACCTGTTACTATGTGGTTTTATATAAGGGCAGACAACACGTATCACACACATAGATATATATATATCTACATAATGATTTATGTAATCACTTATTGGTATATATGTAACCATATAATAACAATATTCGATTACCTCGATAATTCCTAGAATACGCTCCCCAATGCGCTTCGTCTCGATAATAAGAACCTTCCGGAACGTTCTTTTGTTAACCCCTTCCCACCCTCTACTCCGACCTCATAATCAATGTCAATCTAAACACCCACACAAACTAACTGTGTCTCATCTTCAGCATCGATGTTGGAAGTCTTCTCTGCGATTCCAGATGAACTATTATACAGATGTAGAGGCTGAGGAAGAAGCTGGTAATAAGCTCTACGGATGAGGCCGAAGAGGCAGAGGTTCTCGCGTAACCATTGCTTCCAACTCTCAGGTAGAAAACCGGATGACTCTGGGCTTCTGTTATCTTAGATTCTGTTTCCCCCCCCTCGACATGAAAAAGTGACGTAGCAACTAATCCAAAATCTCTCTCTCTCTCTGACTGCCTCCCTCCCTCACTCCCTGCCTGACTCAAACACGCGTATACACTCTCTCTCTCTCTCTATTTTCAGCTAGTTTGCACTGATACAGATATACGCCAACAGATCAGACCACACACAGAAAGAGATTGCCACAACGTCTCACGATCGATCGAGAAATATAAATAGAGTGTGGTATGACGCAGCACTAATTCTCTGGGCTTTCTCAGCTGCCACTGTTGTGGCTATATACAAAACACATGCAGCAGCTTCTTAAAGAACTTGACCCACCAACATACTGCTGGCAGCCACACAGACAGCTGAGCACAGGGCTGCAGTTAAAGGGACCTTGCTACCAGTTTGCCACTTCCCACTCTGTACACCCCTTTCTCTCTGACTGTGACAGATCCTGTGTCCCCATTTAATTGGGTCTCGCTCCCTCTTTTCTGTCTCTCTCTTCCTCTCCTCTATCATCGGTCTTTCCTCAGGTTTCTCTCTCACTCTCTGCCTGGCTGTGAGCTGAGCTGACGGAGCCGAGCCTCCTCTCCTTGGTCACCTGACTAGCCACTAGTCTTAAAGGCACATCATCCAGAGGGTTGTGTCAGTTACATAACTACTTGTCTTTTTAAACATTTCCTGGCTAGGGGCTGGACTTGAATTCATTGTCTGGTGTTGTATAAAAGGGAATCCATATGGATTGTAGCCAGACAATCTATTTGTATCCACAGAAATAGGACTCTATGTGATTCTATTTCTATATATCTATATCTGATTCTATATCTTTTTCATTATTCAGTCTGTAGGAATAAACATCAACCCTACATTTTCTGTGCAAGTCTATAGCATTGTGCAGAGATGAGTCTGTGTGATGACAACGATGGCACCAGAGACTGTCAAATGAACATGACTACACTATATATACAAAAATATGTGGACACCCCTTCAAATTAGTGGATTTGGCTATTTCAGCCAGACCCGTCACTGACTGGTGTATAAAATCGACCATACAACCATGCAACCTCCATAGACAAACATTGGCAGTAGAATGGCCTTACTGAGGAGCTCAGTGACTTTCAACATGGCACCGTCATAGCATGTCACCTTTCCAACAAGTCAGTTCATCAAATTTCTGCACTGCTAGAGCTGCCCCGGGCAACTGTAAGTGCTGTTATTGTGAAGTGGACGTCTGGAGCTGCCCCGGTCAACTGTAAGTGTTGTTATTGTGAAGTGGACGTCTGGAGCTGCCCCAGTCAACTGTAAGTGCTGTTATTGTGAAGTGGGTGTCTGGAGCTGCCCCGGTCAACTGTAAGTGTTGCTATTGTGAAGTGGACGTCTAGAGCTGCCTCGGTGAACTGAAAGTGCTGTTATTGTGAAGTGGATGTCTGGAGCTGCCCCGGTCAACTGTAAGTGCTGTTATTGTGAAGTGGACGTCTGGAGCAGCGTTTTCTGGAGTGATGAATCACACTTCATCATCTGGCAGTCCGATGGACAAATTTGGGATTGGCAGATGCCAGGAGAACACTTCCTGCCCCGAATGCATAGTGCCAACTGTAAAGCTTGGTGGAGGAAGAATAATGGTCTGGGACAGTTTTTTATGGTTTGAGCTAGGCCCCTTAGTTCCACTGAAGGGAAATCTTAACGCTACAGCATACAATGACATTCTTGACGATTCTGTGCTTCCAACTTTGTGGCAACAGTTTGGGGAAGGCTCTTTCCTGTTTCAGCATGACAATGCCCCCGTGCACAAAGCAAAGCAAATACAAAAATGGTCTGTTGAGATCGGTGTGGAAGAAATTGGCTGGCCTGCACAGAGCCCTGAGCTCAAACAACTCCGTCAATCACTCCTGAGTTCCATCAATCGCACCTGGGCTGCAGTCGCCTATCCGGACCCGGTTTGCTGCCTTCGCGGAGCCCCACCGGGCCTTCACAACTGGACTGCCGACGTTATCTACCCGAAGGAGTTATTCGGCTGGCTCCTCCGTCGAGACGTTACCTGAACGCCCATCTGCGGCCTGCTAACCGTTAGCTGTCTTACCGGCTGCTATCTGAATAGACAATCGGACATTTTTTATTTTTTTATTATTTTTTTATTATTATTATTATGTTTTCTTCTTGGGCCTCTATAACTATATCTATTGTTTTTATTTTTGTTGTTGTGTGATTTGGATTGATCCCCTCTACCACACGGAACCCCACTAATCTACTGACGGAGCGCAGGAGGTGGCTAACAACAGACCTCCATCCTATGCTAGCTTGCTACCGATGCCCTGGCTAGCTGTCTAAATCACCAACCAACCTCTCCACTCACCGGACCCTTTTGATCACTCGACTAAGCATGCCTCTCCTTAATGTCAATATGTCTTGTCCATTTCTGTTCTGGTTAGTGTTTATTGGCTTATTTCACTGTAGAGCCTCTAGTCCTGCTCACTATACCTTATCCAACCTATTAGTTCCACCACCCACACATGCAATGACATCTCCTGGTTTCAACGATGTTTCTAGAGACAATATCTCTCTCTTCATCACTCAATACCTAGGTTTACCTCCACTGTATTCACATCCTACCATACATTTGTCTGTACATTATACCTTGATGCTATTTTATCGCCCCCAGAAACCTCCTTTTACTCTATGTTCCAGACGTTCTAGACGACCAATTCTCATAGCTTTTAGCCGTACCCTTATTCTACTCCTCCTATGTTCCTCTGGCGATGTAGAGGTGAATCCAGGCCCTGCAGTGCCTAGCTCCACTCCTATTCCCCAGGCGCTCTCTTTTGACGACTTCTGTAACCGTAATAGCCTTGGTTTCATGCATGTTAACATTAGAAGCCTCCTCCCTAAGTTTGTTCTATTCACTGCTTTAGCACACTCTGCCAACCCGGATGTTCTAGCTGTGTCTGAATCCTGGCTTAGGAAGACCACCAAAAACTCAGACATTTTAATTCCAAACTACAACATTTTCAGACAAGATAGAACTGCCAAAGGGGGCGGTGTTGCAATCTACTGCAAAGATAGCCTGCAGAGTTCTGTCCTACTATCCAGGTCTGTACCCAAACAATTTGAACTTCTACTTTTAAAAATCCACCTCTCTAAAAACAAGTCTCTCACCGTTGCCGCCTGCTATAGACCACCCTCTGCCCCCAGCTGTGCTCTGGACACCATATGTGAACTGATTGCCCCCCATCTATCTTCAGAGTTCGTGCTGCTAGGCGACCTAAACTGGAACATGCTTAACACCCCAGCCATCCTACAATCTAAACTTGATGCCCTCAATCTCACACAAATAATCAATGAACCTACCAGGTACCTCCCCAAAACCTTAAACACGGGCACCCTCATAGATATCATCCTAACCAACTTCCCCTCTAAATACACCTCTGCTGTCTTCAACCAAGATCTCAGCGATCACTGCCTCATTGCCTGCATCCGTAATGGGTCAGCGGTCAAACGACCTCCACTCATCATTGTAAAACGCTCCCTGAAACACTTCTGCGAGCAGGCCTTTCTAATCGACCTGTCCGGGGTATCCTGGAAGGATATTGATCTCATCCCGTCAGTAGAGGATGCCTGGATATTTTTTAAAAATGCCTTCCTAACCATCTTAAATAAACATGCCCCATTTAAGAAATTTAGAACCAGGAACAGATATAGCCCTTGGTTCTCCCCAGACCTGACTGCCCTTAACCAACACAAAAACATCCTATGGCGTTCTGCATTAGCATCGAACAGCCCCCGTGATATGTAGCTGTTCAGGGAAGCTAGAAATCATTATACACAGGCAGTTAGAAAAGCCAAGGCTAGCTTTTTCAAGCAGAAATTTGCTTCCTGCAACACTAACTCAAAAAAGTTCTGGGACACTGTAAAGTCCATGGAGAATAAGAACACCTCCTCCCAGCTGCCCACTGCACTGAAGATAGGAAACACTGTCACCACTGATAAATCCACCATAATTGAGAATTTCAATAAGCATTTTTCTACGGCTGGCCATGCTTTCCACCTGGCTACTCTTACCCCGGACAACAGCACTGCACCCCCAACAGCAACTCGCCCAAGCCTTCCCCATTTCTCCTTCTCCCAAATCCATTCAGCTGATGTTCTGAAAGAGCTGCAAAATCTGGACCCCTACAAATCAGCCGGGCTAGACAATCTGGACCCTTTCTTTCTAAAATTATCTGCCGAAATTGTTGCCACCCCTATTACTAGCCTGTTCAACCTCTCTTTCGTGTCGTCTGAGATTCCCAAAGATTGGAAAGCAGCTGCGGTCATCCCCCTCTTCAAAGGGGGGGACACTCTTGACCCAAACTGCTACAGACCTATATCTATCCTACCGTGCCTTTCTAAGGTCTTCGAAAGCCAAGTCAACAAACAGATTACCGACCATTTCGAATCTCACCATACCTTCTCTGCTATGCAATCCGGTTTCAGAGCTGGTCATGGGTGCACCTCAGCCACGCTCAAGGTCCTAAACGATATCTTAACCGCCATCGATAAGAAACATTACTGTGCAGCCGTATTCATTGATCTGGCCAAGGCTTTCGACTCTGTCAATCACCATATCCTCATCGGCAGACTCGACAGCCTTGGTTTCTCAAATGATTGCCTCGCCTGGTTCACCAACTACTTCTCTGATAGAGTTCAGTGTGTCAAATCGGAGGGTCTGCTGTCCGGACCTCTGGCAGTCTCTATGGGGGTGCCACAGGGTTCAATTCTTGGACCGACTCTCTTCTCTGTATACATCAATGAGGTCGCTCTTGCAGCTGGTGAGTCCCTGATCCACCTCTACGCAGACGACACCATTCTGTATACTTCCGGCCCTTCTTTGGACACTGTGTTAACAACCCTCCAGGCAAGCTTCAATGCCATACAACTCTCCTTCCGTGGCCTCCAATTGCTCTTAAATACAAGTAAAACTAAATGCATGCTCTTCAACCGATCGCTACCTGCACCTACCCGCCTGTCCAACATCACTACTCTGGACGGCTCTGACTTAGAATACGTGGACAACTACAAATACTTAGGTGTCTGGTTAGACTGTAAACTCTCCTTCCAGACCCATATCAAACATCTCCAATCCAAAGTTAAATCTAGAATTGGCTTCCTATTTCGCAACAAAGCATCCTTCACTCATGCTACCAAACATACCCTTGTAAAACTGACCATCCTACCAATCCTCGACTTTGGCGATGTCATTTACAAAATAGCCTCCAATACCCTACTCAGCAAATTGGATGCAGTCTATCACAGTGCAATCCGTTTTATCACCAAAGCCCCATATACTACCCACCATTGCGACCTGTACGCTCTCGTTGGCTGGCCCTCGCTTCATACTCGTCGCCAAACCCACTGGCTCCATGTCATCTACAAGACCCTGCTAGGTAAAGTCCCCCCTTATCTCAGCTCGCTGGTCACCATAGCATCTCCCACCTGTAGCACACGCTCCAGCAGGTATATCTCTCTAGTCACCCCCAAAACCAATTCTTTCTTTGGCCGCCTCTCCTTCCAGTTCTCTGCTGCCAATGACTGGAACGAACTACAAAAATCTCTGAAACTGGAAACACTTATCTCCCTCACTAGCTTTAAGCACCAACTGTCAGAGCAGCTCACAGATTACTGCACCTGTACATAGCCCACCTATAATTTAGCCCAAACAACTACCTCTTTCCCAACTGTATTTAATTTTAATTAATTTATTTATTTTGCTCCTTTGCACCCCATTATTTTTTATTTCTACTTTGCACATTCTTCCATTGCAAAACTACCATTCCAGTATTTTACTTGCTATATTGTATTTACTTTGCCATCATGGCCTTTTTTGCCTTTACCTCCCTTCTCACCTCATTTGCTCACATTGTATATAGACTTGTTTATACTGCATTATTGACTGTATGTTTGTTTTTACTCCATGTGTAACTCTGTGTCGTTTTATCTGTCGAACTGCTTTGCTTTATCTTGGCCAGGTCGCAATTGTAAATGAGAACTTGTTCTCAACTTGCCTACCTGGTTAAATAAAGGTAAAATAAATAAATAAATAAATAAAAAACCTATCGAACACCTTTGGGATGAATTGGAACACCGACTGTGAGCCAGGCCTAATCGCCCAACGTCAGTGACCGACCTCACTAATATTCCAACATCTAGTGAAAAGTCTTCCCAGGAGAGCTGAGGCTGTTAAAGCAGCAAAGGGGGGGACGACAAACTCCATATTAATGCCCATGATTTTGGTATGAGATGTTCGACTAGCAGGTGTCCATATACTTTTGGTCATGTAGTCACTATTTCATCATGCATTTCCTGTTATTTTCTGAGGCTGCCCACAGTACCGCCCTGGATAAGATAAGGAGTGTTACAAGTCACATTGTAGCACCTACCTCTCTTTTACAAACCAACATAAAAACATGTCAACATTGTGAAAACAGTTAGAGAATAACCTATTACAAATTGAATCACATACATACAATTACTGGATTAGATGATTAACAAATACATTGACTGATTGATTACATTTACAGTATGAAATAATGTACATTTGAAGTTGGAAGGTTATATACACTTAGGTTGGAGTCATTAAAACGCGTTTTTCAACCACTCCACAAATTTCTTGTTAACAAACTATAGTTTTGGCCAGTCGGTTAGGACATCTACTTTGTGCATGACACAAGTAATTTTGTTTACAGACAGATTATTTCACTGTATCATAATTCCAGTAGGTCAGAAGTTTACATACACTAAGTTGACTGTGCCCTTAAACAGCTTGGAAAATTCCATAAAATGTAATGGCTTTAGAAGCTTCTGTTTGGCTAATTGACATCATTTGAGTCAATTGGAGGTGTACCTGTGGATGTATTTCAAGACCTACCTTCAAACTCAGTGCCTCTTTGCTTGACATCATGGGAAAATCAAAAGAAATCAGCCAAGACTTCAGAAAAATAATTGTAGACATTCAGAAGTCTGGTTCATCCTTGGGAGCAATTTCCAAATGTCTGAAGGTACCACGTTCATCTGTACAAACAATAGTACGCAAGTATAAACACCATGGGACCATGCAGCCGTCATACCGCTCAGGAAAGAGACGCGTTCTGTCTCCTAGAGATGAACGTAATTTGGTGCGAAAAGTGCAAATCAATCCCAGAACAACAGCAAAGGACCTTGTGAAGATGCTGGAGGAAACAGGTACAAAAGTATCTATATCCACAGTAAAATTAGTCCTATATTGACATAACCTGAAAGGCTGCTCAACAAGGAAGAAGCCACTGCTCCAGAACTACCATAAAAAAGCCAGACTACGGTTTGCAACTGCACATGTGGACAAAGATTGTACTTTTTGGAGAAATGTCCTCTAGACTGATGAAACAAAAATAGAACTGTTTGGCCATAATGACCATCGTTATGTTTGGAGGAAAAAGGGTTGGCTTGCAAGCTGAAGAACACCATCACATCCGTGAAGCACGGGGGTGGCAACATCATGTTGTGGGGGTGCTTTGCTGCAGGAGGGACTGATGCACTTCACAAAATCATCATGAGGACGGAAAATGATGTGGATATATTGAAGCAACATCAAGACATCAGTCTGGAAGTTAAAGCTTGGTTGCAAATGGGTCTTCCAAATGGACAGTAACCCCAAGCATACTTCCAAAGTTGTGCCAAAATGGCTTAAGGACAACAAAGTCAAGGTATTGGAGTGACCATCACAAAGCCCTGACCTAAATCCTATAGAAAATATGTGGGCAGAACTGAAAAAGCATGTGCGAGCAAGGAGGCCTACAAACCTGACTCAGTGACACCAGCTCTGTCGGGAGGAATGGGCCGAAATTCACCCAACTTATTGTGGGAAGCTTGCGGAAGGCTACCCGAAACATTTGACCCAAGTTAAACAATTTAAAGGCAATGCTGCCAAATACTAATTGAGTGTATGTAAACTTCTGACCACTGGGAATGCGATGAAAGAAATAAAAGCTGAAAGAAATAATTCTCTCTATTATTCTGACATCTCACGTTCTTAAAATAAAGTGGTGATCCTAACTGACCTAAGACAGGGAATTTTTACTAGGATTAAATGTCAGGATTTGTGAATAACTAAGTTTAAATGTATTTGGCTAAGGTGTATGTAAACTTCCGACTTCAACTGTATGTCTGACATCTCAAGTCTGGGATGTAGTGTACCTTTAAAAGGGTTGTGTTGATGTCTTCAAATAGTCTGTTTTGTTTCAGTTAATAATTTACAGAGAGGGAATTTCAAGATATATTGGGTTTAATAGAGTCCACATACCTTATCCAGCACTTGACAATTCCAAACAGTACTCGGAAGAGGTTCTGAAGAAATATAAAACAACAAGATAGTTTTGATTTTATAACACAACATCATAAGAATGAACTTGTGATTCCATCATGATCCACTATATACTGTTTCATGATGCTCCAAGCTAGCTGGCCAAGCAATGAGCCCATGGAAGGAACACCACAACAGCCCATGGAAGGAATATACAGAAACATCTTGTTTATAGGAGATGAGAGTGGGCCAGCACACTAAATACTCAAAACAGACCTACTGCATCCATGGAACAATCAGTGCAGTACAAAAAGACTTAGGACCTGGAAAATGTACTGTTCAAAATGTACATTTTAAAGAAAGCTCTGGAATCATTGTCCAATTTCGCCTGTAGTGAAAAGCACTCTCTGTTATTGTGAGGAGTGTGTGTGTCACACCCTGATCAGTTGCACCTGTCCTCGTTATTGTCTCCACCCCCTCCAAGTGTCGCTTGTTTTCCCCAGTGTATTTATCCCTGTGCTTCCTGTCTCTCTGTGCCAGTGTATTTATCCCTGTGTTTCCTGTCTCTCTGTGCCAGTGTATTTATCCCTGTGTTTCCTGTCTCTCTGTGCCAGTGTATTTACCCCTGTGTTTCCTGTCTCTCTGTGCCAGTGTATTTATCCCTGTGTTTCCTGTCTCTCTGTGCTAGTGTATTTACCCCTGTGTTTCCTGTCTCTCTGTGCCAGTGTATTTATCCCTGTGTTTCCTGTCTCTCTGTGCCAGTGTATTTATCCCTGTGTTTCCTGTCTCTATGTGCTAGTGTATTTACCCCTGTGTTTCCTGTCTCTCTGTGCCAGTGTATTTATCCCTGTGTTTCCTGTCTCTCTGTGCCAGTCTATTTATCCCTGTGTTTCCTGTCTCTATGTGCCAGTGTATTTATCCCTGTGTTTCCTGTCTCTATGTGCTAGTGTATTTATCCCTGTGTTTCCTGTCTCTCTGTGCCAGTTTGTCTTGGGAGTTGTATGTGTTGATTATTAAACCCATGAGACAACAAAAAATTGGTTAACGAGTAAGTCTGAACCTACAGGATCTATTCTGTCTGGAAGAAGTCCGTTTTTACTAGTTTAAAACTATTATTTACCAGGGTACAGTCTAGGCTAATGTGTTCTCTGAGGAGACATGGTACATGCAGGAGTACTGATCAGAGATCTGGTCACCTCTCAGTCAGTAGATACCCAGACTAAACAACACAGCACAAAGTAACACTTGGAACAGAAGCAGGAGGCCAATGGTGTGAGGGTTTACCAGGTTGAGGCCAGGTTCAGGTTCCTCCCCCTGCTACTGGTATATAATGTACTACCTGCACCAAGATCAAATCAATGCAATACATATGCAGTGAGCGTAGTGCAGTAAGAACTATGATCTCAATCAATTGTAATGGAAGATTCATTTAATGTGGTAATGCCTATAACACATGAATATTCCTATTTCTTTATTGTAATACCAATATATACGGCAAATCCTATACAGGCCATCCCATATTTGCATCATAGACAGCTGGTGGCAATTTGTGTGCAATGAATGCCCAGTATGCATGACGCACAATTTAAACTAGTCACTGTATAAAGAAAAGACAGATTTGTGTTATATTGACGATGACGTGCAGTGTTGCCTTGACAGTGCTTTCAGTGATGTGTAGTGTTGCCTTGACAGTGCTTCCAGTGATGTGCAGTGTTGTATTGACAGTGCTTCCAGTGATGTGCAGTGTTGTGTTGACAGTGTTCTCAGTGATGTGCAGTGTTGTATTGACAGTGCTTCCAGTGATGTGCAGTGTTGCCTTGACAGTGTTCTCAGTGATGTGCAGTGTTGTATTGACAGTGCTTCCAGTGATGTGCAGTGTTGTGTTGACAGTGTTCTCAGTGATGTGCAGTGTTGTATTGACAGTGCTTCCAGTGATGTGCAGTGTTGCCTTGACAGTGTTCTCAGTGATGTGCAGTGTTGTATTGACAGTGCTTCTAGTGATGTGCAGTGTTGTGTTGACAGTGCTTCCAGTGATGTGCAGTGTTGTATTGACAGTGCTTCCAGTGATGTGCAGTGTTGTGTTGACAGTGTTCTCAGTGATGTGCAGTGTTGTATTGACAGTGCTTCCAGTGATGTGCAGTGTTGTGTTGACAGTGCTTCCGGTGATGTGCAGTGTTGTATTGACAGTGATTCCAGTGATGTGCAGTGTTGTGTTGACAGTGCTTCCAGTGATGTGCAGTGTTGTATTGACAGTGCTTCCAGTGATGTGCAGTGTTGTGTTGACAGTGCTTCCAGTGATGTGCAGTGTTGTATTGACAGTGCTTCCAGTGATGTGCAGTGTTGTGTTGACAGTGTTCTCAGTGACATGCAGTCTCTAAAGATGCATGCAACCTGGAGCTGGAATCCTTCCTGTCAGCGATTTATACCCATCATTCACTGGGCACTGCGTTAAATTTAGCCATGTCATCTCAATGTCCTGCTCCACTTCCTAAACCCTAATCTCTCTCTCTGGCAAGGTAAGTGCCCTGGTCTGGTCTGTATGCCTGCTCACTGTTGTTGTTGTGGCTGTATGGGAAGAAGCCTTCGCCATCCATCCCTGAAATCTAACACCATATGGCTCAGCAGTTTGTGGCACTCTTAGAAATGTGTATATTACTATCATAGGTGTTCTATTTGTTAGGTGTTGTGTATACTACTCACCTTATTTTGGCCCCATCGATGTTTCACCTTTGTTCTACTGAAAAATAAGAAATGTGAAGGTACGTGGATGAAAACGTATCCAACAAACTTTGTCCACCACTTCATATCAGGACATAGCCTATGCAGCTCCAGACGTGTACATTCTTGCACAGTAAACACAAACTCCCCATACATCCAATGATGAGTAGATTGATGATCTAGCCTATACCTACATAGTTATGTTACTTGGGCTCCCGTGTGGCGCAGCAGTCTAAGGCACTCAGATCCTGAGTTCAATAAATGTAATTGATTGAACCCTCCAACATGCACACAATTAAAGAGATCTCTGTATAACTGAGATAATAAGATCACCATCCACTGCAGTCACTTTTTACTGTTGAGGTTTGAAGGCCTTGAAGTCAAGAGAGCCCTGGTCATTGTTTCCCACATGGTGCCAGCCATTCTCATAAACCTGACCGGACATAACCTGGGGAGGGAAAATAAACATCACACATTTTATTGAACTCCAATCAGAATACTGCTGTAATGTTTCACTAGTCAAGCGGCAGGTCACCTAGCCTAGTGCGGCAGATAGCCAAGCAGTTAGCGCGTTAAGCCAGTAATTGAAAGGTTGCTCATTTAAATTTCTGCACAGATTTTGGTGAGAAAAAAAAAA
The DNA here is from genome assembly GCF_002021735.2 of Oncorhynchus kisutch. NCBI lineage: Eukaryota > Metazoa > Chordata > Actinopteri > Salmoniformes > Salmonidae > Oncorhynchus > Oncorhynchus kisutch. Next base: position 70,597,251 of record NC_034190.2, on the reverse strand, counting down.
ATCTGTCAATTTGCAAAAATCTGTCAATTTGCATTTAAGCAACGCACTTAACCCTAATTGCACCAGTGCCCCTGTGACAACAATTTTGGACCCCCTTGTGGCCCCCCTAAATGTGGAGTATGAAATCATTTTTACATAACACATTTTTGCTATCGTTCTTTTTTTTACATCCGTTATTAGACAGTGGCAAGGTGGAAAAATAATTCAACCCACACATTTTCTAGAGGGACGGCTTTAGGCGGAACACAAAGGTATCGTACCACATGCATATGCATTATGAACATGGTATTTTGCCTGCTAATGCTTGCAGCAATAACTTCTAATGTAACTGGCCCCTCTAACAGTACAACTGGCCCCAGCTTTGCCCCCCTGTTGAAATGGTCTAGATCCACCACTGGTCTTGGGGGGAGTGGGATATGCAGGAAACACATTTCTTTTACACACTTGTATATCCACCACCTATCGATCTCTTTTTTTCATGTAAAGGTCAAATAATTTCAGGTGTGAAGATCACATATACATCGATGATGAGACGATAACGTCCAGTGTCCACATTCAGTATTGAAAATGAAGGATTATGTATGTTTATCTAAACTGCAAAACAGCGACACCCACCGTCCAGGAAGTGTAATGTTTGGGGGTTTGTTTACATCAGAAATACAAAGTGCGCATCTCATCCTACTTTCAATAATCATGTAATCCATCAAAAGGCCTACTTGGGTAAACATTAGTTTAGTCAAAGAAAGCAGAATTACGTATTTTATTTAGAGGATGATATTATTAATATCAACAATAATTTATGTCTGTATATCCTATTCATTACATTACATATAAACTACCAATGGTATAATTAACATCCTTGTAAATATAACAAAACTTGCCATACCACTCCGTACCCAGCGTCATAAAATACGCACAGAGAGACAGACACGCAGGTAAATAGAACTGCGCAACATCCTCCTTTTACAGTGTCAAGCCCTCTCTCCTCCGCAGCATCCTTTTTTTTACTGTTATGGTACCCTCCCCATCACCTTGCCTTCTATTTGATGCCCTATTCCCTGGTAATACGATCACTTTTACTAGGGATTATACATTTTATGCATTAGCCTATTGGGCTGGCACTTTAAGATTATTCATAGTGTAAGAAAATTCACAACAACTGTTTTAAAACCCCATAGCCCCATATCCTACACGGCAACACTGAGGATTTCTATTAACATTAATACAATATCAAAAACATGAACTGCCTGAAGCCTTTAGAAAAGTTACACAAACATTTTCGATTGCGCAACCTAAAGTATTTCCTGATTATATATTTACAATTTCACCTGTTATATCCTGGGATGTTGACAGTGACAGTAGACCGAAGCAACGGTGGTGTGTAATGATCCAAGCCCTATCCCACCACTTGGGCAGAAAGGACTCACCTATGGCCCATCTCCTCAGTAGCATGTCCTGCGAACATTCTGAACAATAAAGTGCGACACTACTAGAGTTGTATTCCTGGCATTGGTCCCTTCATAATTTATTTCAAGACGTTTGCTTTTAACCTAATAATCCATCGAATTTTCCAGAGCGCCACATTCAAACCACGCCCTCTCACACACCCCCGATGTTCGATTGGCCGCTGTACAAAAACGTAATACTGCGTCGTCGGGAATCACATGCTTTTGACGCATATTCACAAACATTTGGAACTGTCACGTTAAAATGTAATACTCACGACGTGTTTTTCAAAGATTTTGAAGTGCAATTAGAGTAGAGTATCCTAGGCCTACTGCCCTATAAAGCAATAGGTCTACCTGTCCATAGACTAATGAACTAATAAGGAAAACAGGCCATTAGGCAAATGAAATCAACTTTCGTTCAGTTTCCCTTTGCAATAACAAGATATTTAAACCCTTACAAAACTGTAGAATGGTCATTAGTACAGAAGGGGGCGTACTAACCCAATGATAGAAAGCCTGGTTTGAAGGAAGCTCTACCCTCTGTGGAACAGAGAACAGTGCTGTTCATAGTCTCCCTGTGTTCTATATATTTGGGGAATTTAGGTCTATACCGATTCACTGATTCAGTTTTTCACAGTTTTACTTGATTGTGGTGAAGGTGATTTCTAAGAATATACTGCTTAAAAAATTGTCCATATTAGGCTAAAGTAGTTTTAAAGTTATCCATATTTCCTTAGAGCAAGTAAGGCACAATACACATTGAACTGTGAATATGCGATCAAAGCAATGGACATCATATAGGCTGCATTACAACAAATGTGGCGATAAATGAAGGTATGTTGTATTAGACAGTGTATCATGGACTGCAAGGCGTAGCAGGGCCAAAGGAAATGAACTTGGTTGAGTATAACATTGCATCACAGTGGAAAGAAAGGGATGATGTTTTCCAGATTGTTTTTTGTTTCTCACAACAGATGTGATGCTTTAACTGGGAGCTTCCTCATAGATTTTAGTTCAATGACATCAGAGGACTTTTGCTTTGTGGGAAAGAGATATTTTATCACTTGTGCATCCAACACTAGTCACTTGGGTATCTAATGCAAATAATACATCCTCTAACGCCTATCAAAAAATTACACATTGCAAATTAGTCACTTGCAATTCCTCACATCTTAAGTTTATTTCTGCATAATTCATCTTTATTATACACCTTTTAGTTAAAGTCAAGCATTTTGTACTGCAGCCTGAAGTACCAGAGGAGTATTATGATAATGTTAATATAGTTATACCAGAGGAGTACTATGAGAATGTTAATATAGTTATACCAGAGGAGTATTATGATAATGTTAATATAGTTATACCAGAGGAGTATTATGATAATGTTAATATAGTTATACCAGAGGAGTACTATGAGAATGTTAATATAGTTATACCAGAGGAGTATTATGATAATGTTAATATAGTTATCCCAGAGGAGTACTATGAGAATGTTAATATAGTTATACCAGAGGAGTACTATGATAATGTTAATATAGTTATCCCAGAGGAGTATTATGATAATGTTAATATAGTTATACCAGAGGAGTACTATGATAATGTTAATATAGTTATACCAGAGGAGTATTATGAGAATGTTAATATAGTTATACCAGAGGAGTACTATGATAATGTTAATATAGTTATCCCAGAGGAGTACTATGAGAATGTTAATATACCAGAGGAGATTTTTAGTTAAAGTGTGTGTCCGGCCGCTCCTCCCCTCCCCGTGGCCTCCTATGGTATGTGGAGAGAAGGATCCTTGTGTCAAAGCTCTCCCTGTGTTACTAATAAAACCAACAGCCACTAGTATCACATTTTACACATGAACAGATTAAATGTTGCACCCTGGGCCAGCTATGTGTCACAAGATTTCTCAGAGACCGAGTATGCAGTGATTGATAGAAGAGGAGAGGACAGCGTTTGGCTGGGGATAAGGTGTGTGTGTGCCTGTGTGTGTGTGTCTGTGTGTGCGTGTGTGCGCGCGTGTGTGAGAAAGAGTGGATAAGATAGGACAGTGTTTGGCCTGGGTTGGGGTGGGTGTGTCTGGTCATTCCCTCGTGTACTCAGACCAGTCACTGTGGACCCAGATTTGAATCTTTGTTTATGTGGCTCCTCCCTTATGATGGATCTCATGGGGAGTGGATATACAGTGCCTTTGGAAAGTATTCAGACCCCTTGACTTTTTCCACATTTTGTTATGTTACAACCTTATTCTAAAATCTATTAAATAAATAAAAATCCTCAATAATCTACCCATAATGAGAAAGCGAAAACAGGTTCTTCGAAAGAGAGAAATACCTTATTTATTCAGATCCTTTGCTATGAGACTTTGAGACTCTAAATTGAGCTCAGGTGCATCCTGTTTCCAATGATCATCCTTGAGATGTTCCTACAACTTGATTGTAGTCCACCTGTGGTAAATTCAATTTATTGGACATGATTTAGAAAGGCACACACCTGTCTACATAAGGGCCCACAGTTGTGCAATCCGAGACAGGATTGTGTCGAGGCACAGATCTGGCAAGGGTACCAAAAAAAGGTCCTCAAGAACACAGTGGCCTCCATCATACTTAAATGGAAGATGTTTGGAACCACCAAGACTCTTCCTAGAGCTGGCTGCCCGCTCAAACTGAGAAATCAGGTGTAAAGGGCCTTGTTCAGGGAGTTGAGCACCTCAGACTGGGCCGAAGGTTCACCTTCCAACAGGACAATGACCTTATAGAACACAGCCAAGACAACGCAGGAGTGGCTTTAGAACAAGTCTCTGAATGTCCTTGAGTGGTCCAGCCAGAGCCCGGTATTGAACCTGATCTAACATCTCTGGAGAGACCTGAAAATACCTGTGCAGCGACGCTCCCAATCCAACCTGGCAGAGTCTGAGAGGATCTGCAGAGAAGAATGGGAGAAACTCCCCAAATACAGGTGTACGAAGCTTGTAGCGTCATAACCAAGAAGACTCGAGGCTGTAATTGCTTCCAAAGGTGCTTCAACAAAGTTGTAAAGGGTCTGAATACTTATATAAATGTGATATTTCAGTTTATTTATTTTTTATATATTAACAAAATTTCTAAAAACGCGTTTTTGCTTTGTCATTATATGGTATCATTGTCATTATATGGTATTAACACAATACCATAGATTGACGAGGAAGAAAAACTATTTAATACATGAATAGAATAAGGCTGTAATCTAACAAAATGTGGAAAAAGTCAAGGGGTCTGAATACTTTCCGAAGGCACTGTATCTATTGTGAGCATCTGGCATGATGCATTTAATTTGGCTAATATTTTACTATGTCACAGCTGCAGTAATGTTTCTATTGGATATATTGTGTGTATGTGTGAGGATGTGTGTGTTTGTGCGTGTGTGTGTGTATTTATGTGCGAGCCTGTGATGATGTACATTGGGACATTCCAGCCCTGTTACAGCGGTCAAATGGTGTGAATGTGAGATAGCTAGCTACAGTGTCTCCCTCTATTGGCCCATTTCAGAAACCCTCTCAGGTTTGGATCAAGGCATGCTCCACCACTAGGATCTTCTAGCAAAAACAAGCTGTGAAGCTAGACACTCTTCCATATTAACTGTCCAATGTTTGGTGGGTGGGTTGAGCTGGACACATTGATCCCCACTAAAGGTTAACCATGTCAGGGTTCTGGTCTGATTAATACTCTATATATCAAGCATCATGATATCACGGTGTGTACAGTATAATCATCAGACACTTACAGTTTTTGCTTCAGGTATTTTGTCCGTAGTGACCTTCCTGTTGTGATGTACGCCTACTTTATTCAAGATCTACTTCACCCCCCTCTGAAATGAAAACTTGATATGTTTTTCTCATTTTAATGGAACACTGATACAAGCATTCCTACAGCTCTATGCTGATTTAGATACATTTTGTAGCCCATTACAGTAAAACTCTGTGCCAATTTGTAATGGTATTTCCTAAAAAAGAAAAGCTCTGTCAAAATTATAAATTTCCCTCATTGAGAAAATCACCTGATCCTAGTCTAGCAAACTAACTTAGCCTGTATTGTTTTTCTGATGAAAGATCTCTTTTCTACTCTGTTGTTTTCTCTGCCCTCCACACTGTAACACAGATCTGCTGAAACAAAGTGAGGGTACGAGAGGTTGCTTTCCCAGGAGTAGACAGAGTGAGAATACAGAATACAGCCAGCCAGTTCTAGAATGATTTCCCTGACTCTGCAGATATTCCGCCTTCACTTCAGCAGCCATTGTTCTGCCTCCTTGACTTCATGCTTTAGGGAGCTCAAATTGGCCGATTGGCTTTCTGTCCTACGTCTCATTGTTTTCCCCTTCCTACGGGGAAAAAACTGGTTGAATCAACGTTGTTTCCACATAATTTCCACCCCCAAAAATTAAATGTGATTACGTTGAATCAATGTGAAAAACTGATTGGATTTGCAAAAAGTCATCAACGAAAGGAAATTTTGCATTTTTTTCATTCAAATTTTCACCTAAATCCCAATGACATTGCAAAAGGATTTGTTGATTTTACATTGAATTCACGTTGGTTGACAACTCAACCAAATGTAAATATAAACTAGACTCAATTATCATAAGAATCTCTACATCATAAGCATCAAAGGTTCAGATATGTCCATTGTAATTGTCATTGTACAGTCCAGGGGGGGAATGGCATTGGCGTGTTCCTGATTTCATATTTATCTCCTGAGCTAATCATTATTATCATAAAGCAAAGCCATTTATCATCTGAAATGTGCACACGTAATGGATAACACATACATGCATTCAGAAAGTATTCAGACCCTTTGACTGTTTCCACATTTTGTTACGTTGCAGCCTTATTCCAAAATGGATTTTAAAAAACAGCTATCATCAATCTACACACAATACCCCGTAATGACAAAGCAAAAACACGTTTTTAGACATTTTTGCAATTAAAAAAATAAAATAAAATGGAAATATATAATTTACATAAGTATTCAGACCCTTTTTTTCAGAACTTTGTTGATGCACCTTTGGCAGCGATTACAGCCTCAGGTTTTCTTGGGTGTGACGCTACAAGCTTGGCACACCTGTATTTGGGGAGTTTCTCCCATTCTTCTCAGCAGGTCCTCTCAAGCTCTGTCAGGTTAGATGGGGAGCGTCGCTGCACAGATATTTTCAGGTCTCTCCAGAGATGTTAGATCATGTTCAAGTCCGGGCTCTGGCTGTGCCACTCAAGGACATTCAGAGACATGTCCCGAAGCTTGAGCGGGCGGCCAGCTTTAAGAAGAGTCTTGATTCCAAACTTCTTCCATTTAAATATGGAGGCCACTGTGTTCTTGGGGACCTTCAATGCTGCAGAATGTTTTTTGCGCCCTTCCCCAGATCTGTGCTTTGACACAATCCTGTCTCAGAGCGCTACGGACAATTCCTTCCCCAGATCTGTGCTTTGACACAATCCTGTCTCAGAGCTCTACGGACAATTCCTTCCCCAGATCTGTGCTTTGACACAATCCTGTCTCAGAGCTCTACGGACAATTCCTTCCCCAGATCTGTGCTTTGACACAATCCTGTCTCAGAGCTCTACGGACAATTCCTTCCCCAGATCTGTGCTTTGACACAATCCTGTCTCAGAGCTCTACGGACAATTCCTTCCCCAGATCTGTGCTTTGACACAATCCTGTCTCAGAGCGCTACGGACAATTCCTTCCCCAGATCTGTGCTTTGACACAATCCTGTCTCAGAGCGCTACGGACAATTCCTTCCCCAGATCTGTGCTTTGACACAATCCTGTCTCAGAGCTCTACGGACAATTCCTTCCCCAGATCTGTGCTTTGACACAATCCTGTCTCAGAGCTCTACGGACAATTCCTTCCCCAGATCTGTGCTTTGACACAATCCTGTCTCAGAGCTCTACGGACAATTCCTTCCCCAGATCTGTGCTTTGACACAATCCTGTCTCAGAGCGCTACGGACAATTCCTTCCCCAGATCTGTGCTTTGACACAATCCTGTCTCAGAGCTCTACGGACAATTCCTTCCCCAGATCTGTGCTTTGACACAATCCTGTCTCAGAGCTCTACGGACAATTCCTTCCCCAGATCTGTGCTTTGACACAATCCTGTCTCAGAGCTCTACGGACAATTCCTTCCCCAGATCTGTGCTTTGACACAATCCTGTCTCAGAGCGCTACGGACAATTCCTTCCCCAGATCTGTGCTTTGACACAATCCTGTCTCAGAGCTCTACGGACAATTCCTTCCCCAGATCTGTGCTTTGACACAATCCTGTCTCAGAGCTCTACGGACAATTCCTTCCCCAGATCTGTGCTTTGACACAATCCTGTCTCAGAGCTCTACGGACAATTCCTTCCCCAGATCTGTGCTTTGACACAATCCTGTCTCAGAGCTCTACGGACAATTCCTTCCCCAGATCTGTGCTTTGACACAATCCTGTCTCAGAGCTCTACGGACAATTCCTTCCCCAGATCTGTGCTTTGACACAATCCTGTCTCAGAGCGCTACGGACAATTCCTTCCCCAGATCTGTGCTTTGACACAATCCTGTCTCAGAGCTCTACTGACAATTCCTTCCCCAGATCTGTGCTTTGACACAATCCTGTCTCAGAGCTCTACGGACAATTCCTTCCCCAGATCTGTGCTTTGACACAATCCTGTCTCAGAGCTCTACGGACAATTCCTTCCCCAGATCTGTGCTTTGACACAATCCTGTCTCAGAGCGCTACGGACAATTCCTTCCCCAGATCTGTGCTTTGACACAATCCTGTCTCAGAGCTCTACGGACAATTCCTTCCCCAGATCTGTGCTTTGACACAATCCTGTCTCAGAGCGCTACGGACAATTCCTTCCCCAGATCTGTGCTTTGACACAATCCTGTCTCAGAGCTCTACGGACAATTCCTTCCCCAGATCTGTGCTTTGACACAATCCTGTCTCAGAGCTCTACGGACAATTCCTTCCCCAGATCTGTGCTTTGACACAATCCTGTCTCAGAGCGCTACGGACAATTCCTTCCCCAGATCTGTGCTTTGACACAATCCTGTCTCAGAGCTCTACGGACAATTCCTTCCCCAGATCTGTGCTTTGACACAATCCTGTCTCAGAGCGCTACGGACAATTCCTTCCCCAGATCTGTGCTTTGACACAATCCTGTCTCAGAGCTCTAAGGACAATTCCTTCCCCAGATCTGTGCTTTGACACAATCCTGTCTCAGAGCTCTACGGACAATTCCTTCCCCAGATCTGTGCTTTGACACAATCCTGTCTCAGAGCTCTACGGACAATTCCTTCCCCAGATCTGTGCTTTGACACAATCCTGTCTCAGAGCTCTGCTTCGTGGGTGACTGTTGTTGATGTGTGCAGAAGGTCCCTGATTCGCGCGAGGGGACGGTCTAAAGTTATACTGTTACACATGGACTGTCAACTGGTGTGTGCCTTTCCAAATCATGTCCAATCAATTGAATTTACCAATCAAGTTGTAGAAACATCTCAATGATGATCAATGGAAACAGGATGCACCTGAACTCAATTTGGAGTCTCATAGCAAAGGGTCTGAATACTTCTGTAAATAAGGTATTTCTGTTTTTAAAATTTTTATTTTTTACATTTGCTAAAATGTCTAAAAAACTTTTTTCCGAATACACTGTATCTTATCCATTTAACTACATTACAACTATCCAAAAATGTTACCTTTTCCATCAACTCCTAGGTGAAAACTCCCTCTCCCATTTCCATGCTGGGTACCAGGGGAGATTCTCAGACAGACACTAAATGGACATCTGATCTGTAGCTGTGGAAAGTGTTCTTGTCAGAGGTTATCCTGCCCTGCTATGTCAGGCCGGATGTTAGGTCTACCCTGCAGAGAGATAAATCCTGAGTTAACATCAGCAGGCCAACAGCGAACACAGTCCAAGTGAAACAGGAAGTTGGTAAACATTGCTTGGTCCATTTCTTAACAGTGGGAAACTCCTGAGCATGAATGGCCAAAATGTAATGCAAGAGGCCTGTCACATGAAGACGGGGTTTGATGCTGAGATAAGCTTTAAGCAGTGTTATTTTAAACTCCTTTGATTAATTTTTTGCTACTGCCATGACTCCACCTTCAAGGACTAGTGGTGAGTATTGAACGATGATTCGTCATTGTGCTGCCACACTAAAGACGGGTTAGCTGGCAACGTCACAAAAATTATGCAACGGCATCGATGTTACCGGAAGGTGTGCCCTGTTATGATTCTGAAGGGTCAGATAGCTATCAACAATGACAAGAAGCTGCCCTGTGGGGAATCGTAGGTGGCTTGTTTCAGCTCGTTGTATCTTGTTATTGATACCTGTCACGGCCTGACCTTAGTTCCTTTTTTATGTCTTTATTTTGGTTTGGTCAGGGCGTGAGTTGGGGTGGGCATTCTATGTTTTCCATTCTATGTTTTGTTCTGTGTGTTGTATCTCTATGTGTTTGGCCTGGTGTGGGTCACAATCAGAGGCAGCTGTTAATCGTTGTCTCTGATTGAGAACCATACTTAGGTAGCCTGTTTTCCCACCTGTGTTTGTGGGTAGTTGTTTCCTGTTTTGTGTTTTTTCACCTTACAGGACTGTTTCATGTCGTTCACTCTCTTTGTTGTTTTTTGTCATTCAGTGTTCAGTTTATTTAATTAAATTTACTATGAACACTTACCACGCTGCGTGTTGGTCCGATGATTCCTATTCCTCATCATCAGACGAAGAGGAGAGCCATTACTATACCATGTCTTGTTTTAGGTATTTTGACTGATATGGCACTCAAAATACCTAAAACAAAACATGCTAATATGTCAAAAAAGCTTACCAACAACTATAATTATGTATTGACAGACAACAAGTGCTCATTGTTTCAATAAACATTTGTAGACTAAATATAGTTGACATGTTGTTCACAGTCTAAGCCAACCCTGTCTCTTTTGCCCTAAAGTAGAGCAAGCCTCGGTTTTGTTGCTAAACAACCAACCTGTCTATTCTTTATTAAGAAACTATTCCTTAGACTGTGTGTAGTATATAACTACTATAACCTTACATAGTCCTGAGAAAACTATTAGTGGAATTAGGGAATGATTTAGTTCATTAAGTATTGGCGACACTGGAATCCTATGCAACAGTTTTACCTGCTACGGTCCTGTCCTCCTCTCCTCTCCCCTCCTCCCGCTCTCCCTCCGTCCATTCCTGCCTGATAGTATCTTACCATCAGTGAGGGGAGATGGGACATCAGGGGCGCGTCTTGGCAGGAAGAGGAAAAACATGACGTGTTGCAGAGCTATGATTATACCAAGGGAGACCCGCCCTCCATGAAAACAACCAGCTGAGATTTTCATCCACCCAGGGGTGTGGGGGGGGTGGGGGGGGGGGGGGTGGAGGGATGGAAAGGAGGGATGGAAGGGTGGAGGGACTGTTGGGGGCTCAACCCCACCTGGGATTTGTCTAATATGGGTGGGGTCCAGTGGTCCTCCCTCACAGTAAATACTCACCCCACCTCCACCCCAACCCAGACACATCTGTCCTGTAAAATACAGATGGCTTCTCCCCGAAGGCTGTTTCACCTCTAGAGAAAGAAGTCCTGGTGTAATAACGGTTAAATCATGCAGAGATTTCTCAATATGGAGCTAGACAAGACAATATTCCTGCCAAGATTTCTTTCACTTAAGATAGAAACGATAACAGTACAGAGACTGATTTACAGACAGGATGGTTTCTGTTTCTTTGCATTTTTATTTAATGCCTTTTACTGAAAATGTCTCTATATGCTTTAAACTACAGTTCCTGAGAGTACTTTAATTCTAATAAGATATGGCTCTACTGTGTACTGTGATTGTAATACTGCTTTTCTACTGTCATATACTGTTAATAAAGGAACCTGGGAACATTAGCTAAGATTCCCATTAAGTTCTAGTTAGGTTTGTATCTAAAGTTAGGATGTTAATATCCCAAAAACATTTAAAAAATATTTTTGATGAAATATCCTTGGAAACTTCTCCTAACATTCATTAAAATTCAGTGCAGTACATGTGTAACAACCACCACAGAACATTCCCCAAACGTTCTCATTAGGTTTCCAGGTAATGTAATAACACAATGTACAAGTAATGTTAATCCAGAAAACCAAAATTGGTTCTGTGAAAGTTCCCAGAACACAACTGTCCAGTCACGCTGATGATTGTACAATGTTTGTATTAAACATTTGTCTGATGTTGTAAGAATGTTCCCTGAACACATTTTGTATGTTCTGTAAAGGTTCTCAGAATGTTCCATTAGGTTGTGGGAACAGCCTGGCTTGAACATTTTGGGGACGTCACAAAATAAATGTTCCCAAAACACACAAAAACTGTCCAGTTGTGCAGATGATTATAAAATGTTTCTTTCAGGGTGCAAAAAACATTCACCTGATGTTACAAGAACGTAACCAGAACACATTTTGTCTTTTGTTGAAAGGTTCCCAGAATGTTTCATTAGGTTGTGGGAACAGTCTAGTGGGAACATTGTGGGGACATCACAAAAGATATGTTCCCAAAACACAAAAACTGTCCAGTTGTGCGGAGGATTCTACAATGTTTCTTTCAGGGTGCAAAAAACATTCACCTGATGTTGCAAGAACATTCCTGGAACACATTTAGTATGTTCTTTAAAGGTTCCCAGAATGTTTTTTTTTAGGTTGTGGGAACATTGTGGGGATATGAAAAGAGACAGGTTCCCAAAACACTAAAGCTGTCCAGTTGTGCTGACATTCAGATAATGTTTCTATCAGGGTGCTAAAAACGTTCCTTTGATGTTACAAGAATGTTGACAGAACAGCCTTTCTGAATTTTCAACGGTTCCAAGAACATGTAATTAGGTTTTGGGAACTGTGTGGATACATTGCAAGAGATAGGTTACCAAAACACCAAATATGACGACATTGCACAGGACATTCCCTTAATATTGCAAGAACATTTTGTGATATTCACGAAGATTGCACAGAACATTCCCACAATGTTGCATAATGTTCCACAATTTCCAAATAAGGCCATTTTTATGACATTCATAGCATATTTGTTTTAGGTTTAATATAATAGTCCATTGGTTTAATATAATAGTCCATTGGTTTAATATAATAGTCCATTGGTTTAATATAATAGTCCATTGGTTTAATATAATAGTCCATTGGTTTAATATAATAGTCCATTGGTTTAATATAATAGTCCATTGGTTTAATATAATAGTCCATTGATTTTCATGCATTATACACTACCGTTCGAAAGTTTGGTGTCACTTAGAAATGTCCTTGTTTTCATTGAAAACATACATGAAATGAGTTGCAAAATGAATAGGAAATAGAGTCAAGACGTTGACAAGTTTACAAATAATGATTATTAATTGAAATAATAATTCACCCCATGCTTCCTGAAGCACCTCCCACAAGTTGGATTGGCTTGATGGGCACTTCTTACGTACCATATGGTCAGCTGCTCCCACAACAGCTCAATAGGGTGACTGTGCTGGCCACTCCATTATAGACAGAATACCAGCTGACTGCTTCTTCCCTAAATAGTTATTGCATAGTTTGGAGCTGTGCTTTGGGTCATTGTCCTGTTGTAGGAGGAAATTGGCTCCAATTAAGCGCCGTCCACAGGGTATGGCATGGTGTTGCAAAATGGAGGGATAGCCTTCCTTCTTCAAGATCCCTTTTACCCTGTACAAATCTCCCACTTTACCACCACCAAAGCACCCCCAGACCATCACCTTGCCTCCACCATACTTGACAGATGGTGTCAAGCACTCCTCCAGCATCTTTCAATTTTTTATGCATCTCACGAAGGTTCTTTTTTGTGATCCAAACATCTCAAACTTAGATTTGTCTGTCCATAACACTTTTATCCAATCTTCCTCTGTCCAGTGTCTGTGTTCTTTTGCCTATCTTAATATTGTATTTTTATTGGCCAGTCTGAGATATGGCTTTTTCTTTGCAACCCTGCCTAGAAGGCCAGTATCCCGGAGTCGTCTCTTCACTGTTGACGTTGAGACTGGTGTTTTGAGAATACTATTTAACGAAGCTGTTGAGGACTTGTGATGCGTCTGTTTCTCAAACTAGACACTCTAATGTACTTGTCCTCTTGCTCAGTTGTGCACCGGGGCCTCCCACTCAATTCTATTCTTGTTAGAGCCAGTTTGCGCTGTTATTTGAAGGGAGTAGTACACAGTGTTGTACCAGATCTTCAGTTTCTTGGCAATTTCTCGCATGGAATAGCCTTCATTTCTTAGAACAAGAATAGACTGACAAATTTCAGAAGAACGTTATTTGTTTCTGGCCATTTTGTAATCGAACCCACAAATGCTGATGCTCCAGATATTCAACTAGTCTAAAGATGCCCAGATGTATTGCTTCTTTAATCAGGACAATTTTTTTTAGCTGTGCTAACATAATTGCAAAATGGTTTTGTAATGATCAATTAGCCTTTTAAAATGATAAACTTGGATTAGCTAACAAAACGTGCCATTGGAACACAGGAGTGATGGTTGCTGATAATGGGCCTCTGTGCGCCTACGTAGATATTCCATAAAAAAATCTGCCCTTTCCAGCTACAATAGTCATTTACAACATTAACAATGTCTACACTGTATTTCTGATCAATTTGATGTTATTTTAATGGACAACTGAAAAAGTGTGTGCAAGCAAGTAGGCTTTCAAACCTGACTCATTTACACCAGCTCTGTCAAATTCACCCAACTTATTGTGAGAAGCTTGTGGAAGGCTACCCAAAACGTTTGGCCCAAGTTAAACAATTTAAAGGCAATGCTACCAAATACTAATTGAGTGTATGTAAACTTCTGACCACTGGGAATGCGCTGAAAGAAATAAAAGCTGAAAGAAATCATTCTCTCAACTATTGTTCTGACATTTCACGTTCTTAAAATAAAGTGGTGATCCTAACTGACCTAAGACAGGATTAATTGTCAGGAATTGTGAAAAACTGAGTTTAAATATATTTGTCTAAGGTGTATGTACTCTTCCGACTTCAACTGTATCTGTTTAAAGTAAGAATTGTTGTAGACTGACCCCAGGCATGACGTCGCTCTAGTCTAGCCTCTGGGACACATTGTGGCTCTTTGTCTGAGGGCACATTAATATTGCAGATTTAATTAACGGCCTTGGATTAATATTTTCTTATGGGGCTGTGGGGTCACATTGGTGTCTTGTGATTATACGGAGATGGTGGCAGCTATCCAACAGTCATCTAGATGAAGTGACAGAAAAAGATCCAAAAATAAGGGCTGAATATAGCTTGGGCATGCAGATTTCACGATTGTCTGAGAAATACCTTGCACTCTCATCTAACAAATTGTCTATAAAGAGAGTGCAAATTATAACCTTGTCCGTTTCTCTATCAAATCTTAACCTGCCTGACACCTGGATATCACAAAACATGATCAGTACTGATCAACACAGATAGACAGCTGTGTGAGGGATGTTTTCTTTGCCCCACCCAAACACTGAAAGACAAAACTGTGTGAAGTGATGTAATAACTACTGCTTATGCAAACCAGCTGTGTGACCTTATGGGCTGCATGGGATACCATGGTGTGTGTGTGCGTACGTGTATGCAGTTGAGCTTTAACACATTTCCCCCTGCCAAAACCTTGCCTGTATATATTCCCTCCAACACAGCAGATAGGACTGAGTGAAGTAAAGAGAGAGGTATCTAATTAAGTTATTGAGAGGGCTACAACTTTTCTTTACACAGGAAATGTCACGCCCTGACCGTAAAGATCCTTTTATTCTCTATGTTTGTTTGGTCAGGGTGTGACTCGGGTGGGAAAGTCTATGCTTTCTGGTTCTTTGTTTTTGGCCGGGTATGATACTCAATCAGGGACAGCTGTCTATAGTTGTATCTGATTGGGAATCATACTTAGTCAGCCTTTTTTCCTTTTCTCATTTGTGGATTGTTGTCTTTGTTAGTGGCATGTATAGCCTTACAGAGCTTCGTTTGGTTGTTTATTGTTTTGTTGGCGACATTTAAAATAAAAGAATGTACGCTTACCACGCTGCACCTTGGTCGGGTCATTTCCTTGACAACGAACGTGACAGGAAATTAGATGAAAATGTCATGTTTTTTTTTTTTTAAGTACTTTATTTTCCAAAATGTATTCTTATCGTGAACTTTAGGATGCTAGTAGAATTAAAACAGTCATTCGGGAATGTACAAAAATACAGAAAATGAATTAAAAATAGAACTGAAAGCAAGGTAACACTTATGCGCTGAAATGTTCTCTAAAACGGCAATTTCTTCCAGTTAGATAACCAGCAGTACTCACTGTTTTGCTGAATTTATAAAAAATAACATAGTGTTGTAATGTTATGTATAATGGAAATTGTGACATTCCCCTTAGTTCCTGATTTAAAAGGTCAGCAATATGACTTCATCATACCCAGCGGAACGACTCTCAGCTTGTAGATATTTGTAAACAAGAAGTCACCCTGCTGTGTATACAGTGTACTTTAACAATAGATTGGGCTGGGTTGTTAAGAAATGCCGTTCTGCAAAAATGTAGTATTGCCAAGCTTTGAACAACATATATTTGGGCAACTAGGCTAACAAGACGTATAACACACACTAAAAGAGACCCAAACACTACCTTGATGTCACAAAAAGCAGCAAGTAGTTTCTCCATATGTTCACTCCTCCTCCCCCTACAGTATACAGTATCTCCGCATGGCAAGCTGGTGAAAAGGATTTCTTTGGCTTAGAACAAAGCAAGTGTGGAAAAACACAAAAACACAAGACAAAACAGAAACATCATATTATATAACATTGTTCCGTACAATACTGTATGTATTCAGTGTCTAATTATATACTGTTACAAAGGTATTAAAAAGAGAATAATACTGACTTATTTAAAAGGATTGGCACACCTGACCTCTTTATATACACAACACTGTGTCCCAGACCTTACACACATAAGTCTGGTATCGTTTTCAGCAGTCACCATTGTGACACTGTGTGGATCTAGTTTTTCTAACTTCTGTCAGGCCATTGGCTTATCTGGGTTTAACTTGCAGTAATGAAGGGGATAATTCCTTCCTGCTTCGTCTCCTACAGATTGATACAGTGAGATTAAGCACCAAAAGAAGACCCCTCTCCAGGTCACTACTAGGGACCTATCTCCCCAAGCAATCACCTTGTCTGCTTATTTTAATCAATGGTATTCTACATTTTTTTGGGTGACACACATGTACATTCTCGTACAGACACACACACTCACATGCCAACACACATCTGCCTGTACACACAGAAAACAAGCACAAACACACACTGCTTTTACACGCACAGCAACACTCCTTACACGCACACGCACACACAGAACACAATAACACAAACATAACCAAACTAGCTCAGCTTCCACTCTGATAAGTTTGTAAACAGATTCAAGAATTTGTTCTGTTATTTTCTCCTTTTTATGATCAACTGAGGACCAATTTGAGTGGTAGTGATGCAGTGCTTCAATTTATGGTTAAAGGATTTATGTCAGGAAGCTTTAAACCTGATGACATGTGAAGGCAGGGCCCCTCCTGGGCATTGAAAATGACTACATGGTTGATGTGACCCAAGCTGCAGTCTTAGAGCCACTGGTGATTGACAACACAAAACGCTCCCTCCCCACCACCCAGTACTAACCCTGGCCCAGTCTCCAGCCCTGTATGACGTCAGCAACCCAGGGACAGGGACACAGCCCTCGGCATCATCATCATCATTCACATTATCATCAACACCTGTTCATTGTAGTCTTATGCTTACTTTACCATGGGGTTGTCCCTCCATTTTAATTTTTGAGGCATGTAGCCAAAGTGGGGCACACAGAGAGTCTGAAGGAGTGTTTATGTGAGGGTTAAGAGGGGTAGTTCTAGTCCCTAATGTCCGTGGTAGGATGGGGCCTCTGGGGATGTTCTGGGGAGGAGGGGTGTGGGATCTGATCCATTCTTTTCCAGGTGTTCTAGGGGGTCTTCAAAGCTCTGTGTCTGCCGTCTTGGTGGTGGAGTGGCCGTTGGTGGGAGGGGGATAGGTCTTGGCGGCCTCTTGGGAGTCCCCGTTAGCAGGCTTCTCCAGGATCTCAGGGGGGTTGAGAGGGGCAACAGACACCAGGGTGTTTCCGTGGTTCTCCTCATCGACTGGGTACGCCTCCTCAGCCTGCACACACACACATACACAAACACACACCATACACACACAGTCAACATCAACAGGCTGCTTGTCAATTATAAACAAACATTATGGATGTCTTTCCTCCACTAGCAGCACTGTCTTTGTTGAGGCACAGACCCGGTGGAGGGTCTTTATCATCGCTACTGACTGGTCTTAGAGAAAAGTAGCTGTATCTTTTTGACCAGGAGATGAAACAGTTGTCTGCACACATGCACACAGACACACACACCAAACACACACTCCTCATCTCATTACATTGCTCCACGGCTCAGTTGGCCTATGCTTAAGGTCAACCAGTGGGGCTAAAATGTATGATAATGTAGTATACAACCAATGAATTACAAGCTAAAGTCATACACAAATGAGATCTAGAAAACATGCTAATAGCTCTACAGTAATACATACACCTATGTATTACTGCCAGTGTAGTCAGCCAGTGTAGTCAGAGATAGAAGGTGAACTGACCAGCCTCATGCCCTTGGTGTTGTGTCCACGGTAGTTCTTCATATAGTAGCATCCGATGATGGCAGCTGCCAGCAGCAGGCCAGTAATGATCAGGGGCACCATCACAATGGGAGTGTGTGTTCCCCACTGAGGGGCTGCCTCCACCACACCCAGCTATAGACACACACACACACACACACACACACATCGTTCCTCATGAAGCTGGTTGAGAGAATGCTTGATATAGGATTACAATTTTAAAAATCTTTATTTATTCTCTAGGATAGAATCCTGTAGGAGTCCAATGGGACTGGTTCCAAAATCTGATTGGATTTTCTATTGGATATTTAAAATTGGAATCGTGTAGGATTTCTTTACTAGGGGTTAAGCCATGCCACACTGGCTGTATCTATGGAGAGGACTCTGGGAAGCTATGGGAGATTCCTCTATAGAATTAGGAATTAGAATACTAGAATGAGAATGAACCTTCTTATGATGGTCCAAAGATCAGCCATTTTGGTCAGGGAGTTGGTCAATCATGGTTTGCCAGTGCTGTGATAAGATTTTATGTAAAACAATGAATGTGAAGAATGAATCTGCACTTTATGCGTGTTAGCCAGCTAGCCAGACAGTTTTAGAGGAATGATTCCGTACATTTTTCAAATGAACAATATGAAAACATTCCATTAAAACAATGCAGTCAAGCCACAGCCACACACTGGCTGAAATCAGTTGATGATAGGACTTATACAAGTTGTAAATGCATCAAGTACTGATATTGTATCACATAATAGCACTCAGCTTTAAAAGAAAAGAAGATCTGAGACATTTCTGGTCTTTTACATACATTGTAGAGGCTATTTATACATAAAATGTTTATAAAACCCATATAACCTGTATTTATAAATAAATAAATAAATATTTTAGGTTGACTATAATTCCATTACAATTGCCAATGCATCACGTGCCTACTTTTATTTTCCTGCATATGTTAAAGCAGGAAATGCATCACCTATGCCTGTACTGCCATTTATTCCAATTAGACTGGTTTTGGATTTCTCCCTGACCAAGATGGCTGCCATTTTGTCCCCATTATGGAACTTTGAGGGTTTATGACATAGCCCCTCTAGTAATATAATAGGATCGCTATGGATTCCTCACTCTGATGCCTGGGGACTGTTCAAGTCATGGTTAGTTCACTACCTGGCTTTATGCCAAGCCAGTTTGTTATTTCTATTAAACCAGATTGTGATTTGTAAGTGGGGCCCTGCATAGCATTCCACTGCCTGGTTGGTTCCCTACATTGTCCATATCTCCCTCTTATAAAACTATCATGGTACCTGTGTCGCAGTCCATTTAGAGTTGTGTACATACAAGATAGCATGTGCGTCAATACATTTTCCCTTCCATCTATCGCTATGGGGATGAGTAGCTATAGTTGTTAAAAGTGACCGGGAATAAGAAGAAAAAAGGCCTAGTTTTCTGCTCCCATAAGTATGAGTGTGTTGAAGTGGACATACCTGGTCCTTGATGCCTTCACTGACCAGGCTCTCTGACAATTCTTTGACACCACCTGTAAGGAGGGACCAATGGGAGTGAGAAAAATATCGTATACAATATTCAGATTGTCTAGATTAGAATACTATAGTGTTCAAAGAAACGCATTACTGTAACGTATTGTTATGATTATCATTATTATGAGACAATACAGGGAAACCTACCATCAGCGCGTGTCAAAAGATATGTGTTAGAGTTCTCTTCCTGGAACACTTGAAGGTTGCAGTCCCCTGCGCACCAGGCTGAATCCTCCAAGATTCTCTTGGTCTCCAACTATGGGAAAGCATGTCAGTTTAACAATCATATATTGTTATGCTCAATTCTCAACACGAAACACAATGATTTATGTGTGAAAACCACATCACCTTGATGATGACACTGATCTGTTTATTCTCACAGAAAGCCAGAGGTCCCCAGAGTATTTTGGCACGCCCTGTTCCAGTGACCCAATGGGACTAGGCTGCGCCGACTGTTGTGGTTCTCCTACGCAGGGAGCATGTCTATCCTCATCTTAACTTCACCACACCAAACACACAATGACGGTCATGGTTTGAGCCGGCCACAAACATACACTCTGCTCTCTTTCTCAGCGTTCTCTCCCTTCCTCTGTAGAGCTAATGCCTCTCAGATGCTTCACAGTAGACTTGCAGTGTTAAATGTTATGTGGGTGTGCATGTGAATCTGTCCAGCTGAGTGTGTGAGTCAGTGTGTTCACCACGCCATATGCCATTGTGTTTGCGTAATGGTAGATGCATAGCGTCGGATGGAAAACGACGAAATCAGCGACCACACCTCATCTCTCTCTCTCTACCACCTTGGTTTTGAACTATGATATCATCACATTGCACAAGGGCTTTGGGATGGGAACTCTCACTCCCCACTCTGTGTAATGCGATCCAGACAGCGCTTCTCTTCCCCATAGGCCGCTATGTGCAAACACAGCATCCTCAGTCAGGAGTTCCACATCTACAGCTATAGCCTGGTCTCCCCATAACACTGAGCTATCCTATGGGTAGGAAGGAAGGAACCCTGCACAGCCCACATCAGCTCCCCATCCCTACTACTCTACCCTACAGTACAAAGCTAATTCGTGTTTAGTATCCAGTCTCCTTCTCGTCTTCCTCTCTCTGCCTCCTGTTCCCCCCGCCACTCTCTCTCTCCCTGCTCCACCAGTGACTCATTTAAGCTACGCTCAGGACCTGTAATTTTCGTCACAGTGGGCCTCTCTCAGGGAGGACCTCAGTTTCACTATTAGCAACCACAACACCATGTCTGCTTTTCTATTTATTTTCATTTTGATAGAAATGGCTCTACGAGATTGCCGTTTGTGATTGACATCTAAGGCCTTGAGTGAGACTGGTGTGTGTGTTCTTTATAGTAATTATGTTATTATTAGCTGCTGCCATTTATAGTGTTGACTGAAACCTCAGAAAAGGGGACAATGTTTCTCATGGGAATTTGCAGGGATGTTTTTTAGAGAACATTCCAGGACTTTTCTCATTGAGAGATTTTCCACGACTTTGGAGTGGATCTCGGTTCATGGGAACGGCTCCATGGATAGAAGGTGATAGATAGACATTACTCTTGTCTTATCAAGGCTTCCCAGCAGCTCACCCACTCTCTGTGAATGCTTGTCTTTTTTCACTTGTTTCAGACCTGGTCCCCAAGCCAATTTCTCTGGTTGAATTCATGCTAGGATTAGCAGGCTAGACCCACACGTCAATCCCTTTTGTTCTGATAAGGTGTTTGTTTTTGTACATGGGTACATGTCTTCATGGAATTATCATGTCATCAGTCAACACTACCATGGTGTTTCATTCCATCTCACACTGAGGGTTCCACTACACCAGTTCCACTCTACACACCCTGCTATTCTTCCATTGACCGTGGCCCCTGGAGCACACAGAGACGCCCAGGGAGGAAACATTGTCCTCCTCCCCGTTTGTCTTCTGTGACGACAGACGGACGGAGGATTTAGAACGGCTAAAGAATGTCTGAAAACAGATCTGCCTTCATCAGGCCCCATATTTCCAACAAGCTATTTGGAACATATTCATCTTAAACATATTAAGTGGAATGAGACAGAGACTTCCTCCCAGGCCAAGGCGCTGGGAGCCAGATAAGGGCCAGGGTATATAAAACGTGGCACCAGGGCTGAAGGGTAAGGGGCTTCCTGTCTGTCTCTGTTCGTCTCCCAGGCAGTTGGCTGGTACAGGCTGATATCTCTGTAAGGGCTGTGGTTGGAAACAGAATGTAGTACAATACACACCGTGGTAGAGGCTGGGGGAGGGCAACTGTACCAGAGATACCCTTGTATGCGGCTTAGACTGTATTGTTCTGTTTTATGATAGACGAGAGCTAGGTGGGGTGGTAGAGCACAAAAGCTAATATGGCATGGGAAACGTCCATAAGGAGACATTTCATAATGACAGTAAAACATGTTGCTACTCACACAGCTGGTTTCTGAAGAAAGCTCCACCTTGACTGCATCCTTGTCCTTCACCGCCTCCTTGTCCACACACTCAACATTGGGCTGCAGAGACAGAGACGGCATAAAGCTTTCAACTCAAGTGTTGACATCATCAGATTCTGTAAGTTCGTCTCTCCATTCAATCACAATCTGTTACATTCCCTCTACAATGAGTTACGATATGGGGAATTTGAAGTTAATTTGCAGTCCTACAGTTGTGTCAAGTTGGCTGGATGTCCTTTGGGTGGTGGACCATTCTTGACACACACAGGAAACTGTTGAGCGTTAAAAAAAACAGCAGTGTTGCAGTTCTTGACACACTCAAACCGGTGCGTCTAGAACCTACTACCATACCCTGTTCAAAGGCACTTAAATCATTTGTCTTGCCCATTCACCCTCAATGGCGCACATAGACAATCCTTCTCAAGGCTTGAAAATCCTTCTTTAACCCCTTCATCTACACTGATTGAAGTTAACTAGTGACATCAATAAGGGATAATAGTTTTCACCTAGATAGTCATGGAATGTCATGGAAAGAGCAGGTGTTCCTAATGTTTTGTACACTCAGTGTATACACTAGATGACTGACATGGTGCACTGTTTTGAAGCCACCGCACCTCCATTATGGCACTCCCCCACCATTGTAAAAAAATATTTTGGAAGCTATAGAAATGAATACATTTGTTTTTGACACGTTTATTATATTACAGACACCTTAATGCATACTTTTAAATTATATTATGTGAGATAAATATACATATACATCATTGTCCTGAACTGTCTTTCAGAATTTCAGAATGATACAGCATCTAAATATATTGTAGACATTCCCCATTAGTTAGGTATTACTCACATTCACAAGAACCTGTGTCTTGGGTACAACCAGTGCATCAGTTGCTTCAGTGCCCTGTGTGTCTACACCAGGTCCAGCCGTGGTTCCAGAAGTTTCAACTCCTGCTAAGAGGTCACTGGTTGGCACCATGGAGGAGAAGGCAGTGTCCTGGTCTGATCCAGGAGCACTGGCCCCAGTAGTGTCGTAGGCTGTGGCGTCGGCGACGGTAGTGGCTGTGTCGTCTACGGGGGATTGAGTGGTTGCGGTGGCATAAATACCATTATTATTTTTTTACATTGAAAACATATTTTATACACAAGTGAAGCTCCTCCGAATAGGCTACCCAGTCCCCTTCATGAATCCTCCCAATCCCACCACCCCCTATCTTAACCTGATGTATGTCACTAGAAGTGAAGAAGAAAACAAACAAACAAGACAAACATGCAACAGATACTGGTAGAGACGTACAGGCAGACAGGACAACATAATAATAACAGACTGGACAGGCAGACAGGACAACATAATAATAACAGACTGGACAGGCAGACAGGAAAACATAATAATAACAGACTGGACAGGCAGACAGGACAACATAATAAAAACAGACTGGACAGGCAGACAGCACAACATAATAATAACAGACTGGACAGGCAGACAGGACAACATAATAATAACAGACTGGACAGGCAGACAGGACAACATAATAATAACAGACTGGACAGGCAGACAGGACAACATAATAATAACAGACTGGACAGGCAGACAGGACAACATAATAATAACAGACTGGACAGGCAGACAGCACAACATAATAATAACAGACTGGACAGGCAGACAGGACAACATAATAATAACAGACTGGACAGGCAGACAGCACAACATAATAATAACAGACTGGACAGGCAGACAGGACAACATAATAATAACAGACTGGACAGGCAGACAGGACAACATAATAATAACAGACTGGACAGGCAGACAGCACAACATAATAATAACAGACTGGACAGGCAGACAGGACAACATAATAAAAACAGACTGGACAGGCAGACAGCACAACATAATAATAACAGACTGGACAGGCAGACAGGACAACATAATAAAAACAGACTGGACAGGCAGACAGCACAACATAATAATAACAGACTGGACAGGCAGACAGGACAACATAATAATAAGAGACTGAACAGGCAGACAGGACAACATAATAATAAAAGACTGGACAGGCAGACAGGACAACAGAATAATAACAGACTGGACAGGCAGACAGGACAACATAATAATAACAGACTGGACAGGCAGACAGGACAACATAATAAAAACAGACTGGACAGACAGACAGCACAACATAATAATAACATACTGGACAGGCAGACAGCACAACATAATAATAACAGACTGGACAGGCAGACAGGACAACATAATAATAGCAGACTGGACAGGCAGACAGGACAGTATAATAATAACAGACTGGACAGGCAGACAGGACAACATAATAACAGACTGGACAGGCAGACAGGACAACATAATAACAGACTGGACAGGCAGACAGGACAATATAATAACAGACTGGACAGGCAGACAGGACAGTATAATAATAACAGACTGGACAGGCAGACAGGACAACATAATAACAGACTGGACAGGCAGACAGGACAGTATAATAATAACAGACTGGACAGGCAGACAGGACAACATAATAACAGACTGGACAGGCAGACAACACAACATAATAATAACAGACTGGACAGGCAGACAGGACAACATAATAACAGACTTAACAGGCAGACAGCACAACATAATAATAACAGACTGGACAGGCAGACAGGACAGTATAATAATAACAGACTGGACAGGCAGACAGGACAACATAATAACAGACAGGACAGGCAGAAGGACAGTATAATAATAACAGACTGGACAGGCAGACAGGACAACATAATAACAGACTGGACAGGCAGACAGGACAGTATAATAATAACAGACTGGACAGGCAGACAGGACAACATAATAACAGACTGGACAGGCAGGCAGGAAAACATAATAATAACAGACTGGACAGGCAGACAGGACAACATAATAAAAACAGACTGGACAGGCAGACAGCACAACATAATAATAACAGACTGGACAGGCAGACAGGACAACATAATAATAACAGACTGGACAGGCAGACAGGAAAACATAATAATAACAGACTGGACAGGCAGACAGGACAACATAATAAAAACAGACTGGACAGGCAGACAGCACAACATAATAATAACAGACTGGACAGGCAGACAGGACAACATAATAATAACAGACTGGACAGGCAGACAGGACAACATAATAATAACAGACTGGACAGGCAGACAGGACAACATAATAATAACAGACTGGACAGGCAGACAGGACAACATAATAATAACAGACTGGACAGGCAGACAGCACAACATAATAATAACAGACTGGACAGGCAGACAGGACAACATAATAATAACAGACTGGACAGGCAGACAGCACAACATAATAATAACAGACTGGACAGGCAGACAGGACAACATAATAATAACAGACTGGACAGGCAGACAGGACAACATAATAATAACAGACTGGACAGGCAGACAGCACAACATAATAATAACAGACTGGACAGGCAGACAGGACAACATAATAAAAACAGACTGGACAGGCAGACAGCACAACATAATAATAACAGACTGGACAGGCAGACAGGACAACATAATAAAAACAGACTGGACAGGCAGACAGCACAACATAATAATAACAGACTGGACAGGCAGACAGGACAACATAATAATAAGAGACTGAACAGGCAGACAGGACAACATAATAATAAAAGACTGGACAGGCAGACAGGACAACAGAATAATAACAGACTGGACAGGCAGACAGGACAACATAATAATAACAGACTGGACAGGCAGACAGGACAACATAATAAAAACAGACTGGACAGACAGACAGCACAACATAATAATAACATACTGGACAGGCAGACAGCACAACATAATAATAACAGACTGGACAGGCAGACAGGACAACATAATAATAGCAGACTGGACAGGCAGACAGGACAGTATAATAATAACAGACTGGACAGGCAGACAGGACAACATAATAACAGACTGGACAGGCAGACAGGACAACATAATAACAGACTGGACAGGCAGACAGGACAATATAATAACAGACTGGACAGGCAGACAGGACAGTATAATAATAACAGACTGGACAGGCAGACAGGACAACATAATAACAGACTGGACAGGCAGACAGGACAGTATAATAATAACAGACTGGACAGGCAGACAGGACAACATAATAACAGACTGGACAGGCAGACAACACAACATAATAATAACAGACTGGACAGGCAGACAGGACAACATAATAACAGACTTAACAGGCAGACAGCACAACATAATAATAACAGACTGGACAGGCAGACAGGACAGTATAATAATAACAGACTGGACAGGCAGACAGGACAACATAATAACAGACAGGACAGGCAGAAGGACAGTATAATAATAACAGACTGGACAGGCAGACAGGACAACATAATAACAGACTGGACAGGCAGACAGGACAGTATAATAATAACAGACTGGACAGGCAGACAGGACAACATAATAACAGACTGGACAGGCAGGCAGGACAGTATAATAATAACAGACTAGACAGGCACACAGGACAACATAATAACAGACTAGACAGGCAGACAGGACAGTATAATAATAACAGACTAGACAGGTAGACAGGACAGTATAATAATAACAGACTGGACAGGCAGACAGGACAGTATAATAATAACAGACTAGACAGGCAGACAGGACAACATAATAACAGACTGGACAGGCAGACAGGACAGTATAATAATAACAGACTAGACAGGCAGACAGGACAGTATAATAATAATAACAGACTGGACAGGCAGACAGGACAACCTAATAATAACAGACTGGACAGGCAGACAGGACAACATAATAACAGACTGGACAGGCAGACAGGACAGTATAATAATAACAGACTAGACAGGCAGACAGGAAAGTATAATAATAACAGACTAGACAGGCAGACAGGACAGTATAATAATAACAGACTGGACAGGCAGACAGGACAGTATAATAATAACAGACTGGACAGGCAGACAGGACAGTATAATAATAACAGACTAGACAGGCAGACAGGACAGTATAATAATAACAGACTGGACAGGCAGACAGGACAACATAATAATAACAGACTGGACAGGCAGACAGGACAACATAATAACAGACTGGACAGGCAGACAGGACAGTATAATAATAACAGACTAGACAGGCAGACAGGAAAGTATAATAATAACAGACTAGACAGGCAGACAGGACAGTATAATAATAACAGACTGGACAGGCAGACAGGACAACATAATAATAACAGACTGGACAGGCAGACAGGACAACATAATAACAGACTGGACAGGCAGACAGGACAGTATAATAATAACAGACTAGACAGGCAGACAGGAAAGTATAATAATAACAGACTAGACAGGCAGACAGGACAGTATAATAATAACAGACTGGACAGGCAGACAGGACAGTATAATAATAACAGACTGGACAGGCAGACAGGACAGTATAATAATAACAGACTAGACAGGCAGACAGAACAACTTAATAATACAGACTGGACAGTTGTGAAAGGAAAGTGACCATATATGGTCAAGTGTATTAAAGTTTATTTGGGAGGAAGATTGTTGTTGGGGGTGGGTCGTGTTTGGTTTTATCAACAGTTTATCAACATAATTAGTATATAGTTCAGAATAACATTTAAAAAACTAGAGAGAAAAGGAAGAATAGAAATGAAAAGGACGATCAGTTCTTTGGGTGTCGTCAGTGAGGGCTGGGACTCCTAAACCATCAGAGCAGGGTGATAGTTTGAACTGAACACTATAGCTCTGCTGGTGTTATAAATGTTATGAATGGGTGTGATGTAATTCACTTATAGATGAGTGACCGATGGCTAATGAAAAGGTACTACTGTTATACTGTACCTTACATTCAGTTGCCATGTAAGGTACTAATTGTCATTGTGTAATTAGGGCCAATCTCAAATCATGACGACCTGTTGTCATCTCCTGATCCTCCATATCATAACTACTGACTTCAGCATTGATCTGGACTTTGGACAGGGATGTTATTAATGTCTTACTTCTGACTGTAGGGTTGGAGGGTGCATCTTCGAGTACTGATGTATTATCTTCAACAGAGCTGGGGGCATCTGTGATAACCGTATCAGGTGCAGCAGAGGGATCAGTGGGGTCAACTGTTTGAGCTCCATCTGAGAGAGAGAAATTAAAATGAATCAATACAGTAGACCTGATACTGCCACACTGTTCAGAGCTTAATTCAACCTTACCCTGCAATGTTAGTGCAAGGCCTTTATATCCTGTAATGATTGTAAAGCATGTCAAACAATCAATGAAACAAATAATGCAAGACTGGTTTTGCTTCACATAGGCTAGAGCCAGAATTGTACTAACCCTTCCACTGTAGGGAGCGCTCAAACTTTATTTAGTGTTCCTATCCTTTCAGACAGTAGCTCAGCACTCTCTATAAACAATATTCTAAAACACGCCTATGGTAAATTACTGTTGTAGCCCGGCTGTAGGTATCTAGAAGGCTAATCTGTGGGATGAGTTTTGGCGCATGGGTGGTGTGTTTATGTGACTGTGGTTCGGGGGTGGAGGGCAGGTTGACACTGCCTGGCCCCTATGACACCCTGTTCCCCAATGTACTTGGAAACTCTAACCCTGGCAATTTGACTGGGGTAAC
The DNA here is from genome assembly GCF_002021735.2 of Oncorhynchus kisutch. Taxonomy (NCBI): domain Eukaryota; kingdom Metazoa; phylum Chordata; class Actinopteri; order Salmoniformes; family Salmonidae; genus Oncorhynchus; species Oncorhynchus kisutch. The sequence goes on along the minus strand of NC_034190.2, from coordinate 70,568,452 downwards.
TCATGGGTACACGCGGAATGGCTGCCTGGTATTGTTATGCAATACTTTCCATGGTATTTTGGAATGTTCTATCAACTGATACTCAAGATTCGATATTCACATAATAATAAGGAATTCCCCTCGACCACGCCCAGAAATTGGGGGAAACAAACATTCTTTCCCATTGATCCCCAGTGGAAAAGAACCAAAATAGTTTTTTTGTTATACAGAAATCACAAAACATGCCGATAAGCTGCTGTGTTGTTCAATGTACATGTAACCAGGTTTAAAATCCTGACCTACGGTTCCTAATGCTCCCACATAGGGCAATAGAACCTGCGAGAAGAGCCCTGAAAATGTTGATAATTTGAACGTGGAGCACAGGGCTTAACATGTCTCTCAAGGAGGCTAAAAAGAGATTTTGGCTTGGAGTCGGGTAATTGGTTAAGAGAGGAAGATTGGAGGGAAAGAGAGGGAAGGTTGAAAAGACTGAGAGAGGCGGAGGTTTGAATATGTTGAAGCCAGCAATAACAGGGGAGAGGGTATGTCCAGGAAGATTGGTGTCAATTTCAAATCAAATGAATGTTTATTTGTCACGTGCGCTGAATACAGCAGGTGTAGACCATACAGTGAAATGCTTACTTACAGGCTCTAACCAACAGTGCAAAAAAGGTATTAGGTGAACAAAAGCTAAGTAAAGAAATTGAAACAACAGTAAAAAGACAGTGAAAAACAGTAGCGAGGCTATAAAAGTAGCGAGGCTACATACAGGCACCGGTTAGTTGGGCTGATTGAGGTAGTATGTACATGTAGATATGGTTAAAATGACTATGCATATATGATAAACAGAGAGTAGCAGCAGCGTAAAAGAGGGGTTGGAGGGTGGCGGGACACAATGCACATAGCCCGGTAAGCCAATGTGCGGGGGCATTGGTTGGTCAGGCCAATTGAGGTGGTATGTACATGAATGTATTGTTAAAGTGACTATGCATATATGATAAACAGAGAGTAGCAGCAGCGTAAAAGAGGGGTGGGGTGGGTGGGGGGGGCACACAATGCAAATAGTCCAGGTAGCCATTTGATTACCTGTTCAGGAGTCTTATGGCTTGGGGGTAAAAACTGTTGAGAAGCCTTTTTGTCCTAGACTTGGCTCTCCGGTACCGCTTGCCATGCGGTAGTAGTGAGAACAGTCTATGACTGGGGTGGTTGGGGTCTTTGACAATTTTTAGGGCCTTCCTCTGACACCGCCTGGTACAGACGTCCTGGATGGCAGGCAGCTTTTCCCCAGTGATGTACTTGGCCATACGCACTACCCTTTGTAGTGCCTTGCGGTCGGAGACTGAGCAGTTGCCGTACCAGGCAGTGATGCAACCGGTCAGGATGCTCTTGAGGTTGCAGCTGTAGAACCTTTTGAGGATCTGAGGACCCATGCAAAATCTTTTTAGTTTCCTGAGGGGGAATATGCTTTGTCGTGCCCTCTTCACAACTGTCTTGGTGTGTTTGTACGATTCTAGTTTGTTGGTGATGTGGACACCAAGGAACTTGAAGCTCTCAACCTGCTCCACTACAGCCCCGTCGATAAGAATGGTTGGCGTGCTCGGTCCTCCTTTTCCTGTAGTCCACAATCATCTCCTTAGACTTGGTTACGTTGAGGGATAGGTTGTTATTCTGGCACCACCCGGCCAGGTCTCTGACCTCCTCCCTGTAGGCTGTCTCGTCGTTGTTGGTGATCAGGCCTACCACTGTTGTGTCGTCTGCAAACTTAATGATGGTGTTGGAGTCGTGCCTGCCCATGCAGTCGTGGGTGAACAGGGAGTACAGGAGGGGACTGAGCACGCCGCCCTGGGAGGCTCCAGTGTTGAGGATCATCGTGGCAGATGTGTTGCTACTTACCCTCACCACCTGGGGGCGGCCCGTCAGGAAGTCCAGGATCCAGTTGCAGAGGGAGGTGTTTAAGTACCAGGATCCTTAGCTTAGCGATAAGCTTTGAGGGTACTATGGTGTTGAATGCTGAGCTGTAGTCAATGAATAACAATCTCGCATAGGTGTTCCTTTTGTCCAGGTGGGAAAGGGCAGTGTGGAGTGCAATATAGATTGCATCATCTGTGGATCTGTTTGGGCGGTATGCAAATTGGAGTGGGTCTAGGGTTTCTGGGATAATGGTGTTGATGTGAGCCATTACCAGCTTTTCAAAGCACTTCATGGCTACGGCGTCTGTAGTCATTTAGGCAGGTTGCCTTCATGTTCTTGGGCACAGGGACTATGGTGGTCTGCTTGAAACATGTTGGTATTACAGACTCAATCAGGAACATGTTGAAATGTTAGTGAAGACATCTGCCAGTTGGTCAGCACATGCCCAGAGCACACGTCCTGGTAATCCATCTGGCCCTGCAGCCTTGTGAATGTTGACCTGCATAAAGGTCTTACTCACATCGGCTACGGAGAGCATGATCACCCAGTCGTCCCGAACAGCTGATGCTCTCATGCATGCCTCAGTGTTGCTTACCTAAAAATGAGCATATAAGTAATTCAGCTCGTTTGGTAGGCTCGTTTCACTGGGCAGCTCGCGGCTGTGCTTCCCTTTATAGTCTGTAATAATTAGCAAGCCCTGCCACATAAGACGAATGTCAGAGCCGGTGTAGTACGATTCGATCTTAGTCTTGTAATGACACTTTGCCTGTTTGATGGTTCATCGGAGGGCATAGCGGTATTTCTTATAAGCTTCCAGGTTAGAGTCCCGCTGTGTAAATGTTGCCTGTAATCCATGGCTTCTGGTTGGGGTATAAACAGACTGAGATGGATGCCAGTTCGAGTTCTGGAAGTGAAATGGAAGGGGTAGAAGGTGTTGTGAGTAGCTCGGAGAACAAGCTTTACATTGATGCATATTGTTATGATAAAGATACATTTGATCCAGAAAGAGTGACATTTTTGGAGAAAGTGGATCCTTGCCTTTTGGCGGATCCAATTGTTGTTTCAGGGTGGGGGAGAAAGGAGTTGGGTGCAGTTGAATCAGGGAAAGGAGTGATTTATGGTGTAGCGTCAAGGTGGAGCAATTGAAGTTTCTTGGTGTTTGTAATGCCCAACGTTTGGTGCGATGCAAACCCGATGGTGAGTGTGGTGAAACAGAGGAGTCCCTGTCAGTCCTTTTGAGTCAGTCTTTACCCGACAAGGTCATGTTAGGATATACAGTGCATTCGGAAAGTATTCAGAGCCCTTGACTTTTTCCAAATGTTGTTACGTTACAGCCTTATTGTAAAATGTATTAAGTAAAAACTTGATTGGAGTCCACCTGTGGTAAATAAATTACAGCAACACTCCCCATCCAACCTGACAGAGCTTGAGAGGATATACAGATAAGAATGGGAACCTCCCCATCCAACCTGACAGAGCTTGAGAGATGCAGAGAAGAATGGGAAACTCCCCATCCAACCTGACAGAGCTTGAGAGATGCAGAGAAGAATGGGAACCTCCCCATCCAACCTGACAGAGCTTGAGAGATGCAGAGAAGAATGGGAACCTCCCCATCCAACCTGACAGAGCTTGAGAGATGCAGAGAAGAATGGGAACCTCCCCATCCAACCTGACAGAGCTTGAGAGATGCAGAGAAGAATGGGAACCTCCCCATCCAACCTGACAGAGCTTGAGAGATGCAGAGAAGAATGGGAACCTCCCCATCCAACCTGACAGAGCTTGAGAGATGCAGAGAAGAATGGGAACCTCCCCATCCAACCTGACAGAGCTTGAGAGATGCAGAGAAGAATGGGAAACTCCCCAAAGGTGTGGCAAGCTTTTAGCATCCTGCCTAAGAAGCCTGTCAACGCTGTGCTTCAACAAGGTACTAAGTAAAGGGTCTGAATACTTATGTAATTTGGGAGGAAGATTGTTGTTGGGGGTGGGTCGTGTTTGGTTTTATCAACAGTTTATCAACATAATTAGTATATAGTTCAGAATAACATTTAAAAAACTAGAGAGAAAAGGAAGAATAGAAATGAAAAGGACGATCAGTACTTTGGGTGTCGTCAGTGAGGGCTGGGACTCCTAAACCATCAGAGCAGGGTGATAGTTTGAACTGAACACTATAGCTCTGCTGGTGTTATAAATGTTATGAATGGGTGTGATGTAATTCACTTATAGATGAGTGACCGATGGCTAATGAAAAGGTACTACTGTTATACTGTACCTTACATTCAGTTGCCATGTAAGTTACTAATTGTCATTGTGTAATTAGGGCCAATCTCAAATCATGACGACCTGTTGTCATCTCCTGATCCTCCATATCATAACTACTGACTTCAGCTTTGATCTGGACTTTGGACAGGGATGTTATTAATGTCTTACTTCTGACTGTAGGGTTGGAGGGTGCATCTTCGAGTACTGATGTATTATCTTCAACAGAGCTGGGGGCATCTGTGATAAACGTATCAGGTGCAGCAGTGGAATCAGTGGGGTCAACTGCTTGAACGCCATCTGAGAGAGAGAAATGAAAAATAATCAATACAGTAGACCTGATACTGCCACACTGTTCAGAGCTTAATGCAACCTTACCTCGCATCCTTAATTCAACCTTACCCTGCAATGTTAGTGCAAGGCCTTTATATCCTGTAATGATTGTAAAGCATGTCAAACAATCAATGAAATGGACAATGCAAGACTGGTTTTGCTTCACATAGGCTAGAGTCAGAATTGTACTAACCCTTCCACTGTAGGGAGCGCTCAAACTTTATTTAGTGTTCCTGTCCTTTCAGACAGTAGCTCTGCACTCTCTATAAACAATATTCTAAAACACGCCTATGGTAAATTACTGTTGTAGCCCGGCTGTAGGTATCTAGAAGGCTAATCTGTGGGATGAGTTTTCGCGCATGAGTGGTGTGTTTGTGTGACTGTGGTTCGGGGGTGGAGGGCCCCTATGACCGACACCCTGTGCCCCAGCCCCCCCCTCCCCCCCCCCCCCAAGCCCCCTGACGATGAACCAATTCGGCCTGTTTTTTTCATTCACCCTAGATAATTAATGAAGTGTGTGTTACTGCCCACTCTACGGCCTGCACAAATAAACCCGCTCTCCAAAATCACGACCCCTGAATCTACACCAATCCTCTGGGAAAGATCACATTACTGAAGTCAGATCAGGTTGCCCTACAGGTAGTGCAACGGAAGACTAGATGTTGATAAAGTCAAGTGAAACTGTAAGAAATGTTTTATCCATGTGAGTTAATGGGGTCAATGATATATATTTATTATGTTTTGATGTTGTTATTGGACTCTACACTTGCTATATTGGATGTTCACTTGCTATATTGGATGTTCACTTGCTATTGGGGCCAGAGTGGACATTTTCAAAGATAACTGGTTGGGCAGATGTGCTACAGTGTTTGAGCTGGGATTCTAGAGCCCAGTATTCCCGGAGTCCAAACTCATTATCACCAAGGTTCCAGAATGCAGGCTAGGACTGGCCCTGCTACACAAGCGTTAATACCCCTCATCTGGGTTACACTGACACAAAGACTGACGTGATCCTTTTCTCTAACACAGCTTCAACGACCTATTGTCTCACTACTGTGTTTATCTCAGGGTGTATAAGTTGTCAAAGCAGGTTTACTGAGATATGGTGCAGTACATGAACATAACCACTGTTTTCTGTGCACTGGCTGAACGATGTAAACTCCTATGTCATGTAGTATTCAGATACTTATCTATGGTCATAACCCTAAAAGGTGCCAAAACAATGTTTGGCAAAATGCATTTAAAAATAATCTTTGTATGGCTAACTGTCACTGACTTTACAGTGCAAGTCAAGTTTCAACCATAGAAATAGTATGAATAGAATGTACTTGGAAACTCTAACCCTGGCAATTTGACTGGTAAACTCATGGGTACACTCGGAAAGGCTGCTTGGTATTGTTATGCAATCATTTGAGTGGTATTTTGGAATGTTCTATCAACTGATACTCAAGAGTTGATATTCACGTAATAATAAGGAATTCCCCTCGACCACGCCCAGAAATTGGGGAAAACAAACATTATTTCCAATTAACCCCCAGTAAAGACCCAGCATTGTTTTTTGTTATACAGAAATCACAAAACATGCCGATAAGCTGCTGTGTTGTTCAATGTACATGCTCCCACATAAAAATCCTGACCTACGCTTCCTAATGCTCCCACATAGGGAAATAGAACCTGTGAGAAGAGCCCTGAAAATGTTGATAATTTGAACGTGGAGCACAGGGCTTAACATGTCTCTCAAGGAGGCTAAAAAGAAATTTTGGCTTGGAAAGTTGAATATTTGTAGGAGTCTGGTAATTGGTTAAGGGAGGAAGATTGGAGGGAAAGAGAGGGAAGGTTGAAAAGACTGAGGGAGGTGAAGGTTTGAATATGTTGAAGCTAGCAATAACAAGGGAGAGGATATGTCCAGGAAGATTGGTGTCAAGTTGAAACAGAGTGAACTGGACGCTAGTTCGAGTTCTGGAGGTGAAACGGAAGGGGTAGAAGCTGTCGTGAGGAGCTCGTTGTACGAACCTTGCATTGATGAGCATGATGAGCATGGTCATGATGAAGATAGGTTTAATCCAGAAGGAGTGACATCTTTGGAGAAAATGGATCCTTGCCTTTTGGCAGATCCATTTGTGGTTTCAGGGTGGGGGAGAAAGGAGTTGGGTGCAGTTGAATCAGGGAAGGTAACCTGTACTGGACCTGTGATATTCGTTTGTGTTTCTTCTGACCAGAGGGAGCAGGCGCTCCGTGTCACACAACTTGGGTCAAGATCTGTTTCTTGCTTTGCTCATAGGAACAGGGCACAGTAAAAGGAGTGATTTATGGTGTAGCGTCAAGGTGGAGCAATTGAAGTTTCTTGGTGTTTGTAATGCCCAACGTTTGGTGTGACTCAGACCTGGTGGTGAGCGTGATGAAACAGAGGAGTGAGTCACTGTCAATCTTTTTAAGTCAGTCTTTACCCAACAAGGTCATGTTAGGATATACAGTGAAAGTATTCAGAGCCCTTGACTTTTTCCAAATGTTGTTACGTTACAGCCTTATTTTAAAATGTATTAAATTGAACATTTTCCTCATTAATCTACACAGAATACCCCATGACCAAGAAAAAACAGGTTTAGAAACTTTTGAAAATGTATAAAATAATAAAAGCAGAAATGCCTTAAGTATTATATAAGTATTCAGACCCTTTGCTATGAGACCTGAAATTGAGGTCAGATGCATCCTGTTTCTATTGATCATCCTTGAGATGTTTCTACAATTTGTTTGGAGTCCACTTGTGGTATATTCAATTGCAGCAACACCCATCCAACCGGACAGAGCTTGAGAGAATTTGCAGATAAGAATGGGAGAAACTCCCCAAATACAGGTGTGCCAAGCTTTTAGCATTATACCTAAGACTCAGTACTGTCATCACTGCCAAAGTTGCTTTAACAATGAAACTTACTAACTATAAGTTCTACCTATATAAATGTGATGTTTCCGTTTTCATTTTATAAAACATTTCCAAAAATCTGTTTTTGCTTTGTTATTATGGGGTATTGTGTGTTAATTACAAAAAAACGATCTAATCTTTTAGAATAAAGCTGTAACATAACAAAATGTGGAAAAAGTCGAGGGGTCTAAACGACCACTGTAATGTTCAATCCACTAACTTGTTGTGGCTGTATTTAACGTTGGTTTGTGTTGCTGGTTTTGGCTAGCTTATAATGTTCCAGTAGGTAGCTAGCCTAGCACTCATTCATGTGGCTGATAGCACCGTCATGGAAAGGGACATGAGGGAAGCCCTACAATATAACTTTTTTCTAAGTAGTGAAAACGATTGGGAGAAGGCAATGTTGAAACGTCATCTTTAGACATGTTGGACTTTTCTTACAATGTAGTTGACTAAAATACGCAGGTGAGAATTGCGTTTGAAAAAGATAACGTTTTTGCTGTGAACCGTGAACAGGTTGTTTTCGCCGCAAATGCGTTCCGTGAGAGGTTAGTTCCACTCCACACCTTCCACGTCGTGCATTATTTTCCAGAGAATGCACTGCCCCTCGTTGATTATACTTTTTTATACCACAGCTTTAAAATTAATTATTGCAGATAGAAATGAGACGACATTCACTGAAGTGGCTAGCAAGTTCACGATCTAGATATCTACAGCAGTTGCCTTGGTAACCAAACAGACATGCTTTTTTCCCCCCCCAGATCAAAGTTTATTTGGTTCTTAAAACTTAAAACGTCTTAAAACGTCCCATTTCGACAACTTCCGGTGAAATTGCAGAGCGCCAAATTTAAATTAAATTACTATAAATATTAAACTTTCATGAAATCACAAGTGCAATACATAACAATAAAGCTTAACTTGTTGTTAATCCAGCCGCCGTGCCAGATTTCAAAAAGGCTTTACGGCGAAAGCAAACCATTGGATTATCTGAGGACAGCTCCCAGCACACAAATGCATAACAAATCATTTTCAACCAGGGAGTTGCGACACGAAAGTCAGAAATAGCGATATAATATATGCCTTGCCTTTGAAGATCTTCTTCTGTTGGCACTCCAAAAGGTCCTAGTTACATTACAAATGGACCTTTTGTTCGATAAAGTCCTTCGTTATAGCCATAAAAACTCAGTTTAGCTGGCGCGCTTCAGTCAATAATCCACTCGGTTTCCCTCCTTCAAAATGCATTCAAAATGAATCCCAAACATTACCAATAAACTTATCCAAATAAGTCAATCAACATTTATAATCAAACCTTAGGTACCATAATACACAAATAAACAATACAATTTAAGAAGGAGAATCGTTATTGTCTTTACCTGAGAAAAATACCAAAGAACACGCTCTCATTCAAGCGCTCTCATTCAAGCGCTCTCATTCACGTGCTTGGAAACACTACAGCCAAAATGGGAGCCACCTAGAAAAACTACAATTTCTGGCTCATATTTCCAAAAACCAGCCTGAAACTCTTTCTAAAGATTGTTGACATCTAGAGGAAGCCCTAGAAACTGCTTTTTGAAATCAGTGGTAGGAAATCAGTGGTAGGATTGAAATCAGTGGTAGGATGATTTTTTTTGGGGGGGGGTATGGTTTGTCCTCTGGGTTTTGCCTGCCATTTCAGTTCTGTTATACTCACAGACATTATTGTAACAGTTTTTAGAAACTTTAGAGTGTTTTCTATCCAAATCTACCAATTATATTTATATCCTAGCTTCTGGGCCTGAGTAGCAGGCAGCTTACTTTGGGCACTCTTTTCATCCGGACGTCAAAATACAGCCCCCTATCCCAAAAAATGTTAAGCCTGGTTGCAACAGATGAGTGGTAAATACTGTAGTTTGTGACCATGGAAAAGAGACAGGTTGCTGTTTACCTCATGATGCAGTCATGAAAAACTAGTTTTATGACTTTTGTGTCATGTTCAGTCAGTAGAAACAAACAAAATCCCACTGTGAAACCAGTGAACATGAACGTAAGCATACTCTATTACAATATATCTATGATACTCCAAGTATGCAAACAGTCATTACTGTGAGACATGCAGGCATTGGGAGAAGATGTGCCTAAAGGAGATTTTCCCCAATCTACACAGACAAGAGATCATCATTTGTCTTCTACGCTATGACCTCTGTAACATGGGGTTGGATTTTAGAATGCACTGCCATGTCAAATTCTTTGCTCTCTAGAGATGTAATCCACTCTGTGAATCTGCAAGTCCCTAATTTTCAGCACCTGGATTTGATGTGTTAGTTGTCTGCTCGAGTTTTCACAGCTCCAGCTCCCAGCCTCCTATCAGTGGGAATGTGTTCAGTTTAGCGACCTCTCCAAACAGACATGCTTGCCAAAGTATTATGCTAGCTTGCTATTATGAAAATTGAATTCAACAATGCCAATAATGTTTTCAATTCGACTTTTACTTTCAAAAGCAGATTAAAAATAGAACATGTAAGAATGAACTTCATAGCCATTGAATTATACCACGCAATTAGGGAAATATTGCATGCTCTAGAATGCCCTTCAAGCCAATCCGAAATGAGTATTCAACAATGCCATGGTATAATTAAGCAATAAGGCAATAGGGGGTGTGGTGTATGGCCAATATACCACGACTAAGGGCTGTTCTTATGCAAAACGTATTGCAGAGTGCTTGGACACAACCCTTAGCTGTAGTATATTGGCCATGTACCACAAACACTCAAGGTGCCTTATTGCTATTATAAACTGGTTACCAGCGTAATTAGAGCAGTAAAAATAAATATTCTGTCATACCCATGGTATAAGGTCTGATATACCATGGCTGTCAGCCAATCAGCATTCAGGGCTCAAACCACCCAGTTTGTAATATCTAAAACCAACTGGGACTATGCTGGATTGCCATTGTAATGTAGAATTGTTCATTCATATTATGTTAACTGTAAGTATTCTTTTGTAATGTCAGTTGACTCAACAAATCACAGCACAGATTGAAGGGTACACTGCTTTTACTTCCACTCTTACTCAAAATGGCTGCCAGCCCACCCATTATGCCATCATTGACTTGAATGGAGACGCCCTTTCTATTTATTCTATTTCTATGGTTTAAACACTGCCTGATGTGGAAACAAATGTGGTTTGCAAAGCCCTATAACTGGAACAATTATCTCCCCAACGCTACGGCATAATCACGACGCTCATGAGCACACCACAACACATTATTTATCAAATCACCACAAACCATCCACCCATTCTAGTGGATGTTAGCTTCCTTTTTCTTCTATTGTGATGATGCATTTTAAATTTTAACATACTGCAAACCACAGATGAGAGGATGTTAGCCAACCTCTTTTTAAGGATGAACGCACAGCCAACGTCTTTGTATGGATGTTAGCTAGCAAGCAATATTAACAAGTTTGAAGCGTTACCTCAATATTTCCAATGATTAATAGCTGCCAAGTGGCCACCATGATAGTGTGTCTCCAGAGCTGCACACTAAGTCCTGTAAAATGTGCTACACTTCCCTCCTGCAGTGCACTTTATCTTGACAGCAAGTGGCAGCGCCAACCAAGGCATTCGACATCATGCAGAGCACGTCATATATTTTAATTGGCTTAGCTGGGCATAATTCCTCAATGTTTACGTGTTATTAAAAGACCCTAGCTAACTCACTTTGGCCCTGAGATGACACGTTTATTGATACAGTAATTGTGAATAAGAATGCACAGCTAAACTTCCAAGATCTAGCAATCAAACCCCCCTACCCCATCGCTCACCTCATATGTAGGCCTTCTCATGTTGACACCTTCTTACTCACATGTTCTTCTCACTCACATGTTCAAGATGTAAACACGTATTTTCATGGCTGCAAACATACTGTACTGTACACATGTCCTTGAATGCACTAACGAAATACAAATGTATGGTCTTGCAATGAGATGCTTACAGAATGTCTCTGTTCTGATTGTTGGACCTCTCTCTCTACTCCAGCAGGTTATACAGTCAAGTGCTTCCTTGGGCAGTGATAATAGGAGGGCAAAAGCTGTTTATGGCGTGACACTTTTTAACTCTGATGGTATTAATCATGCTATTAATGTGCTCCCCTGTCTACACACAAATCCAACCTGGCCTACCTCTGCATAGCATCACCCCTAGCCTGGGCAGCATGACGGTGGTTTACACTTTATGTGATGCTTTACACACACACACACACACACACACACACACACACACACACACACACACACACACACACACACACACACACACACACACACACACACACACACACACACACACACACACACACACACACACACACAGAGAGCTGAGCTGAGTGAGAAATCTCAACCACCCCCCCAGCAAAGCCAATCCCCTCTGTTATCCCTCACTACACTACCGTGTCAGGCCACCACACGAGCCTGCTTTCAGCCCAAACACACGCCCATGCTCCACACAGTGGCTTCTTTCCTCCAGGAGTGTTTTGGGTGCTTTGGAGCATGGAGGCTGGGCACCAGTCAAATACAGCTCCTACCCTGTATGAGGCCTCAGTACCCTAAGTCTTCCCCAGCCAATGCTACTCTGGGTGTTTTAGCCTGTATCACATTGTGGTGGGGAGGCACGACCGCCATAGGCCACTAAATCATGGGCTGCAGTGTGGATGGGATGTGACGGGCCTGGTAGTGTGTGACAGCTGAAATGCTGCTTCTATAGCCTGGCTGTGGTTGGACCCATCAACAGCACATGATACCATAGTAAGTAGTAACGTTCTATGACCAAATGAGAAGACAACCCATAGAATTACATATAGAATCTATATAGAATCGTGATTTAATAGGATCTCTGTGGGACAGCCACAGACCTAACTGACACGCTACAGAGATGTGGGTAATTCTGTTGGGTTGATGAATGGAGAGGAGATGGTTGACTTCATGGTTATATTTTCTGAGGGGTGCTGGTTATAATCCCTGGGTGAGGTCACTGACTTGACATACTATAGAAAGTCACACTGTACATATATCAAGTATCTACACATCCATAAATAAGTGCTATTCCTGGAAGTATGTTATGTATTTCACGACTGTACGCAGTCATTTTTAAATCGAGAGTTCCAGGAAAGTCACAAGGAGTAAATATTATTTGTAAATCTCAGGTCATCCTAACGATGAGCTACCACTCAATGTAGGTACATAGGCTATTCTCCTCTAAAACACCCCTGTTGGAGCTGACAACACTGAAAATCCCCTGTTGGAGCTGACAACACTGAAACTCCCCTGTTGGAGCTGACAACACTAAAACTCCCCTATTGGAGCTGATACGATACTGAAACCCCTGATGGAGCTTTCAACACTGAAACACACCTGTTGGAGCTGACAAAACTGAAAATCACATGTTGTAGCTGACACAACACTGAAACTCCCATGATGGAGCTGACAACACTGAAACTCCCCTGTTGGAGCTGACAACAGTGAAACTCCCCTGTTGGAGCTGACACGACCCTAAAACTCCCCTGATGGAGCTGACAACACTGAAACTCCCCTGTTGGAGATGACAACAGTTAAACTCCCCTGTTGGAGCTGACACGACACTAAAACTCCCCTGTTGGAGCTGACAAAACTGAAAATCCCCTGTTGGAGCTGACAAAACTGAAAATCCCCTGTTGGAGCTGACACAAACAAATGAAACTCCCCTGTTGTAGCTGACAACACTGAAACTCCCCCGTTGGAGTTGAAATGACGATGAAACTCCCATGTTTGGAGCTGACACGGTGCTGGAACTCCCCAGTGTGAGCTGACACGGCGCTGAAACTCCCCATTGTGAACCTACACGGAGCTGAAACTCCCCAGTGTGAACCTACACGGAGCTGAAACTCCCCAGTGTGAGCTTACACGGAGCTGAAACTCCCCAGTGTGAACCTACACAGAGCTGAAACTCCCCAGTGTGAACCTACACGGAGCTGAAACTCCCCAGTGTGAACCTACACGGAGCTGAAACTCCCCAGTGTGAACCTACACGGAGCTGAAACTCCCCAGTGTGAACCTACACGGAGCTGAAACTCCCCAGTGTGAACCTACACGAAGCTGAAACTCCCCAGTGTGAGCTGACACGACGCTGAAACGCCCCTGTTGGAGCTGACACGGCGCTGAAACGCCCCAGTGTGAGCTGACACGAGACTGTAACTCCTCTGTTGGAGCTGACACGACACTGAAACTCCTCTGTTGGAGCTGACACTACACTGAAACTTCCATGTTGGAGCTGACACGACACTGAATCTCCCCTGTTGGAGCTGACACGACACTGAAACTCCCCTGTTGGAGCTGACACGAGACTGTAACTCCTCTGTTGGAGCTGACACGACACTGAAACTCCCCTGTTGGAGCTGACACGAGACTGTAAATCCTCTGTTGGAGCTGACACGACACTGAAACTCCCCTGTTGGAGCTGACACGACACTGAAACTCCCCTGTTGGAGCTGACACGAGACTGTAACTCCCCTGTTGGAGCTGACACGACACTGAAACTCCCCTGTTGAAGCTGACACGACACTGAAACTCCCCTGTTGGAGCTGACACGAGACTGTAACTCCTCTGTTGGAGCTGACACGAGACTGTAACTCCTCTGTTGGAGCTGACACGAGACTGTAACTCCTCTGTTGGAGCTGACATGAGACTGAAACTCCTCCGTTGGAGCTGACACGAGACTTTAACTCCTCTGTTGGAGCTGACATGACACTGATACTCCCCTGTTGGAGCTGACACGAGACTCTAACTCCTCTGTTGGAGCTGACACGAGACTGTAACTCTTCTGTTGGAGCTGACACGAGACTCTAACTCCTCTGTTGGAGCTGACACAGAGACTGTAACTCCTCTGTTGGAGCTGACACGAGACTGTAACTCCTCTGTTGGGGCTGACACGAGAATGTAACTCCTCTGTTGGAGCTGACATTACACTGATACTCCCATGTTGGAGCTGACACAAGACTGTAACTCCCCTGTTTGAGCAAATACGACACTGAATCTCTCCTGTTTGAGCTGACACAATCCTGAAACTCGCCTGTTGGAGCTGACACAGCGCTGATACTCCCCTGATGGAGCTGACAACACTGTAACTCTTCTGTTGGAGCTGACACGAGACTCTAACTCCTCTGTTGGAGCTGACACGAGACTGTAACTCCTCTGTTGGGGCTGACACGAGAATGTAACTCCTCTGTTGGAGCTGACATTACACTGATACTCCCATGTTGGAGCTGACACAAGACTGTAACTCCCCTGTTTGAGCAAATACGACACTGAATCTCTCCTGTTTGAGCTGACACAATCCTGAAACTCGCCTGTTGGAGCTGACACGAGACTGTAACTCCTCTGTTGGAGCTGACACGAGACTGTAACTCCTCTGTTGGAGCTGACACGAGACTGTAACTCCTCTGTTGGAGCTGACATGAGACTGTAACTCCCCTGTTGGAGCTGACACGAGACTCTAATTCCTCTGTTGGAGCTGACACGAGACTGTAACTCCTCTGTTGGAGCTGACATGACACTGATACTCCCCTGTTGGAGCTGACACGAGACTCTAACTCCTCTGTTGGAGCTGACATGACACTGATACTCCCCTGTTGGAGCTGACACGACACTGAAACTCCCCTGTTGGAGCTGACACGAGACTGTAACTCCCCTGTTGGAGCTGACACGACACTGAAACTCCCCTGTTGGAGCTGACACGACACTGAAACTCCCCTGTTGGAGCTGACACGAGACTGTAACTCCTCTGTTGGAGCTGACACGAGACTGTAACTCCTCTGTTGGAGCTGACATGACACTGATACTCCCCTGTTGGAGCTGACACGACACTGAAACTCCCCTGTTGGAGCTGACAAGACACTGAAACTCCCCTGTTGGAGCTGACACGACACTGAAACTCCCCTGTTGGAGCTGACACTACACTGAAACTCCCCTGTTGGAGCTGACACGAGACTGTAACTCCTCTGTTGGAGCTGACACGAGACTGTAACTCCTCTGTTGGAGCTGACACGAGACTGTAACTCCTCTGTTGGAGCTGACACGAGACTGTAACTCCTCTGTTGGAGCTGACACGAGACTGTAACTCCTCTGTTGGAGCTGACACGAGACTCTAACTCCTCTGTTGGAGCTGACACGAGACTGTAACTCCTCTGTTGGAGCTGACATGAGACTGAAACTCCTCTGTTGGAGCTGACACGAGACTGTAACTCCTCTGTTGGAGCTGACATGACACTGATACTCCCCTGTTGGAGCTGACACGAGACTCTAACTCCTCTGTTGGAGCTGACACGAGACTGTAACTCTTCTGTTGGAGCTGACACGAGACTCTAACTCCTCTGTTGGAGCTGACACGAGACTGTAACTCCTCTGTTGGAGCTGACACGAGACTGTAACTCCTCTGTTGGGGCTGACATTACACTGATACTCCCATGTTGGAGCTGACACAAGACTGTAACTCCCCTGTTTGAGCAAATACGACACTGAATCTCTCCTGTTTGAGCTGACACAATCCTGAAACTCGCCTGTTGGAGCTGACACGACACTGAAACTCCCCTGTTGGAGCTGACACGAGACTGTAACTCCTCTGTTGGAGCTGACACGAGACTGTAACTCCTCTGTTGGAGCTGACACGAGACTGTAACTCCTCTGTTGGAGTTGACATGAGACTGTAACTCCCCTGTTGGAGCTGACACGAGACTCTAATTCCTCTGTTGGAGCTGACACGAGACTGTAACTCCTCTGTTGGAGCTGACATGACACTGATACTCCCCTGTTGGAGCTGACATGAGACTGTAACTCCTCTGTTGTAGCTGACATGACACTGATACTCCCCTGTTGGAGCTGACACGAGACGCTAACTCCTCTGTTGGAGCTGACACGAGACTGTAACTCTTCTGTTGGAGCTGACACGAGACTGTAACTCCTCTGTTGGAGCTGACACGAGACTGTAACTCCTCTGTTGGAGCTGACACGACACTGAATCTCTCCTGTTTGAGCTGACACAATCCTGAAACTCGCCTGTTGGAGCTGACACGACAATGAAACTCCCCTGTTGGAGCTGACACGACACTGAAACTCCCCTTTTGGAGCTGACACGAGACTGTAACTCCTCTGTTGGAGCTGACACGAGACTGTAACTCCTCTGTTGGAGCTGACACGAGACTGTAACTCCTCTGTTGGAGCTGACACGAGACTGTAACTCCTCTGTTGGAGCTGACATGACACTGATACTCCCCTGTTGGAGCTGACACGAGACTGTAACTCCCCTGTTGGAGCTGACACGAGACTCTAACTCCTCTGTTGGAGCTGACACAAGACTGTAACTCCCCTGTTAGAGCTGACACGACAATGAAACTCCCCAATGATAGCTGACACTGCGCTGAAACTACCCAGTGTGAGCTGACACAGCGCTGAAACTCCCGTGTTGGAGTTGACACGACACTGAAACTCCCCTGTTGGAGCTGACACTACACTGAAACTTCCATGTTGGAGCTGACACGACACTGAATCTCCCCTGTTGGAGCTGACACGACACTGAAACTCCCCTGTTGGAGCTGACACGAGACTGTAACTCCTCTGTTGGAGCTGACACGACACTGAAACTCCCCTGTTGGAGCTGACACGAGACTGTAAATCCTCTGTTGGAGCTGACACGACACTGAAACTCCCCTGTTGGAGCTGACACGACACTGAAACTCCCCTGTTGGAGCTGACACGAGACTGTAACTCCCCTGTTGGAGCTGACACGACACTGAAACTCCCCTGTTGAAGCTGACACGACACTGAAACTCCCCTGTTGGAGCTGACACGAGACTGTAACTCCTCTGTTGGAGCTGACACGAGACTGTAACTCCTCTGTTGGAGCTGACACGAGACTGTAACTCCTCTGTTGGAGCTGACATGAGACTGAAACTCCTCCGTTGGAGCTGACACGAGACTTTAACTCCTCTGTTGGAGCTGACATGACACTGATACTCCCCTGTTGGAGCTGACACGAGACTCTAACTCCTCTGTTGGAGCTGACACGAGACTGTAACTCTTCTGTTGGAGCTGACACGAGACTCTAACTCCTCTGTTGGAGCTGACACAGAGACTGTAACTCCTCTGTTGGAGCTGACACGAGACTGTAACTCCTCTGTTGGGGCTGACACGAGAATGTAACTCCTCTGTTGGAGCTGACATTACACTGATACTCCCATGTTGGAGCTGACACAAGACTGTAACTCCCCTGTTTGAGCAAATACGACACTGAATCTCTCCTGTTTGAGCTGACACAATCCTGAAACTCGCCTGTTGGAGCTGACACAGCGCTGATACTCCCCTGATGGAGCTGACAACACTGTAACTCTTCTGTTGGAGCTGACACGAGACTCTAACTCCTCTGTTGGAGCTGACACGAGACTGTAACTCCTCTGTTGGGGCTGACACGAGAATGTAACTCCTCTGTTGGAGCTGACATTACACTGATACTCCCATGTTGGAGCTGACACAAGACTGTAACTCCCCTGTTTGAGCAAATACGACACTGAATCTCTCCTGTTTGAGCTGACACAATCCTGAAACTCGCCTGTTGGAGCTGACACGAGACTGTAACTCCTCTGTTGGAGCTGACACGAGACTGTAACTCCTCTGTTGGAGCTGACACGAGACTGTAACTCCTCTGTTGGAGCTGACATGAGACTGTAACTCCCCTGTTGGAGCTGACACGAGACTCTAATTCCTCTGTTGGAGCTGACACGAGACTGTAACTCCTCTGTTGGAGCTGACATGACACTAACTCCCTGTTGGAGCTGACACGAGACTCTAACTCCTCTGTTGGAGCTGACATGACACTGTACTCCCTGTTGGAGCTGACACGACACTGAAACTCCCCTGTTGGAGCTGACACGAGACTGTAACTCCCCTGTTGGAGCTGACACGACACTGAAACTCCCCTGTTGACACGACACTCTCCCCTGTTGGAGCTGACACGAGACTGAACTCCTCTGTTGGAGCTGACACGAGACTGTAACTCCTCTGTTGGAGCTGACATGACACTGATACTCCCCTGTTGGAGCTGACACGACACTGAAGTTGGAGCTGACACGAGACTGTAACTCCCTGTTGGAGCTGACATGAAACTCCCTGTTGGAGCTGACACTGAGACTGACACTAACTCTCCTGACTGAGACTGTAACTCCTTCCCTGTTGGAGCTGACACGAGACTCTAACTCTCTGTTGGATACTCCCCTGTTGGAGCTGACACGACACTGAACTCCCCTGTTGGAGCTGACACGACACTGAAACTCCCCTGTTGGAGCTGACACGACACTGAACTCCCCTGTTGGAGCTGACACGAGACTGTAAACTCCTCTGTTGGAGCTGACACGAGACTGTAACTCCTCTGTTGGAGCTGACATGACACTGATAACTCCCCTGTTGGAGCTGACACGACACTGAAACTCCCCTGTTGGAGCTGACAAGACACTGAAACTCCCCTGTTGGAGCTGACACGACACTGAAACTCCCCTGTTGGAGCTGACACTACACTGAACTCCCCTGTTGGAGCTGACACGAGACTGTAACTCCTCTGTTGGAGCTGACACGAGACTGTAACTCCTCTGTTGGAGCTGACACGAGACTGTAACTCCTCTGTTGGAGCTGACACGAGACTGTAACTCCTCTGTTGGAGCTGACACGAGACTGTAACTCCTCTGTTGGAGCTGACACGAGACTCTAACTCCTCTGTTGGAGCTGACACGAGACTGTAACTCCTCTGTTGGAGCTGACATGAGACTGAAACTCCTCTGTTGGAGCTGACACGAGACTGTAACTCCTCTGTTGGAGCTGACATGACACTGATACTCCCCTGTTGGAGCTGACACGAGACTGTAACTCCTCTGTTGGAGCTGACACGAGACTGTAACTCCTCTGTTGGAGCTGACACGAGACTGTAACTCCTCTGTTGGAGTTGACATGAGACTGTAACTCCCCTGTTGGAGCTGACACGAGACTCTAATTCCTCTGTTGGAGCTGACACGAGACTGTAACTCCTCTGTTGGAGCTGACATGACACTGATACTCCCCTGTTGGAGCTGACATGAGACTGTAACTCCTCTGTTGTAGCTGACATGACACTGATACTCCCCTGTTGGAGCTGACACGAGACGCTAACTCCTCTGTTGGAGCTGACACGAGACTGTAACTCTTCTGTTGGAGCTGACACGAGACTGTAACTCCTCTGTTGGAGCTGACACGAGACTGTAACTCCTCTGTTGGAGCTGACACGACACTGAATCTCTCCTGTTTGAGCTGACACAATCCTGAAACTCGCCTGTTGGAGCTGACACGACAATGAAACTCCCCTGTTGGAGCTGACACGACACTGAAACTCCCCTTTTGGAGCTGACACGAGACTGTAACTCCTCTGTTGGAGCTGACACGAGACTGTAACTCCTCTGTTGGAGCTGACACGAGACTGTAACTCCTCTGTTGGAGCTGACATGACACTGATACTCCCCTGTTGGAGCTGACACGAGACTGTAACTCCCCTGTTGGAGCTGACACGAGACTCTAACTCCTCTGTTGGAGCTGACACAAGACTGTAACTCCCCTGTTAGAGCTGACACGACAATGAAACTCCCCAATGATAGCTGACACTGCGCTGAAACTACCCAGTGTGAGCTGACACAGCGCTGAAACTCCCGTGTTGGAGTTGACACGACACTGAAACTCCCCTGTTGGAGCTGACACTACACTGAAACTTCCATGTTGGAGCTGACACGACACTGAATCTCCCCTGTTGGAGCTGACACGACACTGAAACTCCCCTGTTGGAGCTGACACGAGACTGTAACTCCTCTGTTGGAGCTGACACGACACTGAAACTCCCCTGTTGGAGCTGACACGAGACTGTAAATCCTCTGTTGGAGCTGACACGACACTGAAACTCCCCTGTTGGAGCTGACACGACACTGAAACTCCCCTGTTGGAGCTGACACGAGACTGTAACTCCCCTGTTGGAGCTGACACGACACTGAAACTCCCCTGTTGAAGCTGACACGACACTGAAACTCCCCTGTTGGAGCTGACACGAGACTGTAACTCCTCTGTTGGAGCTGACACGAGACTGTAACTCCTCTGTTGGAGCTGACACGAGACTGTAACTCCTCTGTTGGAGCTGACATGAGACTGAAACTCCTCCGTTGGAGCTGACACGAGACTTTAACTCCTCTGTTGGAGCTGACATGACACTGATACTCCCCTGTTGGAGCTGACACGAGACTCTAACTCCTCTGTTGGAGCTGACACGAGACTGTAACTCTTCTGTTGGAGCTGACACGAGACTCTAACTCCTCTGTTGGAGCTGACACAGAGACTGTAACTCCTCTGTTGGAGCTGACACGAGACTGTAACTCCTCTGTTGGGGCTGACACGAGAATGTAACTCCTCTGTTGGAGCTGACATTACACTGATACTCCCATGTTGGAGCTGACACAAGACTGTAACTCCCCTGTTTGAGCAAATACGACACTGAATCTCTCCTGTTTGAGCTGACACAATCCTGAAACTCGCCTGTTGGAGCTGACACAGCGCTGATACTCCCCTGATGGAGCTGACAACACTGTAACTCTTCTGTTGGAGCTGACACGAGACTCTAACTCCTCTGTTGGAGCTGACACGAGACTGTAACTCCTCTGTTGGGGCTGACACGAGAATGTAACTCCTCTGTTGGAGCTGACATTACACTGATACTCCCATGTTGGAGCTGACACAAGACTGTAACTCCCCTGTTTGAGCAAATACGACACTGAATCTCTCCTGTTTGAGCTGACACAATCCTGAAACTCGCCTGTTGGAGCTGACACGAGACTGTAACTCCTCTGTTGGAGCTGACACGAGACTGTAACTCCTCTGTTGGAGCTGACACGAGACTGTAACTCCTCTGTTGGAGCTGACATGAGACTGTAACTCCCCTGTTGGAGCTGACACGAGACTCTAATTCCTCTGTTGGAGCTGACACGAGACTGTAACTCCTCTGTTGGAGCTGACATGACACTGATACTCCCCTGTTGGAGCTGACACGAGACTCTAACTCCTCTGTTGGAGCTGACATGACACTGATACTCCCCTGTTGGAGCTGACACGACACTGAAACTCCCCTGTTGGAGCTGACACGAGACTGTAACTCCCCTGTTGGAGCTGACACGACACTGAAACTCCCCTGTTGGAGCTGACACGACACTGAAACTCCCCTGTTGGAGCTGACACGAGACTGTAACTCCTCTGTTGGAGCTGACACGAGACTGTAACTCCTCTGTTGGAGCTGACATGACACTGATACTCCCCTGTTGGAGCTGACACGACACTGAAACTCCCCTGTTGGAGCTGACAAGACACTGAAACTCCCCTGTTGGAGCTGACACGACACTGAAACTCCCCTGTTGGAGCTGACACTACACTGAAACTCCCCTGTTGGAGCTGACACGAGACTGTAACTCCTCTGTTGGAGCTGACACGAGACTGTAACTCCTCTGTTGGAGCTGACACGAGACTGTAACTCCTCTGTTGGAGCTGACACGAGACTGTAACTCCTCTGTTGGAGCTGACACGAGACTGTAACTCCTCTGTTGGAGCTGACACGAGACTCTAACTCCTCTGTTGGAGCTGACACGAGACTGTAACTCCTCTGTTGGAGCTGACATGAGACTGAAACTCCTCTGTTGGAGCTGACACGAGACTGTAACTCCTCTGTTGGAGCTGACATGACACTGATACTCCCCTGTTGGAGCTGACACGAGACTCTAACTCCTCTGTTGGAGCTGACACGAGACTGTAACTCTTCTGTTGGAGCTGACACGAGACTCTAACTCCTCTGTTGGAGCTGACACGAGACTGTAACTCCTCTGTTGGAGCTGACACGAGACTGTAACTCCTCTGTTGGGGCTGACATTACACTGATACTCCCATGTTGGAGCTGACACAAGACTGTAACTCCCCTGTTTGAGCAAATACGACACTGAATCTCTCCTGTTTGAGCTGACACAATCCTGAAACTCGCCTGTTGGAGCTGACACGACACTGAAACTCCCCTGTTGGAGCTGACACGAGACTGTAACTCCTCTGTTGGAGCTGACACGAGACTGTAACTCCTCTGTTGGAGCTGACACGAGACTGTAACTCCTCTGTTGGAGTTGACATGAGACTGTAACTCCCCTGTTGGAGCTGACACGAGACTCTAATTCCTCTGTTGGAGCTGACACGAGACTGTAACTCCTCTGTTGGAGCTGACATGACACTGATACTCCCCTGTTGGAGCTGACATGAGACTGTAACTCCTCTGTTGTAGCTGACATGACACTGATACTCCCCTGTTGGAGCTGACACGAGACGCTAACTCCTCTGTTGGAGCTGACACGAGACTGTAACTCTTCTGTTGGAGCTGACACGAGACTGTAACTCCTCTGTTGGAGCTGACACGAGACTGTAACTCCTCTGTTGGAGCTGACACGACACTGAATCTCTCCTGTTTGAGCTGACACAATCCTGAAACTCGCCTGTTGGAGCTGACACGACAATGAAACTCCCCTGTTGGAGCTGACACGACACTGAAACTCCCCTTTTGGAGCTGACACGAGACTGTAACTCCTCTGTTGGAGCTGACACGAGACTGTAACTCCTCTGTTGGAGCTGACACGAGACTGTAACTCCTCTGTTGGAGCTGACACGAGACTGTAACTCCTCTGTTGGAGCTGACATGACACTGATACTCCCCTGTTGGAGCTGACACGAGACTGTAACTCCCCTGTTGGAGCTGACACGAGACTCTAACTCCTCTGTTGGAGCTGACACAAGACTGTAACTCCTCTGTTGGAGCTGACATGAGACTGTAACTCCTCTGTTGGAGCTGACACGAGACTGTAACTCCTCTGTTGGAGCTGACATGAGACTGTAACTCCTCTGTTGGAGCTGACACGAGACTGTAACTCTTCTGTTGGAGCTGACATGACACTGATACTCCCCTGTTGGAGCTGACACGAGACGCTAACTCCTCTGTTGGAGCTGACATGACACTGATACTCCCCTGTTGGAGCTGACACGAGACTCTAACTCCCCCGTTTGAGCAAACACGACACTGAATCTCCCCTGTTTGAGCTGACACAATCCTGAAACTCGCCTGTTGGAGCTGACATGACGCTGAATCACCCCTGTTGGAGCTGACACAGCGCTGAAACTCCCTTGTTGGAGCTGACACAATGCTAAACTCCCCTGTTAGAGCTGACACGACACTGAAACTTCCCTGTTTGAGCTGACACGACACTGAAACTTCCCTGTTTGAGCTGACACGACACTGAAACTTCCCTGTTTGAGCTGACACGACACTGAAACTCTCCTGTTGGAGCTGACATGACGCTGAAACTCCCCTGTTGGAGCTGATATGAGACTGTAACTCCTCTGTTGGAGCTGACATGACACTGATACTCCCCTGTTGGAGCTGACACGAGACTCTAACTCCTCTGTTGGAGCTGACATGACACTGATACTCCCCTGTTGGAGCTGACACGAGACTCTTATTCCTCTGTTGGAGCTGACACGAGACTGTAACTCCCCTGTTGGAGCTGACACGACACTGAAACTCCCCTGTTGGAGCTGACACGACACTGAAACTCCCCTGTTGGAGCTGACACGAGACTGTAACTCCCCTGTTGGAGCTGACACGACACTGAAACTCCCCTGTTGGAGCTGACACGACACTGAAACTCCTCTGTTGGAGCTGACACGAGACTGTAACTCCTCTGTTGGAGCTGACACGAGACTGAAACTCCTCTGTTGGAGCTGACATGAGACTGAAACTCCTCTGTTGGAGCTGACACGAGACTGTAACTCCTCTGTTGGAGCTGACATGACACTGATACTCCCCTGTTGGAGCTGACACGAGACTGTAACTCCTCTGTTGGAGCTGACATGACACTGATACTCCCCTGTTGGAGCTGACACGACACTGAAACTCCCCTGTTGGAGCTGACACGAGACTGTAACTCCTCTGTTGGAGCTGACACGACACTGAAACTCCCCTGTTGGAGCTGACACGACACTGAAACTCCCCTGTTGGAGCTGACACGACACTGAAACTCCCCTGTTGGAGCTGACACGACACTGAAACTCCCCTGTTGGAGCTGACACGAGACTGTAACTCCTCTGTTGGAGCTGACACGAGACTGTAACTCCTCTGTTGGAGCTGACACGAGACTGTAACTCCTCTGTTGGAGCTGACATGAGACTGAAACTCCTCTGTTGGAGCTGACACGAGACTGTAACTCCTCTGTTGGAGCTGACATGACACTGATACTCCCCTGTTGGAGCTGACACGAGACTCTAACTCCTCTGTTGGAGCTGACACGAGACTGTAACTCTTCTGTTGGAGCTGACACGAGACTGTAACTCCTCTGTTGGAGCTGACACGAGACTCTAACTCCTCTGTTGGAGCTGACACGAGACTGTAACTCCTTTGTTGGATCTGACACGAGACTGTAACTCTTCTGTTGGAGCTGACACGAGACTGTAACTCCTCTGTTGGAGCTGACACGAGACTGTAACTCCTCTGTTGGAGCTGACACGACACTGAATCTCTCCTGTTTGAGCTGACACAATCCTGAAACTCGCCTGTTGGAGCTGACACGACAATGAAACTCCCCTGTTGGAGCTGACACGAGACTGTAACTCCTCTGTTGGAGCTGACACGAGACTGTAACTCCTCTGTTGGAGCTGACACGAGACTGTAACTCCTCTGTTGGAGCTGACACGAGACTCTAATTCCTCTGTTGGAGCTGACACGAGACTGTAACTCCTCTGTTGGAGCTGACACGAGACTGTAACTCCTCTGTTGGAGCTGACACGAGACTGTAACTCCTCTGTTGGAGCTGACACGAGACTGTAACTCCTCTGTTGGAGCTGACACGAGACTGTAACTCCTCTGTTGGAGCTGACATGAGACTGTAACTCCTCTGTTGGAGCTGACACGAGACTGTAACTCTTCTGTTGGAGCTGACATGACACTGATACTCCCCTGTTGGAGCTGACACGAGACTGTAACTCCTCTGTTGGAGCTGACATGACACTGATACTCCCCTGTTGGAGCTGACACGAGACTCTAACTCCCCCGTTTGAGCAAACACGACACTGAATCTCCCCTGTTTGAGCTGACACAATCCTGAAACTCGCCTGTTGGAGCTGACATGACGCTGAATCACCCCTGTTGGAGCTGACACAGCGCTGAAACTCCCTTGTTGGAGCTGACACAATGCTGAAACTCCCCTGTTAGAGCTGACACGACACTGAAACTTCCCTGTTTGAGCTGACACGACACAGAAACTTCCTTGTTTGAGCTGACACGACACTGAAACTTCCCTGTTTGAGCTGACACGACACTGAAACTCTCCTGTTGGAGCTGACATGACGCTGAAACTCCCCTGTTTGAGCTGACACGACACTGAAACTTCCCTGTTTGAGCTGACACGACACTGAAACTCTCCTGTTGGAGCTGACACGGCACTGAAACTCCCCTGTTGGAGCTGACACAATGCTGAAACTTCCCTGTTAGAGCTAACATGACACTGAAACTCCCCAATGAGAGCTGACACTGCGCTGAAACTACCCTGTGTGAGCTGACACGACGATGAAACTCCCCTGTTAGAGCTGACACGACGATGAAACTCCCCTGTTGGAGCTGACATGACAATGAAACTCCCCTGTTGGAACTTACATGGCGCTGAATCTACCCTGTTGGAGGAGACACGCGCTGGAACTACCCTGTGTGAGCTGACACGACGATGAAACTCTCCTGTTTGAGCTGACACGACGATGAAACTCCCCTGTTAGAGCTGACACGACGATGAAACTCCCCTGTTGGAGCTGACATGACAATGAAACTCCCCTGTTGGAACTTACATGGCGCTGAATCTACCCTGTTGGAGGAGACACGCGCTGGAACTCCTCTGTTGGAGCTGACAGAACATTTTAACTCCCCTGTTGGAACTAACACAACACTGAAACTCCTCTGTTGGAGCTGAAACGACACTGAAACTCTCCTGTTGGAGTTGACACGACGATGAAACTCCCCTGTTGGAGCTGACATGACAATGAAACTCCCCTGTTGGACCTTACATGGCGCTGAAACTCCCCAGTGTGAGTTTACACGGCGCTGAAACTCCCCTGTTGGAGCTGACACGAGACTGTAACTCCTCTGTTGGAGCTGACATGACACTGATACTCCCCTGTTGGAGCTGACACGAGACTCTAACTCCTCTGTTGGAGCTGACACGAGACTGTAACTCTTCTGTTGGAGCTGACACGAGACTGTAACTCCTCTGTTGGAGCTGACACGAGACTCTAACTCCTCTGTTGGAGCTGACACGAGACTGTAACTCCTTTGTTGGATCTGACACGAGACTGTAACTCTTCTGTTGGAGCTGACACGAGACTGTAACTCCTCTGTTGGAGCTGACACGAGACTGTAACTCCTCTGTTGGAGCTGACACGACACTGAATCTCTCCTGTTTGAGCTGACACAATCCTGAAACTCGCCTGTTGGAGCTGACACGACAATGAAACTCCCCTGTTGGAGCTGACACGAGACTGTAACTCCTCTGTTGGAGCTGACACGAGACTGTAACTCCTCTGTTGGAGCTGACACGAGACTGTAACTCCTCTGTTGGAGCTGACACGAGACTCTAATTCCTCTGTTGGAGCTGACACGAGACTGTAACTCCTCTGTTGGAGCTGACACGAGACTGTAACTCCTCTGTTGGAGCTGACACGAGACTGTAACTCCTCTGTTGGAGCTGACACGAGACTGTAACTCCTCTGTTGGAGCTGACACGAGACTGTAACTCCTCTGTTGGAGCTGACATGAGACTGTAACTCCTCTGTTGGAGCTGACACGAGACTGTAACTCTTCTGTTGGAGCTGACATGACACTGATACTCCCCTGTTGGAGCTGACACGAGACTGTAACTCCTCTGTTGGAGCTGACATGACACTGATACTCCCCTGTTGGAGCTGACACGAGACTCTAACTCCCCCGTTTGAGCAAACACGACACTGAATCTCCCCTGTTTGAGCTGACACAATCCTGAAACTCGCCTGTTGGAGCTGACATGACGCTGAATCACCCCTGTTGGAGCTGACACAGCGCTGAAACTCCCTTGTTGGAGCTGACACAATGCTGAAACTCCCCTGTTAGAGCTGACACGACACTGAAACTTCCCTGTTTGAGCTGACACGACACTGAAACTTCCTTGTTTGAGCTGACACGACACTGAAACTTCCCTGTTTGAGCTGACACGACACTGAAACTCTCCTGTTGGAGCTGACATGACGCTGAAACTCCCCTGTTAGAACTGACACGGCACTGAAACTCCCCTGTTGGAGCTGACACAATGCTGAAACTTCCCTGTTAGAGCTAACATGACACTGAAACTCCCCAATGAGAGCTGACACTGCGCTGAAACTACCCTGTGTGAGCTGACACGACGATGAAACTCCCCTGTTGGAGCTGACATGACAATGAAACTCCCCTGTTGGAACTTACATGGCGCTGAATCTACCCTGTTGGAGGAGACACGCGCTGGAACTACCCTGTGTGAGCTGACACGACGATGAAACTCTCCTGTTTGAGCTGACACGACGATGAAACTCCCCTGTTAGAGCTGACACGACGATGAAACTCCCCTGTTGGAGCTGACATGACAATGAAACTCCCCTGTTGGAACTTACATGGCGCTGAATCTACCCTGTTGGAGGAGACACGCGCTGGAACTCCTCTGTTGGAGC
The DNA here is from genome assembly GCF_002021735.2 of Oncorhynchus kisutch. NCBI lineage: Eukaryota > Metazoa > Chordata > Actinopteri > Salmoniformes > Salmonidae > Oncorhynchus > Oncorhynchus kisutch. The sequence goes on along the minus strand of NC_034190.2, from coordinate 70,540,201 downwards.
TGACAGAACATTTTAACTCCCCTGTTGGAACTAACACAACACTGAAACTCCTCTGTTGGAGCTGAAACGACACTGAAACTCTCCTGTTGGAGTTGACACGACGATGAAACTCCCCTGTTGGAGCTGACATGACAATGAAACTCCCCTGTTGGACCTTACATGGCGCTGAAACTCCCCAGTGTGAGTTTACACGGCGCTGAAACTCCCCTGTTGGAGCTGACACGGCCCTGAAACTCTCCTGTTGGAGCTGACACGATACTTTAACTCCTCTGTTGGAACTGACACGACCCTGAAACTCCCTTGTAGGAGCTGACACGACACTGAAATTCCCCTGATTGAGCTGACAAGACAATGAAACTCCCCTTTTGGAGCTGACATGACACTGAAACTCCCCTGTTGGAGCTGACACGGCGCTGGTACTCCCCTGTTGGAGCTGACACGATGCTGAAACTCCCCTGTTGGAGCTGACACAATGCTGAGACTCCCCTGTTGGAGCTGACACGATGCTGAAACTCCCCTGTTGGAGCTGACACGACACTGAAACTCTTCTATTGGAGCTGACACGACACTGAAACTCCCTTTTGGAGCTGACACAACGCTGAAACTCCCCTGTTGGAGCTGATACAACGATGGAACTCCCCAGTGTGAGCTGACACAGCGCTGAAACTCCCCAGTGTGAGCTGACACAACACTGAAACTCCCCTGTTCTAACTGACACAATGCTGGAACTCCCCAGTGTGAGCTGACACGGTGCTGAAACTCCCCAGTGTGAGCTGACATGGCGTCTTCTAGCTAGCTAACTTATGCTAGGATTTAGGGTTAGGGGTCAGGGTTAAGGTTAGGAGTTACGGAAGGGTTAGCTAAAATGGTTAGGGGAAGGGTTATCTAACCTGCTAAGTAGTTGCAAAGTAGCTAAAAAGTCATGTCTATTTGAAAAGTTACCAATGACCTAAAATGCTAATGTTGTCCATGATGAGATTTAAACGTGCACCTTTGGGTTGCTACACGTTCACGTTATACGCCCACCATACCAAACGTAACGTAACATATCATACTAATTTGTATCCCGGATTTATGTGTACTATATTATTAGCCTAGTCTATGAGACCAGGCTGGGTACACAGACAAGTAAACTATTAGTGGAACTTCAACCAAAGAATCAGTAAATACAGGCAAGCCGTTCTCTTTTTACTTGATGAACTTGAGGACAGATTCTAACAGTGCAAGTTTAAGACTTTGAGTTTAAGACTTTGGGCGTGGTTCTGTGTTTGTGCAGAGTGTGCGTGCATGTGTCCAGCTCTTTTCAGGACAGGGTCCAGGTCCGTCCTCTCCACAGCCCCATCCAGCCCTGTGGAGAGCGTTTCCTGGCCCCTCACTGATGTCATCATGGCACCAATGGAACAGATTGTCTCATTGTGCTCATGAGCAGCTCGGGTCTCCATAAAGAAACGCATAAAATGTGGTTGCCAGATTTTGTATGGGTGCAGAAGGGAAAAATGGCAAGAGGATCATTTGTTTGCTTCGCACTGCTGCAGCACGTGGCAGAGTAGTGTAGTGAGGCTGTGGCTAGCTGTGGCTCAGGAACAGGGAAGCCAGTTACCTAAGTCCACAGGGAACACACACACACACACACACACGCACACACACACACACACACACACACACACACACACACACACACACACACACACACACACACACACACACACACACACACACACACACACACACACACACACACACACATACATATAGAGTAGACGTGACAGGATCCAGGCCAGGTAATGACAGCTCAACTCTGAGTAAAACCTCTGTGTGATCACAGCAGGACCAACGGAAACATAGAGACATCTTGAAAAGCTCACCTAATGGTAGAGGTCATGGAGAACAGTGTAACATGCAATTCATGCTCCAGTGGAGCACTAGAAAATTAACCAGTGTGTGTCTCCATATCCCCAGGAGGATGTGACTTTTGCCATTTGGCTGCTGTAACCGATCTGGCTTTGTGTGGAAAGATCAACAAGCTGTGTGGCATCATGTTTACTCCGCACAACATCTTTCTGCTTTCAACAATGCCTTAATTACAGACCATTAAACCCTGATTTACTGGGCTTTTCTAGATGCTCGCTCTCGGTATAAGAGAGTCTAAAATGTAAATATTGTGACGTTTTTGATGATTTATTGTGAAGACGTCTTTACCCACTTACTCACTGTGTCCTCCTTTTTCCTTCTGCACTTCCTTCTACAAGCTTTTACTATTGTGATAGCCATCTCTGACCCTTCCTATATTCCCAGTGTAAGGGATGCAGGGTGGGGAAGGAGGATAGTGACTGAACCAAAACAAACATCTCTACACTGAATTAAAGGGGCAGACAGAGAGCAAGAGACGAAAGTCCTGTTGTGTGGCCTCTCTAACCTCTAATTAGGGTCTGGTTCTTCTCTGGGGAGGGCTGGAGATGTGCCCGTGTCTGGCCTGTAGCAGGGTTGGGTCCTGGGGGCCTCCAACAGGGTGGGGTCTAGCCCAGCTGATGTCAGTCTCCCTGGGGAACCATGGTCCGTCTCTCTCCCTGGCCCTGCCTAGTCTTAGGGAGATGATCAGGAGATCTTTTGACGTCATGCAGCCACTCAGAGACAGACAGGCCTCAGGCTCAGCCTACAGCCTGGGCTCGCCTCCCCACCCAAGCCACAGAGACGGCACCTTGGCTGTTACCACCTGCCTGCTGCACCCCTCCCAGTCCCAGTCTTTAATTCTCCCACCTCCAGATGTCAGTAGTAGAACCCTGACTTCCCTGATTCTCCGAGGCTAGACTGTCACCTCAGACCCAGGCCAGGGTGGATTTTCTCCAGGCTTCCAGAGCCTCCAGAGAATGGCTGCGGCCAGAGGAATGTACAGGGAGGCTGGACAGGGATCCCATTCCTACTAGTCAGCAAGTCAACTGAGCCCCTCTGTACTGGGATACCTTCCTTTAGGTGTCCATGTAGCCTATATTAGAACAATGTGGACACCCCTGTTCTGTTCTGCCAGCCTGTAGCTACTAGACAGCCACACCAGCCTGCCATGCATGAAGCACTGGCCAGAAAAACTGTTTCCCTGGTAACCAAATACCGCTTACAGTTTTTCCTCTCCTGTGACCAGACGGCCAGTCAAAACACCAAACCACAATCAAACCAAAAACCTGCATTGGAACAGTCACCGGGTCCCATGCTCTGTCTACATGAAAATAACTTGATAACTATTTATGCTTCTGAAACCAGGATGGTCAGGATGAACAGGGTGACTTTTTGTTGTGAATTAGCGACAGACATTGGAACATTGTCCATGCACATCCTTGGACAGGAAATGGCTCTTACGTCACTTGGCACACTGTGACCTCACTAAGCCTCAGAGCTGAGGAGACCGGGCCCATCAATAATACCCAGAACATCCAGCAGGCCTCCCAAAGAGACACACACAGCAGGTTCTCCAATAACCACACAATGACATGAAAGAGAGAGAGAGCCACCAGTCAAAGCTAATGGTTCATAATGCCACAGGCATATTACATTAAGTATACTGCCACTAGATTTCCACCTCTGCTGGCTATACATCTCTACACTCTACACGGCTATTGGAATCCACTCGAGAGCAAAGAGAAGAAACGTGGATGAGGCTTTGTTTTGGGTTTGAAAAATGGTCTGAAACATGGCTCTGGTATTTCTTCAACGCTAACAACACTGTCATCTAAATTTGGACAGGCAGCCCCTCCGTAACATAAAACCTCAGTTTCCTAAATAGACCGTCCATCTCAGTACTGAAGGATAGGCCAGGCCTCGTTCCTCTATACCAAGGTTGTGATCCAATATGACATCCTATTCCCTACATAGTGCACTGCTTTTTACACAAGGACTCCGGTCAAAGTAGCCTAGAACACTATATTGGGAATAGGGTGCCATTTGGGACACAGGCCAAATACCAGCTGCTCTGACAGGCTTGTTCTTTGCCTCACAGCTCCCACTGTCAGAACCAAAGCTGCCTGGGCTGTTACTGTTGCTGAGTGCAGATGTTGCTGGGTGGCTTCCAACAGCTTTTTGACATCAGAGTAGGAAGTGAAAGGGGAGAGGTTGTGTTAGAGGATATGTAAATGTTGGGTTCCCCTCCAAAAAGGAAAAGCAGAAAGATGGTAGGAAGAGTAAAAGACACACTGCCTGGTTAAACTCATAGAGGAGACCTTCCCAGACACCAGGATCATTGCTGGTGCCTCACACTCTCTCACTCTCTCTCCCTCAAACTACCATGAGAACAGAAAGTCCCAGTGCCATCCAAAGCAGGAACAGGATGTAATCTTATGTTTTCAATTAGCCAGCAGCATAAAGAAGGGCCCCAACGACCCCAACGATTTCTAGCTGAACATTAATTACAAGGAGCAATTACTCTAGCAGTGAAAGGGCCTCAGCCAAGCCTCATTAAAAGACCCTTTATTCCTCAGGCTAAATTGTACACACCACCATAAAGAGGCATGCCTCCCTCTGCCTTCTCCTGACAAGCATGCCTTGCCTTAGATTACATACTTGTCATATACTTACTGTTATTGTAAACCTGCTGTGGTCTTATATGCTGACAGTCTGTGACATTACCATGACCTGGGATCTTCCAAACATGAGCTAAGTAAGTTTGTGATAAGCTTTCATCGCTGCCTGAGCTCAAGCATTGGTGATGACGCACACACTCCATGTCGATCTTTTGAAATTTCCCCTAATTTCAGGGTTGTTCATTAGTTTAACTCTGTATGACTTGAGTGTGGAAGACTGTTGTCTACAAGCTCCCAAGTGATTCTGCTCCCTGTCCAAGGTTGCTGTGGTGTGTTGAAATCAAAGAGAACTAGGAGGAGGGGAGAGGCACCCTATTCCCTATATAGCGCACTACTTTTGACTAACTCCATATTGGCCATGGTCAAAAGTAGTGCACTATATAGGGAATAGGGTGTCATTTGGGATGCAGCCATTGTTAAAGCCCCAACCGCTATAAAACTGCACCAGGGTGCCAGGGGATCATGGAACATAAAGATTGCTAGAAACAGCATAATGAGGAGAGGGTGATTTGAATGGTAACACACCGTCTGTAATTCATTAAGACTGTTTAGTTGGGTAAATATGGTTGCTAGAGTCTGCAGTCTTTTGTATTTGTCTGGTTCATTGCCCTAGAAGGGTTCTGGGCAATTGCATTCTGGGCAATTGTGATTGTTCTTATCCTTGGTTTTGTTGCCTTTTTTAATACGTTTTCTTTGGAATAGGTTTGATAGAAGCCAAAGCCCAAATGAAGATGTTCTGTTGAACAGAACAGTTACTTGTGGAGTGTGTTGATGTAGTTCAGAGTGCGAGGCCATAGAATGGACAAAGGGGAGTGAGAAGTTTTCCTGTCAAACCCTCTAGCCAGATTGACACTGACAAACAATTATTTCAACTTTATTTTGACTGGTACCTATTACCTTTTACAAAACCACTGAGGCAACTGCCATTTAACTGTAATCCAGCTCTAATGATGTGGTCTCATGGTCTTTGGATCGTGACTATAGGCCCACGAGGATGGAACATGCACCCAACAGCCTGCTCCCTCTGACATAACACAGTCATCTGCCAGACTGTTACGTAAAAAGCCCCACACCCTCCTCTGGATGAGGTGAGTCCACGTTAACCATCCTGACTTGGGACTGATGGAATGCTGGTCAATAACTGAGGACCATGAGAAAAAAAGAGGGTCAATATTCTGCACTTGTTTATGTTGGTCGGAAATGTTGTCTGAACTGAACGCAGTCTGATGTCCATTCGCACAGAACCCATCTCACTCCCGATACTGGTATTCAGATGTCCAATCAACTAACACATGATGGAGCTATCTTTCCTCTTTGTGTTGGCCTTCACTGTTCAGATTTGTGTGTCCATATTCATTGAGAGTTTATGGTTCACACCACCCTGAATGACTGTGTTGTGTCGAGCTGTGCTTTTTTGTTGTTGTACCTGTTATTTCACGACAGACTTGTACCTTGTCAGCTCGGGATTTGAACTTGCTAGTTACTAGTCCAACACTCTAACCACTAGGCTACGCTACCACCCCCATAAAGGATGTGGTGTGAGGAGAGACAAGGATTGTATTCCCCCAAATCAAAGGAATGCACATTGTGTCTATCCCTCTTTCACCCAAGTTGGAATGGTGGTGGATACTTTGGAATACGGACGTCACAATGGCTCACTTTACTGTGCCACAGGCACTGAATTAGAGGCACAAATGATGCAGCTCCTGGAGTACCAGCCCAGCCGTGAAATTAAACACATTCACGTGTTTTTCTCTCTCTCCATATGGCTCTAAAGCTAGCTTGTTTTCCCCTCTCTCCACAGAAAACTAGGGCTCCTAACATGAAATGTATTCCATGAGGCATTGGTATGACATCATGCAGCATTTCTAACCCAGCCCATTTCACTGCTACATATTTGAGAGTCTACATAACTGCTGAATCAAAGCCACGGGAAACGGGAACATAAACTCAATCAGTGTTTGTGATGAAAGTGTGTAGTTTGAACATCTGGCTTGGATAAGAGTAGAATGTTAGTTCAGCTTAACACTTTCACCATTGAGTTGAGTCATAGAAATCCCCCCCCCTCTGTCTTCTTCTCTCTTTTCTCTTCGTCTCTCTCTTACTCTTTCGATCTCTCCCCATCTGTCTCAGTCAGTGGCCTACACCTCTGAAAAAAAGGTTTGCATTGGCATTCCTGCTGCAACATCTCAGCCCTACACGTACCATTGGAATGCATGGCCTTCCGTTGTCAGGTGCTTAGGAGCCCTAATGGCTACACAGAGGCTCCCATCTCAGTTACCCACTGTCAACTTTTAGTCACCATAGCCATGCTGCAACTGCTGTAGATACAGCTCAACTGTAACTGTAGCCTCCAACTGTAATTCACCACAGTGGATCTCCAGTGTCTGGGGGTCATGTGGTTGGTCTCAATGTTCTCTCCCCAGATGCAGGCTTTGCATGCTATGCTGCTATCAGACTATCCACAAACACGCATATTTGTATGAAAGATAAGCCCAGTGGCCCCTGGGAAATTAGTTTATTGGTTTCCAGATATATCCAGAGACATGTACTGTATGGGTCATGTCCGGCTCTTCTGAGTAGAAGCACAAAGAAGGTTCTTTAGTAGAACCCTGGAATCAGCTGTTCTCCTCTCATTCCCTCTCTGGGCTAATGACATCACTAACCCTAAATCCACTGTGCCATTGATTAAACCTTATCCACAGCAAATACCCTCCATGAACAAGACCACAACTGTTCTCTGAACTGATGCTGGATTCATCAAAACACCAAGACATTATTAAAACAAAATGAGTGAGTGGTGCAGTGGTCTAAGGCACTGCATCACAGTGCTAGCTGCGCCACTAGAGATTCCGGGTTCGAGTCCAGGCTCTGTCGCAGCTGACCGGGAGACCCATGGGGCGGCGAACAATTTCCCTAGAGTTGTCTGGGTTAGGGGAGAGTTTGGCCGGCCGGGATGTCCTTATGCCATCGCGCACTAGCAAATCCTGTGGCAGGCTGGGCGCAGTGCATGCTGACAGGGTCACCAGGTGCACAGTGTTTCCTTCGACACACTGGTGCGGCTGGCTTCTGGGTTAAGTGGGTATTGTGTCAAGAAGCAGTGCGGCTTGGTTGGGTTGTGTTTCTCCAGTGCTTGGGGGTCATGTGGTTGGTCTCAATGTTCTCTCGGGTCTTGACCTTCGTCTCTCCTGAGTCTCTACAGGAGTTGCAGTGATGAGTCAAGACTGTAACTACCAATTGGATACCACAAAATTGGGGGTAAAAGTAACACATTTTTTTTTATTGAATAATAATTTAAACTCCTCAATATAGAGACAATGTTAACTGACCGTGAAACATTAAAGTAGTATTCTTCTGGAGAATACTGACATCATGGAACTTGACTTCCAACCTCTTTATGTCTGTACAGCCAGAGAGCTGTAGTTTAGAAAAGTGGTTGAAAAGGGGGGATCATGGGGGCAGATATGGGACAGGGATCATGGAGGCAGATATGGGACAGGGGTCATGGGGCAGATATGGGACAGGGATCATGGGGGCAGATATGGGACAGGGATCATGGAGGCAGATAATGAACAGGGATCATGGAGGCAGATATGGGACAGGGATCATGAGGGCAGATATGGGACAGGGATCATGGGGGCAGATATGGGACAGAGATCATGGGGGCAGATATAGGACAGGGATCATGGAGGCAGATATGGGACAGGGCTCATGGGGGCAGATATGGGACAGGGATCATGGGGGCAGATATGGGACAGGGATCACGGGGGCAGATATGAGACAGGGATCATGGGGGCAGATATGGGACAGGGATCATGGAGGCAGATATGGGACAGGGCTCATGGGGGCAGATATGGGACAGGGATCATGGGGGCAGATATGGGACAGGGATCACGGGGGCAGATATGAGACAGGGATCATGGGGGCAGATATGGGACAGAGATCATGGGGGCAGATATGGGACAGGGATCATGGAGGCAGATATGGGACAGGGCTCATGGGGGCAGATATGGGACAGGGCTCATGGGGGCAGATATGGGACAGGGATCATGGGGGCAGATATGGGACAGGGATCACGGGGGCAGATATGAGACAGGGATCATGGGGGCAGATATGGGACAGAGATCATGGGGGCAGATATGGGACAGGGATCATGGAGGCAGATATGGGACAGGGATCATAGGGGCAGATATGGGACAGGGGTCATGGGGGCAGATATGGGACAGGGATCATGGGGGCAGATATGGGACAGGGATCATGGGGGCAGATATGGGATAGAGATCATGGGGGCAGATATGGGACAGGGATCATGGAGGCAGATATGGGACAGGGATCATAGGGGCAGATATGGGACAGGGATCATGGAGGCAGATATGGGACAGGGATCATAGGGGCAGATATGGGACAGGGATCATGGGGGCAGATATGGGACAGGGATCATGGGGGCAGATATGGGACAGGGATCATGGGGGCAGATATGGGATAGAGATCATGGGGGCAGATATGGGACAGGGATCATGGAGGCAGATATGGGACAGGGATCATGGGGGCAGATATGGGACAGGGATCATGGGGGCAGATATGGGACAGGGTTCATGGGGGCAGATATGGGACAGGGATCAGGAGGCAGATATGGGACAGGGATCATGGAGGCAGATATGGGACAGGGATCATGGGGGCAGATATGGGACAGGGTTCATGGGGGCAGATATGGGACAGGGATCAGGAGGCAGATATGGGACAGGGATCATGGAGGCAGATATGGGACAGGGATCATGGGGGCAGATATGGGACACATTATTTTAAAATCATTACCACCAGCTCCTACAAAACACCAGTCACCTAGGCCCTTACACACACAACTGAATCACCATGGCAACCATCTACAGCTGATTATGTTCCCGAGTTTGGCAGAAATGTTCCAATGTTGTGTTCCAATACCTTATGCTCACCATTCCTTGGCAAATTCACATAGCAGTGCCGGTGGCACACAAGTGTCAACTATGTAGCAGGTTAGTGTGATTGGTGGAGTGTGGTCTGGAATGGAGGAGGATATAGGGAGGACTTGTGGCAACATCCCTGTGCTATTCTCAAAGTGAAACCCAAGAGCTGTTAACCTGGGCAGGAATGGGAAACGCTCTACTCATGTAAAGGGTTTTATTTCAAACAATTTGACAATATTGATCTAAATAGTTGACAGTTAGTTGAACATCTAATAACCATTTGTAAGGAGACTCCAAATAAAGTAACTAAATAGCCTACAATTAAAGGCATAGTAAAAGCACAATACATGTGTCTCTGTTTCAGATTAAGATGAATCTTAATGTGCCTTTCTAGTGTGCTGTGCGCATGTTCCTTTCCATCCTACTGGTTAGTCTGGCATAGTGTTCCCCCAGTTTACACTGTGCCAAAGAGCTTATGTTTTACCGTCTCAGTGCCCAGATGAGCCACTATGGAGTTCTGGAGAAGTCATCACGCAGACCGAACCAACACCAGTCCCACCAGTCTCATCTTCAAACCATAACATCACCAGGCAATTATCATCTATATTAACAGACTTAAGAGTGTGGTTTGGATCTGATAGCTCTAGCTTCCACTCACACCTTCCCAACATGAGGAAAAGAGAGGTACCCGTATAAACAGAAATACCCACCACACACACAGTATGACAGTTTCCACCACCTAAGGGGCGTCATCTTGTGGATGTAATTTTACTCCCTGCTGAGTCACAGTCCCACATCTCTCTTTCACTTACATCCATTCATTCTTCCCACCCATCCTGCTGGCTAATAGTATAAACAGGATGCATCTCCACAGGAGAAGCAGGAAACAAACACAGGATGAACTTCCTTCTCCAATTAAACTTCTGGAAACACAGATGAAAAGCCCCCAAACACACTGCGAAGATCAAATTGAACTTCCAGAAGTATATTTCCCCAATTTAAAAATATTTAATCTGAGTAAAAGCTGCCTGATGGACCTACATCTGAAATGAGCAGAAAATGTTTTAGAAGGAGTGAGCGTTCCATCCCTTCAAAGGGACACACACACACACACACACACACACACACACACACACACACACACACACACACACACACACACACACACACACACACACACACACACACACACACACACACACACACACACACACACACACACACACTGTTCTCAGGATGTAGTTCATCATTATTTTTAATGGCAACTTTCCCCATTGTGTCGGCTAGCTACACCCGCAACTTTTTACCAGCCTTAAACTCCTAAAACCTCATAGCTGCCTCATGTCACACCATAATAACAAAATTATTACAGAACTCACTTGTGAAAAAGCCATATGTAATTTAAGATAATTTAAGCTACATTATGGAACATTTTATTAGCATGTTCATCTCTCGGGGGAAAGTTTAAGTTCGGAATTCATGTTGCACAGCATATTACACATGCTCATAAACACTCCCATGGCTTGTTATACCTGGGTCATCTATACCTGCGTCAGTCAGGCTTAGGTTAATTGAGGTACCATGCTTAGAGTTAGTTTACTAGAGTTATCCATAGTTCAAGATTGAGCATGTAAGACACAGATAACTTTTGAGCCATGAGGTAGAAAGGTGTAAAGAGATGTACTACTCACTGTGTAGGAACAGAGCACAGAGAACCAGGGCTAGAGTCAACCCTCGCCAGGACCCATTCATTCTTCTCATGGACACAGCCATCCTCCAGTCCTTTGTGAGTGCAGCCGGTGTATGTGTGTGTTTACCTGTAGGAGTGTGTGAGAGAGAAAGAGAGAGCTAAGTAAGTGAGTGTTTGAGCGCTGGGGGAGCCTGTGTGTGATTCCCTGTAGGAGTGTGTGAGAGAGAAAGAGAGAGCTAAGTAAGTGAGTGTTTGAGCGCTGGGGGAGCCTGTGTGTGATTCCTGTGAATGCTCGCAGAGCGTGACAGACTGTCAGGATAAAGGGTGGCTTGTGTTCCGCTGGTTTTATATGGCCCCTCTCCTTTGCCCTCCCTCTCTCTCCCCTTCTCTCCCTCTCTCTTCCCCTCTCTCTCACCCTCTCTCTCCCGCTCCCTCCTTCTTTCTCCACACCCCTTTTCTTACTGGTTGGGTTTAACCCCTCTTAAGGCAGCTGGTCCTCCTCGTTTGAGTACGTAAGAAAGAGCGTGTGTAAGAACCCGAGTCAGTGAGTGAGCAGGGCATACTGTAGTAGGTTTGTGTGAGTGCAATGGTAATATAATGCTGGTGTGACTTGCGTATCGAGCCATCTGTCTCTCTGAGGCATACATTATTAGTACACATTTGCTGAAAACGAAGTAAATTCACATCAGGCTTTACGATACCACAAGTGAACTAGCACCACAGCTGTATATTTGGAGTTGACCCCAACCATGACTCGCTGTCCCCCTGAGTACCTGATTGAGACATACCAGTCCCAGGCAGCCTGCTGGCTCTGGCTCGTCTGATAGGCTGAGAGAGGTTCTGCTTTGAAGATGCAGCTGGTCAACAAGAAGCGCTGCCCCCGGTCTCATCTGCCTACCTGCTTCATATTGTGCTGCATAGCTGAGAGGCCTGTAAAAGTGCATGGCGTCACGCACATTGCTGTGCTATACTAGGATTAGTCATCCACTGAACCCCCCCTCCCACACACACACACACACACACACACACACACACACACACACACACACACACACACCCACACACACACACACACACACACACACACACACACACACACACACACACACACACACACACACACACACACACACACACACCAGGTACATCTGCTCACACCACACACAGCTGCTCACACCTGATGTCACTGGGATATATAGCTGCCATTTTACAGACTACTGACCAATTATGCTATTCTGTGTGTGTTTTTTTGCACTGATCTTAACTGTTTTTGTACATAATGTTTCTGCCATCGTTTCCTATGACTGAAAATATCTGTTGGACATCAGAACATTGATCACTAACCTCGATTTGGATGAAGAATTTTACTTCAATGACTCGGCGGCGCAGGACACTGCTCACCCCAGACCAGGCCCTAATCGCCGACACCCTACAATAGACCAGGCCCTCTGAAGAGGAAAAGATAGGGATGAGACAGCCTATAGGGAGGAGGTCAGAGACCTTGCAGTGACAACAACCTCTCCCTCAACGTCAGTGTGACAAAGGACTTGATCGTGGACTACAGGAAAATGGACACATCATTAAGGATCTATCATGGTCCAAACACATCAACACAGTCGTGAAGAGGGCACGACCACACCTCTTCACCCTTAGGAGGCTGAAAATATTTGGCATGGGCCCTCAGATCCTCAAAAAGTTATACTGCTGCACCATCGAGAGCATCCTGACTGGTATGGCAACTGCTTGGCATCTGACCGCAAGGCGCTACAGAGCATAGAGCCTATGAGCTCCCTGCCATCCACGACCTCTATAACAGGTGATGTCAGAGGATGCCACCCAAGTTGCAGACTGTTCTCTCTGCTACCGCACAGCTAGACAGGAACCAACAGGTCCCTGAATAGCTTCTAACCCCAAACCCATAAAACTTCTAAACAAACACACACGCTGGTGCTAGTCACTTTACCCATACCTATACAGTATGTACAGTATATAGCTACCTCAGTTACCTCGTACACCTGCACATCGGTACTGGTACTCCCTGTATATAACCACGTTATTTTTACTCTTTATTTTTATTCATTATACACTGTGTCACTATTATTATTTTTTTTTAAATCTAGTCTTTAACTCTGCATTGTTGTAAGAGTTTCACTGTTAGTCTATAGTTTCACTGTTAGTCTATACCCATTGTCTACGAAGCATGTGACAAATAAAATGTTATTTGACACTCACGGAAATCATAAAACCATATTCACACACACATGCCATACGCACACACTCACTGATATCTATGGGATTATAATGATGACAGAACTACGTGAGTTTGTATTTGTATTTGGGGTTCGGAAGTACAATTCGCAAATGTGTAATTACATTTTGCAAGCTTGTATCATGATGTGTATAAGATGGAACAACAGTTGCAAACTTGTAACATGACATTTCAATACATTGAATTAGATTTGCAAGCATAATTTATTTTCATAATTGTTGCAAGTCCATTTACGACTATGAATATTTTGCTGTGAATTAAAATACACTTGGAGTTCTGCTCTTGGAGTTCTGTCACTGTTGTCTCATTGTAGAAAGTTTTGTGCATTTGTAGAAAGAGATTCGAAAGTCAAATTTTGACTTGTGCTCTGGGGCCACCTTTTACGGGGCGGCAGGTAGCCTAGTGGTTATAGCATTGGACTAGTAACCGGAAAGTTGGAAGATCAAATCCCCGAGCTGACAAGGTAAAAATCTGTTGCTCTGCCCCTGAACAAGGCAGTTAACCCACTGTTCGTAGGCCGTCATTGTAAATAAGAATTTGTTCTTAACTGACTTGCCTAGTTAAATAAATCAAATACTCCTGACCAATGAGATCCCTCTGCCAAAACAACAGCTACCTAACATTTCTGGATTGTTCCCTCAATTAAATATCAGAAAGTAGCCAACCACATGATCAAGAAAGGAGGAATAAATTTAACCAAAATTATCTAATTGAAGGTAATTGTCTCTTTTATCAGTGTATATTGATTTGTGGGGGGAGTGAAAAGGCGTGACATTCGTTTTTTTTATCATGTGAAATATAATGGTTCATTTCAGACGAACTCTAGACCAGTCATTGCATTGACAGCCGCTATTGCATTAGATAGTAAAGCTAGGATGAATGTCAGAGGCTATAAACTGGCTAGCTTTATCAGGCAGTTTTAGATGTGAGGGGAGAACATATATATTTGCTAATTAACCATCTGATTGATAAAGTTGAAATAAATGCCATTGGCTAGCTAGATGGCTAACTAAATTGAAACTGTTGGTGGAAAGGTAGCTAGCTAACTCCCTCATCGCTGCAGTGTAGCTAATGTTTCTAGAAAATAAAAACTATTAACTATAGCTATATTTGCTAGCTATAGTTTAAAGACTTGCTACTGACTTTCGAACACTTTTTGTCAAACTTCTTCATTCCACTGCCTGTTGCTACTTCCTAATATTTGATTGATGGAACAATCCAGCCAATGGTTAGGTGGCTGTGGTTTTGGTAAAGGGAACTGATTGGTCAGGAGTAAAAGGTCCTGCCCGCAGAGTGAAAATCAAATATTTACTTGCAAATCTCTTTCTACAAATTGACAAAACTTTCTAAAATGAGACAACAGTGACAGAACTCAGAGAGCGTGCAGATTCAAAATCTGCAAGTGTATTTTTGATTCACAGCAGAATGTACAGTGGTTCCTCCTTTAAACGGTGCTCCATACTGCAGCACACCTTGCGGGCTGCTGCAGAATTCTATGGCACCTTATTTAATTGTCAGCCATTGTTACCATTAATGCTAGCCGGTGTTAGTTTGACCACCAGAGGGATTCTTTGAGAAGCATTTGATAGCCTTCAACAGTAGCTGTACTAGAGAATTTAAAACCTTTTTTGTAAGAACATAGTATATGAGATTGATTTGGATTAATTAATTAGATTAATATTATGGTGTGTCTAGTCCAAGAAAAATGAAAAACGAAACCCTCAGGGTTTCAGTTAGGATGGAACAGAAAAAATGGAGCTGTACAATGTGACGGTCGGGAGTAGGCTACAGTACTAAGAGCATAACATTCTAACTTCAATATGCTTTTTAAATAAATAAGACCTACACCACTTTTAACAGCACATTACTCAACACTAGTGAGACTCATGTCGCCTACAGTATATCGAAATATGTTTTTTCAATGACATGACTCCATCAGTAGTAACAGAGGATTCTTCGTTAGGGCAAATCTGATCTGTGAGAATATCTAATGGGATTTTATATCATTCTAAATGAATTAATACAAGTTATTATAAAAATAATAACGTGTTTAAAAAAATTATAAAACATGTAAAATGCATATGTATTCACCCCCTTTGCTATGAGGCCCCTAAATAAGATCTGGTCCCTTCAGAAGTCACATATTTAGTTGAATAAAGTCCACCTGTGTGCAATATAACTGCCACATGATGTGTCACATGATCTCAGTATATATACACTTGTTCTGAAAGGCCCCAGAGTCTGCAACACCACTAAGCAAAGGGCACCACCAAGCAAGCGGCACCATGAAGACCAAGGAGCTCTCCAAACAGGTTAGGGACAAAGTTGTGTAGAAGTACAGATCAGGGTTGGGTTATAAAACAATATCTAAAACTTTGAACATCCCACAAAGCACCATTTAAATCCATTAAGAAAAAATTGAAAGAATATGGCACCACAATAAACCTGCCAAGAGAGGGCCGCCCACCAAAACTCACGGACCAGGCAAGGAGGGCATTAGTCAGAGAGGCAACAAAGAGACCAAAGATAACCCTGAAGGAGCTGCAAAGCTCTGTCCACAGGGCCACTTTAAGCCGTAAACTCCAATGAGTGGCAAGAAAAAAGTCATTGCTTGAAGAAAAAAATAAGCAAACACATTTGGTGTTTGCCAAAAGGCATGAGCGAGGAAAAAGGCCATTCTTGAACATGGGGTGAGACATTCTCACTAATTTGTAAATAAAGCCAGTTTGTTATTAAGAATGATTTATTTCTGTTTTTAGAGGGAGATAAACCAAAAGCCGCCTCAAGTGTCTGCCGGTGGCGGCCAGCAAAGGTATCAAACCAGCATCTGTAGCAACGCAGTTTGCACTGCGATGCAGTGTCTTAGACTGCTGCGCCACTCAGGAGGTCCCATCCACAAAGTTTTTAATGCTGATCAATTGTCTTGCACAAAGTATCAAAATACAAAGAGGTGTTGGTAAGCGTATATTGTCCTGCTAATAGTCCATAATGGGCTGTTATTGTACTGTACATGGTGACCAGGTCAGGATAATCAAAACATTTCTTTATTAACTTCTTAGTGCTAGGCCCGTTTTTTCTCCACTTCCTGTCTGAATGACGTGCCCAAAGTAAACTGCCTGTAGTAAACTGCCTGTAGGCCCTGAAGCCAGGATATGCATATAATTGGTACAATTTGAAAGAAAACACTTTCATCACCAGATCTGAATAGCCTTTTCAAGGAAAATTATCTTCCACTCCTGGATCAAATCAAGAACAATCTGCAAACCTGGATCTCCCTCCCAATTAGCTTAGTAGGAAGAACTAATGTCATCCCTATGAACATCCTCCCTAGACTGAACTACTTATTTCAGATGCTCCCATGCTATCTCCCAGTTTCCTTCTTCAAAACAACTAACCAAAGCATCACCAAATTTATATGGGGCAATAAAAAACCTAGGATCAAGTTCTACACTCTATCAAAACCTGAATCTAAGGGTGGTCTTGCCCTTCCCTCCCTTCAATTGTACTACTGGTCTGCCCAAATCCGCAACATGCTAACATGGAACACAAACAGACATGAGTCAACGTGGATTCAGATAGAAGCCCAATACTGTGCTTCATTGCCCCTAAGCTCAATTATATTCATTAATAACTTTAGTGAAGTGGGCAACATAGCCAAAACCTTTGTGATTTACAGCACCCTACTAGAGTGGAGGGGGACTGTAAGAAATACCTGGGCATTTCCTCCCAAATATGTTCTCACTCGCCTACAGTAGGCAACCCAGACTTGCCAAAAGCCCTGAGGGATGCCAACTTTAATCTTTGGCATGCTCTAGGAATCAGGACCTTTTCAGGACTATTTCATTAGAAACCCACTACACTGAAATCCTTTCAAGAGCTCTGCAGTGAATTCAATGTCCCAAGATCCCCCTTTTTTTATATCTTCAAAATAGACATGTAATTTCCTCATTTACTTCCAAGAGGAGGTTTAGAACTCAGTTGAATGAAGTTGAAACCCTTCTTGTCACAGCACAATCCATTAAAGGCTAAATATCTTATATCTATAGACTCCTTTCTGAGAAAGGAGGCTCCTCCTTTACTCCTTTGAAAATAATCTGGGAAAAGGACCTTGGTCTGACTATGAGTGATGAGTTATGGGAGGAGGTTTGCGAAAGGGTATACTGCTCCTCTACTTATGTAAAAATGAAAGAATCTAATTACACATTTTTGTACAAATTTTATTACACTCCAATGAGACTCCATAGAATGAAAACAGACATTTCTCCTAACTGTAAAATATGTACCTCTGAAAGTGGAACCTATATGCATATATTTTGGAGTTGTAGAGAGATTGGCAGATTTTGGCAATCTATACATACTGCTGCACAGAAAATACTAGATGTACAGTTTGATATGACCCCGTGTCTCGATCTTCTTAATGCCCAACAGGACTTTGTTCTTGATCCCGACAGAGAAAAATTGTTTTTACTATCACAAACTTTGCTAAGAAATGTATTCTTCTATTATGGGTTCTAATATTTCTTCTAAGTTTAAAATGTGGATTGACCAGATTTTTGACTTTCTCCCTCTTGAAAAGCTCACTTATGACCTCCGCAAGAGACAGTTTGATAGACTCTGGTCTTCACTACTCAGCTATATTTCAAAGTGGACAGAGTGAATGGGGTGATTAGGGAAATGAGCAGATACACAACATGAAAGGTGCTGTAAAAACTAAAAACGAATGACTTGCTTGTCGTCTCAGCTAAGGCTGGAAATAGCTAATAAGAACCTTGGTCGTGCTGCTGCAAGTTTTTAGATATATATTTATTTTCATTTTTTGAAAAATTATAATTTTTATATGTATATATGTATATATATATATATATATACAAAAATGTATTTAGTCAGCCACCAATTGTGCAAGTTCTCCCATTTAAAAAGATGTGAGAGGCCTGTAATTTTCATCATAGGTACACTTCAACTATGACAGACAAAATTAGAAAAGAAATCCAGAAAATCACATTGTAGGATTTTTTATGAATTTATTTGCAAATTATGGTGGAAAATAAGGATTTGGTCACCTACAAACAAGCAAGATTTCTGGCTCTCACAGACCTGTAACTTCTTCTTTAAGAGGCTCCTCTGTCCTCCACTCGTTACCTGTATTAGTGGCACCTGTTTGAACTTGTTATCAGTATAAAAGACACCTGTCCACAACCTCAAACAGTCACACTCCAAACTCCACTATGGCCAAGAGCAAAGAGCTGTCAAAGGACACCAGAAACAAAATTGTAGACCTGCACCAGGCTGGGAAGACTGAATCTGCAATAGGTAAGCAGCTTGGTTTGAAGAAATCAACTGTGGTAGCAATTATTAGGAAATGGAAGACATACAAGACCACTGATAATCTCCCTCGATCTGGGGCTCCACGCAAGATCTCACCCCGTGGGGTCAAAAGGATCATAAGAACGGTGAGCAGAAATCCCAGAACCACACGGGGGGACCTAGTGAATGACATGCAGAGAGCTGGGACCAAAGTAACAAAGCCTACCATCAGCAAGGGCATTGAAGATGAAACGTGGCTGGGTCTTTCAGCATGACAATGATCTCAAACACACCTCCCGGGCAACGAAGGAGTGGCTTCGTAAGAAGCATTTCAAGGTCCTGGAGTGGCCTAGCCAGTCTCCAGATCTCAACCCCATCTTTGGAGGGAGTTGAAAGTCCGTGTTGCCCAGCAACAGCCCCAAAACGTCACTGCTCTAGAGGAGATCTGCATGGAGGAATGGGCCAAAATACCAGCAACAGTGTGTGAAAACCTTGTGAAGACTTACAGAAAATGTTTGACCTCTGTCATAACCAACAAAGGGTATATAACAAAGTATTGAGATAAACTTTTGTTATTGACCAAATACTTATTTTCCACCATAATCTGCAAATAAATTCATTAAAAAATCCTACAATGTGATTTTCTTGTTTTTTCTCATTTTGTCTGTTATAGTTGAAGTGTACCTGTGATGAAAATTACAGGCCTCTCTCATCTTTTTAAGTGGGAGAACTTGCACAATTGGTGGCTGACTAAATACTTTTTTGCCCCACTGTATATGTATATTGGGATCCAGCAGTTGTGTTTTCTCTCTCTCTCTCTTTGTGAATGTGCTGTTGTTGCTGGGTGTTCACACATAGATGTGCACCAGCCTAGCAGAGAGAAAGGCAGGACGCATCTGGAAGCAGTGCAGCCACACTGGTGTTTTCTTGGGGATTGCCTGCAAAATTGCTTGCCAAACAATCGGACCAGATGGGGCTGAATCAAGTCCCTGTGCATGTTCCCTTTCTTTTGAGACTGACTGGGATTTGGTAATCTGATCCCTTTACGAACCCCCTCTTCAAGTCCCCCTGACCCCCACCCCACCCCTCCACGGACACTCTCTCATTATCTGGAAATAGCAATGCATGGTAGGGGTGGGGGGGTTGTGCATCCTTAACTTTCTAATACTGACCAGACCGGGTCGCACACAAGCACACTCCCGAGCACACATACAGATGTAGGATCTTCATTTAATCACCTTTTTGCTGCCGAGAATATTCCTACGCTGCAAGAAATGCCAATGAGCTTCATGATTGAGATAAATTCAAGTGAAAACCTGCACTAACACACGGTTATCTTAACAGTATTGCACATTTCATGTAGCCTACTTTTGTCCAGCTAATAGCCTAACCACCGATCAAGCAACATTATGGACTAAAATGTTCAAATCCTGTTGCTGCAGGATTATTTTGTTCCGACAATGCTGATCAAATTAACATCCCACACCTGTAAACGCACACACTCCCGAGCACACACACACCCGAGCAGGCACACACACTTTAGGGGCGGCAGCGTAGCCTAGTGTTTAGAGCATTGGACTAGTAACCGGAAGGTTGCGAGTTCAAACCCCCGAGCTGACAAGGTACAAATCTGTCGTTCTGGCCCTGAACAGGCAGTTAACCCACTGTTCCTAGGCCGTTATTGAAAATAAGAATGTGTTCTTAACTGACTTGCCTAGTTAAATAAAGGTTTAAAAAAACACACACACATAATACACACACACAACCCTTCCCCCAGCCAGGAGCACTCAACACTGAACTTGTGGCTAGTTTTGGTGTGGCTGCTGAGAGGGGCAAAGGGTTATGGGGATTTATCTTTACTAGGCTACTGACCTAGTGAGGTGGAGGACTACTGATAGGACTGGATACTAGACATCCTACCTTGGATACTAGACTTGATCAGAGTTTTCAATGGACAATCTGTTTATCAGATCTTCTACACTCATTATCCCACCAGATTTCCAGACAACTGCTTCCAATTGCTGTGTAGATTAGATAATGACATCTGTGTTCCTCTCTTGGCAGGGTGACTTGTCTATATGTGGCTTTGTAAGTATGTTCTGTTATGGTTTCCAATTTCCAAACACTGAACTACCCTGTTTAAAAGGAGACACAGAGTTTTATCTTGATATAGATGGTATGAAATACAGTATATACATATGAGAATAGTAATGCAAGATATGTAAACATTATTAAAGTTGCATTATTAAAGTGACTAGTGATCAATTTATTAAAGTGGCCAATGATTTCAAGTCTGTAGGCAGCAGCCTGTCTGTGTTAGTGACGGCTGTTTAACAGTCTGATGGCCTTGAGATAGAAGTTGTGTTTCAGTCTCTCGGTCCCAGCTTTGATGCATCTGTACTGACCTCGCCCTCTGGATGGTAACGGGGTGAAAAGGCAGTGTTTATTCCACACGGAACTGTTTTTCACGTTGGCGTTTATTGTTTTATTCAGTGTTCATTATTCTTATTAAACAATATGGACACTTACGCACGCTGCGCATTGGTCCTCCGATCCTTCCTACTACTCCTCTTCGTCAGAAGAGGAGGAGGACAATCGTTACACAATGAAACAAGCAAAATGTCAGTATAGAGACAAAGTGGAGTCACAATTCAATGGCTTAGACACAAGATGTATGTGGCAGGGTCTACAGACAATCATAGACAACAAAAGGAAAACCAGCCACGTCACGGACACCGACGTCTTGCTTCCAGACAAACTAATACCTTCTTTGCCCTTTTTGAGGTTAATACAGTGCCACCTACGAGGCCCACTACCAAGGACTGTGGGCCCTCCCTCTCCGTGGCCGACGTGAGTAAGACATTTAAACGTGTTAACCCTTGCAAGGCTGTCGGCCCAGGCGGCATCCCTAGCTGCGTCCTCAGAGTATGCGCAGACCACACGGCTAGTGTGTTTACGGACATATTCAATCTCTCTCTATTCCAGTCTGCTGTCCCCCCATGCTTCAAGATGGTCACAATTGTTCCTGTACCCAAGAAGGCAAATTTAACTGAACTAAATGACCATTGCCCCATAGCACTCACTTCTGTCATCATGAAGTGCTTTGAGAGACTAGTCAAGGATCATATCACCTCCACCTTACCTGTCACCCTAAATCCACTTAAAATTGCAAATTGCAGCTGGCCCAATAGGTCCACAAACGATGCAATTGCCACCACACTGCACACTGCCCTATCCCATCTGGAAAAGAGGAATACCTATGTAAGAATGCAGTTCATCCATTACAGATCAGCATTTAACACCATAGTACCCTCCAAGCTCATCATTAAGCTTGAGACCCTGGGTCTCAACCCCGCCCTGTGCAACTGGGTCCTGGACTTTCTGACAGGCCGTCCCCAGGTGGTGAAGATAGGAAATAACATCTCCACTTCGCTGATCCTCAACACAAAGGTGTGTCCTTGAACCTCTCCTGTACTCCCTGTTCACCCATGACTGTGTGGTCATGCACGCCTCCAACTCAATCAAGTTTGCAGACGACTCAACAGTAGTAGGCTTGATTACCAACAACGACGAGACAGCCTAAAGGGAGGAGGTGAGGACACTCGGAGTGTGGTGTCAGGAACCTCTCACTCAACGTCAACAGAACAAAGGTGATGATCGTGGACTTCAGGAAACAGCAGAGAGCATCCCCCTATCTACATCAACGGGACCGCAGTGTAGAAGTTGGATAGTTTTAAGTTACTCGGCGCACACATCACAGACAAACTGAAATGGTCCACCCACACAGACAGTGTAGTGAAGAAGGCTCAACAGCGCCTCTTCAACCTCTGAAGAAATTTGGCTTGTCACCTTAAACCCTCACAAACTTTTACAGATGCACATTTGAGAGCATCCTGTCGATACGGCAACTGCACCGCCAGGCTCTCCAGTGTAGTACGGTCTGCACAACACATCACCGGGGGCAAACTACCTGCCGTCCAGGACACCTACAGCACCCAATGTCACAGGAAGGCCAAAAAGATAATCAAGGACAACAACCACTCCTATGCACATCCTTATAAACTCACTCACCGAATCTGTTTAAGAGGAGACTTGGAGTCCTTTCTTGATTGGCTGGACCAGAGCAGAGCACAGGAGGAATAATAGGGTTATATTAAGACTATGTCCATGTACTAAACTGGCCATTTGTAGAGCATTTCTTATTTAAGCTCCAGATCCTAGTCCCTGTAATAGTCCCGCTGCTGTTACTCTCTGTTTATCATATATGCATGGTCCCTTTAATTATACATTCATGTACATACTACCTCAATTGGGCCAACCAATCAGTGCTCCCGCACATTGGCTAACCGGGCTGTCTGCATTGTGTCCCACCCACTACCCGCCAACCCCTATTTTACGCTACTGCTACTCTCTGTTCATCATATATGCATAGTCACTTTAAACATATCTACATGTACATACTACCTCAATCAGCCCGACTAACCAGTGTCTGTATGTAGCCTCGCTACTTTTATAGCCTCGCTACTGTATATAGCCTGTCTCTTTACTGTTGTACCTACCTATCGTTCACCTAATACCTTTTTCGCACTATTGGCTAGAGCCTGTAAGTAAGCATTTCACTGTGAGGTCTACACCTGTTGTATTCGGCGCACGTGACAAATAAACTTTGATTTGATTGATTTGATTTGAGTCCCTGTAATTGTCCTGCTGGTCCCTGTAATAGTCCTGCTGGTCCCTGTAATAGTCCTGCTGGTCCCTGTAATTGTCCTGCTGGTCCCTGTAATAGTCTTGCTGGTCCCCGTAATAGTCCTGCTGGTCCCTGTAATAGTCCTGCTGGTCCCTGTATCAGTCCTGCTGGTCCCTGTAATGGTCCAGCTGGTCCCTGTAATAGTCCTGCTGATCCGTGTAGTAGGCCTGTTGGTGTGTGTAATAGTCCTGCTGATCTGTGTAGTAGGCCTGCTGGTCTGTGTAATAGTCCTGCTGATCCGTGTAGTAGGCCTGCTGGTCTGTGTAATAGTCCTGCTGATCCGTGTAGTAGGCCTGCTGGTCTGTGTAATAGTCCTGCTGATCCGTGTAGTAGGCCTGCTGGTCTGTGTAATAGTCCTGCTGTTCCGTGTAGTAGGCCTGCTGGTCTGTGTAATAGTCCTGCTGTTCCGTGTAGTAGGCCTGCTGGTCTGTGTAATAGTCCTGCTGGTCCGTGTAATAGTCCTGCTGGTCTGTGTAATAGTCCTGCTGGTCCGTGTAGTAGGCCTGCTGGTCTGTGTAATAGTCCTGCTGGTCCGTGTAATAGGCCTGCTGGTCTGTGTAATAGTCCTGCTGGTCCGTGTAGTAGGCCTGCTGGTCTGTGTAATAGTCCTGCTGGTCCGTGTAGTAGGCCTGCTGGTCTGTGTAATAGTCCTGCTGGTCCGTGTAGTAGCCCTGCTGGTCTGTGTAATAGTCCTGCTGGTCTGTGTAATAGTCCTGCTGGTCTGTGTAATAGTCCTGCTGGTCCATGTAGTAGGCCTGCTGGTCTGTGTAATAGTCCTGCTGGTCCGTGTAGTAGGCCTGCTGGTCTGTGTAATAGTCCTGCTGGTCCGTGTAGTAGGCCTGCTGGTCTGTGTAATAGTCCTGCTGGTCCGTGTAATAGTCCTGGTTAAGGCCGTATTTACCATTTGGTGGTTTTTTTCCTGTGGTTGGACAGTGTTAACCTCCTGTCTGAAGGAGCAGGCAGCCAGGTTGAACTGCAGTGGGACTGTCTCTGGCAGACTACTGTGGCTGGGTTTCTCGTTCACTGACCAATGACCACCACATTGCACTGTTGTACTGCAGTCCCAAGTCATAATGAAAAGCCAATGGGGTTTCCTTGTTCTTCCTCTAAATACTGTATATTGCTGCTGTGGCTGAGGAAAATAAGAACATTTTATTTCCAGATTTGTCTAAATTACGGATTGTGAAGATGAAAAAATAAGGTATCACACATCTCGATATTAAGTGGAATTCAACAGCAACACTAATGTGTAATTAATTTCCCCTTGAGAAATCAGGAGACCTCCAAAAAGGAATGTCAACTTGACCATAGAGCGGTCATTACAGTGATTATGACCACAAAGGAGGCAACTTTCCTGCTTCCAGGATTGTTAGAATGGAATTCTAACTCAGAATTCCTGGAAGTGGGAAATGGTGAGGAGAGACCGGGAATAGAGTCAGGGTGTGACCTGGCCTGAGAGACGAGCAGCTTGAGAGAGTAGCAGGATGTGACAGAGAGCGAGGGGACTGTTTTCCAAGGCAGGATCATCAGCGAGTACTCAGGCATGCTGCCAGAGGAGGAAACACTAGAGAGACTAAGACCTCCAGATAAACCCCCGGTCCTCCTCTCTCTCCCTCTCTCGTGTTGATCTCTCCCGCAATCATCCTGCTGACCTCCCATCCCTCCTGTTTCCTGCTATTCTTAGGACCTCTGTAGGTATCCCAAAAACATATTTACAGATTGGGGCTTGTAGGGGTCGTAGAGAAAAACGGAGAACATCATTGAGTTCGAAAGAGAGTCTCCCCTTTCTTAGTATGTCAAACCATTTGGACAGTACAGAAGTTTTTGTGAGAAGACCACAGATGCGGAAGGCCGACATAGGAGGATGCGGTAGGTTGAGACGACCCATGCAAAAAAACTGGCCAGTGGAGAGGCTCCAGTCTATCCAGATGGCCAATGGAGAGGCTCCAGTCTATCCAGATGGCCAATGGAGAGTCCTGAATCAGCCCTGTCCCTATTGAGGCTGGTGAGGAGGCATGAGGGAACCCTGGTCCTGCCAAGGCCTGATGCTACTCCTGGCACAGAGGGAAGACTACGGACAACACCAGAGGGAAACAGACTGTCAGGCAAGACGGAGGCAAACAGGAAGGAAGGAAACACAATGTAGCCCTCACCAACGCAACAACCATGGTATTGCATCATGTTCTTGGAAGGCAGCACTGCCTTTGAATGTAAACATCTAAATGTATTCTTAACACATAGGTTACCTTTATTATTAATCAAATCAAATCAAATGTATTTATATAGCCTTTCATACATCAGCTGATATCTCAAAGTGCTGTACAGAAACCCAGCCTACAACCCCAAACAGCAAGCAATGCAGGTGTAGAAGCACGGTGGCTAGGAAAAACTCCCTAGAAAGGCCAAAACCTAGGAAGAAACCTAGAGAGGAACCAGGCTGTGAGGGGTGGCCAGTCCTGTTCTGGCTGTGCCGGGTGGAGATTATAACAGAACATGGCCAAGATGTCATCATGCCAGGTAGTCCTGGGGCATGGTCCTAGGGCTCAGGTCCTATGAGAGAGAGAAAGAAAGAGAGAAAGATTATGGTATTATTATGGTAGTCTAAACATACAGTGTTGGCCACTTGACATGGAGCCCGTCAATAAGTTGTAATATAGTCCAGGTTATTTGTTCTCTCAATCTGCATCCATTCCGTCCTGACATGCATGCCCTGCATGACTCTTTATTTAGAGTCGTCTGTAATGGACTTTCCAAAACATGGAGGACTAGAGCCAAGTTCACAAGTTCTTTATCCTCCTCCCTCCACCTCTTAGATGGGAAACATGGTTCTTGTACCGGTACCGACCAACAATTTTGCTAATAAATCGATATCTGTACACCACAGATTTAAATGGCATGCATTGAGCAGTAGACCTGATTCTTCACGGACACAGGATTTTGTCTCTTCTGCCTGTGTGAAGCAGGATGTTAAATCTGACACCACTTGAAGCTGGGATGTCCCTCCTACCATTTAATTCGCTCTTCCGGCTGTCCATTAACTCCTGGCTGAACCCTATGTCACATCCACTAACAATGCCTAGCATCCTTACACCATAACACAGCAGGAGAGCAGCAGGAGAGAGTGGTTTCATTCAGAGATCGATTTATAACCAGTAATCTAAAATAATGTATAGATTTTAAACAAAAAACATGTTTGTCGTAGGCGGACAAGATTAATATGAGATGAAAGGAGAGTTCATAACAAGTTCTGGAAGCCAAGCTAGAGCTCTGTGAGATGTTCACAGCGATGGGTGTAGATGTTTTGATCAAGAGAGACCTTTAGAAAATATGCACATTTACTCTCACACTAAACATACAAATATGTATTTTACAATTAAGGTGACATTTTTGTTAGTCATTTCAAGCCTTAATCATGCATCTTTGTTGAATAGGAAATTCATCATAAAATGTTTCACATTTTCTTAGTTTTATCATATTTGTACTGTGTACTTGGCTTGTGTCCTCAAGAGTGACTACAACTCAGATATTTGTAACTGTTTTTCCAGAAAAGTGAGATTTTAACCTTCCTTTGAGTATGCAGCATGACTAGTTATTGTTTATGGCCCTCGTGATAAATAATTACTTTGGGGGATTACGTAGATAACATTTTTGATTACAAGAGGTCAGATTCTCTCTCCCTCTCTAAGCACTATCCACTTCACTCCTTACAGCTGTTCCTCTATAAAAAACTGTCTCAGGAGAGAGAATCCTCCTATTGTTCATAAAACCAACCCAGAGAGCCCCGCCAACACCAAACACACACACCACGTTACACCCATAACCTGCACACACACACACGCAGTCACGCACACACACACACATACACACACACACACACACACACACACACACACACACACACACACACACACACACACACACACACACACACACACACACACACACACACACACATACACACACACACACACACACACACACACACACACGCACACACACACACACACACACACACACACACACACACACACACACACACACACACATACACACACACACACACACACACACACACACACACACACACACAACGTTACACCCATAACCTGCACACACGCACGCACGCACACACACACACACACGCACACACAGTGTGAAACCCCTAACCTGCACACACACACACACACACACACACACACACACACACACACACACACACACACGCACACACAGTGTGAAACCCCTAACCTGCACACACACACGCAGTCCCCCCCAAAATAAGAAACCAGCTTCATTTGATGAAGCACAACACACAAAAACCAAGCCATCTTAAAATAGGAAAAGCAAGCACCACTAGGAACTCTTGAGTGTGCTCAATTGCTTCTACAGTAGAAAGTTGACAGATCTTAGCCTCACTGTGAGTTTGACTGCATCATTGTTTTTGACCTCGCCCTCACCTTCACTAATTATATATCAATATGTATATAGTGCATTCGGAAAGCATTCAAACCCTTTCCCTTTTTCCACATTTTGTTACATTACAGCTATATTCTAAAATGGATTAAATCGTTTTTTCCCCCGCATTAATCTACACACAATACCCATAATCACAAAGCGAAAACAGGTTTTTAGTCATTTTTGCAAATGTATTAAAAATAAAAACAGATACCTTATTTACATAAGTATTCAGACCTTCTGCTATGAGACTCGTAATTGAGCTCAGGTGCATCCTGTTTTCTTTGATCATCCTTGAGATGTTTCTACAACTTGATTGGAGTCCACCTGTGGTAAATCCAATTGATTGGACATGATTAGGAAAGGCACACCTCTGTCTATATAAGGTCCCACAGTTGACAGTGCATGTCACAGCAAAAACCAAGCCATGAGGTCGAAGGAATTGTCCGTTGAGCTCCGAGACAGGATTTTGTAGAGGCACAGATCTGAAAGGGTACCGAAACATTTCTGCAGCATTAAAGGTTCCCAAGAACAAAGTGGCATCCATCATTCTTAAATGGAAGAAATCTGGAATCCCGAAGGCTCTAGTGCTGACCATCTGGCTAAACTGAGCAATCAGGGGAGAAGTGCCTTGGTCAGGGAGGCGAACAAGAACCCAATGGTTACTCTGACAGAGCTCCAGAGTTCCTCTACGGAGATGGGAAAACCTTCCAGAAGGACATCCATCTCTGCAGCACTCTACAGATAAGGCCTTTATGCTAGAGTGGCAAAGTACAGAGAGATCCTTGACGAAAACCTCAAGACCTCAGACTGGGGCGTAGGTTCACCTTTGTCATGACGTTGGCCTGTGGGTAAGGTTTATGACCCCCCCATAAATACCTTTCTCCCTTCCCTCTCTCTTGACTCTACAGAGGGACTCTTGAATAGCCTTTGTTAAACAGAGAGTCTGGGAACATCAAACAAGTGGAGGGAAAGGAACCATATTTCGGTAATAGAACCAGTTGAAAATATGCGTTGGTACTTAATGAATATGATGTCAGTTCGATTGTCATCTGAGACATTATGACTGATGACAGGACGACCTAAACTGTATCCGGGAAAGTCTACACATTATAGTTATCAGATTCACATGGAATTGTTGTGCAATTCAAATGTTAAATATAAAATTATTTGCTGAAAAGATTAAATTTAATTTTAGCTTCTAAATGAGAGATTTGGGTTTTCATGAGGTTAGGGCTCTGCTCAATCAGTGGCCCAGCCCTGTGAAGAGACATGGGCTATAAACTATGAAACACACCCTTCTCTCTCCACTATATAAGCCCTTGACGAAAATGTAACCTCCTGTTCTGGGTACATTAGGATGACGATCCGATGTCAGAAGGATTCAGATAATAACTACAGAACGAAGCCAACCTCAGCGTGAGCTTTGGTTGCGAATGGTATGAACTTTGAACTCTTATTCAGTACAGAAGTGATTCCTCCTAGCCGTTGAGTTGGAGCGGCCGCTGTAAACGTGGGCTAGGAAAGGAAGGACAGAGTATCCCGTCTACCACACAATGACGACACTACAACGTATCCCGCTCACCATCAGAGACACTCTTCATAGGACAAAGGACTCTGTTGGGCAACACGGCCTTCCATCTACCACCAACCTATTTACGATAGAGTAGCTGCCTATGGCCCGATAGAGACATCGATTCTCCCCTTGTTCTTCAAGTCTTCCCGCTCTTTCACTATGTAACCAGCTGTCATATCTGTTCCATCTGCTAGGGACGTTTTCCTTTATGACACCATTTGTAATCAAGGTGTGATTCATTCTGTGTATATGTAATTGCCACCAGCCATACTGCTCGTTCTGTGCATGATTTCCTGCAAGACAGGAATATCAGTGTTCTGCCATGGCCAGCGAAGAGCCCGGATCTCAATCCCATTGAGCACGTTTGGGACCTGTTGGATCGGAGGGTGAGGGCTAGGACCAGTCCTCCCAGAAATGTCCGGGAACTTGCAGGTGCCTTGGTGGAAGAGTGGACAGCAAGAACATCTCACAGCAAGAACTGGCAAATCTGGTGCAGTCCATGAGGAGGAGATGCACTGCAGTTTTTCATGCAGCTGGTGGCCACACCAGATACTGACTTACTTTTGATTTTGACCCCCCCCCTTTGTTCAGGGACAAATTATTACATTTATGTTAGTCACTTGTCTGTGGAACTTGTTCAGTTTATGTCTCAGTTGTTGAATCTTGTTATGGTCATACAAATATTTATACATGTTCAGTTTGCTGAAAATAAATGCAGTTGACAGTGAGAGGACATTTATTTTTTTGCGAAGTTATATACAGTTGAAGTCGGAAGTTTACATACACCTTAGCCAAATACATACAGTTTTTCACAATTCCTGACATTTAATCCTAGTACAGAATCCCTGTTTTAGGTCAGTTAGGATCACCACTTTATTTTAAGAATGTGAAATGTCAGAATATTAGTAGAGAGAATGATTTATTTCAGCTTTATTTATTTCATCACATTCTCAGTGGGTCAGAAGTTTACATTCACTCAGTTAGTATGTGGTAGCGTTGCCTTTAAATAGTTTAACTTGGGTCAGAACGTTTCAGATAGCCTTCCACAAGCTTCCCACAATAAGTTGGGTGAATTTTGGCCCATTCCTCCTGACAGAGCTGATGTAACTGAGTCAGGTGGGTAGGCCTCCTTGCTCGCACACGTGTTTTCAGTTCTGCCCAAAAATGCCAACAATTTTGGAAGTGTGCTTGGGGTCATTGATCATTTGGAAGACCCATTTGCGACCAAGCTTTAACTTCCTGACAGATGTCTTGAGATGTTGCTTCAATATATCCACATAATATTCCTTCCTCATGAAGCCATCTATTGTGTGAAGTGCACCTGCAGCAAAGCGCCCCCACAACATGATGTTGCCACCCCCGTGCTTCACGGTTGGGATGGTGTTCTTCGGCTTGCAAGGCTCCCCCTTTTTCCTCCAAACATAACAATGGTCATTATGGCCAAACAGTTCTATTTTTGTTTCCTCAGACCAGAGGACATTTCTCCAAAAAGTACCATCTTTGTCCCCATGTGCAGTTGCAAACAGTAGTCTGGCTTTTTTATGGTGGTTTAGAGCAGTGGCTTCTTCCTTGCTGAGCGGCCTTTCAGGTTATGTCGATATAGGACTTGTTTTACTGTGGATATAGATACTTTGGATATACTTTGGATATAGATACTGTTTCCTCCAGCGTCTTCACATGGTCCTTTGCTGTTGTTCTGGGATTGATTAGCAATTTCACCATAGTACGTTGATCTCTAGGAGACAGAGCATTTCCCTCCTGAGTGATATGACAGCTGCATGGTCCCATGGTGTTTATACTTGCATACAGGCTGTGGTACCCACAGTCAACTTAGTGTATGGAAACTTCTGACCGACTGGAATTGTGATACAGTGAATTATAAGTGAAATAATCTGTCAGTAAATAATTGTTGTAAAAATGACTTGTGTCATGCACAAAGTAGATGTCCTAACCAACTGGCCAAAACAAGAAATTTGTGGAGTGGTTGAAAAATGCTTTTTAATGACTCCAACCTAAGTGTATGTAAACTTCCGATTTCAACTGTATATATATATATATATATATATATATATATATATATTGTACCAGTCAAACGTTTGGGCATACCTCCTCATATAATAAAAATAATAGTGAAGAATAGTGAAGACATCAAAACAATGAAATAACACATATGGAATCATATAGTAACCAAAAAGTGTATTCGATTTGATTTCCCTCTCCCCCGGTAGTCCGGTAGTCTCTCTCCCCTGGCTCTCCCCCGGTAGTCCAGGTCCAGAGCCAGGGGAGAGAGAAAGAGGAAGGGAGGGGTCCGTAACAACCACTAATTGGCAGTGATTTATGTGTAGGGTTAGAGAGGCTCTGGGTTTCACAGTGGACCTGAACTATGCTGCTAAACTCTATAGACTAAGGAGAACAGGAAAGCAGAGAACAAGAGAAAGACTGAGACATGAACAGATACGTATTTGATCTGAACATGTATACAGTATGTTCTCACATGTGCTCCCAGGCAGACTAAATAACTTTTTTGCCCGCTTTGAGGACAATACAGTGCCACTGACACAGCCCGCAACTAAAACATGCAGACTCTCCTTCACTGCAGCCGACGTGAGGAAAACATTTAAACGTGTCAACCCTCGCAAGGCTGCAGGCCCAGACGGCATCCCCAGCCGCGCCCTCAGAGCATGCGCAGACCAGCTGGCTGGTGTGTTTACGGACATATTCAATCAATCCCTATCCCAGTCTGTTGTTCCCACATGCTTCAAGAGGGCCACCATTGTTCCTGTTCCCAAGAAGCTAAGGTAACTGAGCTAAACGACTACCGCCCCGTAGCACTTACTTTCGTCATCATGAAGTGCTTTGAGAGACTAGTCAAGGACCATATCACCTCAACCCTACCTGACACCCTAGACCCACTCCAATTTGCTTACCGCCCAAATAGGTCCACAGACAATGCAATCTCAACCACACTGCACACTGCCCTAACCCATCTGGACAAGAGGAATACCTATGTGAGAATGCTGTTCATCGACTACAGCTCGACATTTAACACCATAGTGGCCTCCAAGCTCGTCATCAAGCTCGAGACCCTGGGACCCCGCCCTGTGCAACTGGGTACTGAAATTCCTGACGGGCCGCCCCCAGGTGGTGAGGGTAGGCAACAACATTTCCACCCCGCTGATCCTCAACACTGGGGCCCCACAAGGGTGCGTTCTGAGCCCTCTCCTGTACTCCCTGTTCACCCATGACTGCGTGGCCACGCACGCCTCCAACTCAATCATCAAGTTTGCGGACGACACAACAGTGGTAGGCTTGATTACCAACAACGACGAGACGGTCTACAGGGAGGAGGTGAGGGCCCTCGGAGTGTGGTGTCAGGAAAATAACCTCACACTCAACGTCAACAAAACTAAGGAGATGATTGTGGACTTCAGGAAACAGCAGAGGGAACACCCCCCTATCCACATTGATGGGACAGTAGTGGAGAGGGTAGTAAGTTTTAAGTTCCTCGGCGTTCACATCACAGACAAACTGAATTGGTCCACTCACACAGACAGCATCGTGAAGAAGGCGCAGCAGCGCCTCTTCAACCTCAGAAGGCTGAAGAAATTCGGCTTGTCACCAAAAGCACTCACAAACTTCTACAGATGCACAATCGAGAGCATCCTGGCGGGCTGTATCACCGCCTGGTACGGCAACTGCTCCGCCCACAACCGTAAGGCTCTCCAGAGGGTAGTGAGGTCTGCACAACTCATCACCGGGGGCAAACTACCTGCCCTCCAGGACACCTACACCACCCGATGTCACAGGAAGGCCATAAAGATCATCAAGGACAACAACCACCCGAGCCACTGCCTGTTCACCCCGCTATCATCCAGAAGGCGAGGTCAGTACAGGTGCATCAAAGCTGGGACAGAGAGACTGAAAAACAGCTTCTATCTCAAGGCCATCAGACTGTTAAACAGCCACCACTAACATTGAGTGGCTTCTGCCAACACACTGACTCAACTCCAGCCACTTTAATAATGGGAATTGATGGGAAATGATGTAAAATATATCACTAGCCACTTTAAACAATGCTATCTAATATAATGTTTACATACCCTACATTATTCATCTTATATGTATATGTATATACTGTACTCTATATCATCTACTGCATCTTTATGTAATACATGTATCACTAGCCACTTTAACTATGCAACTTTGTTTACATACTCATCTCATATGTATATACTGTACTCGATACCATCTACTGTATCTTGCCTATGCCGCTCTGTACCATCACTCACTCATATATCTGTATGTACATATTCTTATCCCTTTACACTTGTGTCTATAAGGTAGTAGTTTTGGAATTGTTAGCTAGATTACTTGTTGGTTATTTCTGCATTGTCGGAACTAGAAGCACAAGCATTTCGCTACACTCGCATTAACATCTGCTAACCATGTGTATGTGACAAATAACATTTGATTTGATTTGAGTGTTGGGGAAGCCACTGAAAATATAGTTGAACAATTACTTAACATGGGAAGAAATGAATCTACAATCAAGCTACCCTTTAAACGGGGCCATCTGCGGTTGGGCCTTTTAAATTACAGTTTTTTCCAACTGCTTACACATAAAATCTTTTCATGTCACATGATTTTTGAAACCTCTCAAAACTACACACCAAATATCCAAAACCATAAGCTATTTCTCAGTCTTTGACTCAGTTGTCAATTGCATAAAACACTTTTTTCAAAACACTACACACAATTCTCTACCTAAAACACAAAAATCTAACAGGAAGTGACTTGCTTTCCTTTTCCAAACACAACCAATCAAAATGCTACACTTATTCACCAGGTCACACACACACTCCTCACATGTGCAAACACTAATAGCTTAACTGATCACTAACCAATCACTGCTTTACTGTAGTATAGGCCTATAAATAGGTAAAAGGTCAGATGACCTGTTTTGAACAATGGATGCCAACAATGGACAGAGAGCAAGAGGAGGAGTAGGAGGGAGAGGAAGAGGAAGAAGAGGACGAGGGCAAAGGCAAAGGCAAAGAAGAGAAGGAAGGAGAGCCATCTCTGATGAGATTAGGGCAACACTTGTTGATCATGTGATCAACCACGGTTTGACCATGAGAGAGGCTGGACTGAGAGTCCAATTCGAACCTTCAGAAATGAGAACAGGTATGCAACTATCTAATGACTATTTTAGCATTACAGTAATGTACTGTAAAATACATATCACTGCATAGTATTGCATAAACGTTTGTAACTCTAAGCCGTCCATTTACTGCACTGCATTGAATGAATGAGGTTGGTTATCATGCTGTACTAAATTTTTTTGTACATTGTTTACAGTTCCTATGCTGAACACATACTGTGTTTGAATTCTTTACAGAGTGGAAAGGCAAAGACATCATGGAGGACGAGGACACTTGTTTACAGATGTACAAGAGACTGCAATTATAAATATGGTTTTGGCCAACAATGCAATTAGGATTCGAGAGATAAGAGAGGATATCTTGAATAACGACACCATATTTAACAACATTAATGCTGTAAGACTGTCGACCATACAACGCATCCTCCAACGGCACCGAGTGACGATGAAACAACTTTACAAGGTGCCATTTGAGAGAAACTCTGACACAGTCAAGAATATGCGACATGACTTTGTAGAGGTATGTATGCAACACTACTTCCAGTACTTCAGACATACCATATTTACTCATCTGTATATCCTTTTGTCTGTTACAGAGAGTATTGGAGCTGGATGCCCATGTAATTCGCCATAAATTTATTTATGTGGATGAGGTTGGCTTCAACCTCACTAAAACCAGGCGCCGCGGAAGAAATGTAATAGGACAGAGGGCAATTACCAATGTCCCTGGACAGCGTGGGGGTAATATAACTATGTGTGCTGCCATCACTCAAAACGGGGTCCTCCATCACAATGCCACACTGGGTCCGTACAACACCGGCCATATGCTCACTTTTCTGGATGCAATTTACACAATGTTTGTCCCTGATCCAGATGAGGAGCCTGCTATATTTGTGGTTTTATAGGACAATATTAGTTTTCACCGGGCTGTTCTGGTCCAAAACTGGTTTGCCACCCATCTACAATTTGTAGTTTTGTACCTACCCCCATATTCACCTTTTCTAAATCCCACAGAGGATTTCTTCTCAGCCTGGCGCTGGAAAGTGTATGATCGCCAACCCTATGCCCGCATGCAACTTCTCCAGGCAATGGAGGATGCATGTGGGGACATAGAGGTTGCCTCTGTCCAAGGTTGGATACGCCATGCTAGGAGATACTTCCCTCGATGTTTGGCAAGAGAAAACGTATCTTGTGATGTGGATGAAGTATTGTGGCCAGACCCAGGCTGTAGAAGAGATGAAGCTTAGGACTGGTGACTATACTGAACAAAAATAAAACGCAACATGCAACAATTTCAGCGATTTTTTTTTTTCTTTCTGAGTTACAGTTCATATAAGAAAATCAGTCAATCTAAATAAATTCATTAGGCTCGCATGACTGGGAATTCAGATATAAATCTGTTCACAGGTCACAGATACCTTAAGGTAGGGGTGTGGATCAGAAAACCAGTCAGTATCTGGAGTGACCACCATTTGCCTCATGCAGCACAACACATCTTCTTTGCGTAGAGTTTATTAGGCTGTTGATTGTGGCCTGTGGAATATTGTCCCACTCCTTTTCAATGGCTGTGCAGAGTTGCAGGATATTGGCGGAAACTGGGACACGCTGTCGTACACATCAATCCAGAGCCTCCCAAACATGCTCAATGAGTGAGTGACATGTCTGGTGAGTATGCAGGCCATGGAAGAACTGGGACATTTTCAGCTTCCAGGAATTGTGTACAGATCCTTGCAACATGAGGTAGTGCTTATGATGCTGAAACATGAGGTGACTTCAAGGCTTGGTTTTTTTCTGTGATATGCACTGTCAACTGTGGGACCTTATATAGACAGGTGTGTGCCTTTCCAAATCATGTCCAATCAATTGAATT
This sequence comes from Oncorhynchus kisutch, assembly GCF_002021735.2. Lineage (NCBI taxonomy): Eukaryota > Metazoa > Chordata > Actinopteri > Salmoniformes > Salmonidae > Oncorhynchus > Oncorhynchus kisutch. The sequence goes on along the minus strand of NC_034190.2, from coordinate 70,503,618 downwards.
TACCACAGGTGGACTAATATCAAGTTGTAGAAACATTTCAAGGATGATCAATGGAAACATGATGCACCTGAGCTCAATATCTAGTCTCATAGACAATGGTCTGAATACTTATGTAAATAAGATATAATGTATTTTATTTATTTTACTTTTGCAAAATTGTTTTTAAAAACTGTTTTTGCTTTGTCATTATGGGATATTGTGTGTAGTCATACCTCTTGACTTATTCCACATTTTGTTGTTTTACATCTAAATTAATTCAATGTTTTTTTTTATCCATGACCCATCTACACACAATACCCTATAATGACAAAGTGAAAACATTTGTGCAACATTTGCCCATTAATATCTTCAGAATTCTTCAAGCTTTGTCAAATTGGTTGTTGATCCTTGCAAAACAACATTTTCAGGTTCTGCCATCACTTTTCAAGTAGATTTGGATAGAAAGCGCTCTAAAGTTTCTAAAACTGTTAAAATTATGTCTGTGAGTATAACAGAACTTATTTGGCAGGCGAAACCCAGAGGACAAATCCAGAAATGTTTTTTTTTTTAGGTCACTCTCTAAGGCACTTGCTTGCAGTTCTTATTGCTTCCACTAGATGTCAACAGTCTTTAAAAATTGGTTGATGTTTTTCCTTTGAGAAATGAAGAAGTAGCCATTTCCTATCTGGGTGGATAGCCAAGTGGACTGTTGTGATTGGGGCGCGCGACCTGAAAGCTCGCTCCACTTTGTTTTCGTCCGGTATTGAACACAGTTTATTTCATCAGAATTTTTTTTGATTATTTACGTTTAAAAATACCTAAAGTTGGATTAGGAAAGTTGATTAAAATGTTTGGATCAATTAGATACTTTGTAGTCATGATGTGCGAGTTGGAACCGGTGTATTTTCTGACTCAAAAACACCAAATAAATGGACGTTTTAGGGATATAAAGAAGACATTTATCGAACAAAAGAACCATTTGTGACATTTAATGGACATATTGGAGTGCCAACAGAAGAAGATCTGCAAAGGTAAGGCATGAATTATATCGTTATTTCTGACTTTTGTGTCGCGCCTGGCGGGTTGAATTATGATTTTCATGTGTATGTTTGCTGGAGTGCTGTCCTGAGATAATAGCATGGTTTGCTTTCGCCGTAAAGCCTTTTTGAAATCTGACACTGTGGCTGGATTAACAAGAAGTTCATCTTTAAACCGATGTATAACACTTGTATGATTTATGAATTATTATTATGAGTATTTCTGTTTTTGAATCTGGCGCGCTGTTATTTCACTGGGTGTTGTCAAATCAATCCCATTAACAATTACAAGCATATCCATAATATGATGCAGCCACCACTATGCTTGAAAATGTGGAAAGTGGTATTCAGTAATGTTGTGTTGGATTTTCCCCAAACGTAACACTTTATGTTCAGGACAAAAAGTTAATTTCTTTGCCAAATGTTTTGCAGTATTACTTTAGTGTCTTGTTGCAACATGATGCATGTCGATGATCAAACCCCCGTGGAAAGTTCATTAGCATAATAACATCCCCATAAAAATATGTTTGTTTAAGCCATGTTTTTTTTTACATTGGATGTGTCTCAATCCACCACATCCGTCAATGACGCACATCCTCATCTGCGGTGAAAGGTGACAGTTATATCCTTCCTGTTTGGCCCTGTCCGGGGGTGTCCTCGGATGGGGCCACAGTGTCTCCTGACCCCTCCTGTCTCAGCCTCCAGTATTTATGCTGCAGTAGTTTATGTGTCGGGGGGCTGGGGTCAGTTTGTTATATCTGGAGTACTTCTCCTGTCCTATTCGGTGTCCTGTGTGAATCTAAGTGTTCGTTCTCTAATTCTCTCCTTCTCTCTTTCTTTCTCTCTCTCGGAGGACCTGAGCCCTAGGACCATGCCCCAGGACTACCTGACATGATGACTCCTTGCTGTCCCCAGTCCACCTGGTCATGCTGCTGTTCCAGTTTCAACTGACCTGAGCCCTAGGACCATGCCCCAGGACTACCTGACATGATGACTCCTTGCTGTCCCCAGTCCACCTGGCCATGCTGCTGTTCCAGTTTCAACTGACCTGAGCCCTAGGACCATGCCCCAGGACTACCTGACATGATGACTCCTTGCTGTCCCCAGTCCACCTGGCCATGCTGCTGCTCCAGTTTCAACTTCCACCTGACTGTGCTGCTGCTCCAGTTTCAACTGTTCTGCCTTATTATTATTATTATTCGACCATGCTGGTCATTTATGAACATTTGAACATCTTGGCCATGTTCTGTTATAATCTCCACCTGGCACAGCCAGAAGAGGACTGGCCACCCCACATAGCCTGGTTCCTCTCTAGGTTTCTTCCTAGGTTTTGGCCTTTCTAGGGAGTTTTTCCTAGCCACCGTGCTTCTACACCTGCATTGCTTGCTGTTTGGGGTTTTAGGCTGGGTTTCTGTACAGCACTTTGAGATATCAGCTGATGTACGAAGGGCTATATAAATAAATTTGATTTGATATGACAGAGTGATGTTTGTCAGACCATGAGACATCCCGAAAGTCGGTCTCCTAACAAAATCGTCTGTAGCGTCCAAACAGCTTGGCATACAAACGATTATGACCCTTCTCCTTTTTGCTCTACGACCCCCACAAGTGTCTTGGGACTCGGTACAGCTGATTTCTGCCAGTTTCTGTCTGTAGCATCGAAACAGTTTGGGTACACACTTATATGAACCCTCATGCCCCAGGACTACCTGACATGATGACTCCTTGCTGTCCCCAGTCCACCTGGTCATGCTGCTGTTCCAGTTTCAACTGACCTGAGCCCTAGGACCATGCCCCAGGACTACCTGACATGATGACTCCTTGCTGTCCCCAGTCCACCTGGCCATGCTGCTGTTCCAGTTTCAACTGACCTGAGCCCTAGGACCATGCCCCAGGACTACCTGACATGATGACTCCTTGCTGTCCCCAGTCCACCTGGCCATGCTGCTGCTCCAGTTTCAACTTCCACCTGACTGTGCTGCTGCTCCAGTTTCAACTGTTCTGCCTTATTATTATTATTATTATTATTCGACCATGCTGGTCATTTATGAACATTTGAACATCTTGGCCATGTTCTGTTATAATCTCCACCTGGCACAGCCAGAAGAGGACTGGCCACCCCACATAGCCTGGTTCCTCTCTAGGTTTCTTCCTAGGTTTTGGCCTTTCTAGGGAGTTTTTCCTAGCCACCGTGCTTCTACACCTGCATTGCTTGCTGTTTGGGGTTTTAGGCTGGGTTTCTGTACAGCACTTTGAGATATCAGCTGATGTACGAAGGGCTATATAAATAAATTTGATTTGATATGACAGAGTGATGTTTGTCAGACCATGAGACATCCCGAAAGTCGGTCTCCTAACAAAATCGTCTGTAGCGTCCAAACAGCTTGGCATACAAACGATTATGACCCTTCTCCTTTTTGCTCTACGACCCCCACAAGTGTCTTGGGACTCGGTACAGCTGATTTCTGCCAGTTTCTGTCTGTAGCATCGAAACAGTTTGGGTACACACTTATATGAACCCTCTGTGGAATGGTGAGACTCTCATGAACAAGTACATCTGTTGTTTTGCTCTAGGACATCAGGCCTACAGGCCTCAACACTTGTCCGAAGGTCCCCCGGTATCAGTTGAAAAAGTGTATTGAAGTATATATGGAGACTGTTAAGTGCCAAAATTAAGTTTAAATACATGTAAAAAAAAGAAATACAATAAAAATATTTGTAAAATGTTTCCTGATCTTTCTTATATCTCTCGGATATAATACAGACACAACAAACTTCCTTTAGATAATTTTTTGGGACTATCTGTTCCATGTAGTGGATCTGATATTCAAATCATTTGTACGAGCTAATGGCGGCAAGGCCCAAATTTTTTTTTCTCCATCAAATAACTTTTTATATATTTTGGGAGGAGACTTCAAGGGGTCTTAAAATTCTAAATCAAATAGCTAAATATATATTGAACAAAAATATATAACGAATGTTGCGTTTATATTTTTGTTCAGTGTGCAGGGCAGGGTACTGGGCGGAGGCCGGCTAGTGGTAACTATTTAACAGTCTGATGGCCTGGAGAGATATGTTTTTCAGTTCTCGATCCCAGCTTTGATGCACGTGTACTGTCTCCGGCTTCTAGATGGTAGCAGTGAACAGTCTTGGCTCGGGTGGATAAGGTCCTTGATGATCTTCTTGGCCTTCCTGTGACACTGGGTGCTGTAGATGTCATGGAGGGCAGGCAGTGTGTTACGGCTTTCTTCCGTCGAAGGAGAGTCGGACCAAAATGCAGCGTGGTTAGTTCGATACATGTTTAATGAAGACAAAACACGATCAATACAAAAACAATAAACGGAACGTGAAAACCTATACAGCCTAAACTGGTGCAAACTAACACAGAGACAGGAACAATCACCCACCAACACACAGTGAAACCCAGGCTACCTAAATATGGTTCCCAATCAGAGACAACGAGAATCACCTGACTCTGATTGAGAACCTCAGGCAGCCATAGACTATGCTAGACACCCATACTCAGCCACAATCCCAATACCTACTAAAACCCCCAATACCACAACACAACACAAAATAACCCCATGTCACACCCTGGCCTGACCAAATAAATATATAAACACAAAATACTAAGACCAGGGCGTAACACAGTGTGCCCCTAGTGATGCACTGGGCTGACCACACCACCCTCTGGAGAGCCAGTAAGGTTTAGGCCATAGAGAATGTTTTGAACCAAATACAATGCTTTTAGTTTAAAATGTATTCAAATCAAATCACATTTTATTTGTCACATACACATGGTTAGCAGATGTTAATGCGAGTGTAGCGAAATGCTTGTGCTTCTAGTTCCGACAATGCAGTAATAACCAACAAGTAATCTAACTAACAATTCCAAAACTACTGTCTTATACACAGTTTAAGGGGATAAAGAATATGTACATAAGGATATATGAATGAGTGATGGTACAGAGCAGCATAGGCAAGATACAGTAGATGGTATCGAGTACAGTATATACATATGAGATGAGTATGTAAACAAAGTGGCATAGTTAAAGTGGCTAGTGATACATGTATTACATAAGGATGCAGTCGATGATATAGAGTACAGTATATACGTATGCATATGAGATGAATAATGTAGGGTAAGTAACATTATATAAGGTAGCATTGTTTAAAGTGGCTAGTGATAAATTTACATCATTTCCCATCAATTCCCATTATTAAAGTGGCTGGAGTTGAGTCAGTGTCAGTGTCAGTGTGTTGGCAGCAGCCACTCAATGTTAGTGGTGGCTGTTTAACAGTCTGATGGCCTTGAGATAGAAGCTGTTTTTCAGTCTCTCGGTCCCAGCTTTGATGCACCTGTACTGACCTCGCCTTCTGGATGATAGCGGGGTGAACAGGCAGTGGCTCGGGTGGTTGATGTCCTTGATGATCTTTATGGCCTTCCTGTAACATCGGGTGGTGTAGGTGTCCTGGAGGGCAGGTAGTTTGCCCCCGGTGATGCGTTGTGCAGACCTCACTACCCTCTGGAGAGCCTTACGGTTGTGGGCGGAGCAGTTGCCGTACCAGGCGGTGATACAGCCCGCCAGGATGCTCTCGATTGTGCATCTGTAGAAGTTTGTGAGTGCTTTTGGTGACAAGCCGAATTTCTTCAGCCTCCTGAGGTTGAAGAGGCGCTGCTGCGCCTTCTTCATGATGCTGTCTGTGTGAGTGGACCAATTCAGTTTGTCTGTGATGTGTATGCCGAGGAACTTAAAACTTGCTACCCTCTCCACTACTGTTCCATCGATGTGGATAGGGGGGGTGTTCCCTCTGCTGTTTCCTGAAGTCCACAATCATCTCCTTAGTTTTGTTGACGTTGAGTGTAAGGTTATTTTCCTGACACCACACTCCGAGGGCCCTCACCTCCTCCCTGTAGGCCGTCTCGTCGTTGTTGGTAATCAAGCCTACCACTGTTGTGTCGTCCGCAAACTTGATGATTGAGTTGGAGGCGTGCGTGGCCACGCAGTCGTGGGTGAACAGGGAGTACAGGAGAGGGCTCAGAACGCACCCTTGTGGGGCCCCAGTGTTGAGGATCAGCGGGGTGGAGATGTTGTTGCCTACCCTCACCACCTGGGGGCGGCCCGTCAGGAAGTCCAGTACCCAGTTGCACAGGGCGGGGTCGAGACCCAGGGTCTCGAGCTTGATGACGAGCTTGGAGGGTACTATGGTGTTGAATGCCGAGCTGTAGTCGATGAACAGCATTCTCACATAGGTATTCCTCTTGTCCAGATGGGTTAGGGCAGTGTGGTTGAGATTGCATCGTCTGTTGACCTATTTGGGCGGTAAGCAAATTGGAGTGGGTCTAGGGTGTCAGGTAGGGTGGAGGTGATATGGTCCTTGACTAGTCTCTCAAAGCACTTCATGGTGACGGAAGTGAGTGCTACTGGGCGGTAGTCGTTTAGCTCAGTTTCCTTAGCTTTCTTGGGAACAGGAACAATGGTGGCCCTCTTGAAGCATGTGGGAACAGCAGACTGGTATAGGGATTGATTGAATATGTCCGTAAACACACCAGCCAGCTGGTCTGCGCATGCTCTGAGGGGGCGGCTGGGGATGCCATCTGGGCCTGCAGCCTTGCGAGGGTTAACACGTTTAAATGTCTTACTCACCTCGGCTGCAGTGAGTCCGCATGTTTTAGTTGCAGGCCGTGTCAGTGGCACTGTATTGTCCTCAAAGCGGGCAAAAAAGTTATTTAGTCTGCCTGGGAGCAAGACATCCTGGTCCGTGACTGGGCTGGATTTCTTCTTGTAGTCCGTGATTGACTGTAGACCCTGCCACATGCCTCTTGTGTCTGAGCCGTTGAATTGAGATTCTACTTTGTCTCTGTACTGACGCTTAGCTTGTTTGATAGCCTTGCGGAGGGAATAGCTGCACTGTTTGTATTCGGTCATGTTACCAGTCACCTTGCCCTGATTAAAAGCAGTAGTTCGCACTTTCAGTTTCACGCGAATGCTGCCATCAATCCACGGTTTCTGGTTAGGGAATGTTTTAATCGTTGCTATGGGAACGACATCTTCAACGCACGTTCTAATGAACTCGCACACCGAATCAGCGTATTCGTCAATATTGTTATCTGACGCAATACGAAACATATCCCAGTCCAGTATTTACGATCAGTTTATTATTAATCACCCATTCTGGTACTGACTGCAACTCCTTATGTAGAGTGTGGAATCATCCACATACATAGTCATTCTAGCTTTGTGTAAGACCACTGGTCTGTATGCGGACTGTTGATATGTAGTGGAAGCAATAAGAAGACCACTGGTCTTACACAAAGCTAGAATGACTATGTATGTGGTCTGTTGATATCTAGTGGAAGCAATAAGAAGACCACTGGTCTTACACAAAGCTAGAATGACTATGTATGTGGACTGTTGATATCTAGTGGAAGCAATAAGAAGACCACTGGTCTTACACAAAGCTAGAATGACTATGTATGTGGATGATTCCACACTCTACATAAGGAGTTGCAGTCAGTACCAGAATGCCCTGAGGAACACTCCGCTGTATATTTCTGATGTTAGAGAAGTTTCAATTGAAGAACACTTTCTATTCTATTGGATACATACCTCTCCAACCATGCAAGGGCACGTGATGTAAAACAGCATTAATCCAGAGGGCTCTAACAGTTCTCACAGGTATTTTCTTAAACTGGTGCATGCTTGTCAACAATTGGCATTAATAGTTTTATAAATACTTCCAGTTCTGCATCGAGATTCCCTTCCTCGTACACATCAGACCAACATACTGTACATTTTTTACATCTTCAACAAAAGTTCTGAGAAAATATTTGATATGATCTCTTAGAAATTACACTAGGCCCAAACTTTGGCACTTTGGTTTTCCTTGTTATGGACACAATGTTAAGGTCACTACAGCCAATGGAAACTGATATTGCTTTGGAGCAAAGCTCTGCAGCATTATGATATGATCAATACAAGTGAATGTCACAGATCCAACACTATTGGTATGCACTATAGTTGGTTGAGCTGGGTCATATTACAGTTAGAAGCTCCCCCTTGAGAGGACAGCTACAGTAGTTGCTGACTAGTCAATGTTCAGGTCACCCAGAAAATAGACCTCTGTTAATGTCACGCACATTATCAAGCATTGCACACATATTGTCAATAGCACTTGGTGGTCTATAGCACCACCCCAAAAGAAGAGGATTTAGATGATTTTGACATGAGCTCCTCTCTTAGTTTTACAGGAATATGGCTCTGAACATATACAGCAACACCTCCCCCATAGGCATTCTTGTCTTTTCTGTAGATGTTATATCCCTGCATTGCTACTGCTGCATCAAAGGAATTATCTATGTGTGTTTCAGAGATGGCCAGTATATGAATTTTATCCGATGTTAGCAAGTTATTGATTTCATGAACCTTATTTCTAAGGCTACACATTAATATGGGCTACTCTTAGGCCTTTCCTTATTTTATCGGAGATTAATAAATGTGTGTGTAAAACATTTTGTGTGTGTGAGTGACATTGGACTGTAGCTACTGACCTTTAGGCTTGGCTCTCTCATTCCTCCCAGGCTTTTGTTTGGGAGGGAGGGTGGACAATCACCCTGTCTTAGCTGATGTAAGCAATGTTCCCATGCTCTCTGGCAGCTGTCATAGCTGGGATACGTTTCTTCCGCCTCTGGCACACAGCTTCAGAGAAGTCCTCGTTAAGGACCATGTTGGTTCCTCTCAAGTTCTTGGCTCAGATCAGGCTTGTGGGATTAATTCATTAAGCAGAACCCAGATGGCTCTGATTATATCATACTGCTGGATGGATACATCTTTGGAGCCCTTTCTCTACAATTAAGTAAGTCATACTGTATAGTCATTCAGCCGTCTAAGCAGTCCAATGTTAGATTAACTTTAGATGATCTGCACTGCAGACTCCTTATGTGCTATGTTCTAATGAGCTATAACACTATGACATGAGGCTGAGGTTGACCGGTGACAACCATTCAATACAACCGTGACATGAGCATACTTTGTTTTACTGTGTGGTTTGGTTTCATTGCATTCAGGCTTTGCCACCCAGAACATATTGTGTGATACATTAGTGAATTTGACTACAAATAGGGGCTATTATTGAGTTAGCCACAAGATGACACTGTAAGACTAGGTTTCTGAAACTAAACTGCAGTTGATAGAAAGCAGAGACATTTTTGGCCTGCTCAATACTGTACTCTTGTGGCCATTCTATGAATCAAAAGTCCAGTCCAAAGCTCTTCTATGCTCTCGCCAAACAGTCACTCAACACAAACATACAATAACAGGCAGTTTTAGCTTATATATTTATATATATATATATTTATATATATATATATAAGTATTATATCCTAGAATCAGAGCATCAATATTCTTGACACAGATAACATGTACAGATAACAGGTACTCATGGTGGTAGTGAACAAAGAACTGGAGAGGGAAGAAGAGAAAGTGTGTGTGTGTGAGAGAAAAAACAGATACAACCTAAACCTGCTCTCACAGCAGTTGAACTAGAAGAACTGGACCAGTACATGTATGTATCAATGTGTAATGTACAGTAAACATTCATAGAAGCACATCTCTTCCTATGTGTGGAGAATGTAATTCTACCCTTGACTAAAAAGGTATGGATGGGGTATTTGTAGTTTTGTAGTGGTGGTGAGGGTGGAGGCAAGGGGGTGTGACGTCTCACCTCAACCCCTCTGAAGAGTTGTTCTGGGCTTGGGGGAAAGGAAGAGCGCTCCGCTCCGTTCCTCTACATAAAATATTAATTTCACAGAAACTCCTCAGCCTTTAATAATTCTCAAAGAAGTATGCCGAAAGCGAGCCCTTGCTACCCCAGGCACGTTCACTCTCTCTGGACAATGGATCCAAGGGAGCACAGTGAGAAAGGATAGTGGGAACAAGGGAAATAAAGAGTGAGGGAAGAGGAAGAGAGACAGAGGGAGATAAATAGAAAGAGAAAAGGAGGGGTGGGTTTAGATGTATTCCTCACATTTTATGTAACAGATGGCTTGCTTTGAACAGTATATAGGGGAGGGGGGGGCAACAGGCTGTGTTTAGCAAATAGTGATAACGGTTGAAATAAAGGATTGAAAGCCAATGGTGAAGGAAGGAGTAAAAAAAGAGCTACATCTATGGGCATAGGACATGTTGGTCTCATATAGGGAAGGAGAGGAATTGTGTGTGTGGACAAGATAGAAAACTTGTCCATAGCTCTAGAACACTTATCTGCATTGTTGTATAACCTGGGGTTGACCACGGAGACACCGGGACCATGAATAGGCAAGAAGACAACACAAAGGGTTTCTGGGCAAAACAAGGGCTTTTAGTGACACTTAAAATACTTAAAAGAGAGAGCATGTAACTCAAAATATCAAATGAGTCAAACCTCCTTTGACAGAACTGTTGGAGAGCCTTCACGAGGCCATGTTGCTTTCTTTTTTAGGAGAGGTTTAGTGTTCCAACTGGCAGCCATTTAAATTTTAAATAACCTCAAACCTCCTCCAGTGTCCCTATATTGCCCCAGCCTGGGGACTAACTACACACCAGCTGCTAGCCCATCATAGTACCAGATCTCATCTGGCCTGTGTCTCACCCACATAATATCATCATGACCACATCAAACAATCCAGGCTAATCCGAGGCCAATCGCGTACCGTCTCTCTGAGACTCTGACTAAACGGTCTCTTCTGGTGTTTGTATATGGCGTGGCCCTCACCTGGCCTGCCATGCAGTCTACTGATAAGGCCTGGCTGTGGAGAATCAATCAGAGAGAGACAGGCTAGACTAGAACCGTTCTATATTGTAGCGACCGGTCAGCGGGCGAAATGAGGCATGAAGGAAATCTAAGGTGATTATCTTTATTACCAGCCAGGAGAGTAACCGTAGAAATTATGAGAGGGAGGCGAGAGGGCTGGAGAGCACACTGAGAGTGGTAGACATCAGCTGGACACAATACTATAAATAGACCCTGTGCCAACAACTAATGACACCTGGATTATCTCTCTCCCTCACTCTCTCTTCCTCCTTGCTGCCTTTTTTCTCTCTTCCGGCACTTCCTCTGACTTTCCAAATCATTATCTCTTCATCTCCCTGACCATTTTTTTCCTTTCACTCCACTCACTCCATCCTCCTTTGCCTCCCCTTTTCCTCTCCTCTCAATTTGTCCTTTTCTCTCCAAGTCTGTCACTCCACTTTTCTCATTCTCTCCTCCTCCATCCCTGTGACAGGTGAAAGAGAAGCTTCATGAGGAAGAGCCTTCTTATCTTCTCTAACAAATCCTTCCCAAAGGTCCCAGGGACCTATCCTCCATTCTGACTGATAGTGAGAGTTGATAGCCATGGACATTGCAACGGGAGGAATCTTATGCAAAGTGAAACAGGCCAGATCCACTTCCAAAAAGCCCTCAACAATCTGAATGCTTTTAACTGAGAGCCATGGAATACACACAGGAAACTTTGTCTTAGCTGTTCGGTTTGCTGTCATGCACCAAACTTTCAGCAGTAACTCTGAGTGTCAGTGGAATATACAATTATCAACAACACATGGTGATCCAGGCACTGTGCCCTCGGGTTTTGAAAGGATAGGTGGCAGGCAGGTGACAGGTACACCATGCCACAATGCTCCAAGGCAACCCTGAATTAGGATGTCAAGGCAATGCAACCCCAACAAAGGAACAATAACAACCCAAAGTTGTATGACAATAGCTAAAAAAGGGTCTGGTTTTGTTTCATATTGAAGTTAATAACCCATACATCAAAAATCGGGTTGAAATAACCTAACCTACCTCTTCTACCAATTTACAATAATTATTTCAGAATTTGCCTAGCAGGGAATCCCACCCAGAACGAATGGAATGTCAGCTTTATGCATCATCCTTGTAAAGGCATTACAGGGCATTAAGTCCCATATGGGTTTGAATTGGTCTCAGCAGTACAGGATTACAGCACTGCAGGGATTATCCCTCCCTTGAAGTAAATACTGGAGGCAGGAATAGGGGTGGGATAGGGAACTGGCGATGGGGAATAAGACTGGGGCAAGGGTGGGCGCCGTGGGGATGGGGGACAGAGGTTGGAGTTTTGGCTGGGGTATGGGGGATACAGTATGGGTCCCTCCCCTGAAGAAAATACAGGAACAGCCCATGCTCTGGGGAATGGGGATACATTTAGGGCTGGGTGGCTTGGATCTGGTGGATATTGTGATGGGGTATGGGGGATAAAGTGTGTCTGAGCATCAGCCAAGAGCTTCCGACACTGACACCTCACCTTCAGCCAAAGCTCTCAGTCGCACAGAGCCAGATCAGAGCCTATGACCTGGGACCATATCTCTAACTGTTAGGGACCAAACCACAGGATTGCCTCTGGGGGAGGATTTCATCTAATGTGATTGAGACAGATTCGGATGCATTGTTTCTAATCTTTTGCAATCAGAAAATGAAATGTGCAGAATGAGTGAAATACCTATGCAAAGTGTAAGAAATCTTGCTTTTAAATATGAATATCCAGCCATCACCAGCTGATTAGCCTGTCTGTCCAATCTGGCTCAATATTGATGAAGGATCATAAGGATCTTGTGGACAAGTACTGGGTTATTATGAACATCGGCCTTGCCTGCTAATCATACATTAGACACACTGACCTCCAACCATGTGGGTTGGAGGGGCTTATTCATGGAGGTTTAGAGGTACAATCTGTGTTATTTAGCAATCAAGAGCTGGTTCATATCCTGCTCGAAGGTTGCATTTAAGAGATGTGCCGGTTTAAGTCCTGGTTCCCCAGTTAGATTCATTACAAGATTCTGAAATGTTTGATGCTACAGCCCACCTACGCCCTTTCAGGCACTAGTATTGGTGATGGGTTAAACTGGAGCAGCGTAGTCAACCTCAGCCTTAGACTAGCCCTCAACGGGTGTCCCCGGTGGGGAATCTATTACCATTCTAATGTGATTCTTCCCGCCTCGATGGTGTGGAGGATTGTGCAGACTGAGCTAATGTTGCTGCCTGAAGAAGACAAATGGTTGCACTTCCACATAGTAGAGGCATGGGTTATCTCGTTAGAGTCTAACCACAATGTGAGTGTTCATTGATGGGTTATCTTGTTAGCGGCTAAGCGGCTAGCCACAGTGTGAGTGTCCATTGTGGCCAGGGTTTAGATTGCATCCAAGGATTAACCTGAGCTAAAAGGGATGAATGAGATAGCAGCCCTTTGGTCCCTGTGACTGATGACTAATGGCTGATTCAGGGTCAGCTAGCTTGGGGCAAGGGCTCATAGTGGAGTGGTTACTCTGGAAATATACCACAGTAGCTACTTCAACTGCCCAGCCAAGAATTTCACCAATGTTTGGCATCATTATCATGGTTATATCTGCTGTTTAAATCCCTGGGCTGGCCACCTAAGCGTTTTTTGCGTGTCTCCTAAATCCAAACAGATATGTATATATAAAAACTCAGCAAAAAAAGAAACGTCCCTTTTTCAGGACCCTGTCTTTCAAAGATAATTCATAAAACTCCAAATAACAGATATTCATTGTAAAGGGTTTAAACACTGTTTCCCATGCTTGTTCAATGAACCATAAACAATAAATGAAAATGCACCTGTGGAACGGTCATTAAGACACTAACAGCTTACAGATGGTAACAGTTGAGGTCAGAGTTATGGAATTTAGGACACTAAAGAGGCCTTTCTACTGACTCTGAAAAACACCAAAAGAAAGATGACCAGGGTCCCTGCTCATCTGCGTGAACGTGCCTTAAGCATGCTGCAAGGAGGCATGATAACTGCAGATGTTGCCAGGACAATAAATTGCAATGTCTGTACTGTGAGACACCTAAGACAGCGCTACAGGGAGACAGGACGGACAACGGCAATGTAAATAGTCCGGGTGGCCATTTTATTAATTGTTCAGCAGTCTTATGGCTTGGGTGGAGAAGCTGGTATAGAACCTTTTGGACCTAGACTTGGTGTTCCGGTACCGCTTGCTGTGCGGTAGCAGAGAGAACAGTCTATGACTTGGGTGACTGGAGTCTTTGACATTTTTTGGGGCCTTCCTCTGACACCGCCTAGTATATAGGTCCTGAATGGCAGGAAGCTTGTCCCAGTGATGTACTGGGCCAACACATATAGAATCATGAGAATCACAATATCGTATCGCCACCTATATATCATGATAATATCGTATTGTGAGGTCCCTGGCAATTCCCAGACCTAATATCTCCCACTTCTGACTGCCTGTATCTGTCGTACTGTAGCTAATACATGCAATTTGCTTGCCCAGGATTCTCCTGGTCTGATTCTCAGAGGCAGTTTGTTTCTTCTCGTGTCAATCAGACAAGGCAGTGTATTTCAGCTCTATGTGTTTTTTAACCAGCAAAGTTTATTTATATATAACAACAGTACAAAGTGAATCCTTGGCTTGCAAAATAGGTGTGCTTCATATTTACAATAGGTACACAATAATATATTATCATAACAAAACCAAAGCAAATAAAAAAAACACAAGAACAATTTCTTTAAATACTTTTAACCTTCTTACAATTTTCACAACACTTTTATAAAACAACAAGGACAGCCATTATTATGATCATTGTCATCATTTGTATTGATTATATTACAGAACTCCAGTGTCTACAAAGGGTTGTCTACATTGTGTTGTGTTTAGAATGGAAGAAGGATATTCATTTCATTTTCCGTGATATTTTTGACATGAAGAGAATATTACTAATCTGATGTTCAATTCCTCCGACTGACATGAGAAAATAAAAAAGGTTAATAATTATTGTTTTTCTGAGAGTAATGAAACATACCAGTAAACCCATCACTACATCACCTACAGCGCCAAGAGCAGAAAGGTGCACAATCGTCTTCAACTAGGTCTCATGTCTTCTGTAGTGGGAATGAAGTCGCTGTTTAATAATACTCTATCGCCAAAGTGTATCAACTGCAACACGTCTCAGAGACCATTAACTGGCTGTGAAATTCAATTCTGCACTGCAGAATGTCAAACAAACGTAATTATAAAAAATTCACCTTTGAAATTCTTATTGAATCTCATCATCTCCCAAGAAATACAAAAGTGTATAGTATGAAAAAATCAATTAAAATCTCTTACACAAAACGTCAGACGCAGACAGATGTGAGTTAAGACTTGATAAGGAATAATATGATGTGTGAAATTTATTTTCTATTGGTGTTATGGCATGCTGACCAAAAGACAAGGTTAGATTTATAATTTTAAGAACAGTGAAGCAATGGTAGTTCATGAAAATAAAGACAAATCAAAAACAGAACATTAAATAAAGATCCCTTAAGAGAAAAGCAAACTTTGTTCAAGTCAAATCCCACTTTTTCCTTTAAAGGCCCAGTGCAGTCAAAAACATGAGGTGGAATAATACTGTTAAATCGTGAAAAATATGATAATACCCTTTAAGTGTAAGAGCTGTTTGAAAAGACCGCCTGTAATTTCAGCCTGTTTTGGTGGGATGGAGTTTTGCTTGAGAAATTTCTCTTGATGAGAAGCTATTTTGTTTTGTTTTTGACCATTTTGATTGAAAACAATCACAGTAAGGTGCTTAATTGTTATCCAGGAATGATTTGATGTTGAGATAAAAATGTCTGCCTTGGGCCTTTAATCTGTTACTACTATGGAGAATATAGCATAACAATATACAAGGTACATTTGAGCATGAGTGTCTGTGTCTATATTTAGAGTGCACCTATAGACACAGTATTTGTGTTGAGCAGGAGTAGTTACTGCTTACCAGAGGGCCAACAGACCCCCCCCCCCTCTCCCTATACCCATCCACCCCCCTTGGCTGGAGATATTAATACCATGCCAATCATGTGGTCTCACTGCATTTCTCTTTACCAGTTTTGATGTGTTTTCTCCTGATCACACAACTACACTCCGATCAAAGCGCTTCAAAGCAGGAAACCAGAGCTAAAGGAGTTTCTCAGGGCCTCCCGAGTGGCGCAGCGGTCTAAGGCACTGCATCGGTAGTGCTTGAGGCATCACTACAGATCCGGGTTCGATCCCGGGCTGTCTCGCAGCCGGGCCACGTCCGGGACACCCATGAGGGTGCACACAAATGGCACCCTCATGCGTCGTCCGGGTTAGGGGAGGGTTTGGCTGGCCAGGATGTCCTTGTCCCATCGCGCACTAGCAACTCCTGTGGCGGCCCGGGCGCAGTGCATGCTGACACGGTCGCCGGTTGTACGGTGTTTCCTTCGACACATTGGTGTGATTGGCTTCCAGGTTATCCGAGCAGTGTGTCAAGAAGCAGTCCGGCTTGGCCGGATTGTGTTTCGGAGGATGCATGGCTCTCGACCGGTGACTCTCCCAAGTCCGTACGGGAGGCGATGGGACAAGACTGTAACTACCAATTGGGGAGAAAAAGTAGAACAAAAATGAAGGTGTTTCTCTCCCTCATTTCTGACTGAGCTCTACTCTTCAAACAGCTCTGGCGAGATGACTGAATCACCGCCCACCTTCCTGTACAGAACCAGGTCATAACCTCTTCACCTTTTCACTTCTTCACACACCGTGGCAGCCCAGGTACCTTATCAAAAGGACAGTGTCAAATTCAACAAAATGGAGCCACCAGAGGCTGTAGATTAGTGTTGAAGTGGTGAAGAAGAATCAGGAGAACTTTTATGGTTTTATGGTTGGTTCATTTGGAGTTCTAAGGCAGCAGAGAAAATAATAAGCACCTTTCCATGTTATATTTTCTCCATCCATAAATAATGTAATTATACTGTACACCTTTAATACTACCTAGTTTCAAGTACTTGATGTAAACAATGAGCAAACATCAAAGTCTGGAGAAAACAGAATGGTGGTGGTCACTAATCCAGCAGAGTGAATCTACAGTATGTGGTCATCCAGCTATGACAGGTACATGTAAGGTTCTCTTTTATTCCTCACTGGAAGTCAGTCTATATATCCTTTCATGAATGGGTTAAGTTTGGTACAGGACAATCCAATCTTACCAAAGATCTACCTGGTAATGTAACATGCATTATGTCTGACGTTTATATCCTCTTTTGTCCATGCTTGCGGTTGAGATATTTCTTCTTAATTATTACTAGTAACTATTATACGGAGTTGTGTCTCTCCTGAGCCTACTACAGTACCTTCCTTCGTACCTGCTGCCTGTTCACAAGCTTCCAGTTACATGAGCACCTCTCTACAGACTTCAGTTGAGGCGCGGCTGGCTCCCTCTGTAAGGCATTCATCGATTTGGACACATCAGTGAATCATTTGTAAACGACAGGATCTTTTGGCACTTACTCAAACTAGACCCACACAGGCTTCTTCTTACTATCTTTTAGAAAGACATTGTTGTTGGTGTACTGGTTGGGTAGAAAACTAACGTCTGCTAACATTTAGCTGCTGGCCATCTCCAGCTATCCTGATCCATTGGCACTTAAAAAACAAAGATAGACCTTGAAAACACTTCTTCTGACATGTGATACAATGCATGCAAGTTTTACACACACACTTGATCTGATTCCCAAAAGCGGTACAAAAAATGGTTATATTACGGAGTATTTTCACTATTGCTGCCCCCGGCCGGACGGCCTCAGTCCCCATCTTGGCAGGCCTCTAGAATCTAGTCTCCAGTATATTATGGTATTTGTACGTTAAGGGCACGGCAAAGACGCCTACAATACAGACCGCATAGTACACACCCTCCTATGATCGGGATAAGAGATTTGGTAACAGGTGAAACATTGTGAATGGGGCAAAGGACTAGGACGGATGAATTTTCAGTACATGTTCAGTTAGCCATCTATTTAGACATTATAGAGTTCTGTTCAACTAACTCCATTTTGTTTAGAAAACAAACCCAAAGGAAAAAGAAAAACCCACATCTGCTTTTGTACATTCACATACATTGACATGTATGAAACAGAACCTACAGTACATACAGATGACGTTACTGCTGAGGAGGGTCTTATACAAACCAGTATGGTGCTGGTTGTTGTTTTGTCCTTATACCCAACATACTCTGTGGACTTGTCTATTTTCTCTTATCACACAGGGTAAAGGGGTTTGGGGTTGATAAGCATGCTGGTTGAACTTTGACCCCTCCAGAGGTCGTCTGTTCTGAGTTCCGTTCGCTCTCGTACGATGAGGATGCATTTGGTTGGTTTCTGTACAGGGCTGATGGGTTACAGTCAGAGCTGGGTTCTGTCCACTAGGTCTCGAGTA
Source organism: Oncorhynchus kisutch (assembly GCF_002021735.2). Lineage (NCBI taxonomy): Eukaryota > Metazoa > Chordata > Actinopteri > Salmoniformes > Salmonidae > Oncorhynchus > Oncorhynchus kisutch. Next base: position 70,485,359 of record NC_034190.2, on the reverse strand, counting down.
TCATGTTGATAAGGAATGGTAATACTGTCTGAGGAGAACAGAGAGCAGGACAAGACATGACATAGCACCATGTCTTTCTGATGGCTACACCACCCTATAACATGTGTTATAACACAACCTTTGACTTTGTACAGTACAACAATGTCCATGTATGTATCAAGAGGAAGATGGCTCAACCGCAACCAATAAAATCAAAATGTACACATACAAAAATAAACATTTGGAAGCAAAACTCAGGAACAATATCTCTGGAATCAAACATGAGAAGTCTTTATCCTCCATCTCTCTTCTCCTTCTTCTTTCAGTGTCTCTGTTGTGAGTTGAGCAGACAGAGAGTGTATCTGACTATAAGATCTCCCCTCTGTTTGTTCTGTCTCTCAACAAACCTCTCCTTCAGGGCTATACACACACAACACAAAAATAATATCCTTTGGAAAGAAATATGCCATGTAGCCTTTATGGAGGTGTGTGGTGTGGTCGTCCCACCTTACATCATCATCATGACCATTCATGTTTCCCGAGGTGGTGGCCAGGTGGTGGCAATATGGCACGAGAAGAAAATAAGACAAAAACAAAACTCTTTGTTTGTGGATGTAAAAATGTCCCAGGTCCGTGGTGGTTCGGTGTCCATCACACGGTGAGTATCGGGACTGTTTGTTGGGTGGCTGATGGACATCCCGGGTCGGTTCAGTCGTCTAATCCCGTGGTCTGTCTCAGCTCTCCAGGGACATGGCTGAGATGAGCTGCTCCACCTTGTGGGCCAGACGTTGTTTCTTAGCCTGCTCGTCCTGCTCCAGGGCCATGGTGATCTGGGAGGGGTTAGAGACAGGACAACAACATGATTTAGTGTCACTCTAACCCGGAAGCCACATGCAGGGACTCCTTCAATTGCAAAGACCCTTCATATGCAAATAGTCTGCAAGAAAATTTCAAATAGAACATATAGACAATTGCTGGTGGGTATTACACCTGTATAACATAACCAATGTTGACTGAATGGTAAGGAATGACATTAATAAAGTATTCACTCAGCAAAACAATAAATGTCCTCTCACTGTCAACTGTGTTTATTTTCAGCAAACTTAACGTGTGTAAATATTTGTATGAACGAACACAACAAGATTAAACAACTGAGACAAAAACTGAACAAGTTCCACAGACATGTGACTAACAGAAATGGAATAATGTGTCGCTGAACAAAGGGGGGGGGGGGGGGGGAATCAAAATCAAAAGTAACAGTCAGTATCTAGTGGTGTGGGGGCTGTGCTTTGGCAAAGTGGGTGGGGTTATATCCTTCCTGTTTGGCCCTGTCCGGGGGTGTCCTCGGATGGGGCCACAGTGTCTCCTGACCCCTCCTGTCTCAGCCTCCAGTATTTATGCTGCAGTAGTTTATGTGTCGGGGGGCTGGGGTCAGTTTGTTATATCTGGAGTACTTCTCCTGTCCTATTCGGTGTCCTGTGTGAATCTAAGTGTGCGTTCTCTAATTCTCTCCTTCTCTCTTTCTTTCTTTCTCTCGGAGGACCTGAGCCCTAGGACCATGCCCCAGGACTACCTGACATGATGACTCCTTGCTGTCCCCAGTCCACCTGGCCATGCTGCTGTTCCAGTTTCAACTGACCTGAGCCCTAGGACCATGCCCCAGGACTACCTGACATGATGACTCCTCGCTGTCCCCAGTCTACCTGGCCATGCTGCTGCTCCAGTTTCAACTTCCACCTGACTGTGCTGCTGCTCTAGTTTCAACTGTTCTGCCTTATTATTATTCGACCATGCTGGTCATTTATGAACATTGAACATCTTGACCATGTTCTGTTATAATCTCCACCCGGCACAGCCAGAAGAGGACTGGCCACCCCACATAGCCTGGTTCCTCTCTAGGTTTCTTCCTAGGTATTGGCCTTTCTAGGGAGTTTTTCCTAGCCACCGTGCTTCTCCACCTGCATTGCTTGCTGTTTGGGGTTTTAGGCTGGGTTTCTGTACAGCACTTTGAGATATCAGCTGATGTACGAAGGGCTATATAAATAAATTTGATTTGATTTGATTTGATCTAACAGTCAGTATCTGGTGTGGCCACCAGCTGCATGAAAAACTGCAGTGCATCTCCCCCTCATGGACTGCACCAGATTTGCCAGTTCTTGTTGTGAGATGTTACCCCACTCTTCCACCAAGGCACCTACAAGTTCCCGGACATTTCTGGGGGGAATGGCCCTAGCCCTAGCCCTCACCCTCCACTCTCCAATCGTTGGCCACGACAGAACACTGACATTCCTGTTTTGCAGGAAATCACGCACAGATCGAGCAGTATGGCTGGTGGCATTGTCATGCTGGAGGGTCATGTCAGGATGAGCCTGCAGGAAGGGTACCACATGAGGGAGGAGGTTGTCTTCCCTGTAATCCACAGCGTTGAGATAGCCTGCAATGACAACAAGCTCAATCCGATGATGCTGTGACACACCGCCCCAGACCAAGACGGACCCTCCACCTCCAAATCGATCCTACTCCAGAGTACAGGCCTCGGTGTAACTAACCATAAAATCATAAAAGTTCCTTCAATGATAAATGTGAATCCAACCATCACACCTGGTGAGACAAAACCGTGACTCGTCAGTGAGGAGCACTTTTGCCAGTCCTGTCTGGTCCAGTGACGGTGGGTTTGTGCCCATAGGCGACGTTGTTGCCGGTGATGTCTGGTGAGGACCTGCCTTACAACAGGCCTACAAGCCCTCAGTCCAGCCTCTCTCAGGCTATTGTGGACAGTCTGAGCACTGATGGAGGGATTGTGCGTTCCTGGTGTAACTCGGGCAGTTGTTGTTGCCATCCTGTTCCTGTCCCACAGGTGTGATGTTCGGATGTACCGATCCTGTGCAGATGTTGTTACACGTGGTCTGCCACTGTGAGGACGATCAGCTGTTCGTCCTGTCCCCTTGTAGCGCTGTCTTAGGCGTCTCACAGTACGGACATTGCAATTTATTGCCCTGGCCACATCTGCAGTCCTCATGCCTCCTTGCAGCATGCTTAAGGCATGTTCACGCAGATGAGCAGGGACCTGGGCATATTTCTTTTGGTGTTTTTCAGAGTCAGTAGAAAGGCCTCTTTACTGAGTTTTCATAATTCTGACCTGCCTAGAGTCTGTGATTTTTACGAATTATCTTTGAAAGGGACGTTTCTTTTTTCGCTGAGTTTATGACTCTGGTCTGTGCCAGTCAGCACGCAAAAGGTCCAGACTTCACTGTCTGTTGGATGGGTGGGATCATGTGTGCTTTTTATTTAATGAATATAACATTGTCTCTGTTGGAGATGGTAACACAAAACCGATGAATCCAACTTGTGTAATGCCCTTTCTCGGTTTCATCTTATGCTTTTCTCTCTCCATAAATGTGGCATTTCTCAAGTCTTGTTCAAAGGGGAATCCGACAGGGTCTCCTCTCTGCTGTCTGCAGTGTCACACAGTCATGACATGCTGTATGTACATCAACGTGACATCGCGGTGGCTGGCGAGGCTTTTTCATGTGCTTGTTTCAAACAGGAAAAATACTACCCAATAAGATCACAGGTATGGGCCACATGCCACACAGTGACATCGATCCAAGGTATGGATCAATGCTAATGCAGCAAATCTCTCCTTTTTCTATATGACAGAAATGTATTCTATGTGAACAGTGGTTCATTGAACAAGAATAAGGGCTGATAAAGCTTGATATGCCTCCCAGGAATAAACCGTGTTGCCATAACTAAGCATTGTAGGCATTGTGCTAAACACACTGTGGAGACATTAATGAAGACTAGTTTCTCTTAGGGTCTGTTGGCAGTCTAGCTCCAGCAATCTGTTCCATAGTAGATTCCCTGCCTGTTGTCTCGCTCTCAGCTGCCTAAGTGCTCTTCGAGGCTGGCAGAGCAGAGCCCAGCGGAGCCTCTCCTCCTCATACCACTCTGTTATTAATCTGCTGTGCTGTATGCAGGTGCAGCTCCAGCCCTCTGTCTACCATCTCCCTAATCCATTTAGTATTGCTCTAGCCCGTTCATAGAGGGGCCGTACAAGGAGTCAGGCAAGGAACAAACAACCCCGACAGCTACAGATAAGGGCATAAGCACTCAGGAGACAGGGAGAGGAGACACAGAGAGAGGGTGTGTGTGTGTGTGTGTGTGTGTGTGTGTGTGTGTGTGTGTGTGTGTGTGTGTGTGTGTGTGTGTGTGTGTGTGTGTGTGTGTGTGTGTGTGTGTGTGTGAGTGTGTGTGTGTGTGTGTGTGTGTGTGTGTGTGTGTGTGTGTGTGTGTGTGTGTGTGTGTGTGTGTGTGTGTGAGTGTGTGTGTGTGTGTGTGTGTGTGTGTGTGTGTGTGTGTGTGTGTGTGTGTGTGTGTGTGTGTGTGTGTGTGTGTGTGTGTGTGTGTGTGTGAGTGAGAGAGAGAGAGAGAAAGAAAGAAAGTTAGAGTGGGGAAGGAGCATGAGGTAAAAGAAGAGACAAAGAGAGAAGAAAGTGCAGGATAGAGAGTGGCAATAAAAGAGGTGGAACCTCTATGAGATGTTTAAAGAGAGAGAGTTAAAGAGGTGGTCTATGAGAGGTTTACAGAGAGAGAGAGTTAAAGAGGTGGTCTATGAGATGTTTAAAGAGAGAGAGTTAAAGAGGTGGTCTATGAGAGGTTTAAAGAGAGAGAGTTAAAGAGGTGGTCTATGAGAGGTTTAAAGAGAGAGAGTTAAAGAGGTGGTCTATGAGAGGTTTAAAGAGAGAGAGTTAAAGAGGTGGTCTATGAGAGGTTTAAAGAGAGAGAGTTAAAGAGGTGGTCTATGAGAGGTTTACAGAGAGAGAGTTAAAGAGGTGGTCTATGAGAGGTTTAAAGAGAGAGAGTTAAAGAGGTGGTCTATGAGAGGTTTAAAGAGAGAGAGTTAAAGAGGTGGTCTATGAGAGGTTAAAAGAGAGAGAGTTAAAGAGGTGGTCTATGAGAGGTTTAAAGAGAGAGAGTTAAAGAGGTGGTCTATGAGAGGTTTAAAGAGAGAGAGTTAAAGAGGTGGTCTATGAGAGGTTTAAAGAGAGAGAGTTAAAGAGGTGGTCTATGAGAGGTTTACAGAGAGAGAGTTAAAGAGGTGGTCTATGAGAGGTTTAAAGAGAGAGATTTAAAGAGGTGGTCTATGAGAGGTTTAAAGAGAGAGAGTTAAAGTGAGCCCTAGTTCTAGCTACAGCAGCTTCAAGCTCTTAGGGCAGGGAGGAAAGAGGAGATAGAAGAGAGAGTGGAAATGAGAAAGATAAAAAATAAAAGAAAGTGAGAGAGAAGAGAGAGTGGGCTCCTAATTCTTGTGAATGTGGTCTAATATAAAGGTCAGACTAATGGCTCCCAGAGGAGCTGCTGACATTAAAGCCGGAACGTCTCCATTACAGAAACCTTTCTCTCTCCTCTCTCTCCCCTCTCTCCTTCTCTCTCTCCCCTCTCTCTTTCTGTCTTCTCTCCTTCTCTCTCTCCCCTCTCTCTTTCTGTCTTCTCTCCTTCTCTCTCTCCCCTCTCTCTTTCTGTCTTCTCTCCTTCTCTTTCTCCACATTGTTTCGCCTCTCTCCGTCTCTTCTTTGTCACACTATTCCATCCTTCTCTCTCTCTCTCTCCTCCTCCCCTAATCATTCTCTCTCTCCTCCTAAATCTTTCTCTCTCTCTCTCTCTCCCTCTCTCTCCTCCTCCCCTAATCATTCTCTCTCTCTCTCTCTCTCTCTCTCTCTCTCTCTCCTCCTCCCCTAATCATTCTCTCTCTCCTCCTAAATCTTTCTCTCTCTCCTCCCTTTCTTTCTCACGTTGCCCTCCCTCATTCTCTGTCTGTCTCTCTAACTCTCCCCTCTCTTTCCCTCAACCACCCTCTTCACTCTCCCTGTGATCTGAGACAAATGGTCTGCCACATCTTGATTCTGCTCCAGAGAGCCACAGAGAGAGGGAGAGAACATGGCTGTGTTCCTTCACACCACTCAGGGGATGGGGCGGCATGCTGAGCTGCTTGTACAGTTGCTGTTCCTGTCGCTCCTCCACATATCATACACCCACAGCCAGGTCTGCTACAGCGCTCACTGGCCCGGGACATATGGCACTTAGGATGGGTTATGTGATGTGGTAGAGTGGGGAGTATGGTTATTTTTAAGAATAACATCACATCAGAGAAACGTGGCCTTTCTGAAAGTTCTAGAAACACTCTAAATGAGTTAAGAATGACCTTTAACTAGCCTTGAGTGAATAGGTGGGTTAATAGGATTGTAGCCTAGCCTATTAGAATGTCCATCCTTGCAGTGTGTGTGTGTGTGTGTGTGTGTGTGTGTGTGTGTGTGTGTGTGTGTGTGTGTGTGTGTGTGTGTGTGTGTGTGTGTGTGTGTGTGTGTGTGTGTGTGTGTGTGTGTGTGTGTGTGTGTGTGTGTGTGTGTGTGTGTGTGTGTGTGTCTATATGTGTGTGTCAGGACTCACCTCCTCACTGTATTTGGAGACATAGGAGTAGATCTCGTTGAGAGCACTGAGCATGTTAAACTCTGTGGAGTGGAGCCTGGCCTGTTCTGCCAGGTAGGCATTCATGTCCTGGTCACTGATGGCTGGCAGACGGTTAATGTCGGCATAGTACCTGGAGGCACATACAGGGAGCGACACTCACTATCAACAAGCACATATTATATACCACAATGCTTTCCTGGAAAGTTGAGCCTCATTTTCTACATATTAGTCACATTTTACTAGTACATATATAATACTTAATATAATGCAAGTGTATCCAGGACCAAAACAGTTTGTATGAGCGGTAATAAAACAAGGATATAGAATTGTATGTGGGCAATTCTACGGTAACAGAATTGTGCTCAGACTTAAAATATATGCCAAACAAAAACCTTTAATTTCAAAGTTCAACAAATACAAAACTCTATGCACAAGGACACATTTTAACAATTTACACTTTTACAAAAACACATTTACTGTAAGAACTGTCCTATACTGTACTATACTGTGCTGTCCTATACTGTACTATACTGTGCTGTACTATACTGTACTATCCTATACTGTACTATACTGTGCTGTACTATACTGTACTGTCCTATACTGTACTATACTGTGCTGTACTATACTGTGCTGTACTATACTGTGCTGTCCTATACTGTACTATACTGTGCTGTACTATACTGTAGTATACTGTGCTGTCCTATACTGCACTATACTGTGCTGTACTATACTGTACTATACTGTGCTGTACTATACTGTGCTGTACTATACTGTACTATACCGTGCTGCCCTATACTGTGCTGTACTATACTGTGCTGTACTATACTGTGCTGTCCTATACTGTGCTGCACTATACTGTGCTGTCCTATACTGTACTATACTGTGCTGTACTATACTGTAGTATACTGTGCTGTCCTATACTGCACTATACTGTGCTGTACTATACTGTACTATACTGTGCTGTACTATACTGTACTATACCGTGCTGCCCTATACTGTGCTGTACTATACTGTGCTGTACTATACTGTGCTGTCCTATACTGTACTATACTGTGCTGTACTATACTGTGCTGTCCTATACTGTACTGTGCTGTACTATACTGTGCTGTCCTATACTGTACTATACTGTGCTGTACTATACTGTACTGTGCTGTACTATACTGTGCTGTCCTATACTGTACTATACTGTGCTGTACTATACTGTGCTGTCCTATACTGTACTGTACTCCACTGTGCTGTCCTATACTGAACTATACTGTGTTGTACTATACTGTGCTGTACTATACTATACTGAACTATACTGTGTTGTACTATACTGTGCTGTACTACACTATACTGTACTATAATGTGCTGTACTATACTGTGCTGTACTATACTGTACTGTCCTCCACTGTGCCCTCCCCCACTGTGCTGTACTCCACTGTGCTGTACTATACTGTACTGTATTCCACTGTAATGTCCTATACTGTACCGTCCTCCACTGTGCTGTACTCCACTGTGCTGTACTATACTGTACTGTATTCCACTGTGCTGTACTATACTGTACCATCCTCCACTGTGCTGTTCTCCACTGTGCTGTCCTATACTGTACTCCACTGTGCTGTCCTCCACTGTACTGTCCTCCACTGTGCTGTCCTCCACTGTGCTATACTAAACGGTACTGTACTATACTGTACTGTACTCCACTCTACTGTACTATACTGTACTCCACTGTGCTGTCCTCCACTGTGCTATACTGTACTGTACTGTACTCCACTGCACTATATTGTACTATACTATACTGTACTCCACTGTGCTGTACTATACTGTACTGTACTCCACTGTGCTGTACTATACTGTACAATACTATACTGTACTATCGTTCAGTATAGCACAGTGGAGGACAGCACAGTGGAGGACAGCACAGTGGAGTACAGTATAGGACAGCACAGTGGAGAACAGCACAGTGGACTATACTGTACTGTACTATACTGTACTGTACTATACTGTGCTGTCCTCCACTGTACTGTACTCCACTGTGCTGTACTATACTGTACTGTACTTCACTGTGCTGTACTCCAATGTACTGTACTCCACTGTACTGTACTCCACTGTGCTGTAATATACTGTACTGTACTATACTGTACTGTCCTCCACTGTGCACTCCCCCACTGTGCTGTACTCCACTGTGCTGTACTATACTGTACTGTATTCCACTGTGCTGTACTATACTGTACCGTCCTCCACTGTGCTGTACTCCACTGTGCTGTACTCCACTGTACTGTACTCCACTGTACTGTACTCCACTGTGCTGTACTCCACTGTGCTGTACTATACTGTACTCCACTGTGCTCTGCTGTACTCCACTGTACTGTACTCCACTGTGCTGTACTCCACTGTACTGTACTCCACTGTACTGTACTCCACTGTGCTGTACTCCACTGTGCTGTACTATACTGTACTCCACTGTGCTGTGCTGTACTGTGCTGTACTCCACTGTACTGTACTCCACTGTACTGTACTCCACTGAGCTGTACTCCACTGTGCTGTACTATACTGTACTCCACTGTGCTGTACTATACTGTACTGTACTCCACTGTACTGTACTCAACTGTGCTGTACTATACTGTGCTGTACTATACTCCACTGTACTGTACTCCACTGTACTGTACTCCACTGTGCTGTACTATACTGTGCGGTACTATACTGTGCTGTACTATACTGTACTATACTCCACTGTACTGTACTCCACTGTGCTGTACTCCACTGTGCTGTACTATACTGTACTATACTATACTGTACTGTACTCCACTGTGCTGTACTATACTGTACTATGCTGTACTGTACTCCACGGTACTGTACTCACTGTGATGTACTGTACTGTACTCCACTGTACTGTACTATACTGTACTCCACTGTATTGTACTCCACTGTGCTGTACTATACTGTGCTGTACTATACTGTGCTGTACTATACTGTGCTGTAATATACTGTACTATACTCCACTGTGCTGTACTCCACTGTACTGTACTCCACTGTGCTGTACTCCACTGTGCTGTACTATACTGTACTCCACTGTGCTGTGCTGTACTGTGCTGTACTCCACTGTACTGTACTCCACTGAGCTGTACTCCACTGTGCTGTACTATACTGTACTCCGCTGTGCTGTACTATACTGTACTCCACTGTGCTGTACTATACTGTATTCCACTGTGCTGTACTCCACTGTGCTGTCCTCCACTGTACTGTATTCCACTGTGCTGTACTATACTGTACCGTCCTCCACTGTGCTGTACTCCACTGTGCTGTACTCCACTGTACTGTACTCCACTGTACTGTACTCCACTGTGCTGTACTCCACTGTGCTGTACTATACTGTACTCCACTGTGCTCTGCTGTACTCCACTGTACTGTACTCCACTGTGCTGTACTCCACTGTACTGTACTCCACTGTGCTGTACTCCACTGTGCTGTACTATACTGTACTCCACTGTGCTGTGCTGTACTGTGCTGTACTCCACTGTACTGTACTCCACTGTACTGTACTCCACTGAGCTGTACTCCACTGTGCTGTACTATACTGTACTCCACTGTGCTGTACTATACTGTGCTGTACTATACTGTGCTGTACTATACTGTGCTGTAATATACTGTACTATACTCCACTGTGCTGTACTCCACTGTACTGTACTCCACTGTGCTGTACTCCACTGTGCTGTACTATACTGTACTCCACTGTGCTGTGCTGTACTGTGCTGTACTCCACTGTACTGTATTCCACTGTGCTGTACTTCACTGTGCTGTCCTCCACTGTATTGTATTCCACTGTGCTGTACTATACTGTACCGTCCTCCACTGTGCTGTACTCCACTGTACTGTACTCCACTGTGCTGTACTCCACTGTGCTGTACTATACTGTACTCCACTGTGCTCTGCTGTACTCCACTGTACTGTACTCCACTGTGCTGTACTCCACTGTACTGTACTCCACTGTGCTGTACTCCACTGTGCTGTACTATACTGTACTCCACTGTGCTGTGCTGTACTGTGCTGTACTCCACTGTACTGTACTCCACTGAGCTGTACTCCACTGAGCTGTACTCCACTGTGCTGTACTATACTGTACTCCACTGTGCTGTACTATACTGTACTGTACTCCACTGTACTATACTCAACTGTGCTGTACTATACTGTGCTGTACTATACTCCACTGTACTGTACTCCACTGTACTGTACTCCACTGTACTGTACTCCACTGTGCTGTACTATACTGTGCGGTACTATACTGTGCTGTACTATACTGTACTATACTCCACTGTACTGTACTCCACTGTGCTGTACTCCACTGTGCTGTACTATACTGTACTATACTATACTGTACTGTACTCCACTGTGCTGTACTATACTGTACTATACTATACTGTACTGTACTCCACTGTGCTGTACTATACTGTACTATGCTGTACTGTACTCCACGGTACTGTACTCACTGTGATGTACTGTACTGTACTCCACTGTACTATACTGTACTCCACTGTATTGTACTCCACTGTGCTGTACTATACTGTGCTGTACTATACTGTGCTGTACTATACTGTGCTGTAATATACTGTACTATACTCCACTGTGCTGTACTCCACTGTACTGTACTCCACTGTGCTGTACTCCACTGTGCTGTACTATACTGTACTCCACTGTGCTGTGCTGTACTGTGCTGTACTCCACTGTACTGTACTCCACTGTGCTGTACTGTGCTGTACTCCACTGTACTGTACTCCACTGTGCTGTACTCCACTGTACTGTACTCCACTGTGCTGTACTCCACTGTGCTGTACTATACTGTACTCCACTGTGCTGTGCTGTACTGTGCTGTGCTGTACTCCACTGTACTGTACTCCACTGTACTGT